>NC_136141.1:942500-1542500 GCF_965212315.1 Lampetra planeri
CCTGCTTTCCCAATAAGAATCATCCACTTTCACCCCCCTTTGCACCACCCACTGGGCCAATGGCGGAGCCAGGATTTTCAGGTAGGGGGGGCAACCCCTCCAGCAATGAAAAATGATAGAAGAGTTGTTAGTAAGTAAGGACTTGTCCCTTGCTTTTTATTCGACGCGTGTGCGGCGATGGCGCAGCCATCGATCGAAGGTCGAATTGGAACCACGTTGTGTGATCGGCATCGCGCTCGCTGAAGGTGTTTGCTTTCAGGGAAGTCGTGTACTGTATACGCAACTGCGCACAATTCTGAGTCACTAATAACTGCTTTGCCGTTACTTATTGCCAATTATGGACTCAGACAATTGTCCTACCATCTCAGAGTCCCTGGCACGTGATAATATGTTACACAGTGGCAGTGGGGGTCGCAAAATGCCGATTTATTACTAATAAACCCCAATGATCCGATCCAAATTAGGGATTTCGATCGGGTCATTGGGAGGGCACGTGTCACCCCCCCCTCCCCCCCAGTGCACGGGGCTACATCCTCTTACTAAATCTGCTGTCAGCACTTGCAGCGCACGCTGCCAGAGAGCTGTGTTGTTCCATCGCCATATTGTGGCAATGCCCACGATGAGCCGTGCCAGAGCCCACGACTTGCTAAATGCCGAACTAGAACACAAACCACGTTTTGAAAATATTTATTTTCTGAAGCAGCCCACTACTACGACGACTACTACAAAGACAAATATCCCCCGTATAGCCTTTAACAGACTGTCCGGGCAAGTGCTGCTGGCGAGCATACATGAAGGCCGGAATGGCACATGAGGAGATGGGTGACTCCCACCACCACCACCACCACGATATTGACAGTGACACTGCCATCATTCAAGTTGCCCATCGCGCCTTCTGTTGCCTCCTTTGCGTGCGCGCTACTGCGCCGCGATCGTCTCGAGTGTGGCCGATGGCCCCGTGCAAGACGGGATCGGGGGACCACGCGCCTCTCAGTGCGCCGGAAACGGCGCGCGTTCTGCAGAAGCCGCAATGCGAGGGTGTCCCGGCCAGAATCCGGTCGTCTTGTTTTTGTTTCATGAGGCTCGAGAGCGCCCTGCTGCAGCGGAGAGGGGGAGCCTCTCGACCAACCTTGAGCCCAGCCCGTCATTGTGAGGGGGTGAACAACATTTCGTTAAACGTTTTGGTGTTGAGATTCTTGTCGACGCATAAGCGTCGACCTGGCAGATATTTATGCCGAAAGTAAGCGTTCTAAATTTTCGAAAGCCACGATTAAAATTAGAACCAGAGTCGTCACCCGCGGTCGTACATCTGTAAATGTAGATAAAGGAACGGGAGCAAAATGAACTAATTAAAGCCACTGTTCTGGTCAACAAAAGAACAAAAGTTTGGAAAAGACTCGCAGCATTCTTAAATAAAACAGTGTTGTTTTTTAAGGGCTTATTTATATACAGGAATCTCGCAATGTACCCACACAACTTCCCTTCACCCAGCCAAGCCTATCGCAGCCCAGGAGTTTCTTGACAGCTGAATTCTATTGGGGCTTCTGTTTAAACGACATCCAGCGCAGTCCGACGATTCTATAATTGTGCACGAATTTCAGTTGGAGACTTTGAAAGAAAATAAAAGGTCAACACGACATACGCAGCGCACGCGGAACCGAAAAACGATCAAGTGAGCAGCTGTTTCAGGCGATGTTATCTGGCAAGAGCAACGATGATGGCTGCAGGTGTGTGTGATTTTATTTTGTTCAATCTGTATGTTGTACAGCACTGCCAGTGCATTACTTAAATTTCGCGCATTTCAATCTACCATGTATTTTTTTAATTAACATATTTTCCATTTTCTGTGCCGCTTCATCTCCCATTCTCTTGTTTTAAAGAAAATATAATTAATTACATTAGAAACCCGGCTTCATAAGTAATAAGTCTTTTTAACTTTTCGGGTTATAACAGTTGAATTTATTCTAATGAAACTAGGTTAGAGCCAATTGAAATTCAATATAATCTATTTTGCGAGCGAGCTCTGATGATGAACTCCTTTAGGAAGGACTATTATTTTTTTTGTTAACAAAAATTTCTCATACATATATCATTTGGGACGTGGATCATGACACTAGCACACACTGCCGTACTTTAGTTAAATGAAATAACCATATAATTATTGTCATAACCATTGTTCTTATCATCCATTTCTAAACAGGAGCCGCACCTTGGTGACACTGACCACAGACACGAGTCATTGCGACAACACACAGATTCTCTCTCTCTCTCTCTCTGCGTGGGTGTTCTTTGCTTGCACTGTGCAACTCTCTGCGCGTTGCTCGGCACGATTGTCGACGTTTCACTCCACTCACTGGGAGTGCATTGAAATGTGCGGCACACAAAGCTGTTCTCCCGTCCAGCAAACTATAAACCATAAATATTCTCAGGTTTTTTCGGTAAAGTCACGTAGGTAAAACATTAAAAGTAATGAAAGTAAAATAAAACAAAACAAAAATAAAAATAAAATTCACGACGTTTCGGAGGCAACACAAGTCTCCGTCATCAGGTGAGACCGTCACAGCCAGATTAGCTGCATCAAGTGAAGCAATGATTCAAAATGTAATCCCTTATAAGCAAGTTGAAGGGGGGGAGGAGAGGGGGGGGGGAGTTCATCAGAATGTGGTAGCCAATGAATGGAACGTATCGGGAGGGAGGGGGGTGGGAGGGGGAGGGAGCCAACAAAACATTTGGCGACGGCTTGGACGCGGCTGCTGCGCACGCCAACACAATGGGCAGAAAGGGGGGAGGGGAGGTCTGATACACATGATAGAACAAAGGAACGAAAATGCCCGTGTTTATACCAATGCAGGCTGAAAAATGAAGAGAGTACTGTTAAAAATAACTGGGGATGTTAACACTCGGTGAAGTAAATTAAAATAGTGCCTGTCAGATAAGATGGTCCAAAAAGTGTAATTAAGTCTTTTTTGCGTGGTTAATAACATCTTTCCAGTGATTACTGAGTTTGTACCCATCATCACGGTTGAAATTATGTCTGTGTTTGTATATTTGTATGGCTTCGTGTACAAACCTTTGATGGTAGCCAGGAGGCTTGCAGAGAACCTTGGTCTCGGAAAAGACAATATCATGAGAGCCCGCCGAGTTGTAGCAATGATCGGCAACGGCCGAAGAGTCAGTTCTGCCGTGTTTCAGATCTGACTTGTGCTCGCGGACACGATCAGCAACATGACGTTTTGTTTCTCCAATGTAGCAATCACCACAAATGCAACTCAATTTGTAGACTCCAGGATACTGTAAGTCAGGAACGACATCCTTCACAGATGGAATCAGATCACGGATTTTATGCACTGTGCTGAATCGGACTTGGATCTTATGTTTGTTTAGAATTTTGGAGATCTTTTTGGTCACGCCTGCTATGTATGGTAACGTGATAGTTTTGGTCGGAGTTTCATGTGGTTGTTTCTGTGTGGTGGGAGAGACAGCTTGGCGGATAGTACGGTCAGAGTATCCGTTCATCCTGAGGGCCCGATGTACATGTCTTAATTCATCAGTCAGGTGGTGTTGGTCAGAAATGCCATGGGCTCTGTGGTATAGCGTTTTGATGAGAGAATTCTTTTGAGATGGGTGGTGGTGGGAATCCGGTTTCAGGTAGGAATCTGTGTGGGTGGCTTTCCTGTAGACAGAATGTCCCAAGGATCCGTCAAGCCTCCTCTTAAACAGAATATCCAAGAATGGTAGTTTACCGTCTTTCTCCACTTCCATGGTGAATCTGATAGATGGGTGTCTAGAATTGATGTGGTCCAAGAAGTGGTTCAATGCTGGGAGGCCATGTGGCCAGATGACGAAAGTGTCATCCACATATCTCTTCCACAGGGAAGGACGCAGGGTGGATGTCTGGATGGCGTCTGATTCAAACTTTTCCATGAAAATGTTGGCTATAACTGGTGACAAGGGGGAGCCCATAGGGGTACCCTCATTCTGTTTGTAGAAGGTGCCATTCCAGGTAAAATAGGTGTTGGTGAGGCAATGCATAACCAGCGCAGGTACATCAGAATTCAATCCCTGTTGGACTAAGTCCTCAATTATTGTTAGGGTGTCCGGTACTGGGACTTTGGTAAACAAAGATACTACATCAAAGCTGACGAGAATGTCATCAGGAGATAGTACCATGTCCTTAACCATAGAGACTAATTGGGTTGAGTTGAGTACTGCCGAAGAGGTCTTGCCTGTGAAGGGGAGCAGAGTATCTGATGGAAAACGGGCTAGTTTGTACGTCGGAGAGTTTATCGTCGACACGATGGGTCGTAGCGGGGTGCCTTCTTTATGGATTTTAGGAAGACCATAGAGTCTGGGAGGTCTTGCCGCCGATGGTTTTAGAGAGGGACGTTTGCTTGGTTCGATTAGGGAAGTCGAACTCATGATGATACTGTTGGTTTTTGTCGTTAGGCTTTTAGTGGGATCGTTTTTAATTTTGGAGTAACTCCCATCATTAAGAAGGTCCAGGATTTTGTTGTTGTATGAATCTTTATCCATGATGACCGTGGCATTGCCCTTGTCTGCCGAGAGGATGACTATATCATCTCTCTTTTTTAAATTCGCGAGTTCAGAGCGTTCGTTTTTGCTGATGTTACTAGTGGGTTTCTTAGCATTCTTGAGAATAGTAGCTATTTCAGCTCTTGCTACATCAGCATGGATGTGTCCTATGCCTCTGAGGGCTACATCAATCTGAGAAATCATATCCTCTACTGGTATATATTTAGGGGTGACGGCGAAATTTAGTCCTTTGGCCAGTACCGTTTTTAGATTGTCAGAGATTGGAATTCTCTCATCAAAACGCTATACCACAGAGCCCATGGCATTTCTGACCAACACCACCTGACTGATGAATTAAGACATGTACATCGGGCCCTCAGGATGAACGGATACTCTGACCGTACTATCCGCCAAGCTGTCTCTCCCACCACACAGAAACAACCACATGAAACTCCGACCAAAACTATCACGTTACCATACATAGCAGGCGTGACCAAAAAGATCTCCAAAATTCTAAACAAACATAAGATTCAAGTCCGATTCAGCACAGTGCATAAAATCCGTGATCTGATTCCATCTGTGAAGGATGTCGTTCCTGACTTACAGTATCCTGGAGTCTACAAATTGAGTTGCATTTGTGGTGATTGCTACATTGGAGAAACAAAACGTCATGTTGCTGATCGTGTCCGCGAGCACAAGTCAGATCTGAAACACGGCAGAACTGACTCTTCGGCCGTTGCCGATCATTGCTACAACTCGGCGGGCTCTCATGATATTGTCTTTTCCGAGACCAAGGTTCTCTGCAAGCCTCCTGGCTACCATCAAAGGTTTGTACACGAAGCCATACAAATATACAAACACAGACATAATTTCAACCGTGATGATGGGTACAAACTCAGTAATCACTGGAAAGATGTTATTAACCACGCAAAAAAGACTTAATTACACTTTTTGGACCATCTTATCTGACAGGCACTATTTTAATTTACTTCACCGAGTGTTAACATCCCCAGTTATTTTTAACAGTACTCTCTTCATTTTTCAGCCTGCATTGGTATAAACACGGGCATTTTCGTTCCTTTGTTCTATCATGTGTATCAGACCTCCCCTCCCCCCTTTCTGCCCATTGTGTTGGCGTGCGCAGCAGCCGCGTCCAAGCCGTCGCCAAATGTTTTGTTGGCTCCCTCCCCCTCCCACCCCCCTCCCTCCCGATACGTTCCATTCATTGGCTACCACATTCTGATGAACTCCCCCCCCCTCTCCTCCCCCCCTTCAACTTGCTTATAAGGGATTACATTTTGAATCATTGCTTCACTTGATGCAGCTAATCTGGCTGTGACGGTCCCACCTGATGACGGAGACTTGTGTTGCCTCCGAAACGTCGTGAATTTTATTTTTATTTTTGTTTTGTTTTATTTTACTTTCATTACTTTTAATGTTTTACCTACGTGACTTTACCGAAAAAACCTGAGAATATGAATCATTGCAGTCACGAAAGCTTCAAATCTAGAATATATAAACCATAAAACAAAAACGATAAAACTTTTTTTATTTTACCAGGTAAGGCCCACTAAGCTATAAAGCTCTTTTTTAGAAGCGATCTGGCCACAAATAATAGCTCAACGAAGTGGCTTATCATGTGGGAATTTATAGCAGCCAAATACTCTAAACGCGCGTTTATAAATGTGGAGGGGAAAACCACGAGGACCTGGAGAAAAATCCACGCGACCACGGGGAGAGAGACACGCAAACTCCAAATATACAGCAGGCGTCAGGAACGAGATCGAACCCACAACCTCCTGCATACCAGGCGAGGTAGTTAACATCTCGCCACCGTGGCACCCCAGTACGTGGAGTGAATCGTCGGCCAATGTGCCGAACAAAGCGTAGTACAACCCGAAAACGCATCGCAGAGAACTGCACAGCGCAACCACGAACGCCTACGCAGTTGTCCCTGAGAGGCGCAGGATTTACATATCAGAAGACCCGCCATCGACTGTGAATCATTTCCCTGAATGCCACTCACAGATTCTTAAATAACGGACAGCCAACTGCCGCTCTGCCTTAATTGATGCTCGCGCAAGGTGCTTAGGCGGGTAATTGGGCGTGGAGCTCAACGTTGGGTCCTCTATCCCGAGAAGACCTCGTTTCGCCCAGACACCAAGTCCCATAATTATCAAACTTACACTGCGCGCTGACTCACACGAGCGCAGGAGTTTAATTAGTAGCTCCTAATTCCACACCGTCAGCGGCTTAACCTCAACGCAGCTGTGCGGATTCATAAATTACACGGAGAAAATCAATCGAGAGACATTAATATTACAGCAGTTTATTTTCTTGCGCAGACTTAGCGTATAGAATAATATATATCCGAAGACATTTAATGCCTAGAAATGGACTGGAATAGTAATGAAAATAAATAATTTATTGCCCATTATAAATCCACGACGAGATAAAGGCCCCCCATATACTATGCAGGTCATATAGGTTTCTTTTTAAACATACTTCACCATGCTGGATGGTCTAGGTTGTTAAATTAAGGTGCCAGGATCGGTTCAGATACCACTTGCGACTTATTTCATCCATCGCTGGGGAAAAAACCTCGGTCACCAGGCTAATGGCAAACAACTGTGCCACTGTTCCCTATAAACCCGTTGACTGAAGTATGCCATGTAAAGTTAAGGTGTCGTGATGACTTGCAGACTCAGTCGTATGATGGACTTTCTCACACATCGCATGACGCATTAAGGGCATTTTGGGGCCAACTTTTATTCAGCAGTGCACAAAGTACGCAGCCTTGGCAGGCATTGTGCATTGAACTCCGTGTGTGGTTTAATTGTGAAATATTTCAGTTTTGCTCAGTTAACAGTCACTCGAATGTTATATGCTAGACTTATGTTGTTTTATTTGTGAAAATATCAGTACAGTTTTACTTGGTTAGGAACCATTCTATAGCATGGGGTAGGTATTGTCTGTTCTTTTCACCGTGAAAGATTTCAGTAATTGCTTCATTAGGAATTCCTCTGATGTGATGTGCGAAAGTTCTCTTGTTTTAACCGTCAATTTCAGTATTTTTCTTGGTTAGGAATAAATTTGATAGCATCTGCTAGAACTCTCATTCTGACTATTGGGGTCTGAGACCTTTAATTTCCCATAGTTCAGTGCAATCTGGCTCTCTCTGGCTGTCAAGACACCCATAATAGGAGATGATCTTGCCCCAAAGGCATAAAAAAATACTATCAATATATGGCTTTTGGCCCACCGCCCATCATACCCGCCCACAGGCTTTTTAATGATGGATCGATACACCAGATCCTGGTGGTGAATTGCTCTATTAAATTTCCTCCTAGCTTACTTTCCAAGGGCCAGGTGAAAAGTCCGTACCCGTTACATTTAAAAACTGTATTTTTTAAACAAGCACCATACAAGCTGTTGATCTAATTGTCACCCATCCTGCCCCCCCCCATTCATTCAACCGAGCATTGTAAATGAGAGGTGGCAAGGCTATGTTAATCTGTAGATGAAATCAGGAATCAGTGATCACGTTGAGCCCAAACGTGGCAGTGACTGCTGCTCAGTTGCGTGAGCTGTGAAGATTCGCAATGCTCCTTAACAAACCGCCAATCTAACAAACACACGGAGAGGAGACACGCAAGGCAAGGCCGCCGTTTCATGACGTCCTGTTGACAAACGCGGAACTTTTCTGGAATAGGAATGAGAATACATTATTTTGATGGAGGGAATATTGATTTTTAACGGCAGAGAGTTGCCTTTTCCTTGGTTTTGTACACTTTCATATTGCTTCGCTTGATACGAGCTGTTTTTATTGTGATCGGTTATTACTGGCTCAGCACGGAAAACTGAGGTGAGTGCCATGCAATGCTCCCTTGAGATCCGCGCTGAAGTTTACATGTTCTATGCAGGGTACTAAAAGGAAAGTGAACGTGTAAATTGTAACACACATCGTACATTTGCTAATTGCATTGTTTTAAATCCTTATTTTGTGTGGCTTCTTGTTTTGTTCGAGTCAATTTTGGTATCTTGCGTCCTTGCTCTAAAAAATGTTCTCAATTCTTCTCGGTATCTCAATCGAGTTTCCAACTAGTCAAAAAATGAGCACCTCCAATAAGCACGGTTGCCTACGTACGGTGCAAAAGAAGTTCAACATAATAATAACGATGTCCTATTTATCCATGAAAACGTCACCAAGTCTCAAGATATGTTTTAAATGCCCCTGACAAATGCTCGCAGGAGGGGGCAATGCCGCTGTGCGCAGTCCCAGTGGAGTCATTTGCAGCTACATTTTTCAGTATTTGGGATGCTTTGACCAATACCAGTTGTGCCCGTTTTCTATCCAGATAACTCGGGGGAAACGCACGATTATCATGTGCGGTGCGTCAATCTGAGAACTGAGCCGCGCACAGTGCTGACCCATGCGACTTCAGTCATTCGCTGTGGCAGCCTTAATAGTTGCTCACAAACAGCACTCACCCCAGCACATTCCAGAGAGCCGTGATGGCAATGTGTGCGTGTAGTCAGGCTACACCGATTAAGCAGGGCATATCGCTGTGCTGTACATTATTGTGATAAAGTAGCGGGGAAAATTGTTTGCACATTGTGCGAATGAACCTGGCAACCTCAGTTTGATTACCAGCCATGGATATCATCAATGGCAAATTATAGCTTTACGAGTCCTGGGCAATCTACCAATCCGCACTGACCAGCACGGTGAAGTATGGTGAAGCATTCCCCATCGGCACGGCGTGGGGAGGCCTTCATCTAGCAGCGGATTGATGGGAGGACTGTAAAAATGTGTTTTGTTAATAATTGTACCCAGCAAGACATGCAAAGGTATGACACAACGGTTGGCTACGCGCGGTACGAAAGAAGTTCAACATACGTACGTTCACTCGAGTGGAGGCCCTCCGGCCAGCAGTCCCATACGTAAGACATTGCAGGGCTGCACCTTTACCTTAGCACAGTGTGGGACAGCTGCACGCGCTGTGGATTATTATCCACAAACAACTCAGCCAAGGTCGCCAATTCGAGTCTATGTATCACTCTGTTTTATTAAGCCCGAGACCTAACTAAGACTTTCAAACATTGTCCACGAATGAGCACGCTTGGACACTGCTGCATACAAACATTCCTAACCCCTTATGTTCCACATGCATAACTTAACGTTTCATATTCCAGCCAGTTTTTTCCCGGTTTATGTAACTGCAGTGTCCATAATTTTATTTCCAATAACACGTCTGGAAAGGCAGCGTTCTGTTGAGTCGGTTGTCTTTGCATTTCCTGGGAATTTGCATAATTACGAGACAAACATTATAGCTGCCTGCGCGTAGCTGCGAATGTTACGCTGCTCCACGCTTCAACACAGCCCACAAAAACACGTAGCTGCCAGCGATTGCCAGAGGAGCTCGCCAATATGAGTGGTGTGCATATCCTGTAAAAATAGCATTGGCGGCGAGGCAATTCCCATCAGTGTGCATATATCATAATACAAAAACCTAATTGATGATGTGGCAACGTTCACCGCTAAAATCCATAAGAAACGTGTCTCTTCGTCAACACACGTATCATCAGCCTCTCAATATTAAATCGTGCTCTCCCTCTTGTGTTCAGTGGGGCAATCTGCAGCGCGGTGGAAAACTGCGTCCGCACTGCCGTAGTGGTGGTCCTTTCACGCGGAGGGACCCGGTGAAAACACAAAGATGATACGAGATTAACTTTCAATTCACGGAGGCACATTACTCCTGGTTCTGGAGGGCACATTGTTGGTCGTAATCAACAACTGTTGCTTTCGAACGCAACACAAGCGCCCGTCTTCAGGTGAAAACCGCGACAGCTGATACGCCTGCTGCTCGCAGCACGATGTCCACAAGGCAGCAGACATCGTGCTGCTCACAACAGACATCGTGCTGCGGGCAGCAGACATCGCAGTTGTCGTGGTTTTCACCTGAAAACGAGCGATTGTGTTGCGTTCGAAACGTCGTGATTTATTTGATTGTATTTCTACCTACGTGACTTTACCGAAAGAACCAAGAGTATGGATTCCTGCAGTCAAGAAAGCTTCAAAGCAACATCAAAAGTGATTCATTCTGCGGTCACAATTAATTTTGTAAATAAACGTGTAGTGCGCGTTGAAAACCTCGTTTCTTACCTTTGGGATGTTTGACCAGTTCCTTTAAGTCTTGTGATAGTATCGGTTCAACATCCACTCCCAGTTGTTATCGTCCGTACACTTTGCTTATTAAAACTGGGCTGAAAGCGGAAGTGAAAGACGTTGCGGTGGCGAGACGTTACCTCCCTCACCCGGTATGCCGGAGGTCGTGGGCTCGATCCAGACCCTGACAATTGCTGTATATTTGGAGTTTGCTTTTTCTCCCCGTGGCCACGTGGATTTTTATCCGGGTCCTCCGCTTTTCCCTCTACATTTAGAAACACGCGTTTAGAGTATTTGGCTGCTATAAATGTCCACGTGATAAGCCACTTCGTTGAGCTATCATTCGTGGCCATGTCACTTCGCTGTATAGCTCAGTGGGCCTTACCTGGTAAAATACTAATACCCGTAAACACACGTCGCGTTTTTCTCCTGCCCGGCAGACGTGTGTTCCAATCGCTCAAACCGGTAAATAAAGCCCCGTAGCAGTCCCCGTTCTCGAAATAACAGAATAACGTGGCCGCGTCGTTTCCCAGAGCGACCTGGTGTCCCCACACACACCCCTTCACCGTCGCTCTTCTCAGAGACAGGTCTCACTCCTTGGGGCGCTGTGCCGCCCGCAATGAAACTCACCGAGCCGGAGGTCCTACGGAAAGGTCAGGGTTTGGCGTCACACACACACGCGCACTCATGTGTGTGAACGTGGGGAGCGGTGGTGTAGCGGTTAGCGCTACACTGCGCTATGAACCCGGCGACCCGAGTTCGATTCCCGCTAACGGCCAACATCGGTGACGATTATCTGAACCGGTCCTGGGCCTCCCCTAGGTCGACTCAGCATCAAATGAGTACCTGGTGCGGTGTGTAAACATCGCCATTAGGGAGACAAAGGCGGGCGGGCGTGGTACTGGCCACCCACCCCTCGTGTGCTGTTCCAGCCTTCATAGGTGCTACGAGCTAACAGCACTTGCCCCAACAGTCTAAGGCTACACGGGGGATCTTTGTCTTTGTTGCGTGACAGAGCTACGGGGGCCGAGGGGCCGCTGCAGCTCGACGAGGCGCGAGCCGCCACCGCGGCCCCCCCCCCTTCACCCTTCACTGCCGCTCCACGTCGCGCACACCCGTCAAGGAAGCATTGGCCCCACGGACATGATTGGTAATAAACATAAATAATGCCCCTTGTTATTATAACGTAAATGTACAGCCCCGAAGTCAACCCGCCGCTGCACAAGGGGCCCTCTTCTCCACGCCGCGAGGGTTGTCGGGGGCTCTTTGGCCACGGTCGTCACACTCTCGTCGGTGCGCGAGCACGAGTGGAAAGATGGCAGCGGCCTTCGAGCGGCGCGCTCCGTCAGGCGAGAAGTCACGAGGAATGCCGTCAACGCGGCGCCCGAAAATCGAGCATCGATCTCCTGGTCTAAACAACAAACAACAAAGTTAAAGGTGCGGGAGCAAAGACGTGGGCGCACAAAAGTGTCGTGTACAACGGTGCGCTGCATTGCCCTCCGATGAGCTCCACACGGCACAGCCCAGCAAGCTACCTGGCACCTACCTGGCATGCCCAGTGATCACCCAATCAACCACTGTGTGGGGGCGAACCCTGCCTGGCTTCCGAGATTTAACACTAGTGGGCATATTCTATGTGATTTATAGCCATGTGCTTATAATAATTATTAAGCTCAAGAAAGCCTCAGTGAGACTTGCAATATTATTAAGGAGCATCCTGCATTGGGATGATTGGCCCATTCCGTTAATCAGCGGTTGACTTTGTGCTCACAGGGAATCTTGAGTACCCGGAGAAAATCCACGATTGAATCCTCAGGGTATGGCACCTTGATGCCCACGGAAAGGGAGGTTCACAACATTCGCACGATCCACCAGCCCTCGGCCACGCAGCGCTGCATCACAGGCGTGCACCACCAGCACACCTGGCTCAGATGGCAGGAGGGGACTACGTCGTCCTCTCGATCACCATAAACACAACATCGGGAAGCAAACGAATGTTACGTTCGGTGTTTTATTACAATAATTAGTATTTTGTGCTGCATTATCGTGAAAGCAGAATTTTAAAAAAAAATCATTGTAGTGCAATAGGTTTTCCCACCATGCATCAGACCGACCATCCTCCGATTGGAATTAAGTCCTCCAGTGAGCAAAAAAAACTATACAATGCTGAGATGGGCTTTTGATATTTATTCGGAGTTGAACTGCTGCAGTCAGCCTCCTTCCTGTTACTATATCTATTGATTACATTATCAGTTTCTGTAATGTCTGCCATGATATGTGAAGGCGACTTTGTTCCACACAAAGGGTGAACCGGTTTGTGCAAATTCTGGCAGGGTGCCTGCATTTTGGGCAACAACAGCCAGCCATGGGGCATCTCAGTCACAAGCCTGGCGACCTTGAGACGGAGTTAAACTGCCAAATGTTTTGCGTTGAAAAAAAATCTGTTATTTTTTTGGTAAAAATACATTGGCATACAGCGCAGGTCTGAGCACATTGCATCGTATTATGAGCGACAGCGAATATGCAGGAACACAGTTCCCTGAAGAAAATGTAAAATAAAAAGTAAACAAATAAGAAAAACGCATCGAAGAGACAAAAATCTACGTAATATTAAATCATGGACTTGCCAGCCCTTTTTGGCTGATATCTTTACGAGTGACATTTGGCACTCTTTGTATTTAAAATTCTGTCTTCAAACGCGACAGACCCCCTCCCCTTGCCTTCACAGGATTCTCCTACTAGGGCAGGCTGCCAGCTATGAAAGTGGTTAGAAAGATGCGGTCACTGAGAAGTGAAAAGTCTGCAAAGACTACGAACCATGCACAGGAGAAAATAAAAATTCACACTTTGGAGCTGGAGATTTTTGCAGGGGACACTATTTGCAGGGGAGGCAACTGATGGACTGTACGAGTAATGGCAGCAGCAGCACACAGGGAAGAGCACACGCACAAAGGGGCAGCTGTAGTGGAGATGAGTCAAAAGGTCAAAGTCTCTCCTTGCATAAATGAGCATTGGCAGCCCTGAGCTAGCGGTGACAATTCAACATTCCCATGGCGAAGAGCCAGTCTCTACAAAAACACATCTTGTTGACTTCCCACAAAATGGTGTTGATTTCATTGGCCCTGGTGGGATGATGAGCTGTAAATGACCCCAAAAAGGATTTGAAAACACATTATTGTGGCTGTGAGTGTCGGCCTCTGCGAACAGCGCCGCGTGGCCAGGTTAAGCAGCGAAGATATCGGGGCAAATCGAAGAAGCATCACGTTAGGCCAGGGGTCGGCAACCAAAATAATTTGGTAAAAACAACCTCAATATTTCTAGAGCCGCAACGCAATGCGATTAACGTCACAAAGCAGCCCTTAAAGAGCCGCAGGTAGCCGACCCCTGCGTTAGGCGGACGCGCAGGGTGAGAGAGGTAGCGGCCTCGCTGCTGGGGAGAGGCCTCCCCCAGGGAAGCGACAAGTCAAGGGGGTCGCAGCGTTGGGCGAGGTCCCCAGCTCATGGCAGCCCCGCTGTGGCAGCGAAGGTGGCGGGCCACACGGTGACGAAGGGGAAGTCGTACATCGGCGGCAGCCCCACGTGGGACGTGCCGTTAAACTTGCTCCAGCTGAAGGGCGGTGTGTCGGGCTGCACCGTGGGGCCGTTCACCACGAACGACGTGAAGTTCCGCGCGTTGAAGTAATCCGTGACCTGGGGCACCCCGCGCGCACACACACGGACGCGGTGTCACCAGGGTAAATCTGCGTGCTGCCCTCGGTTACCGATATGGTTCACCGTCCCGGGATCAAGCGCAAGCTCTCAAAGTGCCCTCATTAAATCCTGAGGCTCGGTGGAGAGCAACATACAACTTTGCCACTCACAACTGTTCCATAATTAACCGAGATACACCGACGCATTTAGGTATGGAACCAAAAACGTAAAACAGTTTCCAGATGCCTGCGACCGAAACGGATTTTCCAAGTCTCTTGTTGTGTGACGTTTTCCCCGTGTGGCGCCTTTCACCAGCACGGTCTGTCACAACGACTCCGCTAAACAACTCCTCCTCTACACGAACCCCCAGCGTACACGGACTGTGCTGTGTCGCAACCACCATCCTGCGCACCGCAGCCCTTGGCCAGGCATGGTCCGTCAAGCTCCGTCTCTTTCTCTCCGATGCGTTAGCCCTCTGGCATGCAGAATGTCGTGGGTCCGATCCGGACCCCGACGCCTGCTGTATATTTGGAGTGTGAAAAGCCACTTCGTTGAGCAATCATTTGTGGCCAGGTCGCTTCTGAAAAAGCGCTATGGAGTGGGCCTTACCTGGTAAAATAAAAATTGTTCATAGTTAATAGAGTGCAGCTCCCAACAAGCCACACGTGACAGTGACACGAGAGGGCTTTTAATGCACGGCCGCATGTGGTGAGGGACGTGGGCCATTCTGCTCCGTACCTTGGTATCGTAGCAGCCATCGGGAGCCGGCTTTGTTGGGTTGAGGTCACCACGACAGCAGATGCAATCGCAAGGGTCGCCTTCAGAATAAGGGTCGTACTTGTAATCTGCACGCGGAGACAAGGGAGTGAGTGACCATGGGAGGTAGCAGCACTGTTGTTGGTACATCGCTGTGTTTTTATATCACATTGACAGCTGCTCCGAGACAATTGCATTCGAGCACCAGAAATTCTCGAATATTCAAAGTATTTCAAGCCACGTAGCAGTGGTCATAGAGTGTGGCGCGTAATTATAAGGTTCCAAATGCCAGGATTTTTTTTATTCGTTTTTGTTCATGAGTAACTAGTGCTTATCTACGAATAAATATGTCCCTGCCAGAGGAGTATGGCGTTTCTGCCAATGGCTCAGAGCTGCAAGCGAGAAATGAGTGCCACACCATGCTCGAGTGGGCACTTAACCACCTACTTATTTCCATTCGGCCAATAGTGTTTATTCAGTAAGACGCGGCTAATTATTTATAGTTCAAAGGCATTCAAGTAAACAACTTGGCATGTTCTGTTCAAACCTCTTCATTAACAATTAATACCAATGAGTGCCTCATTAACCCCGCAGAAGTGTCACATTTTGATGCGTCAAAAGGCGTTCATGTAAATGTTATTGTTTGAGGTTTACGCTTCTATGTTTTATTCATACGTACTTCCATAAAGTGTCTCCGATGACGGGAAACGTATTCTCCTTAGGACGGCATGTACCCAGACTGATAATCCTAGGTCCATTCCAAGCAAACTGCTCTAAGCACGGCTCAATATCTCAAGGATATATTCTCAAATTCTGAATTCCAAATTTTATAAATGTTGGGCACACCACCAGAGCAAAAGAACACAGGCTTATAAATATCATCACAGGATCTATAACATCGACTTGAAGAAAAAAAACGATCTTTCATTTGAATGATCTTTTATATGTTCCAGTTGGAATGCATTCAAACTACATCTACACGATCGCACCACAACTTTTATGAACAATGCCTTTGACAGGAAATGATAGAGGAGGCTTGTGTTTTCGGCAATGATGCATCTTAAGGAGAGAAACTGCAAACAGAACACTGTGACTTATACAACAGTTGTAGAACACATTGTACAATGTGGCACTTTGCAAATGCTGCCAGCGTATCGTGCAACCCGCTGTTACAATACGGCGGTGTGAGTGAAGGGGGCAATCTGAAATCAATCTTTTCTTTCAATCACAGCGCCACCGGTCCCCAAAGTCTTCTCAGTTGCGAGCGCCGCGTCGGGTTCCACAGGCGGCACCAACGACCGCCGGGTATCGTCGAGGGCTCCGTCGCCGGGGGGGGGAGGAGGTCGCTGGGGGCACTCACTGTTGGACCTCATGATGCCCTTCATGGAGGCCAAGTCCACCACCGAGCCGTGGTCGCGGCGGAAGATCTTGGCCCGAGGGGCGAGCTCGTAGGAGAAGTCGCTTCCGTGCGTGGCCACGAACTCGGGGTAGCCGCTCAGGTTGTACACGGACTCATAGAACGGCACGTTGTAGGACGGCCAGTATCCTGGCGGGCAGAGGCGCGGGTTAGGTGCAGCGCACTTTGCAGTGATCCTGCGAGCGAGTCACTGCGGACATGGCTACGACTCCACTGTCCCATGGACAAAGGGGCAGCCGTGCATGACGCTCGCCACCCAAATCCTCGCTGTGCGTCAAGCGGAAGAGGTGACAGCGATGGCTCTGCTGACTGCACGCATACACGTGTGTGTGTGTATTTGTGTATGTACGTGTGTGTATGTGCACGTGTGGGGAGCGGTAGTGTAGTGGTTGGCGCACTGCGCTATGAGTACAGCAACCCAAATTCGATTTCTGCTCACAGCTAACACCACTGACAAATATGTAAACTTGTCGTGGGCCTCCCCTAGGTCGACTCAGCCTCAAATCAGTACCTGGTGTGGTGTGTGAACATTGCCACGAGGGAGACAAAGGCGATCAGGCGTGGTGCTAGCCACCCACCACCTATGAAGACCGTGCCGGCCTTCATCGGCGCTCGCCAACAGCATCTGCCCCACCGTATGTTAAAGCTATACGGGGGATCTTTGTATTTTGTGTTTCCAGGTACGAGCGTGCATGTGTGCGTATACGTGCTTGTGTGTGCGCGTTACAGTGAGCGTCTCTTTATGGTTGGGAAAGCTGCAGGAAGGAGGGTGGTGGTGCTGGCACCACATCCGGTGCCACAGCAGGTCATCATTCTAGGCTAAGTCAACCTAAGGGGGGGTTGGTGGAGCGCACATCTCAGGTTCCAGCAAATCGCCATGCACATCGACAGCCACGAGGTGAGCCTCTATGGCCTGCAATGTTCACATCTGATCCGCCGTACTCCCAGCCACGAGTTATAGTCACCAGTGGAACAAGCGTGACACTTCGCTGACACAACGAGGCCTTGTTCGCCTCCAGAGTGCCTCTAGAATCCTTCACCCTCATTGCACTTCAGCGAGAATTACATAAACTTTCTCCGGTTTCAAACTTTCTCGGTGTCATCAGCAGGGTGTCGCGCAAACAGATGCTGCCCGCGGGCGACTGATGTCATAGGCAAGAGCACTCGTGCCCCTCCGCCCCCCGCCCCCCGAACCCTCGTCACACGTGGGGGCCCGTCCACTGCGGAGCAGCCAAAACGTCGCACGGATTCGGCGGCTCACCTTTGCGCAGGATGTCCGTCTGGTCCTCCGACACCACGAGTGTGGGAATCTGCTCCACCACGAAGAGGGCTTCGTCCGCAATGTTCTTCTTCAGCTCAATCTTCTTCAAGTCCAGCACCATGTACTGGTTGTTGTAGGTTCCTGTGAGACATCAAGAAGGCTCTCAATTTCATTATTTTTCCCAACTATTATTTTTATATTCTCAGTTAACTAAACAACCTAAACAATTCATCATCATCATCACATGACCAAAAATCCCCAAAAATAAATTTGCAAATCGTAATATCTGCCTCGAAAAACCCTAACACCGTGTTAAGTTCACCCAATCCACCGAGCATCTTTCCCACAAGCCGATTTCACCACTCCGCCTCCTTCGCCCCGTGGTGCGACGTCCCCTCCGACGCGCCCCATTCACCCGAGTTGTGTCTTGAGAAGACCTGGCCCCACTGCCGGCCACCACGAGCCATCATGTTGGCGACGCGCACACGCTGCCACGCCAGCAGCGACAGAGGAGTGATGGCCGCATACAGGGACGCGTTGAACACGTTGTTTGTGGTCTGCAGCAGCACGAGCCCGCTGCTCAGCAGGTAGTAGTCGTCCAGAGACTCCAGGAAGCCTGCGGTCAAACAAGACAAGTGGGGGGGGGGGGGGGGGTTTACGAAAACAAGAGATTATGCTCAACGTGATGTGGCAGCCGGATGTTCCCAGCAAGCCCAACATTTATTTCTTGCTCTCGGACACGTTTTTGGTCCGTACCGCGCACGATGATGTGCGACGTTTTGGCACAATGTCAGACGTTTCGCTCCACATACTGTGAGCCTAAAGAAGCTCCCCTAACACGTGGAGCGAAACGGCGGACATCGCCGTCCCGAAGAACGCGACCCGACAACACGTCGGCGAGAGCCACGCGGCAACACCACGAGAAGCCAAGCGCCTTCCTACTCATGCAACCGAAACGCGGGCTCAGACTGCCTGCCAGGGAGAGACGGGATCGTCGTCGGCGTCGTTTACGCTCCCCGCTGACGCACGGAGCGACGACCAAACCGGGCTGGCGAGCCGAACCGACGCAGCCAAACGCTCCTCCATTCCGCACCGTCGATCGTCCGAGTGGGGCCGTGCATAAGGGATGGCGAATGGCTGCGGCGTGCGACACCAACCTGGGTAGCTGCTGAAGGACATCTGCCGGCTCGCCGTGGAGGCGTCCAGAATGTTGAAGTCCCAGTGCTTGAAGATCCTCATGGTGGCTGCGTAGGTGAACCAGCTCGAGTGGGACATGAATATGTTCTCATATCCAGGCAGAATCTAAAGATAAAAGATATATTTGAAAATACAAATTTGACGATCAATTTTCTTTACGACAGATCAATCATTGGATCTTCATTCATAAAAAGTGCACTTCACATCAGATAAAGGCAAATCAGCAAACTTTACATGGAATAAAATGTATATGAATGCACAATACTTATAAAATATCGAGTACAATAGGGCATAGATACAATACATATTGCCAGCAATGACGTATTCCAAAGGCCTGCTACAACGACATTACGGGACCAGGGACCAGAAACATGAACGCTGACAAAATGGGATTTTTTTTTTAAAAGTGCAAAGAAGCGTGACGATATGGACACTCAGAATGATGCTGGAATGTAAAGAGGAGCGCCTGGGCCACGATGAAACGAAGCCAATCAGAGACTTCATGTTCACTCAGGACAGTAAGCAGGCTTCGGTAGGGCACAGCGAGAAGAGATGGTGGCTGATGGATCAGTTGATAACGCATTGGGCAGCTTCTGTTTCACCTCGCTCATCCCATGACCCCTCAATCTCTCCCTTCTAGCCACTACCATCCCCGCTTCCTCTTCATAATCTCAATTCCATGGATACCCCTCATTCCCTATCCATCTAAGACATTAATCATCACTTGCTCTCGTCAATTTTACAGCAGTGGATGGAGCACGTTTCATGACCAAGATCATGATGACGATTAAACATAATTAAAATATAAAACAGAAAATGTAGTTTGTAAATCAAGGGCTGAACGATCAGTTTCCGAGCAGTATTCTGCTGTGTTCTACTCTTTCTTTTAGCATGGCGATGAGCTAATTGGCGCATCATCTTGTTGCCAAAACCTGTCATGAATTTGTGTGGAGCACTCCTGTTTATTGATGGCACGTTGGGCAAGTCAAAATCAACATCGGCAGACGATTACGCAGGTTTTTGTGATCGTATGAGCAAGCGTAATGAAGATTACATTCAATATTTATCTGCCAATATTTGGCACGCACACATCTCAGGAGGTAACATCTATGGAGGAAGCAAGATTAGCTCAACTTTCAAAATGTTTACTAAATTGTGCGTGTTTGGTAATGAGCGCATTTTAACAGTGTCTATTATTATCCGACGTAGAAGAATCGATGTTACAGTACAACTTTACAACAGCCAGTAAATATTCATTTAAATTAGGAATCTATAATAGCAACTCAATTATTGATTATTGGGACTGCAATTAACGGTGAGAGTTAATATTTCAATATCAGGAATTGAATTGTAGATGTAAAAATAAAACGTAAATCGAAATATATTGCCAGTAAGCATCATGAGAGGATATTTATAAGCACACAAGTCTCCTAAACTCCCAATGATTTAGTATTGGCATCAACAATTGCCACTGGACTCAGGTGAGGCGGTGGCCCAGTGGTTATTGCATCGCACTGTGATCACTGTGACTCGAGGCGTCACGGTGACTAGGAGATGTTAACTACCTCGCCCAATATGCAGGAGGTCGTGGGTTCGATCCCGACCCTGACGCCTGTTGTATATTTGGAGTTTGCACATTCTCCCTGGGGTCGTGTAGATTATTCTCCAGGTCCTCCAGTTTTTCCCTCCACATTTAGAATCAACATCACGCATTTAGAGCATTTGGCTGCTAGAAATGTCCACGTGATGATAAGCCACTTCGATTAGCCATCATTTGTGGCCAGGTCGCTTCTGAAAAATACCTATATAGCTCAGTGGGTCTTACCCAGTAAATTAAGTAAACAATAGTTTAAATAGTTTACGCGTAGCTGGATCTTGCGTCGCTCACGACCGTGACCTATTCGCCGGCGCGGAAGCATTTTGTTTTGTTCGTGTAACACCTTGATGAGAGCGGAGCAGTGGCCGCTCTTCTGCACCAGCCTCTTGGCCTCGGCTTTGCTCAGGGACAGCCACGGGGGCCGCCGCGACGGCACCAGCGCGTTGACGAGGTCGATGACGTCGCCGACGGCGTTGAGATACAGCGCGGGGAAGGAGAGGTCCGTCTGCGTGGGGAGGGCGAGGACAAACATAATCACTCAATACGACTAGAATGAGCCAAGAACGTCTGTGTGTGTGTAACGCACGTGACGTCACTCCACATGCCGCACCCCCTCCCCTCCCCCCCGTTATTAATGTTCATGAGCGGCTGGATTTTTTTACACTCGGACAGGTCGAGCGGAAAGACATTTTTTCTTCGCAAATTCGCTTTAAGTTTGACGCGTCTTTATTGAAAGCGAATCTAATAAATAATTCTACGCAGCAACAAAGTGGATTTGGCGTCTTCATTTATTTCTTCAGCACTTGACACAAAAGGTAAGTCTAATTTATGCTTTTCCAGATATTGTATCGAATTCCTATTTATTTCAACCCCAGCGACCGAAAGCAGAAGAGAATAAAGTATCAGAGCAGTGAATTTGAACAAATGGAAGGTCAGTTATACACAGTGCTACAGTGAAATGAAGCTTCCGTCCTAGGACGGGCAAACAAGCTAATCATTCAATACTCGTATAACGTCCGGGACTATGACAGGTTGATAAGTTCACCAACACGCTTCGTCCAAGTTATTCTTTCGTAAGTGCTCCTCCCTTTAATTTTACCATTCTCCCCCCTCACCCCCCCGCCATAAAAGTACAGAAGCGACCTGGTCACAATTGAGAGCTCGACAAAGTGGCTTATCGTGTGGACATTTATCGCGGCCAAATACTCTAAATGAATGTTTCTAAATGTGGAGAGAAAAACCGGAGGACCCGGAGAAAAATCTACGCGACCACGGGGAAAGAGAGAACATGCAAACTCCATATATACAGCAAGTGTCAGGGTCGGGATCAAAGCCACGACCTCCTGAATACCAGGCGAGGTAGTTAACATCTCCTAGCCACCGTGAGCCAAGCGGCGCAGCTTGTGGCTCGCATCTTTCTCTGGCCCCACGGCCACAGCACCGGATGGGCCCTGCTCTTGAACGAGAACGGCAGCTTCTCGGGTCGAGGTTTCGTCGCTGCCGCCACCGGCCTTCGACTTCGCTCTGCGGGGCCACACCTTAATGCCGTGCTCGGCGTTCCTGCGCGTGGCTCCCGCGATCATCCCGTCGAGCTGCGACAGCACGTAGTCCACATTCCTCCAGAAAGGGTCATCGTGGTTCTCCCGCGACTGAACACGCGCCCACGAGTCCTGCTTCCTGGCAGAGCGGAGCGCAAACCGAAACCCGCAGGTACATTTACTTTAGTAAATTTTCTTTTCATTTTTAAGCGTCATCTGAAAAGGAGGGAAAAATTGATATTAACGATAATCATAGATAAAATATTAACGAAACAAATAAACATTGAAATAAATTGTAATGCCAGCATTAAAATAAATGGCGTAACCTGATGCGTCCTGACTTTTGGGCCTCCCTGTACGTGCGCAAATCAGAAATATTTATTTGTGTGGTGAATGATCGTGAGCCTTTCCTTCCATCTAACCCACTAGAGACAAACAGGGGATCACCCGTGTAACAAACAAGATAAACTTAAACACATCCTTGAAAAATACTCAACTACGGAGCGAGCAACGTTCCTCCCGTTCGCACATTCACGCGTGTAACTGCAATTCCCCCTAACGTCGAAGTCGATGATCATGGAGACAAATGGGTCAAGGCCGACCAATCACAGTGGACATTCTTCAGAGTTATAGAGTTGTAGTCAACAGCTGGCAGTGGGTAACCAAGGCCACCAGCTGAAATGTTCGCTCGTTTACAAATGGCAGCACACAAACGTTGCTCCGGACCAAGAAACCTGCGTTCATTTTTTGCTCGCGTGCCCCAGGCGTTTGAGCCCAGGAACAAAGTGGCGCCAAATCAGCTCTGCGACATAAACATTGGATTCGAGCCACACAGCCTCTGGACCTGTACTTAATTTAATCCATCATGTGTGTGCCTCATTTAGCTATTGATTAAATACCTCGTGTGTTGGGAGGCTCAATTAAGCTGTGCACTGCTCGCTTAAGAGCGAGATGCTCCTCCAACCCACGACGCGTCAATACGAGGCTCTGGAACAGTGTTTAAAGAGAACGTTTCGTGATAGCTTTGTGCAATAAGAATGGCGCAAATACCAACAAATGTATTAAATTAGCATTTTTATTATCGTTATCATGACATGTTTCCATTTAACGAGGAAGCAGAAGAGATGGAGGCCTGGGTAAGAAATTGTAACGCGATGGTGTTATCCTTATATCACGATGATGTGTTATGATTGTTAGGTCATGAGGTTCAGAAACATTCTGATGGAAATTCATAGCCTGGAAGAGCATCAGATTATACCAGGGAATGAATGGCTGAAATGAGCCCAATTTGAAGTCACTTTAAAACAAGATATACATCAATAGGCCTCTCTTATCCAACACTCACATCGGATGCCTCAAACACCTGCATATCAATCATTCAATGTCCACCACACTTTCCTGTGGCAAGGGTTGGTATATCTGTAAGACCATAACCATCGCTGTTTACTTCCCACGATGCAGTTATCAACTTTAGTAACCCTGGATAGTTGATGGACCGAGTGAAACCCTGACTGGGATTTTAACTCGTGGGACGTGAACTCGTGGCATGTAAACACGTTTTTACGTCTTGATGTTCATTCTTTCATGTGGCATAATCGGCGACACGTACCGGAGGAAATCTTCCAGGATGGCATGGGTCTTATTGTCCTTAATGAATGTGGGGTACAGGTTTTTGAAGTGGTTGTTGATGTATCTGTTTGGAGAAAAACAACAACAAAAAGCACGCATCACATTTATAATTTACTGCAGAAGACTCCTCGTTCATGGCAAGCAGTGGGGTTATTTAATTCAAGCAAACGTGACCATGTTCAGTCTTGGTGCGCGTGATGACGCATCGTGCTCAATACCCCATCCCATGGGCACCAACCACCAATTGCGATTGATTGTAGATGTGCCAACTTCATTCGCATCTTCCAATAACAATATCGGGATCTTTACCACCACTGCGAATGTTTTTGCAGTTGTGCTGCATGGCTCTCCGACGTGTTTTTGGGTTGTTACGCACGATGTCCTACTTCACATGCTGGGAGTTTATTCAGGAACCTAGTTCTGAAAATTCCAGAATTTTGAAGTTGTAAAGCAGCTCCCGGTGCACGCAAACGAAATGTTGGATATCGTGCCGAACAAAGCATGCGGTACAACTGGAAAATAAATCACAGAACCAAGTTTCACCTTCACTTGGAGCGTTGTATTTTCGGATTGCATTTCACTCTTTCCTTCACTTCACAGGCGTGCAGGTTGTGGCTTGGCTCTCTAACACACCGGTGTGCTGTACTAGTGACGAATTGGCACGTTCTGTTTACATGACAACCCTTTCTAGTCGGCTGTGTCGGGTGGTGGCGGGTTTAACGACACATTATTATATTTACGCAATCTAACCCAAAAAACCTATATTATGTGGGTGTGTAAACATCGTCACTGGGGAGACAAAGGCGGCCGGGCGTGGTGCTGGCCACCCACCCCCTTCGTGTGCTGTGCCGGCCTTCACAGGCGCTACTCGCTAACAGCACTTGCCCCAACAATCTGCCAAGGCTACACGGGGGCTCTTTGTCTATGTGCGTGCGCGCACCGTGCCGTCAGGTATCCTTCCACGTATCCGGCCAGGAAGGCAACGTCAGAGTCCCCGATGGCGCCGCGGCCGCCACCGTAGCCCGAGCGCACCTCGAGCGCGGCCCAGCCCGTGGAGAGGAGCGAGTCGTTGAGCGTCCCGTACGCCGCTCCTCCCACCGGGTCCAGTTTGCCCAGCGCCACGTCCGGATGGCGCGGGTTGCCGCTCACGTAGAGCGTGACCGTCGTGTAATCTGAAGTCACGAAGGCAAAGGTCCCCCGTGTATAGCCTTCTACAGACTGTTGGGAGCAAGTGCCGTTGGCGAGTAGCGCCGACGAAGGTCGGCACGGCGCGCGTGGCGGTGGGGTGGCCAACTCCACGACCCGACCGTCTCTGCCCACCGAGTGGCGATGTTTACACATTGCACCGCGAGTACTCACTTGATACCGAGTCAACCCAGGGGAGGCCACGGAACGGTTAAAATATTCATCACTTATAATGGTCACAAGCGGGATTCCAACGTGGGTCGCGGGGTTTGTAGTAGGGTGGTGCGCTGACCGCTACACTACACTTCCACTCCCCATAATCTTAAGTCACATGGACGCACAGAGCGAGTACGCATATGTCCAATTCAACTGAACTGCTAGGGAAGGTGCTACTGACTGTTGTCACGGGTTTGGCACGCGATTGTATGTAAATAGGATGTTGTTCAGTGCATGGCCGCCTTTGCCTCCTTAACACATGGGATGGGAATCCTGTGTTGCCAGAGGACCATTTAAGCCTGGCAAAGTACTCTGTCTGTGCCTGTCACCATCGTTAAATTGGCAGAGTAAACACCCCGATGAGTATAGATGCGATGAGCAGGGCTCGAGGACACAGCCTCCTGGATTACTCAGAAATGTGTGCCAGCTCCATTTTCTGTGAAGTACAGTGGTGCATAAACACATGCACGTGTGTATGTTGAACTTCTATTGCATCGTACGTAGCCAATCGGAGGTGTGGGAAAACAAGCCGTGGGCCGTCTTGTGACCACGAGAATGAGGTCATGAACAGTGCACATTTCGCGAATGAAAAGTGAAAATATCACGCGAGATCACTTCTGCATTTTTGGTACGAAATACAGTTGACGGTAACTTCACAACGCAGGTCTAACTGGGCCAACACCACTGGTAACTTTACAATGCAGGTCTAACTGGGCCAAACACCACCGCTTTATCATGGGACCTTTTTGCCAGTATCAAAGTATTAAAAATAAGAATAGGTTTTACCCTTTCTGCCAATAAAACAGGCGTCTAGATGTTCAAACACCAAATAGATCCCTTTCGCAAGGAATAAAGTCGACATTAACCACACGCACTGTTGGTTGTATTGCCAGAAGGAGTAAACCCTATTCTTATTTTTCACCACAACTTTACCAGGTCAAAATGAGACAATCTGGACCATACTGTATTCCTGGGGGGAGGGCAGCAGTGGCAGAGTGGTCTGCGTGGCACTACGCTATGAATATAACAGTCTGTGTTCTATTCCTGGCCACGGCCAACATCGGTGGCGAGTGATGTCTGAAGTGATTCCAGTCTCTCATCCCCCGTCCGCCGTTTTTCAAGAGCCAAGGAGCGGTCAAACAACCCCCCGTGACGGTCAAGGTGTGAGTAGCCTTCCATCCACGTGTGCATTTACAGATGGCCGTCTAATGTACAATACGAAATGTCATCCTAGATTAAGCTAGATTATGATAACAAGTTGCAAAAATACAGTTCCATGCGTTCGGAGTCGATCGCCTGTATTTTAGCTCGTGTTAAAGAGGCATGAATGGAAAAGTCTAAAAGTTGAAAAACTTTGAAAGTGCCGAATATCTGAAATCCCAACTTGTCTGCGGAGCACGTGACCCGGAGTGGCGTAGGGGCAGCAGCAGCAGCACACGAGTGCATTAGTGGACCACTGCTTTAGCAACACTCATCTCAACCGACTTGGCTGCTTTAGCTTATAACCCCCCTTACTGCCAGTCACGTTGTGCCGCACAGGGGTAGCTGCCAGCAGGGGTGCACTTTCAAATGTATTGATGAGATGTGACGTGCCTTGATACACGCGCGGTGTATAGGAGGGCCATTATATCAAAAACACATCATTGTAATCATTGCACGTGGCTGGCAGTTGGAGGGCAGTGCAAAACACCCCATTCGCGTGTAACCGTAACTCTATGATGCTACGTCTGTGTACCCAGACCTCACCAACCCGCACTGACCAGAGAGATGAAGTATGGTCGAATTACTCCACCACGGATTCTCTCTTAAGTTAGAAATTCCGACCAGTGAGTGGCAACAGAGGCCAACCACAGCTGTCCGTGTTACCGTATTCTCCCCACTCCAGCCCCTGTATTTCAAAGCAAAGTTGTTTGGGGGGTAGGGTGCGTCTTATAATCCGGTAGCTGCGCGCACATGTGCGACTAGGATCAGGTATTTGACCCCAAGGGCTCAAGTTTGGGATCAGTCTTATTTTCCGGAGCGTCTTATAACCCGGAAGAGAAGACGGTGGCACGGAGAGTTGCTGATGTTGCAACACGGCCTTGTTACACAGCCACTTGCTTCACAATCCACGCGGCGTGAGAATTGGCACCAAGACGCGCGCCCTTTATTCAGACCACCACACGGTGCCTCTCACACCACATCACACGCGAGTCATCACATCAACCTCGTCTCGAGCCTCACACCAGAGTGTACCGAGTCGCAAACGTCGTCTGTCTCGCTCGCTCTCGCTCTCACCTGCATCTGTTCCCTGAGCACAGCACATCAGCATCACGAGTGCCACGCAGGAGATGGTTCCCGCCGTCTTCTTCACGTCCTTCATGGCCCTGAGTTGTCAACACACACACAGACACACACGCACAGAGCCCTCTGCTCCTCGCTGGTTCGCTTCCTGTCTCCCCGGCACGCACCGAGCAGCTGTTTGTCCCCCCCCCAGCACGTGACAATCAGCTGATCTGTCCCGACCCCCACACCAAGCACTGGCCAATCAGCTGCTGTGCCACTCCAACTTCAAACGCCGATCAGCTGATGAGTCCCCCCCCCCTACAGCGCGAGCTGATCAGCTGATGAGCCCCGAACTGGATGAGCTGATGAGCCCCCCCCATCCCCCACGACGCGAGCTCAACAGCTGATGAGCCCCCCCCATCCCCCCACGATGCGAGCTCAACAGCTGATGAGCCCCCCCCATCCCCCCACGATGCGAGCTCATCAGCTGATGAGCCCCCCCCATCCCCCCACGACGCGAGCTCATCAGCTGATGAACCCCCCCCCATCCCCCCACGACGCGAGCTCAACAGCTGATGAGCCCCCCCATCCCCCCACGATGCGAGCTCATCAGCTGATACGCCTTCCACTGCACGAGCTTTACACGGGGCGATCAGCTGATGATGCCCCCCTCCCCACCTGCTGTAATTACCCCCCCCCCCCCACGACTAACAGGGACTGGTGACGATGCCTCCTCTCCCCTCGCTCTGCCGACCGCGGCATCAGGAAATTCCGCATGGAACCACGTGGGGCGGCGTCGCGAGCGCGTCACGCGGGATGGCTCACGCCAATCATCGCCAGCATCAGCATGAGCATCAGCACCACGAGCAGCAGCAGCAGCGGTGATAAACAACAGAGCCCACTGCTCTGCGTCTGTCTGCACAGCGGCAAGTCGTGTTCATAAAATCGCCTGCGGTGCGGTACAGCAACTTGAACTCGCAGCTTTGATGCGAATTATACAGCACTGCCAACGTTGACACAACGTCCCGTGTGGACTTGCCATCCATTGGCTGTGTTTGTAGATATCCCGATGTGTGAGACAGGACAAACGATACACACGCCGGTACACAGACACGGCGACGTGGGCCTGCATGCGCCCCCATCACCCAGCAGGCGGCACGTGGCACACAATGGGGGTCTGCGTTCGTGGCTGTGAAGCACGTGGAGGGCAATCGTCACTTTGCACCTCAGATGCTGCTGCTGCTGCTGTGCTTGATGTATGGGTGGTGAGAGTCACAGCCTGGCGTGAGGGTCAGACTCGTGGCAGGGGAGAGGGTCACGTGGCAGGGGAAAGTCACAGCCTGGCGTGAGGGTCAGACTCGTGGCAGGGGAGAGGGTCAGACTCGTGGCAGGAGTGAGACTCAGCCTGGCGTGAGGGTCAGACTCGTGGCAGGGGAGAGGGTCACGTGGCAGGGGAAAGTCACAGCCTGGCGTGAGGGTTAGACTCGTGGCAGGGGAGAGGGTCAGACTCGTGGCAGGGGTGAGAGTCACAGCCTGGCGTGAGGGTCAGACTCGTGGCAGGGGAGAGGGTCACTTGGCAGGGAAGAGTCACGGCCTGACGTGATGGCGATCGTCCTGGTCGCCCTCACGAATGAGGCATCCTGGAATCTGAATTTCTCGCCGGGGTTAAATGAGATCAACTCGAATTGATGCGAAGTGAGAGGCGCGCCATGCTGCGTTGGCTTCTAGTTGCTGTCCTTCCCCGCACCACCGATTAGCACGGTTGGCCTGGTCACAAAAGCAAAGTTTGTGGGGAATAATATCAATTTTCTATACTTTTTAGGCATAAGAAATAAAAAAATAACACTTAATACCCAGGAACAAAAATTGTGTTGCATAATGTAATCAGTGGAGAGCTCATTGAATTAAAAGTATATTGTTGAAAAGAGACCTAGGCCAAAAAAAACAAGTAAACCCGTAAAAACAAAGTTTTTCACTATAAATCCTTTATATGCGTGGCGGCTAGAGTCTTGTCGTCCTCTGGCTTGAGATGGCTGCTACCTATGGGTCAGATGATTGTCTGCCAATATTAAGCAATTGATAATTAAATATTTAATTTGTTTTCCCTAAACAGTGTAAAATTTTGGAAAAAATTTTCACGAAAATTAATTGTCACACACAACGAGTCTGTGTGGAAAATGTCAGCTCGATTGGATCACGGGAAGTGGGTTAAAACACGAGCGAAAGATTTGCACGGTCCTAAGCAAGCAAGCGAACTTAATATAAAGGATTTAAAAATATATTCGCCTGTGGAGGACGCGGGGATCGATCCCGCGACCTTTGGCATGGGAAGCGAGGGCGCTACCAACTGCGCTACTCCGCCACGGCCTGTGGAGGGGTTACGCTCTGGGCTCCTACACTGTGACGTTCAGCCAAAGCCATGAATGAGTTGTATTCGAATAAATGTAAAATAATTTTTTTTGCCTAAAAAGTGTAAAAAAAATTTAAACATTTTTCACGAACATTAATTGTCTCGCACAACGAGTCTGTGTGGAAAATGTCAGCTCGATTGGATGACGGGAAGTGGGTTAAAAAACGAGCGAAAGATTTGCACGGTCCTAAGCAAGCAAGCAAGCACGCAAGCAAGCAAGCACGCAAGCAAGCAAGCAAGCACGCAAGCAAGCAAGCAAGCACGCAAGCAAGCAAGCAAGCGAACTTAATATAAAGGATTTAAAAATGAAAATAATCCAAAATGTGAAATGACAAAAAATAATCGGCCCCATTGTGGAGGATAAAATAACATAAACCAGGTAAGCATGTATCGTGCCACATTTCCATGTATCTGTTCTTCTGCACAAAAAAAACAACTAAAGTATGACACAACCCATCCGATAGATGGCCTTTCTGTGAGTGTACAGTCCCAGCAGCATGTCGAGCAAACTCTGGACCAGTTTCAATCCCCAGTGTCTCACCAGCAGAGCCAGACCTGCTTGAATCGATGCTGGCGGTCTGCCAGATGCCACAGGGAAGAACCGCCAAGTTGGACGCAAGGCCGCATTGCTCGTGACACAGAATAATAAGTGTCGTGAAGAATGCAAATAACATGATACACGTCTCTCCATCTCTTACGCAATTCGCCGTCTGGGAGTCCACAACCCCAGCAATGTTGACAGAGTTGGTACAGTTTGGCCAACGTATAACAATATAGATAAATATTGATCGTACTGTATTTCATCATACAACTAAATCAGCCAGAAGAGCGTGAGGAATTCCCATGCTCTGTGTGTGGAGGATTCATGCTATCGAAGACATTGAGCCCATTCCAGAGTTAAAAACATTGTCAGGGGCCTCGTGAGAGAGGAACGACCTCGATCCGCCGCGGGGGGTTCTGGGTCTCTCTCTGCACAGCGCACCAGCAACTCGAGTGTGCTCAGAGGGGGCCACTTGAGCCGATAAGGGGCCGTCCATAATTAAATAGACATTTTAATCAATGTTTTCTCCTACAACATCTGATTGCAGCGCCACATTAAAAACGCACTACAATGACAATAGTTTAAAGCGATTTGAAGCATGTCATATGTTTTTTGGGGGGGGAGGGGGACAGAGCTTTGTGACGTCATATTTGATGGGGGGGGGTCTGACTTTTTTTGACGCCGTGTAACGAAGGGGTCTGGGGGGTAAAAAATCGTCCAAAATCGCGTGACGTCATTTATGGACGGCCCTAAGACATCGTCAGTGTGAGGACCGACACGCCATTTGAAACCATCGTGGGGTTTGACAGCAGCACCATGACGACGATGGTGATGATGATGGGGGGTGTTTTCACTTTTGTGTCTTGTCGGGAGCCGCACTAAAGGCCACCGCGGGACTTTCCCCGGGCAAAGAGAAGCCCCCAGGGGACGTGGCATCAGCCGGCCACGCCGCTGCAGGCAGCCCACTGAGTCACCCACCCATCATCACCGGCTCGCGTGCCTCTTGGCCAAGTCTCAGACGTTCACGCCCTCCTCCTCCTCCGCATTGTGGGGGAGGGGTGGCTGTTGTATTTAGCCAATTAACGAAAACTTTACTGGCGGCGTTAGAGGCGGCGAGTGTGGGTGTTGTGAAAGCAAACAAAGGCAATTGTGGGCATCTCGAGAGAGCGAGAGAGCGAGTAGCTGGTGTGCGTGCCCGCCCACGTGTTCCGCTTGCACTCACAGCGCCAGCCCGCCCGGGTGTATTTGCCTGCTGTGGCTGTGAAGAAAGATGTCGCTGCGTCGTCGTGTGTTCATGTTGGACCACGGCCTAGCAAGAGAAGCGAGTGAATGATGGGGGATCACGCACACACACAACGCGCTGAAGGATGTAGCGTGAGTGGAGCTATCGGCATCACCGCGCCGACAACGCCGAGCTGGTGAGTACTGATTACACCACCCAGACCGCTACGTTGCATTTGTAAGTGGGCAGTTGAAGTCGACGTTTCGGGCAATGGCCCTTCGCAGCACGTTTCGCGCAGTGGTCTTCTTGCGCCGTGCAGAGAAGGCCCCTTGCCCGAAACGTCTCCTTGTTTTCATTTTGAATCCGCTCTTGCTGTTGGCTGTGTTGAGTTGTCTCGTTGTCAATTGTGCCTGGTGCACCACTGCCAACATAATGTGTTACCAGTTAAAGCGATCGTCATTGTGTTTTATTACGGATACGTCTAACAATAAGGATGTATCTGTACGAGTGCTCGTCGCTTAGATGAATACAAATGCCGTAAACTCCGGATTGTAAAACGCAACACCCCCTCGTATTTTCAAGCAAGAGTTTTGTTTGCGTCTTATAATCCGGACAATATGATAGTCTAATGGTAGTTAAAACGTGCTGCGTTTCATTCAGCTGGGTGGCCATCATGGGCCAAGCAACAAATTGGTACCGATTGTATCGACCACGGAGAACTTTTTTACCGAAAGAGCCAAGAATATAGTAGAAATACTGTGACTTTTTAAAATTTTATGAAAATGTAAGATAATTATCTTGAGAATGAAACCGCTGGCGGTGAGTCCGTGGCGATGTTCCGGCTCTCGCCACGAGAGGGAGCCGCACGGAGCCCCTGCCAGCCTCTTCTCGGGGGGCTCCTGGCCGACTCTTGCACTCCCCACAGACGCGAGGCACACTCAGTGCGTACACACACATTAGGGGAATACCAGGGGCACGTGAGTGGTTTGACCTTTTAAAGCCTTGTTCTCTTAGAGGTGCAGTCCTGTAATGTTCTAGCAATACAGTACACTCACACGCACAAGAGCAATATTACTGCAACGTGTTGTTTTCAGTCTCTCCTTGCTGCGACCCAGTAGTGGAGGGCTCGTGGCTGGTGAGATGATAACATGTTTGTCGCAAATAGTTGTACGAATACAGGTTTGGGCATTCAGAAGCCCCTCGGGGTGGCGTTTGGGTGTGGATCATTATACTGTTTCACTGTCGGAAGACCAACCTTTGTGGGACATTTAGAAAATCATGTTTCTGTGAAATACTGAAATTCAATCCATGAGTCAAGGTACAGCTGTGGCTCTGATGGTGCTTGCTCTCAACACGGCTGCCAGTGGGACCTCCACAGGAGAGGGAGAGATGGCTCTTAGAGAACCCCATACGCTTCGGTTTTTTCGGTAAAGATTTGTCCATGAAGCCATCCAGATATACAAACATAGACACAACTTCAACCGAGAGGATGGTTTGTAAATTAAGCAATCATTGGACAGATATCATCAACCAAGTCAAACTTTAGCTGCCTTATAATTTTACAGCCATATCCATGTCTTCCAGTTTTTTTACTCCCAGCCTGATACACCACCATCACTCGTCGCGCAGATACTGCACCCGTGCACAAACTCCCCTCCCCTGACATCACAAAAGAATACAGATGGTTATCTAGATGGTTGTCTATCGGCTTAACTCATGCTAATCCCGTGCCCGGCCGTGCACACTGCCTGCCACATGCCCCCCCCCCACCCCTTGACTCCCCCCCCTAACACCCAATATAAACACGTTGTCTCTGAATAACTCTCTTCATACGCCTCAGTAATTTTGCTGGAGCAGTCAACACCTGGTGAAGGTTGCTTGTGTTGCTTCCGAAACGTCGTGATTTAATTTTTTTTATTTAATATTTTTCACCTGCGTGACTTTACCCAAAAAACCAAAGAGTATGGATCCTTGCAGTCACGAAAACTTTTAATCTTAGAGAACCCCTCTAATTGGCCTACTCTTCCACGCTATTATAATTACAGCCCGGTATATCTCGTATTTATTATGCATCATGTAAAGGTTATACCTGTACTTGAAATAGGTCTGCGGTGTTTATTTGTTTTACCATTTAATGGTGAGTGGTCCAGCTGATTGTCATGTGAGTTCAGTCCATTAAATTATCTTCATATTATTAGGGCGATGCGTTCATTGATACGCCGCTTAAATTTGAATGACCCTGTTACTTCTCAAGATGCGATTGAATGCAGTGCAGTACTCTTACCGAAAGAACGAAGAATAAGTGCAGTACTCTATTGTAAAGACTGTCCCAGTAATAATTACCATTTGCCAATGTGTTCGTCCAAATGTTGTGATCACGTGAATGCACAAAAGTGGTATGTTATTGTGAGACACGTGGAGTGGCAATGAATGTAAGTTTACATCATCGCCATTGTGATGATGATGGACGGGTCCCATCGGTGTGTACATTAGTAACATTTAAATGCCAGTACAGTGCAATGTATTTTTCTTGCATGTGTCATTTAGTGTGGGCGTATGGACAATGAGTAGGCAGCTAGTTCATAGCTGCTGCTGATTGAAAGAACGTTGACAACCCAGCCAGCCACCTGGAGGAAACGTCGCTCCAACGTGATAAGAGGAAGTGCATTTTACACACTACAGTTTCATTGGGCCCTTTTCAAACACAGACGATTACAGTACACGTCTTTAAACGCAAAGGTAGCTATCGTTTCTTTAAGGTTCACCTTCTGGTGGAACGGACCTTTTTTTTGTCCCACTGAACTCTGTATAATAATAACAAGGCTGGCTTGTGCAACCGCTAACCAGTAAAAGGCTGCCCTGTAAAACATTCAATTTGGTATTTGTGATTGAGTGGTCTTGGTTACGTTGCTTTCTTGTTGTGCTAAAGTCTCTGTTCCTCTTTGGCAGTGTTTTACTCGAGCATTTGTTCGAAGTATCCCTCGCATATAATTAAATGTGAACGAAACACATTGTTAGCCAAAACTAAATCTCTGGTGCAGGGATATGCCTGAAAAGGACAACACATTATGTACGCGCGCTGTACGTGGCAACTTCTGAGGTAGATAATAACCACAATTTCTCGTGCAACAAATTTAAACACAGAGTTTAACATCATTACGGAACGCACCGTAGCATGAAATGGTTCTATGCTGCTACAAATACGTGTCCAGAATAAAACCTCACCATCAATTAATATTACAACAATCAGTTTCTTATGTGTATGAAAAGGCTTCTATTTCAGTCGCGGCAATCACTTCCTTGCGCGCAGTGTAGTACCATTTGTTTTTGACACTTCAAGCTAAATGTAATATTGCTGGGGCTCTTAACTGGGGCTCTAATTACAGTAGCTAAATTACTGTTGAACTTGTCTTCAGTGACAAAATAAAGTGAAAAGCGGCACAACATTGCCGAATGCAAAATCTCAACTCTTACATTATAGTTCCGTTTGCTGCAGTATGACTTTGCTGTAAAGTACACGCATTTCCCAATCTCGTTGGGCTTTTTCTCTGCCAGCCGATGTATTTTTAAATTGTTGCACAAAAGCGCGTGCCATATCGGGAAATGCACGTTTAAATCATAAACCTCACCACACAATATCCGGCATTTGCTCATGTTACGGGAAAGGGTTTTCAACGTTTTCACTTAGTTCTCCCTTTTTAGTGAAAGCAGTCTTTTTATTTGTAGCAGAGAAAGTTTCACATTATAAAAAAAATTTTTATTTTGGGTTAGATCGTGTAGGGCACCACGGTGGCGAGATGTTAACTACCTCACCTGGTATCCAGGAGGTCGTGGGTTCGTTCCCGACCATGATGCCTGTATATTTGCAGTCTGCATGTTCTCCCCATGGTTGCGTGTATTTTTTCTCTAGGTTCTCTGGTGTTTCCCTCCACATTTAGAATCAACGTCACGCGTTTAAGGTATTGGCTGCTGCTATAAATGTCCACATGATAAGCCACTTCGTTGAGCTATCATTTGTAGCCAGGTCGCTTCTGAAAAGGAGCTGTTTATCTCCGTGGGCCTTACATGGTAAAATAATATAACAGAAATTACGTTTTTACCCATAGGCTTGCTACACAACCTGACAGCCAATCAAATAACCTTGTCACGTGGACAAATGTGCCAATTGATTCGGACGCTACCATTTTGTACAAGGTGAGGTCCTACAAAGTTGTCAAATGTTGTTTGCTTTTCAACATTCCCGAATCAGTTGGCATATTTCCCAATGTCACAACTTCATACGATTGGCTCTTGGGTGGTTGAGAGTTAGAGTTTAAAAAATATATATATATTTATACGATCTAATCCAAAATTAACTAATTATGAATCATATCAGTCATGAAATCCTACGTATAAAATAATCTTTCACATTTTAATTATAACGTGCAGCCCCTTTGTCAATCCACTGATGAATGGAGGCCTCCTCCCCACGCTGTGTGGGTCGGCCTTGGTGGTCGTTGAGCCTCGCGTCACGCTGGTCCGTGCAGGTTTGTCAAGGGAGGAGGGCTGCCACAACTACGGTAGTTCCGCTCGCCACTGCTGTGTTAGCCTTTGCGGAAATCGAGCTCCCGGTACCGCTGTGCCACTTGCACCCGTTTAATGCCCGTCTTAAAGCCAACTATAAATAAGTGCTGTTTTGCACGTGTTCACTTGTGCGGAGGCTTTTTGTTCTGCTTAACACCACGTAGGCTTTCGCGACCAGTGTTATTCATTGTTCTGTAATGGGACGTAATGACATTTTGAAGACTATAATGAAACTAAAGGTTATTTGTTGTGTAAGGTCACGGTGACACTGACCCGTGGCTGGAGTCCAATACCGTATCCAGCATATTCGAAGGTACCAGAAAGGCCGTGTCATCTGAATTCATGGTGCCCCAGGCGATATTTTCAGCGGATGGGCAGAACTTCACTTGGTTGTTTTCCACTGCACGAATTCTGATGTTTGTGGAAGTTCTTTTCAAGCCTGGCAGAGCTTATGGGAAGTAAAAAAACGGTTAGAATTCTCCACACGTACAATTGCCTCTGCCAGCATGGAATTCACTTCCCACCCTGCCATCCTTGGAAAATAATCTTGAGAGGCAACATCTGGTTTAATTGCTGCCACTGTTCAAGGTCGATAAAAAGAGGAAGGCCTTGAACTTCCCCCGACCCAATCCTCGTTTCCTCTACCAATGACTGTTTCGCTGTGTAAAATAAGATAAATAAGACTCCCTTTCCCCTGCTAGTCCAAGTTGCAACGTTTTTCTTCTACAGAGTATTGGGGTCCATTTGCACTTACTACACTATACTGTATTAATCCGGATTGCAATTGTGACATTTAATGGGAAAATACACCACTTTATGTGAGCCGCTACACATGTCTTCGTGTCTAATCAGACACAAGCATGTTGAGTATATAATGTACAATATCAATTCGGTTTTATTTAATTATATATTTTCAATCAAGCAAATTTACACGTACCTGTTTTGTAACTTACATATATATATAAATGAAAACTACTTAAAACGACCGATGCCATTGGTGAACGGGGAATAATAATAATATTAATAAATAATCAGAACCGGTTGGTTGAGTTGGGCTGCTGCCTCAATAAGAGGCATTGCGACGTTGCCTGGTGCTTTGTGTGTGTTTTTTATGCCATCTCATGCAGTCGGACTTCTCGGTTTGGTCGGTTGTTACTGCCTGCATTCATTCTGGGTGTCTGCCACATTGCTACGTGGTAAATGAATAGGACAAGACAATCGTGTGGTTTGTTCCACAAAGAACAGGGGGCCTATGGGCAATAAGGGGTCAAGGGAACTCCGGCCGCGGTCAGACTCGTCGTGGATTAAGTAAGTTTCCTATTTCTTAACTAAAATCTAATCAAATGCAGTACATTACACAATAACATAATCAAACATAAACATTAAGTGAACTTTACATTTTTATATTGAGGGCAGAAGTCCATGATTATGATGATGACAATGAGATAATGGGGGACGTGGGGAGGAAGGGCTCAGCCCCACCCTCTTCCTCCGGGCCATTAATGACAGGTGAGTGGGCAGGTGAGGAAGCAGGCACAGTGGTGATGTTGGCTGGATTGGTGGTGCTGTTTCGGTTCATTAATAAAAGTTAGGCTGGATGGATGCTGCATTATTTTGTCTTGTGTGTAAGTCCCGGTTCACCTCGCTGCGTGATTGCGGTGCGACGCGGTCAACAAGACAGACGGACGGCTCGCAAGCTGCGCAGCGCCACGGTGGCGCGGACGAGAACCGCGCGGCCCCCAAAACGTTGTGAATGCTTTTTTGGGGACCCGTGCTTAGCCGTGGACACTCAAAATGTCTCGGCCGCCTTTGGTAAAATTGGTATACAACTAATAAAGCGTGTGTACATGAATGCCGTGGTTGGCAAGTCCGTGTTTGGCGAGGGAGTATTACTGTCTATAGAATAGTGTGAAAGAGTAGGCCAAAATATAGAGGAGTTCTCTAGAGCTCGCTCTAGTGCTGACCCCTCTTCCAGTCGTGGCAAGAGCAAAACATTTCAGGGCTGCACCTTTACCTTGTTACCCCTATACCTTTTATAATGCGACTGAGGTGACCCATGATCTTGTATTTAACCTGTTCGTTTTTTTTTTATTTCTGTTACAGAACTGCATCTGGAGCAGCTTCAGCGCGTGAAAACCCCAGTAAATGGCAAATGTCAACCGGTTGAGGGAGAATCTTCCTGGCTTCGTGGAGGCCCTGAGGACGTGCATCGAGCCTGTCCTCGATGTCCTGCTGGCGAGGGGAGCGCTGGTGGAGGATGACGTCCATCGCGTACGCGCCGGGAAGGTTCCCGACGACAAGGCGCGAGAGCTCCTGGCGAGGCTACGTGGCAGGGGCGAGGAGAGCTGCGAAATATTCCTCCGAGTCATGGACGGTCAAGAGTACGCTTCGCAGACCGCGCGGAGCCCCCAACGGCAGAGGCATCGGGAGTGCCTGAAGAAAAGGCACAAGGCTGTGCATGAATACGGGGTGTCCGGGCAAAGCGGCAAGATGGTCTGCTCTCATTACGTGCCGACGACCATCGTCGCCAGCAGAAAAGTGACGGACAGGCCCAGCAACGAGGTGCTGGACAACATCGAGAGGTACCAGTCGCTCTCCAACGAGGACGGTTCCTTCACGCACGTGTTGGAGAACGAGCGGATATTCCTGGACGTGGCGGGTCAGGCGCCCCGGCTTGTGCTCGTGCTGGGCATCGCCGGGGTGGGGAAGTCCACGTTTCTCCAGAAGATCATATGCGACTGGGCAGACGAGGTGGCCTTCCTGCAGTTTCACACCATCTTGCATTTCACCTTCAAGCTGCTGAATCAGGAGGAGCTGGAACGAGAGATGAGCTTGCACGACCTGGTCGTCAAACACTACAGCCACCTGAAGGATGAGTTGGAGAAGATGCTTAAGGACGAGCAGGAAGGTCTGCTCGTCATCTTCGATGGTCTGGACGAAAGCAAGCTCGACCTGAATTTTGAGTCGACTCCGATATGCACCGATGTGCGTCGCCCCCAGAGTCTGCCCCACATGCTCGTGAATATCCTTCGGGGAAGCCTGCTCGAAAATGCGACGGTTATGGTGACCTCCAGGCCAGCTGCTTGTGGGACAATACCTGAGGACAAGGTGCAGCTTTTTGTTGAAATTTTGGGGTTTTCAAACGAGCAGAGGAAAGAGTACTTTTTGAAACACTGCGGAGAAGAGGAAAAAGCTAAGAATGTCCAACGATATATCAACATGAATAAACCCCTGTTATTGATGTGTCACATTCCAGCATTTTGCTGGATAGTCACACACTCTTTGAAGGATATGCTGCCACAGGGACAAAGCGATCCAAGCAATGGCCCGCAGACCATGACCGAGATATATTCCACCTTCCTAAAACTCATCATCTCCTATCACGGCACAGAGGACACACGGAGCGTTCGCGTCCTGTGCAGGGACCTGACGAAGTACCGTGAGTGGATTCTCAATCTGGGGAAGGTCAGCTTTCTTGGCATGCTCTCTCAAAGCTACGAGTTTACCGACGAGTTCCTGCGAGCCAACGGCGTGGTGCTGTCCAACGTGCCCAGCATGTTCCTGCGTGAATTCCTGAAGCAGGAGAACATGTCGTGCAGGCAGGTGTTCCACTTCACTCACCTCACGCTGCAGGAGTATTTGGCCGCGCTGTACTTCGTCGTCGCGGTACTCCCGTCCTGCCGGCTATATTTCGGCGAGGAGTACGGCCCGGCGGCTAGGATGGCAGCCCGGGGCAGGGCGTGGGTCGGCAGGCTCTTCAACCGGCAGAGGCACCTCCGGAGGCAGTTCTTGTGCGCCGTCAGGGCGTCGCAAGAACACTCGGGCAAAGGCCGCCTCGACATGTTCTGCCGCTTCGCAGCGGGACTCCTGTCGGAGCGAACGCAGCAGCTGCTGCCGGGGCTGTTGGGCGAGCGGAGCAGCCCCGACGCAGCTGCTGTGGCGGCCAAACTGGAGGTGATGGTGACCCACGGCGAGCTCCCGCCGGAGCAGTCGATCAACGTCCTGTACTGCCTGCAGGAACTGCGCATCACCAGCATTGTGGAGCCGGTGAGCATTTAACACGGCCCAGACATAGGCGCAAAAACTTTGCGACTGCACGTGATAATTGTAATAGGTATTTTGGTGGTTATTTGGCCTGTTCGCTTTGCAGAACGATGTTATAAAGCATTTTCCAAGATATCTGTTCAGGCGTGGAAGAGTAGGCCCAATACCTTTTGTCAGGAGCTTTCCAGGGCTCCCTCTGTTTGATTCGGCATGCTGTGGAGATTCCTGCCGTGGATTTCCTTCTGCCAGCAGTGGCTTGAGCAAGAAATAGCGTTTTATGATGTAAGAAAATATTTGTTTAAGCAAGCGGCTCTCTGAACCCAGAAGGTCGAAACCAGCATATTGATACAGAAAATATGCTGCAGAGGCACTTTGCAGTGATACTTTCATCATGTTTTTTCTGCCGCATCTTAAAAAAGTGTTTTCTCACATGCATACCTGTCAACCCCTTATCAGTGCCTACATTATTACAGACAAATTCAGACCTTATTGGTCACCCCGTGCCCCTATAACTCTCAACGGTCATCCCACAGAGTCCCATCACAAGGAAGAAACACAAACAAATAGAACAAAACAAAATTGCCCGTATTGAAACGGCTGTACGACGTATGGACCTGAACTCAATTTTCCTGTACAAGAATACGGGTAAACCGTATGCGTTGACAGGTATGCATATGTAGAGAATCGAACATGGCGACAACTATCGTGCCGCAGACTATAAAGTGAGGGTTGCTATGCATTCTTGTTACCAATCGCAGGACGCAAACCGCTGCGCCACCACTCCACCGCCGGCGGTGGAATGCGTTTGTGAATGTTCCCGTGGCTTTGCGCGCTGTAGGTGAAGTTGCTGCTGCACGGAAGGGGGAAGGTCGAAACGTTGCGCCCGTGTGACTACACGGCACTAGCCTTTCTGCTGCAGCTGGAGCTGACGACGTCCTCCCGGCAAGAACTGCCGCTCTGGCTCGAGGGTTGCGACCTGAACCACGAAGGCCTCCGACGCCTCCTCCCCATCCTTCCGCTCTACTCCAAGATGTGGTACGAGTGCACGTGTAGCGCGAGTTATTACTTCAAATTTGTACCGAATTGTTAATTGTTGGCGATTGCTCTCCAACACACCGAGTGTGCTGGAGCGGTGATACATTGGCATGGTTGTTTCAAGTGTCAACTTTGGTACAGCACGGTCAAATAATCCTCGCGACTCGCACACCATGGAGTTTCTCTCGCCCAGCAGTAGGTCGGTAAAAGGGCTCTACGTATGCAAGTAAAGTCACATTGTGTACTTTGTGGCTCATGCTGCTGAGCTGCGTGTCCGTGCCCTCATCGCTTCTTGACTTGGCCACCGTGACTCCCACCTCCTACGGCCTCCTTGATGTCCACCTTCACAAACTCCAGATGGCTCAAAATGGTGCTGCCCCGCATTCCCACCCGATCGCGTGAACTCCACCCTTCACTCGTTTTTTTCCCCTTTCGCTGGCTCCCTCATCCGTTGCCACATTTCCCATGACCTCGGGCTCAAAAATCCTCTGCAACTTTGTCCCCCCCTATATCTATCCTCCTTCATCGCTCCCTCTCTTCCGCCTCTCAAAATATCTGGTCTTTTTACATATCCCTACTCTCCAAATCGAAATTCAATCTGAAATCCCTTTGGGTGGGCACTCCGATTCCCATTTTACCACCTCGATGTGGCACTCCCTCTCGGTATCTTTCGGGTTGACGCCCTCCCACAATTAATATCTCATCATACTCTCTTTTTACTGGGGGTTGAAGGTCGTGGCACGGAGCGATCTGCACTCCTGACCCCCAGAAACTTACTACTCCCTACCCCCCCCCCACCCCAAATGTCTCCAACTTCCCTGCCTTTTCTCTGGAATCTACTTGCCCCTTGTCATAAGGGCACCACGGTGGCGAAATATTAACTACCTCGCCTGGTATACAGGAGGTCGTGGGTTCGATCCCGACCCTGACGCCTGCTGTAGATTTCTCCCCGTGGTCACGTCGATTTTTCCCACAGGTTTCTCCCTCCACACTTAGAAACAACGTGCGTTTAGAGTATTTGGCTGCTGTACCCCTGCTTCCTTGCCTCTCTAGCTCCCTCCAAGCTCCCTCTCCCTTTCTCCTCTTTCCGCTGCTGTTAATCTTTTTCTCCACGTTCCTTTTAAGTTATTTTAACCCTTTTTTTAAATACAGTTTTATCGAGGGTTATCCAAGTTAAGGAAGTATACACCAGGGATGTAGAGTTTATTGAAGCACATGGCATAGGCAGATTCAAAATATAATACGTTGGTAATAATCATTGTACTCCGCATTTTGTCTATGCTATTGTCAATTCCCATACAATGCCATCTGTGTGTACCTCCATCGTTTTTTCAATAAAATACTTTTGGAAGAAAAATGTTCAATGTTTATTAATTATTCATCACGTGGTTAAGCACTGAGACACTGTGGTTTAAAGGGCGCACTATTAAAAAAAGATGTATTCTTGTATCCTGTGAAAGCTTCAGCAACAACAAACTGGGGGAGAAGGGAGCAGAGGTGATTGCTGAAGCCCTGCGCAGCGAGGATTGTCGGATAAAGGCTCTCTAGTAAGTACTGAATGGCACCAAAACACATCGTTATTATTACAGTAAAACCTGCCGGGAAACTGGCAGTACAAGCATGTTACAAATGTCAGATTCCTTTTATTTTACGTCGGGTTGTTCGATTATTTTAAGAAACGTTAAGCTTTGGTTACATTTAACATTTCCACCTTAAAAGCTTTCCGCCGCTGTTCATAGGTTCACATTAGTGTGCGTGTGCACTCGTGTGTCGTACGCATGAATACGTCGTCTGAAAATATGTTTCGCTGCACATTCGCTTGCAGCATTACTCACAACAATGTCGGTGCCGAGGGAGCCAGACATGTGGCAGAGGCCCTGATGGTGAACACGAGCTTGGATGACCTCAGGTGAGGGTTTGCCACCTTGAGGTACTCGCGTTGCCACCTGTGCTAGCTTTTCCCCCGGATCTTCCTCTTTAACCCTTCCCCGTTCCGAGACGTTGCAGAGCTACCTCGGAGATCACTTCCAGTGGCACGCAGTAGGAGGCAGCACTTTTACTCTTTCCTTGCAACATGAGGCTGGAGCTCGTCGCGTGACACTCCAACCACGCTATATTTTTATTTATTCACAACCGCAGGAGAAATTATACGTGGTGATTTTGTTGAGGAGTTAATTTTGACCTGGTTGAGACCATTAACTAACCACACTTGACCACCCAGTTTAATCGCAGGTGTCTGAAACCCAGATTCAAACCCAGGATCACAGCGGTGCCTGATCAGTGCACTGGCCACGAGACCATTTCCGGGACGCTCGCTCTCAGGTTGTGCGTCTCATCATGGACGGTTTAGTCACATAATTAGGAATCGTTTCTTTCGGGTCGAAATGCGTCGCATTGGATTGCCTGACCCCCCTCCAACCCTTTGACGCCGTAGGTTCGCCTGCAACAAAATCGGTGCGGAGGGAGCGCGCTACATCGGAGAGATGCTGAAGGTCAACACAACTTTAACCAACTTGAGGTTAGTATTTACGCATATAAAGTTATAAAGTGGTGTTACCATTTTAGACATGTCCTTACAGATAAGTTGCCCAATTAATGAAAGGGTTGCCCAAGAGTTGGCGCTAAAAACCAGCGCCAAGTGGATAAGCTTCTTCAGGCCAAGGCAATGACGTCACACTCCACGTGCACGCACCTCGCTTCCTCGTGATGCCATTACGTGTGACGTCATCTCGCAACATCACGCGTTTACATCATAGCATCGTTTGTTGTCCTTCCCCCGCTGAGGACAAAAGTTTAATGGAAAGTGTTATAGAATCCGTACGTACGTACGATTTTTCTTCCTCGGTGTATAAGAAAATGTTTCTTATGTTGTAGGTTGAGAGACAATCATATGTGCGACGAGGGAGGAAGATATATCGTCGAAGGTCTTCGGCTCAACAGAGGAATGAAGGAGATCTGGTGCGTGGCATTCATATGGCACTGGCGCACAGCCTACTTTACCACCTCACAAGGCAAAAGCATACTGCATTACAGAAACGTGAAATACTGTTGCGGTCGTTACAATTGCGGTGGCGAAGAAGAGTGAAGGTAGCATCCCTACATTGAAAGCACAGCCCTGTAGTTTAATTAGATTTTCTAAAATATGCTGCGAAGGATAACCATTCCCTAAAATGATAATAGTTATTTTAACCAGGAATACTTCTTCTGATTTGCAAGACATGTTTGTTATTCCCCGGGCGTCTTTCTTTAAATGTTGGACCGATTAATTTTTTTGTAAAAAAAAAAAAGCTCTCCCTTCTCTGTCAGTGTTGTTGAAGGTTGTGCATTGGGTTTCGTTCCATTTTAAGCTTTTTTTTTGCATGACAGGAATCTATGGAGCCCAGTGGAAAGCCGTACACACAGAAATGCATTCGCTTAAACATCCACACCGGCAGGCCAGCAACCTTATTGCTGTAGCAACCTTGTTGGTGTACTGCCTCGCAGGCCATGACGCGGTCTGCAGGACGTTTCCCACGCGTGATGACGTTTGTGCGACCCTCCAACCCAGACCACGCAATCACAAAGCGTATCCAGAAGATAATGTGGTGTCAACGTCGCCTATTATATATTTTTTCCACAAATTGTTAAACTATTATTTATGGTTTCATTTCAGGCCAGTGTTATTGACGAATATGCTTTTGATAGCAGGTGTGTGCATCTACGCTCGGTATTAAATACTCATGTTGTGTTTTTCAGACTGTTTACGACAATGGTAAACCTGGATTCAGGAACATCCGCGTGCTTTCGGTGTTTGACGATTGTGTTTTATTGTCTGTTCATATGTAAAACTATACATTTTTGTAATACAAACACAGAAGCAGTTTTAAATCACAGAATCGGCACGCGTTGTCAAGAGGCAATGTCTTCATTGATTTGTATGACACCTGTTTAAAGTTTAACCTTTGTGGTTGTATTTCTTCCAGGCTGTATGATAACAACTTCACTAAAACAACCAAAGATATGCTGAAAGTCTTGAAGGAGGAGAAGGCCGACCTAGAGATCTACTTCGAAGGATCTTGAAAATCAGCGTTTTATCATCATCATCGGCCATTTCCGCTCCGTTGCTGCATAAAGAGAGGTGTGCAGTTCAGTTAACGTCGACGGAGGTGATTGATTTTATGAAGCTCAACATTGATCGTACCTACACAGATACGTCGGTGAGCAGCTTTGCGATGAGTGATTACACTGAAAACTCGAGAAGAGTACGTGTAGAATTAGTTGCACCCTCTGGGGTTTCTTCAATATGACTCTTGATCTACACCAGATGGTGCAGTGGCTGGAACGATGTGACCCACAACTCAAAGAACACTGGGTTTCAATCCAAGCCAAGGTGGTCGCTTATTTTCTCAGGTAATGAGTAAAGCACTGTCCTTTTGGAATGATCACGGTCAGCAGTACATCACTAAATGCTGGAAAAATGATGCTGGTAGATATTTGTCAAGGCATATCTACACCAGGTGGCATGCCTCGTGAAGTCTCTTCATCCAGTACTGCCGTTGTCCACCCAAAATGTAAAAGTATACACCGCAGTATATTGTCGACCACTCGTCGTGGTGGAGTACTGTGTGGGTACCTGACCTTTTAATACTTGTTTGGCCAGTATTCAAATGATAAAAAGTGGAATTTGGAGGCCATCCATCTGTTTGGGCACTTTCCAAGTGTCAAAGTTAATTTCGTGATGAGAACTCATTTGCAAGAGTGTTACAGTCGCCAAAATGACAAGCAAAACAAGAAATCCAAACCGAAAACAACCATCACATGAGAAATCGAACATATTGCACGAACATGACTCACTGTTAAATCAAAGTTAGATATAAAATTCCCGTTAGCGCAAATCGGCTCGGGCAAATCATTTTAGACTGATAGTAGAAACACAAAATGAAGTTACAGGTGACTGTGGCACTAATATGTGAATAGACAAGGATATGAAATGCCATTCCGAGTGAAGTTATCAACGTGTGTGGCATTGTGAGCGGGACAGACCTTTTACGGAACAATGCGGTCAAGAGGTCACCACAGGCGTTGAAGCCATCACCCCTCACCATTGCTGCCTTGTGCTAGATCGCACGACCGTTGCCTTGTGTGAAGCACTCCAGTGCCTTTTTGCTATGAAAGAAATCTCGTCTTAACGGCCATGGCTTTCTGTTACTACTGCGGGGTGACCCCAAGTGAATTGCGGTTTGACCTTTTTCAAGTCGGTGTTTAGTTTTCTTTCGTCTCGCGCAATAATTCCAAGTTCAGCATTGTAATTTGAAGGTCAAATCTGTACTATATATTTGGTGTGTACATGGTAGACTTTAAAACAAATTATGGAAACAAAAAAAATCTGTACAAATATAATCGCAGCTCCTCCTCGTGGGCAGCTGGCATGGCAAGTTGCAATCGGATCAGATGCAGAGGTCACGTGACGAGTCTGTCTCGCCCTCTTTAAAAAAGATGTGGTGGCTTTTAAGTCTGGATGCGAGGCAATAGTTTGGCTTGTTAATATTTTTTTACGTGTGCGATAGTATGGAGATGGTGGTGTGGTGACGTGGAGTGATGGTGTGGTGAGTTGGTCTGATGGGCCATGATGGGCCGCTTGAGTCATGTGAACTGCAGATGATCTCACTCTATAGACCAGTCATTGTTAAGCAAACACCACCAAGTTGCCATAGCTCATGGTTAATGCCGGAACACGATTGCCCTAAAATTGCACGAGTGGATCATGGCATTAAGCCACGAGCATGTGATGAATACGAATACGGCCTATAACAATTCGCTCAATGAAACGAAGACATTAACTTCATCCCGTTTATTTAAGACCTGTGGGTCGGTGCACGTTGCCTCGCTAACACCACGCACCATGCTTAGAGGAGATTTACAACTCTATGTAAATCCCAAAGGTTCCCCCAACAAAGCGGCTTGTTTCTAGGGGATCCTCGGAGTAATGGGAGAAACATGCCACGCCGTCGCCAGCGGCTTCCCCGTCTGCATACAAGGCCCAATTGAATCGTGTATCTACTTATATTTATTTCAGATACCTCAAAAGAATGTATCTGTTTTACTTGAAGAGCAATGAGCAATATATATATCCTTCAATGTTTTATTTTCTGAATAGATCTCGGTGGATAAGCAAGTTGCCTTGCCAGCAGGAAGTGTGAATTCAGTTCCTGTTTACTTGAACGCGTGTCAGAGGTGGCGCCACAACCTCAGTGCTGAACGCGGAAATATTTGTCTTGTGGTGATACTATTTTATTTACTCATTGGTCTGTGCACAATCTTTGTTTTAAAGCAGTATTAATGCATTCAGCTATTTGTATATTATTTCTTTGCACTATAATGTTCAGATTGTTGGGTTATTTTTGCAATTTTCTCTGGTTTTTATGATTGAATCTTGGAGCATTTGAGCCATCGTATTTGTTATATATCGTCGTCATCCTGTTAATTACATTATTTCTTAGTACTATAATTGTTCAGTTGTCTTGTTTTTAGGAAACACTTATTGGTTATACTACTGAACGTGGAGGAATTACAGCCATCTTATCACAGTTTGCTATATATTGTCAGCAAGACGGGTGGAAGTTAAACTTGCAATCTTAATTGTAAAGCATTAAATAAAGTTCTTGGATTGGTGGACTAACTCTTGATGTCATGAAAGAAGTAGGACCAGCTTTTGGATCAAAAGTGGAAACCTGCTTATACATGTTTACACAGAAACAAAGTGGCTTGGTGCTTGCAGAATCAGAATCTTTATTTATCCTGGAGAAATCTGATGACCTATGAAGCTCTTTTTCAGAGGCGTCCAGTGGGAGTGGGTCAGAAAGCTCCAACAACACACAATACAACACACAATACAACACACAATACAACACACAATACAACACACAATACAACACACAATACAACAAATGAAGTGCAAGGTAGAGGAAAGGTAAACAAATCGCTAAAATAAATAGGTAAAAAAGATTAAGTCTTGTAAGTACCAATTGCAAAAGTATATACATTTCCTTGCATTAGAAACAGTGCAATACAACTCCAAAGACATCCTTCATAATTGAACCATATGGCGGGACCCCGGGGTCCCGAACAAATAAAAGTAAAAATCGTAATTAATCTATTTATTTATTGTTGGCGACTCCGTCCCACCGCGCACACAAACGCCACGACCCACATGGCGCGGATCATTCTGTTGTCATCTAAGCGCAACAAGGACGAATGCGCAGAAGGAACAAAATTTTGAAACGTTTATTAGCGCATCGTGTAGAGCTCGTCGAGAGGAATTGATTGCCGTGTCGTTCGCCTTCAACAGACAATGACGTCGCAACGCAGTTTATGTGAGAGTCGGGGGCTTATGGGACCCCGGGGTCCCGCCATGAGCTTCAATTGGCTAATCCAAAAAGTGTTCCCCCATGGGTCGCGGAAACGAATTTTCCGTGGGGCGAGACCCCCAAAATCCATGAGGTTTGGCAAATTTAATTTTTGTAGAGTGGTTCGACAGGTGCCTCGCAACTCCAATAATTTTTTTGTGCATTGTGAGTCACGCGGCTAAAAACTATTTTATTTCATGTTATTTGAGTATCGCAGTGAGATAAAATTAGAGGGCGTGTGTGATACACTTCTCCCTTAGTAGCGTGGAATTTTGGAGTTCAACTCGAGCCCCCCCCCCCTTTATCGAGCCCCCCCCTTTATCGAGCCACCCCCTTTCTCGAGCCCCCCCCCTTTCTCGAGCCCCCCCCCCCTTTCTCGAGCCCCCCCTTTCACGAGCCCCCCCCTTTCTCGAGGCCCCCCCCCTTTCTCGAGCCCCCCCCTTTCTTGAGCCCCCCCCTTTCTCGAGCCCCCCCCTTTCTCGAGCCCCCCCTTTCTCGAGCCCCTCCCTTTCTCGAGCCCCCCCCTTTATCGAGCCCCCCCCTTTATCGAGCCCCCCCCTTTCTCGAGCCCCCCCCCTTTCTCGAGCCCCCCCTTTCTCGAGCCCCCCCCCTTTCTCGAGCCCCCCCCTTTCTCGAGCCCCCCCCTTTCTCGAGCCCCCCCCCTTTCTCGAGCCCCCCCCCTTTCTCGAGCCCCCCCCCTTTCTAGAGCCCCCCCCTTTCTCGATCCCCCCCCCTTTCTCGAGCCCCCCCCCCCTTTCTCGAGCCCCCCCCCCTTTCTCGAGCCCCCCCTCCCTTTCTCGAGCCCCCCCTCGCTGTTCTCCCCCCCCCGCAGCCAATCCCTATCCTCCAACGGTTCCCAACCGTCGCCTCTGGGCCCCGCTCCGTTTCCCGCTTAAACCTCTCCACCAATCCCTGCACGCCCTGCCTCCCGACCAATCATCGTGGAGGCCTCCTTCCGCCAATAGGAGGCCTTGGCCTACTTTTTGCATTACAGTTTGGCTGCACGTTGGCTTGGGGCGAGCGTCTCTTCATTTCGGTCATTACACTTGTACAGATGTTGGTTTCCGTGTTGTAAATGGAATGGCAGGCGTATTTATTGTTATACAATACACGTGCAGGGGACTCGGGAGAAAGTGTTTAATGATCACGTTGAGATTAAGAACATGTGGGCGTAAGGCGCTGTATAGGTAATTAAATAACACGTTGAGATAATTGACGACACGTGCCGTAAGTGGGGTCGAGGGCACTGTCCGATCAGGGCGTGGCCTGGCGGGTATATAATAATAAGGGGCGTGGCCTAACGGGTACATAATAAGGGGCGTGGCCTAACGGGTACATAATAAGGGGCGTGGCCTAACGGGTACATAATAAGGGGGCGTGGCCGACTGATCGCGGAGTTCTAAATACGCTATTAGCTGTAAATAAACACTTCACCTTTTTAAAGAGTGGACGTCTCCGAGTAGCTTCTTTACAAATGCATAGAAGTGTGCTCTGTTATTAACAGTTCTCCATATAAAGTATTTACTTTAGCGTCATAGGTCGTGCCCTTGTGGTAAAAGCTCTGGGAAGGATTTTTACCGCCTTGCATTTTATTTCATCTTGTAACTTGCTAACCCGCCCCTAGTGGACATCTGTGAAAAAATAGCTTCATAGCTCATCGGCTTCCTCCAGGATAAATACCGATTCTGATTCTGTATCGTGTCGTCGACTAAACTGCATCGTCACGCATTTCATTCTGAGGGCTTCACTTATCGGAATGCCTCTGCGGCTGCGATCTCTCCATGTCCATTCGACGGTGCACAGATGGAAGGCGCTGAAAACGAGCAAAAAGACACGGACCACGTAACAAATGAGACTCGGTGATTTTTTTAAAGCAACTTTAATTCGTATAGCTGAAAGGAGGTTAATATAAGTAAATGAATACAACATGCTGTAATGCAAATATACTCAAGAGATTACAAAACAGAAACATACATACAATCAATGGATGAGTAGATTGCCAACGTGTATCGCCCATGGTTTTATATTTGTGGACGTGAAACTTAAAATAAAAAAATTGCTGAAAAATGTTGTACAGTATTTCTATGCTGTACATGTACACTCATTTGTCCATCCACTACTTGACAAGTGGCCCCCACCCCGCCGCCACGTGGGTTGCAGGCGTTGTCTGACGTTCCCCCGTGCTGGGGTCAAGGGTGGCACAGTCGGGTTTTTACAATCGGGTTTAATTGTCTTTTTATATTAAACCCCATCATCTGAGATTGGGAGAAATCCGGTTTAATTGGTTATAATTGCAGAACCGCACTTCTCAACGATGGGCTTCATCCATTCCAAGCGAAGGAACTCACTGGCGCCCACGAGTGTGGAGGAGAAGCTCGTGTTCATCACGACCAACCTGCCCGCCGCATTCTACGACTACCCCGTGCCCGACGGCCCCGAGTACGATAGCAGCACCGACGAGGAAGCAGCCTAAGCCGATCGGTTTCGTATTCATGAAACCAGGTTTTAATTCCCCAAAATCGGGTTTGATTGTATTAAAGAAAAAAACCAATGCCTACCGTTTTTTCCACCCATGGCTGGTCAGTACACGTGGAGGCAGGAAGAATAAACACGTGAACATCGAAGAAGCACACAGTTCTACACAGGTTGTACTGCACTGCCGTGCAGTGGCAATTAATGGCACCGGGTTCCAGAGTTAACAAAGTCTGATTCAGGTTTCCAGTGCGATGTGATAACTTGTGTAAATAGACTCGTTTATAATTTGAACACGAAGGCAATCTTCTTGGTTCTTTCGGTAAAGTCACGTAGAATGGAAATAATCATAATAAAAATATAACTAAATACAATTCTCACGACGTTTCGGCCACAACGCAAGCAGCCGTCCTCTGGTGAAGAACAGGGCTGTTGGAAAGACAGCAATGTATGATCACAATGCGACCGTGCTGAGCTCCCACCAGACCAGTTCACCGAGGAAAGTGCTTGGGCTGCATGCGCCCGTGTGGTGGAGGAGGCGCCGTTCATTAAGGATTTGTCGGTGCATTACATTTTTTAAATCCTTTATATTAAGTTCTCTTGCTTGCGCGCTTACGACCGTGCAAATCTTTCGGTCGTTTTTTATTTAAATCCTTTATATTAAGTTTGCTTGGGCGCTTACGACCGTGCAAATCTTTCGGTCGTTTTTTAACCCACTTCCCGTGATCCAATCGAGCTGACATTTTGCACACAGACTCGTTGTGCGTGACAATTAATTTTCGTGAAAATTGTTTCCAAAATTGTACACTTTTTAGGAAAAAATAAATTATATTTAATTACCAATTGCTTAATGCTGCCAGGCAATCATCTGACCCATAGGTGGCAGCCATCTCAAGCCAGAGGACGAGAGGACTCTAGCCGCCACGCATATAAAGGATTTATAGTGAAAAACTTTGTTTTTACGGGTTAAATTTTTTTCAATGAATCCGAATCTACATGTGCACGTTACGCTATCACGTGAGACTTGAAACTCAGATGCAGACTTTGTTACGTCAACTTAAGGCCACGAACCACAACTCTAATTCTAAATGAGAAATCTGAAATCTCAACGGTGTGATTCAGGTGTTGATGGAAACCAACTTTTTGTGTCATCAATTTAATTCTGAAATTGGGTAAAATGTCTATAAGCTCTCTTGGTCAGGATTTGATCAACAAATAGCACGTATCGATAATACAATTAAAAACATGACAATTATGGCAGGTTGTGGAGGGTTAATGACAATTTTTGGCAAAAAAGAATGCGACGTGGCCCTAACCCCAAAACAAATATGGGTCATACAATGTCTGAAGTTTATATTCGATAAGCAATAACTTTACATCGTAATCTAAGTGCTGGAATTATTTTTTGGAATCTCACAGAAGAATGGAAACTTCTCCAAACATGTGATATCATTCCACATTCCATTACTTTTTATTCCAACGCAATCTTCCTCCCCCATATTGTTAGGTTCATTTTTATCCCAGTTCATGAATTGACCTAGTGGTGTTCCATCTGCATATACGAAGTTGTTTTCGTTATCTATGTCATTAATTCCAATATACGATATGTCCTCAATGAGTTTGTGTAATTGATTGTTCTGGAAAAGGGACTTTGGGTTTGCCAAGTCTCCTCTTATCCCTTGGCAATATTTTCTTGCATCCGCATGGGTCTTTTGTTCTTTCAAGAGCACGTACGCTAGATCCACTTGAAACGCTGCCGAAGGAAAAGCATGGTTGTGTTAGGGTTGGGGAGAGATTGTGTGGCAGTTCATATGGCATGAGTGGCAGAGATTAAGTGGAATAAATTATCTCGTGAAAAAATATAGTAAGTCGTGTGTGCTTGTGAAAGAGAGTGTATGAAGAAATCCAGTTAGGTTATGCTGTGACCGAGCATTCACATCGCTACCACCATGAACATGTAGAATATCCACTCCTGGTTCAAAGCCTCCAGCAGATAGGGAAGCATATACACAGTCAGGTCTCGGACTACGCGAGACCTGAAAGGACGTGACTTTACCAAAAGAACCAAAGAGTATGCATATAACACTGTTCACACTGCATCTTGATCCATAAACTGTACCTCATAACTGGCGACCTAGACCTTAGCCAGACCATGGGTAGCCTCCTAGACAATAGACACTTCTACGTGGAACTAAAAGGGTAGAAAAGTAGATGGCATTCTCAAAAGAATGGTTTACCACAAGGCAGTGTGCTCGCACCACTTTTATTCAATACTAGCAGTGCGTACTGACTGTGGTGGTACCTGCTATGATTACAGCAGTGCATGCTGACTGTGGTGGTATCTGCTATGATTACAGCAGTGCATACCGACGTGGTGGTACCTGCTATCACTACTGTAGTACATGCTGACTCTATAGCAGTTTTTATCGACTGTATAGCACAAAGTACTCCCCTGACAGAGCGTGGTGAGGTCTAGTCTCGTGCAGAGCCTCCGGCCTCCCCTAGATTGTCCAGCCGGCCGAGGTGGCACCTTGACAGGCTGGGGCTGGGCTGCTACCCCTGACCCCCCCCCCCCCCCACAGCCACGATCTCCTCGGCTGCTCTGCAGTAATATATACGGCCTATAGTGCTAGCATCTAGTGACTGTATATATTAGTAACTGCACGCATCGGGGTGGGGGGGGGACATCACACAGTGAAGAATTTACGTCAGCGTTTAGTGTATTTTTATAGAATTTTTTACGCGACAGAAAATGTCCCCCTCACTCCCACCGAAGGCGTGCCACTTGGCATGGGCCGTTCCCCCCACCAAAGGCGCGTGAGTTGGTATGGTCGTGCACGCGTCATAAATAAATCAAATGAAAGCGCACAAAAATCGTACAAACTCGCTAATTAAACTAATTTAAAGCTGACGGATGTGAAAAAGGAATAGTACTTGCTGACCGCGGGGCTTACGGCGTGGTACCTGGCTATTTTTTTTCACGTATACCCCACCGTTGGAGAAACAAGCGTGCGACCACGCACCACCCCACACATAAACCCACAAAACCCACCTCAATTTTTGACTTTTATATATATAAAAGATCTACACCAACCATCAGCCACTTCCTGCTGAATGTCAGCAGTTCATTTATGCTGGCGACCTCTGTATCACCACACAGCAGAGGAATTTCAAGAACACAGAGAATATCCTGGAGAGGGCTTTGGATGTGCTGTCAAGATACTCCTTGAATAATCATCTCAAACCCAACCCGAGTAAAACCCAAATTTGTGCCTTCCACCTGAGCAACTGGGATGCAGAGCGACACCTAAATGTCACTAGGGAGACCAGAGCCTCGAACACCAGTCACCCAGTGTACCTCGGGGTAACACTGGATCGTATACTCAGCTACAAAAAGCACACTTTAAATACCAAAGCCAAGGTCAACACATGAAACAACATTCTGCGAATGCTCGCAAAATTCAAAGTGGGGAACACATCCATCCACTCTACGCACCACTGTCTTAGCACTTTGTTTCTCTGTGGCTGAATATGCATTCTCTACCTGGGGACGCTCAACCCACAGTAAACCTGTCGACACCACCCTACATGACACGTGCAGAATCATATCAGGGTGCCTGAGAGCCACCCCTGCCTGTATGCACTATTTGGCAAAGCGCCCCCTATATCGCAAAGCGTCCCCTAACCGGCAAGTCATAGAGTGGGACGACCGTCATCCGCTACATGGCCATCAGCCAGCACACCGTCGTCTGTCATCGAGAAACAGCTGCTTGTGCTACAGTGTCCCACTGACCACATCAACGAAATCTGCAAGATCTTCCCTCTGGCAAAAATAATGGGAAAAATCGAGTGACAAAACTGCTGAATGGAGCCGGCAAGGAATCATCCCCAGCGAGGAGCTCGCATCTGGCTCCAATTCCAAATAGCTCACATGGCAGAGCCTAAACAGAATGAGAGTGAGTTTCGGCATATGCATATCTCATGAAATCATGGGGCTTCTGCGCAACCGAACAATGTGCTTGTCAGGAGAAGCAAAACCACGTGGATCATCTCCTGAGATGCCCAGCAGCACCACAATGCACTCCTCAAGATTTGGCAATGCCAACACCAGAAACGGTGGCCTGTGCAGAATATTGGGAAAATACTTTATAGGTTCGACAGAAGACACAAGAAGAAAAAGTCAGTAGATACTACTGACTATTGTGTGTAGGTATATATGCCTACAAGATAAATTTATTTTGGGGGGGGAGGGGGGTCAATTTTTGGAACCCTGTTGGATCAACTTCTTACCCCCACATCTGGAGGAGGGTCCACATTCTATAACTTTGTGATTCCGGCCTTCTGAGCGCCGGGCTTTTATAATATATGGTTTATTTACATGTGCGTGACAGGATTTTTTTACACTGTTTACACTGTTTTTGATTTGTATTAATTAGTTTATCTTGTCTGAGATTGCTCAGCTAAAGCCTGTATCATATCGACGCGAATATTGAATGGTGATGTTAGCATTTAGGTTCTTACCCTTGTTTTCATTCAGTATGCGCACTTGGTCTTTCAGCTGGTCCACCTGCTCCTTCATGCCAGACATCTTGGCATTGATCTGCTGCTCAAGGCTCTCCACTATGACTGGAATAAAACACATTTCAACGGAGCGATTTGTACAACGAAGCATCTCATTCGACAGTGGCGGAGTGTGGTTTCTATGAGAAAAGGGTTCCAGGCAACTTTTCATTGAGGCACCCATGAGAACCTGGAGACAATATTCATCAAGTCTGCAGGACAATACCACCCCCTAGTCTTAGACCACGGCTAGACAATCTCAACCTGTGTGCCGGCACCCTCTAATCCTCCATCTGCCACCCTCAATATATGTCCTTACACGGGCACTGAAGTCAACATCACAATTTAAATTGCGAACTTAAACCAGAGAAATTGACTTAAAGAATACTTGGGCCTCCCTTGGCCTGCCTGGCCACCCTCAAATGCCTTCCTTGCTTGGGCAGTCTTTGTCTTGCCTTTGAATAGCTGATCCTTCTCTGCATCCTCTCGGTAGTTCCCCAAGATTTTTTTCTGCCCCTATCCTCATCTCCAAATCATTTGTATTGTTATATTCCGTAATTATTCCCTCCCTTTTCAAGCTAAAGATTATCATGCTTCAACTTTGCAGCTGGTGCTCAAAACTTCTAATAATTTGATGGCAGTGAGCTTTGTATTTTCCTTAAATCATATCTTAAATTTTGCTGTTCGTGTCGCGCCATGAGACTCAACACCGATTCAGATCTCTCGCAAAGCTGCGTAACTCTCCAACTCGAGGGAACGGCCAATGGAATCGGATATCGCAACTGCTTCTGAGATCACTTCAAATCATCTCTAGTTCACAGTAGCGGGCAGCACTTTCCCACCCACCCTGCTATATGAAGTAATGTTCAGTTCAACCAACATATTTAACTCTCAGACCTGGAATTTAGACAAATTAAGCATAGAACCAAATTCATTGGGATGTGGTTTGGTTGTGCAATTATTGGTGACTGTCTTCCAAACAAAATGTATTTCTCTGATGTATCAAAGTAATGTCTGAATATTGAAACGTATTTCCAAATGTGGACTTACCCGTTTGAACATCCTGATGATCCACGATCAAAAGCTGTTCTTCTTGAAAGTTGGTGGCGACTGATTGAATTGTGTGGACAACTGAAAGAAAACGAAATTGTTATCCTGTATTGCATTGTTTGCACAACATTATCCCTGACCCAAAATTTCTAATTTCCTACTGCTTATATTTATCAGGCATTTATAACTGGTTCACATTAGGTTTGTTCTGACCATTTGTTAAAATTAACGATTTACACAAATAAGAAAACCTCCCACGATTCAAGGCATGTATGTTGAGTGTCAAAATCTCTTTAGAGTAGTGAATTGTCACTTTCACTTCGTCAGCCCCGTGTATGATGGACAACGTCAGCCTCGTGTATGATGGACAACGCACTGAATAGGTTGCTGGTCACCAAGGCAATGGCAAGGATGGTGTTCATCACAAATAACAGGGACATAACGGTAGCCATGCAGCTGCAGCGTTGATGTTGGTCGTTTGGTGAAGACTGCATGTCTGTGGAGAACACCGCATAGCAATGCATCGTACGTCACATCGTAACATCACATCGTACATCACATAACGTAACATCACGTATCGTACATCACATATCGTTATATATCGTACATCATCTATCCAAATTTGGCAACCCCCACCAAGTCACCCCAATGTTCTGTTTGCTCCTTGGGCTCCGCATCCGATCCCGAATTAATTTCTGGATAGCATTCATCATCTTTCAGTTTCTCGATGGACTCACCCATGTCCTCCTCACTCATCTCTTATCTCAGTCTACAACTCCTACACGCACTCTCTGCGATAGCAACCCAATACTTCAATAGAACCACCCCTCTCCTGTCAATCTCCTTATGGTGGGAGGAGCTCTTTCTCGGTGTGGTGCCCTCATTGTCCAGAATTAACCTCCAACTGGCTGTGTGCACTGCCACTTTGCTTTTCTTCTTCACGTACCATCTCAAGACCTTGTTTTCCCGACTGCCTATGACTGACAGTCTCTCTCTCTCTGATGCGTATTCATTGTCACTTTTACCATTTGCCTCTCTGCCTTATACCGTCCTAGCCCATGTTCTCTCCCCATTTGAAACCTATTTTCAAAGATGACAAAAATGCTTCTTTCAAAATACTGTGACGTCCAGGGTTTTAGGGAAGCAGTCGCATTTGCATGCTACAAATATGCAGTATATATACAATCTATTGTATTATTCTACTACATATGTAAAAAATAAATTGACCAAATTCTGTGTTTATGTGTCGAGCACAAAATGGGAAACCGTTTATCATGCAATGATATCCATATATGGAGTATAAGATTATCGATTATCGCGATGTAAAAAGTGTCACTTTTCAAGAGATTGGTGCTGACATGCACACATCGAAGCTAAGCATGGTTTGGGAGAATACTTTTCTCCACTTTTGCAATTTCTGTGAGTGGCAGCAATACACTTCCCTTTTTGTGGCCAATTCTTTCATGTATGTAGAATGTGCTGATGCAAAGAATAATAAAAAATAACAGAGTAAACTCTTAATATTCGTTGAGTTTATAAAGTGTGTTTTGTATTGCTTATCGGTGCTATTTGATATTCGCAGGGCTGTATTTTAAATATTCGGAGTGTGCGCTACTACCACGCGAGAAGTGGCGAGGTTCGGGAGCGGCGTCGATCGTGAGAACGCGAAAGTTGCCGCACGTGCTGCTACTGCCCCCCTCTCACGCTGCCTTCGTGAGCCCCACGTGCTGCTACTGCCCCCCTCTCACGCTGCCTTCGTGAGCCCCACGTGCTGCTACTGCCCCCCTCTCACGCTGCCTTCGTGAGCTCCACGTGCTGCTACTGCCCCCCTCTCAGGCTGCCTTCGTGAGCCCCACGTGCTGCTACTGCCCCTCTCTCACGCTGCCTTCGTGAGCCCCACGTGCTGCTACTGCCCCTCTCTCACGCTGCCTTCGTGAGCCCCACGTGCTGCTACTGCCCCTCTCTCACGCTGCCTTCGTGAGCCCCACGTGCTGCTACTGCCCCTCTCTCACGCTGCCTTCGTGAGCCCCACGTGCTGCTACTGCCCCTCTCTCACGCTGCCTTCGTGAGCCCCACGTGCTGCTACTGCCCCCCTCTCACGCTGCCTTCGTGAGCCCCACGTGCTGCTACTGCCCCCCTCTCACGCTGCCTTCGTGAGCCCCACGTGCTGCTACTGCCCCTCTCTCACGCTGCCTTCGTGAGCCCCACGTGCTGCTACTGCCCCCCTCTCACGCTGCCTTCGTGAGCTCCACGTGCTGCTACTGCCCCCCTCTCACGCTGCCTTCGTGAGCCCCACGTGCTGCTACTGCCCCTCTCTCACGCTGCCTTCGTGAGCCCCACGTGCTGCTACTGCCCCCCTCTCACGCTGCCTTCGTGAGCCCCACGTGCTGCTACTGCCCCTCTCTCACGCTGCCTTCGTGAGCCCCACGTGCTGCTACTGCCCCTCTCTCACGCTGCCTTCGTGAGCCCCACGTGCTGCTACTGCCCCCCTCTCACGCTGCCTTCGTGAGCCCCACGTGCTGCTACTGCCCCCCTCTCACGCTGCCTTCGTCAGCACCACTGCTTACACCGCGTGTGCTTTCCTTCACATGTCTTTGGACTTAGGTCCCTGTTTAAAATAAATACAAAAAAATAATATTTGCAATTTGAATGTTTATGTTCATCATTATTAAAGGTAAAGTCACGTAGAAGGGAAATAATAAAAATAAAACATGATAATACAATTCTCACGACGTTTCGGCCACAACGTAAGCGGCCGTCCTCAGGTGAAAAACAGGGCTGTCGGAAAGACAGCGTCTGAATGAACACCACCAAGCTTGGCAGCGTGAGAATTGTGTTGTATTATGTTAAATTTTTTATTATTTTATTATTTCCCTTCTACGTGACTTTACCGAAAGAACCAAGAAGATGAATCCCTGCAATCACGAAAGCTTTAAATCGAAATATTAAAGGTAAGTTAAGTTAAAACAATGCTATACAATATATGTATTTATGAATACATACCATTTTTTTTAAATCCTTTATATTAAGTTCGCTTGCTTGCGTGCTTGCTTGCTTACGACCGTGCAAATCTTTTGGTCGTTTTTTAACCCACTTCCCGTGATCCAATCGAGCTGACATTTTCCACACAGACTCGTTGTGCGAGACAATTAATGTTCGTGAAAAAAAATTCCAAAAAATTTACGCTGTTTAGGGAAAACAAATTAAATATTTATTTACCAATTGCTTAATACTGGCAGACAATCATCTGACCCATAGGTGGCAGCCATCTCAAGCCAGAGGATGAGAAGACTCTAGCCGCCACGCATATAAAGGATTTATAGTGAAAAACTTTGTTTTTACGGGTTACTTGTGTTAATGTTTAAATAAAATATGTGTCTATGCCCCCTAACCCTATTTTCCTCATAGGCTTTAATTACTGTAATTACACCTTATGTAGCGCCTTTCATATTTGGGGGGGCGGTCTATGTTATGTAGAGGCTACGTTTAAATATAAAATGCCTTCACTCCTTGATAGGGGCAAGTTGGCGAGGACAAATACCATCTGATGAGGAAATGCATGAATTGACAATAAACTACGGATATGAAGCGGAACAATGAACTTGCAGCCAACGCCCACTGAATAGCTAAATAAACCGAGGCACCAATTTATAAGTCTGTGCGCATATACACAAAGTAAATTTGAACCTAGACTGCTGATGCATAAACCAAAAGAGGCCACTGAACTGCGTCCATCAGTGACAACTCCATCATACACACATTTGAATGTGAACCAGAAAACCCCATTAATTGATAATGCACCAACGCTCGCTTACGAAATGTTAATATTTCAATAATAATAATCTTTGAATTGTATAAAATTAAAGGTTTGCTCCGTATTGAATAAACGCATGGGATATTGATGTCACCCGAACAAAAGAAGGTCACATCAACTGAAGCTTTATCTTTAACAGCAATAACGTCACGTGTAAATTAAAACAGGAAATAAAGTGTACTTTACTAAAACGAACAACGCATTTAAAATGTGCTGTTACAATCAAAGATCTCTGTTTTCACTGTCGCCATCAATGTTGTGAAAAATTATAACAACACGGAGGAGCTCTTTACAGTAATCCTTTCACGTAGAATGTAGAAGTTACTTGTTCTCTAAACTATGATATACAACGACAATTAGTATATTGCATGCAAATATTAGCATGTGAAGTACGTCATAGTCATTGACTTTACCGAAGTACATTTTACTAAAATGGCAATATTTGCAATGCTACATAATTGTTCACAAGTGTACATTTTGTTGTAATGTCGTTGCTGTGAGAGAAACGTGTTGGTGTTTAGACGACGACTCGTGTACCTGGCATTGTGTTGAGAGCGATCACAGCACCAAGGACAACGCACGACGACTCAGCCGCTTGTCGTGGCTTGAACTCTGAATGGTGTCGTTACTCAGGGAGCATAAATATATAAGATGATGAAGCTTCCTGTTCAACATCCCTTGTCATCTTGTGGTTGGCTAAGTTCAAGCTGCCTTTGGAATTAACATGTCTAGAGATGCAGCGTTGAGTTTATTGTTTAAGGCTGTTGCCCAGAAGCCGAGACCCACAGACAGTGAGAGACACACACACAAACAGTGACACAGAGACAAAGAGAGAGAGAGAGACACACACACAGTGGCACAGAGACACAGAGACAAAGAGAGAGAGAGAGAGACACACACACACAGTGGCACAGAGACACTGAGAGAGAGAGACACACACAGTGACACAGAGACGGTGAGAGAGAGAGAGAGACACACACACAGTGACACAGAGGCAGTGAGAGAGACACACAAACAGTGACACAGAGACTGAGAGAGACACACACACAAACAGTGACACAGAGAGACACAGTGACACAGAGACAGAGAGAGACACACACACAGTGACACAGAGACAGAGAGAGACACACACACAGTGACACAGAGAGACACAGAGTGAGACAATTAAACAGGACCCGGAAACAGAGTGAGACTGAAACACCGATACAGTTACACCGAGACAGGGTGAGGCAGAGAAACGCAGAGACAGGCAAGAGACAAGGAGACACACAGGGAGACACAGGGAGATGCAAGGAAACAGAGAATCACGGGGACACAAGGATACACACAGGGTGACAACGATTCAGATGATATACAGGTACAACACAGAACAGTAACCAGTGAGCCATTGGATTATAAGAATGCATTTTGTGTTTAGTTTGTTGTCCTTCCCCCGCACCTATGATTAGCACGGTTGGTTACGTATGGTGCGAAAGAAGTTCAACATACATATGAAGGACGTTATTAACCAGTTTAGGTCATAACTGGCTGTGATGTCCCCTCCCTACCTACCTATGGTAGCAGTTATTTTCAACTCTCTGAGTTACATTCACTAACACGACCACCGTTAGCTGTGATAATTGGTTTTTTACCCTTCTATCTGGCAACAAAACTGACACCTTTTTTTACAAGGAGTCATGTTTGCATAGACCACAATACCTGCAGTCAAAATGCAAACAAAAAACATAACTCTGATAATATATGCGTTAGCTGTGTTAGTAAATGGCGGCTTGCCATCCTTTTCCACCTCCATGTGGCGATGCTCTGGCCGAGCTCTCTCCGAGCTTACATTTACAAGCAAATCTCTAACATTGACATGCTCATCTCTCACAATACAATGGACACCGCCACAGCTGCGTTTGTCAAGATTTACCCGACCTTACATTGACATGCAAATTTCATCTCTAGCCCCTCCCACTGACCCTTGGGCTGCATCCACCCCAAACCTTTATAACTCCTTACCTGAGCAGCGCTCCCACCATATGTTCTCAGAAGCTCTCCCTCGATATTTCTCACCTTATGACGATTGCTTGTGTTGCGATCGAAACGTCGTGATATTATTTTTATTATTTTTTATTATTTGATCTATCTACACACAGTATGCAATAACCAAAGAATATACACATGTAGTGGCATAGCGCTGGCTGCTGGCGAAAACGGGAAACTGCGGTGTACGGCAGCACTCACGTCAGCAGGCCACGATGTACACGAGGGGGGACATCTCTGGGAAAGGTTGTGAAGGGGGGGTGTGGAGGGGGGGGTGGGGGGTGTGCAGGGGGGTGGAGGGAGTGTGGGGGGGTGTGGAGGGGGGTGTGGGGGGTGTGCAGGGGGGGTGGAGGGAGTGTGAGTGTGGGGGGGTGTGGAGGGGGGTGTGGGGGGTGTGCAGGGGGGTGGAGGGAGTGTGAGTGTGGGGGGGTGTGGAGGGGGGTGTGGGGGTGTGCAGGGGGGGTGGAGGGAGTGTGAGTGTGGGGGGGTGTGGAGGGGGGTGTGGGGGGTGTGCAGGGGGGTGGAGGGAGTGTGAGTGTGGGGGGGTGTGGAGGGGGGTGTGGGGGTGTGCAGGGGGGGTGGAGGGAGTGTGAGTGTGGGGGGGTGTGGAGGGGGGTGTGGAGGGGGTGGGGTGGAGGGGGGTGGGAATGGGGGGGGGAGTGGGGGTATGTGTGGGAGTGGGAGGGGCTGCACCGGTCACGTGACCCCGCCAGGGCGCGCTGCATTGTGGGGGGATTTGGCAGCACAAAGCGGCTAGGTTGCGTTTTGCTCCCGCCTCCTCATCATCGCTAACAACAACAAGAAGAAGAACAGCAGCAACAACTACATCGCCGTCATGTCGGACTTCGTCGAGTTGGAGAAGCAAATGCGCGAAACCCGCATAGGTGAGGTCGCAAAACCCGCGCAATCACGACTAAGCAGCCGCGAGGGAGGGGAGCTAGGCGAGAGCAGGCTTCACCTCGCGGCCTAACGCGGTCTTGATTTAAGACGACTTTGCAATTGTGTAAGCATTTTTTTCAGCTGCAATGGGCTTGGCTTTGTGTTTGGCTGCGGTTGTTGTCGCCGCTGTGGCATGTGAGCTGCCCTGACTGAGGCGACACGGAGCCGTCGGTTGAGTTTGGTGGGGGTGGCCTAGTCTAGGCTCGCCCTAGAGCAAAGCCGCGTGTTCGCGCTCCCGCGATGAGAAACGAATACAAATTGCGGTTAAAAACAACTTAACATGCGCGAGTAGAAGTGTCTCGGATGCGCCGTGTAAACATTTTGGGGGGACGAGGGGAGGCGTTGGCGCGGTTCGCCTCGCTCTGAATGGCGCCTCGGCGCACAGCGTGGGGAGTTAAAATGGCGGCGAGGGAGCCGGGCCCTGGCGTGGCGAGTGGTGGCAGCGTGGTGGTGGTGGCGGTGGTGGCACTACTGCCGTGTCCACAAACTCGCTCGTAAACCAGCAACCTCCATGTGAATAAACAAGCGCATTCACTTTCACAGGCACAACAAACTAACAGTCGAAATTTAAAGCCGCTTGCTCAATCGTGTAAAACAGGTATAAGGCGATGTGCCATTTACACAAGCGGCGATGCTCTTCGCTTGGTTGGTAGCCCTTATAAATTCCACATTGCTATGACTGGGCCAGATAATTTACGGTATTCGGACATTTATTTTTAAACAAAACTTGTGCAGTTGCCAATCATGCATACGTATCTAGTTCGTACGTGTTGCTGACAATAAGTTTCGCTGTTATCTTCATTGGTGTGACCCTAGTGTGTGTGTACCGTGGAGTTCTCGGTGCTCGCGAATAACATTTAACCCTAAAGTTCATAATTTGTATGAGACTGAACCGATGCATTACAGGGACCGATTTGCATATGTTTAGCGTAGCGAAGGAGCTGCCATAACGTTTCTCCAGTGCCGCTTGTGTAGCTGATATATTACGTGAAATAGCGCTTTATGGGATATTGGACGTACGCTCCCACCAATGCTGTTCCCTGTCCGCAGATATTTAGCAAACATTGTATTGGAAATGTAGGGCTTGATCAAATAAAAGTATTAACCATCTCATATTTGCTGATAGTATTGTTGGAATTATATCTAATGGTCGAGACTGGTGAACATGCCCCAGAGGGTGATCACCACGGAGAAAACAGTGATTAGATGAGCTCGTGCAGGAGGAGTAAGCTGCCATTGAAGGACTGAGAGAGCTAGTGACGACGTGGTGGCAGCATTTATCCTGCACTGGGAATGATCGTTGCTGCTGCTACTGTTGGTGGTAGTGATGATGATGGAGTTGCCATGTCATGCTTCACCTGACAGAGCGCGAGAAGGAGCGGCGACACAAGAAGCGGAGTCGCTCGCGGAGCCGTGATCGCAAGAAGCGCAGCCGCAGTCGCGAGCGGAACCGCGACCAAGATCGGAAGAGCCGGAGTCGTGAGCGCCCCTCCCGTGACAAAGACAAGAAGGATGAAAAGAAAGAAGACAAGAAGGAGAAAGGCGATAAGATACGCAGGTATCAACTGCCACCTCTGACACTTTGGGAGCCTTGTTGTGGAGGCTAATCGATTATGATTTAACCTTCAGTCTAATTTTCCCTAATACGGTTTTGCAGAATAGGCATGTTAAGAGGTTGAAAGGTTAATTATTGTGTTAATTGTCTGACCATCCGGATACGATAAAAGCTATAAACTGTGATTGTAAATTTTCATGCTCGCATATGTCATCAGTGTGGGTTATGATTTATAAGGATACCCCTTATTTAGTCTTGCCACTAGTTAAAAAAGTAATTCCATTGCTATGCAGTTGCGCACAGCTGGCAAGATTGTGTCTAAGTCTTTAAAGGTGCTTTCTTTCTAACCGACTTGATGCTTTTGTCACATTTTAGCCGCTCCCCTCGCAAGCCACGCAAGAAGAAGCCATACAAGTACTGGGACGTGCCACCCCCTGGCTTCGAACACATCACGCCCCTTCAGTACAAAGCCATGCAAGGTTGCTAGCACAACATATCAAAGCAAATCTAGAATGTCAAAGCACTTTACCTAAACATTTGGATTATTCTACTTAAAACTAAGTAAAATTGTACAAATGTTATCGTCAGCCATCTTCATTGTTTTTATGAGTAACAAACAACTGTTAACTGTCAACTACATACACAATTACACATTTTCATGTCTTAATTTTTTTTGAATATTTGACCTGCAATGACGAAATTCCATTAAACAAACGGCTGTTATCTTCTCGATATGTACCCAGGCTTTGTGGCCTGGATTGTCACTCAAGTTGGAAGCATTTGTAGTAAAAATATAATATTTTGTTGACTGTAGTTAAGATAAATTACACCATTGACATGGACATCAGTGCAGTGATAGTACTTCTACGCTACGGTCATGGACCCGACTAACATTTAAAGTATTTCATAAACTATGCAGTGATTACATATTTTTGCTGTAGTTACGGGATTAACATTGTAAAAAAAATCTAATGTTTCAGTAATGCCTTTTATAGCATGTCATTTGCAGTCAAATATGAATATTTTGTTTTACCACCAGTGAATTGACACTGCTATAATTGAATGTCATATATCTCCTCTATTCACAGCTGCTGGCCAGATCCCAGCAACTGCTCTCATCGCCACGACTACCACCGCAACAGTGGCTGGCCTGCCGAATCCCGCCGCGATGCCCGTACCCATCGTGGGCAGCCAGCTTACACGCCAGGCGCGGCGTCTCTACGTCGGCAACATTCCCTTTGGAGTCACAGAGGTACGGTCGTGTGCCCTGCACGGTGCAGCACTGTGCACTCGCTAGCTTCCTTCGTCACATGACACCATCAAAGACAAAGATCCCCTGAAGAGCCTGAACAGACTGTGGGGGAAAGTGCTGTTAGCGGTCACCTCTGAAGCCCGGCAACGGCACACGATTCCTCCACCTTTCATGAGAACACTTGTCTACACAGAATGACTTGTTTATTGCATACTGTGTTTAACCACCTTAATGCAGGTCAAAACTCGTTCTGCTTCTTTCCTCGAACTGCTCAACTTTGGAATATCCCTCCCATGTTCTCCTTTCTGCAAGTTCTTTTCAGCTGGTTCAATTCAAGAAATACGTTTTTATCCAACATTGATCTAATGTATTGCTTTCCTGTTGTTTTGCTTGTAGGAGGCCATGATGGATTTCTTTAACAACCAGATGAAGTTGGCAGGACTGGCACAGGCTCCAGGCAATCCTGTTCTTGCTGTCCAAATAAACCTGGACAAGAACTTTGCCTTCCTTGAGGTATACACGTGACACAGAGCTATTGATACAATTACATCCATTATAACACATCCTATTAATGGGCAAAGCACTTAATATTAATGTACCGACGTCTCATTTTTTTCTTACATTAATTGCTTGTCCATTGGTGTTCAGGCTTCAGAAGGGACGCATCGTAACGGGATTTAGAAGTTATTTAAAACCTTAATCTGAAATATTCTATAACATGCTTTAACATCCTTTAAGCAAAATGTGATGGATATAATTACAATATATTTATACGTGTATTTGGAGGCTTAGGTTTTTTTATCAATACGTGCAAAAATGCAATCTTGATATGTCAACACAGAACATCCAGAAAAAAACAATTACCAGCAATAATTCCCAATTTACACGTTAGTCTTTTTGTGTTTAGTTTGTTGTCCTTCCCCCGCACTTCGATTAGCGTTGCTGCCCAAACATCTTTCGTATTGGTGTGGCATACTGGCAAGGGTGAAGTCGTACGAGTAGAATGTTGAATGTGGTTAGCGCATCCAGGTGGCCAGATGCTTGCAATTCAGGGCCACCGTGCAGGTCCTCGCAAAGAGCTGCTGTCGCCTCATTGCTTGCACTTCTTTTACGTAGTTCCGGTCAGTGGATGAAACGACGCAAGCGCTGGCGTTCGACGGAATCATCTTCCAGGGCCAGTCACTCAAGCTGCGCCGCCCACACGACTACCAGCCCCTGCCTGGCATGTCAGAGTCTCCCGCTTTGCATGTACCAGGTACGTCGAGTGAGAACGCGCAACCTATGGCGGTCTTTGTCGCGCTCGTGCAGCACACTTGCCTCTGAGGGGAAAAGTGACTAATTTTGTCAGAAGTTTCGCCGAGTGACGTGTGCGAACGTGGGCAAAGATTATATCAGCGGTCACTCATGCCTCCCCAAGTGCATCTTCTGGAATGTTTAATCAGACATCTTAAAATTTCAACTTCAAAATCTATTCTGGGAGTATATGAATCTATATTATGTATGCAAATGATATGCTAATTTGGGTTAATTTATCCCCTCGACACAATTATTATTCAGTCACAATTTGATTCAACAATAGATTATCATACTTAACATTGCGGTGTATAGTAGCTCCTCTAGTGACCCCAGAAGTGATGTAAATACAGGACACCAAAAATTAATCAAAAACCATGTATTACACGTTTGGTTTTGATGCATAAAAGATTATGCATCATTATTGGTCAATGGATAAATGCATTTTATCACACCTAATGCTAATGAACCAATTGTTTAATTGAACGAGCCAGTACATGTTAAACATAAAACACCAAAATACAAGGCAAACTAATCCTATTCTCGAATCAAATCCTGACTCGTTGCATGCCTATTATTTGTCTTCCCGAGCTGGTTTTCATGAAATGTCACAGCCACCACACAAGGTGTAAAGTTGCATCACATGACACCTGTTACACTGGTTTTGCTGGTAAAACAATGTTGACCTCTGTTGAATGCCTTGTTACAAATGATGTCTTCCACCTTCTTCGATTGGCTATTCATTTTGGTTCTGCTGTTGCAAATGTATGCTATTCAGTAGGTGTGGTGTCCACTGTTGTGCAAGACACGCCGCACAAGCTGTTTATCGGAGGTTTGCCCAGCTATCTGACGGATGATCAGGTAAGTTTTAAAAATTCACTATCTATATGTATACCTTTTACCCAAGAAATTTGGGAATGTGTTACTATTCTCTTATGCTTCTTTCTGTCATTCATCTTAGAATAACAGAATAATGTGAACCACAAAAAGTTTACTTTTTTCTTTCACCTTTATCTGCAACAGTTTTCACCTGAGCCTGAAAACACCCATGAAGCATGCACTCTTTAATATTCTGTATGCACACGTGTTAGCACACATGAACGCATTCGATCCCCCACTTGCCTCCGAGGGGCGCGTAGTTAAATAAAAGAAGACCACACAACAGTGGGCATGGGAGGACGTGCAGGTAATGTGTTTTCTCCCTGAGTTTGTTGTGTGTTTCAGCAAGGTAAGGGCTTGCTGCACCTGGACCCGTCTCACAAGGGCGTACAGTTTCGCGCGATCGTGGTGTTCTGTTATCCAGGGTCAAGTTTTAGGGGCGGCCAAGAATACTTTTCTTTCCCCGCACTTTTTTTATTTTTTATTTCCCCCCCCACCCCTCCTTGTTGAGTTACAGGTGCTTTTAGGGCTCTGTGCTAGAAGCCGGGGCATCGCTGTGTTTTTAGGTTTCTTTGGATCTGAACAGCCATTTAAGAGTTTTAAATTGCAGCTCTCCAAATACAGGGCCTTCTCTGCAACTGGAGCCTGAGTGTTCTTTTTCAGCAGTTTTTTCACAGCTTACAGGGTTTGAAATTCCATTGAATGAGCATCGTACGCCAACGGTGAGATTCCCCATTGACATTAACTAGCGACTTTTTAAATCATAAGGTATGGACATAATTATCAATCGTCTGTGCATTCTGTAGAGATAGGTCATAAAGTATTAAATTGATCTTACCAGTCCGGAACGTGCATTATAATGTTGTATGCTGCTGTGAGTAAAAAATATAGCAATTGACACTGCAATGTAGCATTTTCTTAATAAAAAAAAAAAGCGGGCTCTCAAGCCGCATTGCATCATGCACGTTCCGTAAACCCGAAAGAAGTATCAGTAAGCAATGCCGATGTAATCGGTGTAGGAAAGTGTTCAGACGTGTTCCCTCCAGTTTGTGATACTGATGGCTGTTTTATGTTTGTTCCCCTAATTCATCCCCCAGCTAGGGGCCTGTAAGAGCGTAAGTCGCGGCGCGTAGTACCGTTTGTTCAGTAGCACTTGACCCTCTGCGGCAGTGCTACCCGCCTGCTAACAAAGGCAAGTAGACCGGCACCAACAAAACCTGCCCGCGCCTTCTGGTTCCTCTGGCCCCTTCCCCCTAAAGGAATAGAACCAATCAATCATGGGGGTCAGGATTTGGGATTGTGGGAGGGTTCACTTGGTGTGGCCTGGATCAGTGTTTACAAATTCAATTAGGATAGTGTTTTGTTTATGGGGGAAGTTGGATTTTTGGCAGCTTTTTGTTTGAGCATTTTTTTTGTAAAGCTATGCTTTGATTCACCCTAATGCTAAATTGGCCGAATACTCCACTGAGAAACGGCTGTGGTAATAACGTTGATTTAAACTGCAACTGTGCCCTAAGTACACCGCATAGCTTTGCCACCGTAATGCTTTTGCACCCGCAAACAGACAACCATGGATGGTTGTCAACGAACATTTATGCCAGTGTCCATATTTGTGCGGAGATCTCTGCTCCCAGTGACAAGCCTAATCATTCATTGCCCCAGAGATTGAGATAAAAGCTGCTCTTGGGGTGCCTGCAAGCACTGGGGGTGCGCTCTAGTTCCCTACCTCAGTGGGACCATTGCATTTCTTGATAAAGGAGATACAGCAAAAGCTCTGTTATCCGGCATCCATGAGGAATGGAGGGTGCCGGTTAATCAAATATGCCGGTTATCTGAGTTATACTTATGGTTCAGAAAAATGTCCAACTACTTAAACTTTTTTTCACCAAGTTTTCCAAGTACGACATAATAAATATACTCTTTTACAGAAGTACTCACCAGACAGTTGTAGCATTCTAAGTTGATTGTAGTGAAGCATTGGGGACGTTTAGAGTACAGTAAAACCTTGGATTACGAGTAACTTGGTCTGCGAGTGTTTTGCAAGACGAGCAATTTTTTAAAATAAATATTAATTTGATAAACGAGCGAGGTCTTGCAATACGAGTAGTACGTGTATACGCTTTGTCTGCCGAGCGTCACGTGATCACAACTGATATACGAGTGCTTTGATATACGAGTGCTTTGGATTACAAACACGTTTCCGGAACGAATTATGCTTGCAATCCAAGGTTTTACTGTATATCATATTGAGGTTGCAGTACTGTATGTACATCTTTCGCTAGCACCACTACTCACCAGCATCCTGAAGTTTCCGTAAACAGCGGATCTTTGATAAGTGCATGGCAAGATGCCGGATGGCCGTTGAAATTTTTCCTCATCCGTGAAGGAAGATTTGTTTTGCCATCTATATGACAGATGCCGGTTAATAGGACATTCCTGATTGGTAATACGCCAGATAACAGCTTTTGCTGTACACACCTGTCTGCAAAAATATTTAAAAATATGCCTTTGTTGCTTGTGTTTATTCCGGTGTGCATTGCACAGTTTAATAGATTAAATATATTTTGGTGAGAGTACATTTAGATATGGTTAGGGTGAATCTTAGTATATTTACTTCAACTTGAGCATACTTTATCTTGTCATGTAGATTAGAATAAATATCCACACTGAGCAAAACATGGCACCACTGCGATCCACTGAAACGGGGGCGTAAAGTTTATTATGTTAAACCATCACTCTTAAGGTACATACTTCACAGCTACATTTTCATACAAACAGCATATACATATACATTCTCCCAACATCGCGACTTTTTTTATTCAAAACTGCACTATTTTCTGAAACCGTCTAAGTGAGTGACCTCTCGGATTGGGACTTGACTTGAGTGTCAATGAAAATGTTGCAAACTTATGTGCAGCAAAGCACTGCATCTATATTCTTGGCGAGTCCCAACCCTTTTTTAAAATATTTAAATATATTGGAACTTTAAAGCTTTCCATTACAAATCTTAAAAATCTAGTACTTAAGTGGGCTTTTATATTTGCATAGCACAACATTTTCCTTGCAAGATATTGGTAAAACATGTCCACAAAAATATGCCGATAGAAACTGTCATTGAGTTTGTTTAAGCAAGTGCATTGTGATTTCCACAATTGCAACTAGAGTTATTTGTGTGGTACATAGATTTTCATTTGTTCATACACATGCATTTAATTTCCAATGCAAATGTTTTATACATTAATTTTAAATGTAGACGCATCACTCCTGTATTACCCATGCATATATTTATAGCTGGCTCTTCCATCCGGTTAAATTTCTTGGCTGCAACTAGGTGTGCATGATAAAATTCTCGGCACGTTCATGTTGCATATGAAAGCCCACTTAATTGCATTTAAGGCAGCTTCATGGATGCTGCTGGTTTTTGAGATACCCTTTGCCGAAAAATCTGCCTCCTGTGGAGCTCGTGTCCAGTGCTTCAACCCCTGCTGACTGTACGTGTGCCTCACTCGGCAGGTTAAGGAGCTGCTCACGTCCTTCGGGCCTTTGAAGGCCTTCAACTTGGTGAAGGACAGTGCCACCTGCTTCTCCAAGGGCTACGCCTTTTGCGAGTACGCAGACGTCAATGTCACCGACCAGGTGAGTTTTACCTTGCTTATCTGGTAATATTTTCCTAGGAAGTGTTGATTTGTCCTTGATTCTCACTAGATTCGACCCTGGCAGGGGAAATGTTAATTATTGTGCTTAAGTTGACCCCAAAATGTACACCAAATGTACAAACTGAGCTTTGATGTTTTTACACCTGTTGCTTTGCTTAAAGTGTAATCCAGAGGAACATGTACATTTTGGTTCATTACCTCCCAAATGGCACAAGAAGAAGGTTTTTGAACTGTTTTATTTAGAAGGCATCCTTACAAGTTGTAAGGATACAAGTTGTAAGGATACTCTGCCAAACACCCGACTCCAATGAATCTGTGTAGCCTACTTGAATTGTTCCACTTACAATTGTAAAGGCCTTTTGTTTATCCCAATGTCATTTTTGTCCAAGCTCAAAGGAATACTTCGGGTTCACACTTTTCATGCCATAGCCTTTACTATGGATGAAAACCTTGCAGAGAAATCTTCCAAAAGCATCCTTATGTCATGTATAATTTAAAATTAGAATTTAGAAAGTTTGGTTCCTTTGTGGTTTTTGTGCGAATACGAAAGTGTGCGTTGTTTGCAGGTTACATATTTTTGAAAGTTTTAAGTGGGAAGAGATTAGCGTTTTCTCATTGAGCTAAAACCCCATGATATAAAGCTATAGTTGCAGTACCAGTCAAGAGGGAGCATCCAGCCACTCTGCGACTATTCCTCACACGCTGTCAATCTGCTCCCATGTGCAGGCTATTGCAGGACTGAATGGCATGCAGCTGGGTGACAAGAAGCTGATTGTTCAGCGAGCCAGCGTGGGGGCCAAGAATGCCAACCCGGTATTTGGAGCACCTGACACAGACGGCGTGGTATGGCACATGCATACACTACTTGTTGAATCTGAGAATTTAGATTGTTTAAGTAAAAATCTTGCAGCTAATGCGCTTTAGTGAGATTATTTTAAACACAAGCACACAATAGTAAAATATATGCAATTTGCATGACTTGTGATGCGCTTGATAAATATATTTGTCAATATGAAAAATATTTAGTTTGTATTCCTACATAAAATTTACCATTTGGAGGTTGAACTTTAGACATTCATTTTAAAGTGCTAGTGGTAAGGCTGGGGAAGCCAGTTTCAGTGAGTGCCACTCATGTGTTGTAAAAACTGCCTTCAACAAAAATGGGAGTCTAAGTAGAGGTCACCTAACTTCATCTATAATTGGAAACTTTAATTGCATTTGGTGAATCTAAATGTTAAAGCCATAATAACACTCGTGGTTAAAGGACAAGCATATTGATGTACACATTTTTTTATGTAATGATGAGTGGTTTTGTTTTGAATGGACTTTTAAGAATATAATTTTTGTAAAGTTTTTATAATTACAGTTTTGAGTAAAAAAAATGTCTTAAGTCAACTTAAATTTGGGCAGCCACTGACAAAATGAACTTTAGCAATAATGAACAGTATCATCTGCTTGCACTAGTATGTGCTTCAACACCTGTGCGTGCGTGTGCTTGCGTGCACACCAACAGACGGTGGTGGTGCAGACGCCCGTGACGCTGCAAGTTCCGGGGCTGGCATCGAGTCAGGTGCAGCACAGCGGCTTGCCCACAGAGGTGCTGTGCCTCATGAACATGGTGACCCCTGAGGAGTTGGTGGACGACGAGGAATATGAGGACATCTTGGAGGACATCCGCGAGGAGTGCGGCAAGTATGGATCCGTGCGCTCCGTAGAGATCCCGCGACCCGTCAACGGACTCGACATCCCGGGATGTGGCAAGGTGAGGGCGCACGCAACGTGCTGCTGCTGTCCCTTATTAACACCTGAGGGACGGCCTGCTGCACCTGCACCGCTTTCTGCACATTAAACAATGTCTACATTATAATAGATTTAACTTATCCATCTGCGGGTCTTGTCGGTCAAAGATTTTCTCGAGTAATATTTAAATCGCAGAAAAGAACTCTTGACTGGAAGGAACCAGGGACCTATGGTATTGACAAAGAGCGATTTAAGACCTATGACCTGAACTACATTAAAATATTTGTGAACTCAACTGATCCATAGTGCTTTGATTTAACTTCATGCCCTGTGGCCAATGTGGCCCGTTCCCTGTGCCTTCTCTGCACTTTAACAGATCTTTGTGGAGTTTGCGTCACTACTCGACTGCCAGAGGGCCCAGCAGGCGCTGAGCGGCCGCAAGTTTGCCAACCGCGTGGTCGTGACACAGTACTACAACCTGGAAAAATACCACTGTCACGATTTCTAGATGTGCAACCTGCTCCATCATGGGCTGCTCTTTGGCGTTGTTTGTTATCGATGTGTGAAGATTTGAGCACCGTTTCACAAAGCAGTCTGTGACGCTGCACGATTCGGCAACTCCACCTGCTCACTTGGCAGCATTTTTCTTGGTGGTCTCCCTTTCCTTTTTTATCGGTAAGTGTATTGTCTGTGTGCTTTTGTCAAAAAGTTGACTGCTATGCATTTGTGCGTGGTGCAGCCTACACGGTAGTGGTGTCTGATGAAAAACAGCGGCACCATTTTTTTTATATTCCGTTAAAATAATGGTTTCTAAAGAGCGGACTTGCGGGGGGAGGGGGGGGGAGGAAATAGTCACTTTTGTGAAAATTCATGTTGACATCAGTACAGGTATTAGTACCCACTTTACAGAAGGTGGTGACAAGGTTTTCTTTGGGGGGGGGGGGGGGGTGTAATTAGGTGTTTGTGAGATTGTTTTCATTAGTTACCTTTGGCTAAATGTAACAATGTGAGGAATTCCCATGGAAGCATCGAATTTGTCTTTTTGCATCTGTATCTTTTTGCAGTCGGTGGCTGTTGCATTTGGGAATAGGCAACCCTGTCCCAAGGCTTGAGCCAGATGTTCAAGACAAACTTTAGTACTTGTTAGGGTGGTAAAATTAAATATGCGGACACTTGTGATTGCATCATTATAAAAGACCAGCATTGATGTATTTGTCATGCATAACTTGGCACGATTTATCTGTTTATTCCCATACTGAATTTGCAAGAAACTTGAGTATTTCAATAAAGTTTTCAACTAATTGTGCTCCTGTCTTGAAAGTTTGTTGCATAATGAAGATGTTGGTTCATACTGGAAAGACCCACAAACATGGCACGTTTATAAATCGAATGGCTATTTTTACCAAAACGGGTTGTTTTGGCTTAGTTTGTAAAACTTACCAACGATTTTCATGTAAACTTGATCCAGTTGTCAAACGCAGTTAAGCTTGTCCGTCGTGATCTGCTGCAAACTTTCTAGCATCTTCTATGCGTTTACGACTGCACACACACAATATTTTGCAAAGTATATATGGCTGGAAACATTTCAAATCTTGCATAATAAAACATTCCCTTTTACCTCATGCAGGCTCTTGAAATAATGAAAGCCTGGCATGTGAAAGCTTATTTATGTATGGTCTAGCAGCACCCACTGCTTGAGAGATTTCTCCGGATGTTCATCAGGCCTGCAGAAAATACTGATCCCCATCTGCCTACTAAATGTGGGGCTGTCCCTCACTTGTTCTCTGCATGTCACCGTGCTTACCTGCTGCACTGGCTGGAAAGCCTGGATGACTCCATTTCCTTATTGTTACTTGGTCCTGCGTAAAAAAACAAACACTGAAAGCTCTTCTCATCAATGTGTGGTTGCGCACGGGATATAGGTCAATATATACACATTGCTCCGTTTTAGACTTAAAATCGTGCTAAATTACAAAAGTTTTGCTAGTGTACGGTTGACCACATCTGGTGTGATGTTATCCATATTCGGTGTAGAGCCAGGTTTGTGCATGTTGAGGTCCTGCCGCCCTCCACTTGGAACGTGTATGCTGGACAAATGTGTGAGCAGTGCTCTTATATAAAAAAAATGTATTAGACCATCGGTCCTTACTAATATTGTTCAGTCGCATTTGTTTAAGCAAAAAAAAAACTGGACTGGTTCAACCGGCATCCTGTCAGCAGTTGGGCTTGTTACATGCTCATGGTTATAAGCAACTATTGGCAAGAGCATTCCATGTTCGAAAAGCAAAGGGTGGACTGCAAATGGTGTGAGGTTAATTGGTAATGGTATGTCGAGTGAGGTCGATAGTGTTCACGACATTAAAAGTGCTGCATGTGCCTCCGGTCAAAGGCATGTGAATCGGTACTGCCGGTGTGAATGAGATGCAGCATATTGTATTCATCAAACAAGACTTACAAATTAATGAAAACTGATTTTTAAGAGCCCATGTTTAAATATGCACTTAATTTACTCTTTAGTGGACTCCATGAAGTGCCCAGATAAAGGTTGCCAATCCTGGATTGGCCAGGAGTCTTACTGGAATTAACATTGATCTCACGTGAACCTAAACTATTAAAAGCAACTCTGATTATCACGGTTGGCTATGTACGATGCAAAGGAAGTTCAACATGCAATCTGAGATTTTAATAGAATATTTATAAATACATAAAATGAATGCACAATTTATACAGAAGATACATTTTAAAAACGTAACGGTGTCATCTGATGTCGTTTTTCTTTCCCTTTGCAGCATAATGCCAATACTCCATGTTGGGGTAAAACAAATCTCCCAGAATAGCTTCAGTCAAGAGTTGGCAACCCTATGCCCAGAGTAGGGGACGTCATGCTTGTGTTGTTAATATTAAAAAATTCGTGGATATTAACAGCAAAAACCCGATGTGTTCAAACAGTTCCCCACCTGATGTTGGTCTGGGTGGCGACACTTGGGGTAATGAGTTCACGACAAGGCATCTGACTTCACTGAACCTGCGTTGAAAGAAGTGGGTCACGTTATAGGTCTTGGATCATTTAATTAACTATGTTTTTGTGAACATCTTTTATATATTTACAAAATACGAACTCGTGCATAATCTTCGTAATTATAAAATAACATTTCAACTTATTAACATTCGTTTTATTAAATGCTTAGCTTTTTTTATTGGCTGTCTGCCATTGAAGCAACTGATATAGAGGTGGAAACTGTCAAATTCTAACCGATGTGCAAATAATTGCAACAATATTAAAATGTCCTGCGGTTTATTTTATTTCAGTTTATGGATCTGAGTTACAGACCTCTGCTGGAGAGACCCGAGTGTGGCTTCCATCTGCCCTTCCAAAGACTCCATCTGTCCCACAAGTTTCTGAGAAATCATTGCTGGCAGGAATGAAAACTCAATTAGATGCAGAACAATTCTGTATTGACACATTTGCCAAATACACACTCCAGTGCCATGAAGAAAAACTGATATATCTACATACAAAAATATACCATAAAAGTATACAACTAGTTTAATGTTGACAAAATTGAGGTTAGTACCAAGAATCTTACCACTATTGGCAGTCATTGGCCTTATGTTTATGGCTGTGGATCCTTGCTTTGATGTGACTGATACCTGGCAAGCACAGTTTCATCAGGACCATTATTAGGAATGTAATAATCAGTACTCTTGTCATCACTGCTGTCACTGCCATCATCTATATCATGAGCATCATCGTTTCCATCAATCATCACTCATCATTGGAGAAATCCCATAATACTCGTTAAAACAAATTGGCCAAACACGCGAATGTAAGATGTTCCAGTTATGCTTTCCTGTATAAAAATGTAGTAATATTTAAATATTACCCCATCAAGTATCTCCAAATGTGGGAGGATCGTCGTGAGCTCCTGCTGATACCTGTCACAACAAGACGACTTTAGAAGTTTTGTGGAACTCTGAGCAGTTTCATGTCATGCGGCCACATGCTGTGCACTGTAGAGATGAGTCCAACGTACCTGCTGTGCTCATTGTTGGATGTGATTGCTGGATTTCCATTCACACACAGCTCCAGCAAGTTCATGCAGTTGCCTAAAAGTTTCTGAACAGCAGAAAAATTATGACTGCTGTGCAGACGTCACGAATTCATTCAGACGTGCCAACTGAGAAGACATTTTGAACTGGAAAGCATGGCGGCGGTTTCATTTTCGAATGTACACACTTCCACGACCAGTTTTGGTGAACACAAATATATGTTAGGCATCATATATATGTGGCATCCCTGTAACCAGGGTGCAGTTTAATCATAAAAAATCCGTGGTTTTCTGCTCACCCCAATAAGTGTTAGGCGTTCATAGCCCTGTGATGTTAATGTCAATGTTCCTACTACGGGAACAAGCCTACGACATTACAGTAATGCATTCAGTTCACAGAGGAATATACTATTGAGTCTATCTAGCTTGAATCCATCTGCAGACTTATGACTATTATACCTTTTATGTGCTCTTTCTCTGGTATTCTAGTTCCCTTCCACATACTAACACTTGTTAATAGAATTGGCTAATCACATCACGGCAGGCCCAAGTTAAAACAAGTTGAGTAATTAAGGTGCGTTATATTACATATTTGACACTGAAGGATACAAAGGAGGTGAAAAAATATTGTAAGGAAATGTTTACTGGAACCACTTTATATCACTGAGAGCACCACCAGCTTGTGTTGAATATTTAAAAACATAAATTATTTTTAGGGTGGCTGGGTGACAGTTTATGATTATTTTTTGGTTCAAATGCAATCGTAGCCACCAACACCAAATCGTTCGTGTGATAATTAAACATTTGTGATGTCAAATGGTCATGAAACAATATTGGAAACACAAAGCCAATCATTTTATTTGATTAACCTTGTGCTCAAAAATAGAAGCACCTTATAGACTGACTATTACTGCAGGTTGATGAGCTCAAGTGACATTAAGGCACATACCAGGTCTTGCCAAGAGCTGACCAAATTGTTTGCAATGTTCAGTGTCTCCAGAAGAGGGAACAGCTCAGAAATGCCTCTTAGAGTCTGTATCTTGTTGCATGACAAGTCAAGGTCCTGCAAGGAGCTGGGGAACGGCAGACATCAAATGAGTACTTGTATAGAATATTTGAGTATGTAACTGAGAGTTGAACTGGAAACCGGAATTTACCACTTATTTTCTTGAACTGAAAAGCAAATCCCAATAAAATTTGTTCTGGAACAAAAAATTAATAAAAAATAATTTGGTTACAAGTATGAACAGCCATAAAAAAAATTAGATTACATTGTGTAAATATATAAATGTGTCTATCAATTTGTCTGTATTTCTGTCTCTGCATCTCTGTCTGCCTTGCAATAAACATTGCACACGCAACCTTTGCTTTGCTGTTTCTTAGCTAATAAAATATTAACTGGTGTACACCGGTTTTTAGAATATGGTTAACTGAAACCGAAGCTTCCCGAGTCCATTTGGGTTTAACCCAACCCGCACCTGAAAATAAATCGGTGATACTCCCTGTTGTGTAGTCTGCACTAAGTGAAGACCATCACAGGTCTATGACTGAAATGAGATCCCATCTGGCACGCCTCACATTTACATTCGACACCTGTCTTTACGACAGTACTCTGGAAATACCTTTCTGGCATGCATTGATGTGAGGTGTTAAATTGGAGCGAGACACCTTCTGTATCTGGCATGGGGGTAACCGCTTTGATTACACCCATTACAAATCTACTGCAGATCGGCCTTTGTTAGGTTACGACTGCTGTGCCGCTTTACATGTCGTGGGTGCACGTGCGACGTGTCAACCATCAGAGCTCGACTACTCATGACTGAATTTTCACGGCAACATTTCCTGACACGACAGCTTCACTCTGCAGGAACTACAATGTCATGGGGAAGTGAACTTTTGTTTCACCAGTCGACCTTTTAGTGCCCTCGTCTGCTGTGCAGTGGATTATTATTATTATATATATTTGCAGAAATAGGCAATTGGGTATGCAAACACGTTCAAATGCAGCACCGGTGCTCATGACACTCACCTTAAGATCCCAAATGATTCAAGGCTACTCAGAACATTTCCTGATAGATTCAGTGCCTGTGCAGGATACCAATCAACAAAAACACAATCACGTGACAAACAACACATTTCATGCATTCGTACAACAATGCGTGATATAGTGGTCATGTTTTATACGTGGACTTGTGTAATTGAGATAGTCAACATTGGAAAAAGGCTTAGAACTATCATAAAAATGATTAACGAGATCACGATAATGATGGTAAGCGATGAAAAATTGTTAACTTTTTATGGTAAACCAAAATAAGATCAGAACAAGTGTGTCAATTCATATACTGTCTTAAGCTCAAAGAAAAGACATGCCTTGGTCTAGCATAATATATTATGGAAAACATCACAAAATAAACAAGATGTGTCCATCAAATTACAAAGTAACAATAATAAAGAGTTGCGAGCCATAGGATTCGCAATGGTATTTTCATATTAGAGCATTATTCCTGGCCAGGCAACACAAGTAAAGAAAACGGTTTAGCATATAAAGCCAGCAGGTTATTGCTGATTACACGTATAATCTGTTAAGTTGTTTAGGAGAACAAGGCACCGCCATGTAAGTACATTGCAATGAATAACAGACTCACATTGAGGTGCTTGGGAAGGCTGATATGATCAACAGTCTGTGTTATTCTGTTGTCGGAGAGGTCCAGAACCTTCAGCTGCAATGCAAGTCACACATGGCATCTCATGTCGATGCCAGCAAGGGGGCACACAACGTCAACAATGGACCGTGCCTCTCAGCTGTGCCCTTCCTGACATATAAATGGACAAATAAATGATGCTCTACATTGTAATACATATTTTATACCCAGCAATTGCTGTTCCTTTAACAATAGACATGTTAATTTCATTCAATACTTTATTAAACCGTTTTATATTCCACTTACAACGTTTTACCTGTGGTACACTATGGGGAGAAGAGTTGAAGATATAATTCATGGAAATTCATGAGAAAACATGGGAAATAAGGGGAAAAGGATGGAAAGGGAATGAAAAAACGTGACCAACGGGTCAGGAAAGCTGAGGATAGGAAGGAAGAGGCGACATCAGGGCCTCAACGCTGAAGGTCGGAGCATCTGTTCTCACAGGGGGTGGAGAGGGGGGAGGGGTTCAGAGTGGGGGTGGCCAAACACAAGTCACGTGATTTACACGAGACTTGAGATGATTTAGAGGTTAGTTTGGAATACCACTCTTTTGTATCGATTTTTTTTTTAATCAAAGACTGTACATTGTTACGCATGTTCTCTCTACATGAGCTAGCCCTGGTGTAACAATGTGGTATCAAATACAATAATACTGGTAGGAACCTCCTGGTTACACCAGCCCACAGGGGATTATTGTGTCTGTCGTGCAGGGAGCGGCTGGGTGGGGAGAAAGGGGCTGGGTGGGGAGGGTGGGGAGGGGCTGGGTGGGGAGGATGGGGAGGGGCTGGGTGGGGAGGGTGGGGCTGGGTGGGGGGTGGGAGGGGTGGGGCTGGGTGGGGAGGGGCTGGTCACCCCGTGGTGCCCTTATAAAACTCAACGTTTAACCTACTCACGCCGGCTTGTGCCCGCCCTCACAGTCGGCCATATTTGCGGAATACACCACGCCGCCGTTGACCCTGGCCATTGACCGAGCAACCCAACGTTCCTACCAGCTCCCTCCGCAGGATTGTGTTTTGACTGAAGGAGAGAAGAAAACCCACACTTACTTGCTCACAGCAGCTGAGCTCTGGGATGCCACTCAGCTGATTTCCACATGCCTGGAGCTCTTCAAGACTCGGCAGAACAGACACCGCCTAAGGGCCACATACAATACAATGACGTTTTTACAAAGCAAATAAAGTAGAAAATATATTTCCGGATAATGCACACAACTATAACATGCAAACAGAGACAAATGATTGAGTGTGTGAAAACACAGGTGGACTTTTACACTAAATCTGTTTATGAAAAAAAATATTAAAACAGGATTATGAATGGGAAGAGGGAGATTGGAATAACGTTTTTACAGAGTCAATAAGGTGCATGCAACAGAGAAGAAATATTATTTTAGTTGTATAAAAAAAATGGGACGGAGAAATGCATAAAGTAAGGGAGACAGCGACTGCAGATGGCAGTCAATGTTCAAATGGACGCACAGCCAATGCAGAAATTTAAGATTTGGTAGAATGTGCTCTTTAAAAATACACACTCCTACTTATACATGCTAAAGTATATATATGTACATTCACCTAAATATTATCTGCTCTTCTCATTAAATGTGCCCTGAATCGATTTACAGATCTATGCAAAAGTGTATCCACTTATCTGTGCTTATCTGCAGATATGACCTTACCACAAATGACCAAAATTATCAATTTCATCCTGTAACTTGAAGTAATCCAAGGTTGCGCACGTGCTTTAGAGTAAGAAAATGCGCAGAGAAGCGCGGACAATAAAATCCACCAACAGCAGCACCGCCGTAGTCAGCGCTGATGAAAGGAGCTCCTTCTGCACGCACGCAATCACGTGTTGTGCGCTTACAGGACTCATTCTACACTAAGCAAAAATAACTCACAAATGACTGTCAACATGCAGCCAACTGACTAACTACGTTTGTATGAGCAAAGCAGCAGCGTCCCTGCCGTGCAGCTACTCACCGTGACGTCAGTCAGCTGGTTGTGGCTGATATCGAGTGTCTGCAGGCTGCTCAGCTGAGCCACTTCTCTGGGCGACAGCCGGGACAGGCGGTTGCTGTCCAGCCTCAACTCCTTTAACTTCTGCTTGCCTTCCAAAGCGGTGCCTACGCACGCATGCACGTAGTGCAACACAACAGTGTCAGTGAAAGGAACTTCAACGCAAATGTGAGAGTGGTAAACAATGATAGAACTGCAATACTACATATGGAATACCACGCCTGCTTTTCAATGACAGATTATAACTGATGACGCGCACTCGTTATTATACTCTATCTTGTTTTTTTCTCATATTCTTGTCATCTTAGATAATGAAGGTAGAATGTATACCACCTAGGATATAACTTAAGATGTATATCTCAGAGCAAAGCATGTATTTTTTATGCCATGACAGATGAAATAAAAATTAATTTTATGAAAAAAATTACACACTCATATGCAGTGTCCTCAAGTATTTTGACTGCAAGTACGGTAGGGGTTAGGTATAGAAACATAAATTAATGAAGAAACCAAGTGGTTAATAACGATGTAAAATAAATATATTTGAAACACAATATACTCGTGTCATCAGTTACCTATTTTGATGATTTGGTTGTGTTGGAGATGTAAAATTTGAAGTTCATTGAGCCTGAAAAAATATGGAAATTCACAAAAGCTGCTCAATAACAAAATGGTCACGCATGCAATCATGGGGTGGTGACAAGGCTTGCTGGTAGCACATTTGCTGTCTGTTGCAGAGGTTTGTGGTTCGATTCCAGAATGCCACCGTGGTTAATACTGTGGGTGATTTAACCATACAATGTGTGCCGTCTGCTTAACAGCGAACATTACAGATCCTGTGATGTCATTCAAGGAAAATAAGGCCATTGTGTGCTGGCACCATGGTCAAAATTGCCCATATTTGATAAATCACTCGCAAATGATTTAGTCATGGAACACAGCAATTGTCAACCCTTATGTGAAAACTTGGTAGGACCTTCCTGAGACTCACCGAGCATTTCCTGGCCATTTACACTGTTAACTCCATTTTCTCTTCAGGAATCTCATGCTTTCCTCTTCTCCCATTTACCTATCCTCGTGTTTTATTCCATTCCAAGGCACCAATGTTACATCCTCCAGTTCCTAACCTCCTGTTTCCCATAATCTCAAAAAGCATATATAATTTTCTGAACAGTATTCTAACATGTGGTCACCTTTACACACTTAATAAACACACATTGTATTGTATTGTGAACTTTCCCAAAGAGTGCACAACTGTAAAAAAATATAACTGTGGTGACACATCCGTTTATATCCCACATTGTCCTTATACAGTACACTAATTAAAACAACTGGTATGAAGTCAGTATTCAATTCAATTGCAGGAGGATAACAACTATGATGTTATTCTATGTCTACAGCAGGGTACACATTGTACACATACACAGAACATTGTCTTACACTGCACCGCCAACCATATGCACACACGTCTTACCGGCTGAGGTTCTGAATGATGGTTATCTTGTTTCCATACAACTTGAGTTCCCGGAGGTCTTTCAGGTGCTCCAACCCTTCAATAGACTTGATGTAGTTGCAGGAAAGGTCCAATGACCTCAGCCGTGTAAACTGTGCAGACACCCACGCTTTTGGTCCCTGTTCAAGTCCAGGCTCAATAACTTCATTTTTCCCTTCTGCCTTATGACTGTCTCTCCCCATTAAATACATACGCCCACTGTTTATGTATAGCGTCTTAAGGTGTAGTTACATCCCATGTTATTCAAGTTCAAGTTCATTTATTAGGTATAGCCCTGTGAGCCATTCGGCTCTTGAATCGGGTGCAACTGCAACAAACAAAAAACTAAAACATGAACAAAAAAACATCTTAAAGTGAATATGTGACTGAGTGCAAACAGAAAATCCAAGAAAAGACAGCAAAATATTGCAGAAAAAACACCATACGCCAACGCTGTGTAGGGTACATTCAAATTGTACTGCACTGTAACCTTCCTTCGTGAAGTATTGTGCATCGTGTATACTACGGTGTTACTGGAACAAAAAAAAGTAAGTCACCTTTGTTCAAATGGTCAAATAAAGAAAGCAATGGGGGAATTATGGTGATAATTCTCTTAGGATAAAACAGGTCACGAAACTTTAAATATTGTAGCACTGTGCCAGTGCATCTCTAACCTTCATAAAAATATGATTTATGCATTGATGCATGCTTAATTAAGCTTGGTGTACATGTAACTCATTATTCTTATTGCATATTATCTGCCACTGTTATTAACATATTTTTTAGCTATATCACAGTACCGAAAAATTCACTACTGTAGTTTTAGAGGATGATGTTTGTTGTGTTTTTAAGAACCCAAGACAAGGTATAAGATTATAACTTTAAAAAGGCAATGCACCCTCTGTAAATGCAAGGATGACACTGACCTTTTCCAGGTTTTCTATTTTCTTGATGCCTCGTGCATGCAGCTCGAGGGTGTAAATTTTACTGAAGCTGGCCTCGTGGGCTTGGACTAGCTGCAAAATAATTACAAACACAATACAATTAAAAGAGCCCAATACGCTGCAATGTTAAAACTTCTACGATTATTCCAAACATGTTTAAAAAGGAGAAAACCATTACACCACCAGTATCTTCAAATCAAGATTACACCACCAGTTTGTCTTCAAGCAAGTACATAAGCGGCCAATCCATATAGACCATATTACAAAGCCTACATAGTCAGCTGATGATACTCTGGATGATACACGAACCTCATACAGAACATGTGTTTAAATACATTAATCATTAACACGAATATGCCGTGGTTCATCACTTTGGAAATACTGTACCAGAAAAGTATATGCTTCTATTGTGCTTTTTTCACTGAATCTTTTCAACGCACATTCAAAGGAGTCTCTTAACTGATGAAGGATACGATGTGTTTGAAATGTTTTATCAATCTGGTAGCTTTTCATTCATCCTCTTGTACCTGACAAAGACTGTATCTGTACTGTGAATGCGTGAAGTGTACAATAGCTGCCTATCCAAACACTGCATCCATATCTGGCATGTTTCTGAATTGTATCTATCCACCCAGAGGGCTATCTGGGTGGTGCTTATCTTTGTAAATTGCCAATGGCTCAAACTATACTGGTGACGGTGGATAGGCAGGTATGAGTGGCATTTGAGCGAAGCACTATCACTTCAGTGTGTCATCCTTATGGGCCTCTTGCATGTCACAATATTGTCGTGATATGCCACTGTCAATGCACCTCAAAGGAATAAGTCAATCACTGTAATTCTCTTTAATGCCATACTCACACATCTGTAATACTGTGTCAATAGACTGCTGGAGGAAGGCACCCCCTCGCCGTGTTGGTCATGGTGGTTGTACAGTACTCCACTCCATCAATGCGGGTTGGTGAAGGGGGAGAGACCCTAGACCGATTTAGATATCATTCGACAATGATGCTGGCCGTGTCCGGGAATCAAACTCAGGCGGCCGTGTTCTTAGCGCAGTGCATGAACCACTGTGATACTTGGTCGTCCTCAGTGTCAATTAACCAGTTGAATTGAGATATCTACTTACTACGTTTAAGCAAATTACGTCAGTTTAGTGACCATGGTGATTACGGTTAACCAAAGTGCTTCGTTGTCAGCAACACACTTCTACTTCGGACAACTTGTCGACGATACAGATGCGGGTAAACAAACGGGTGCATCGAAGAGGAGACGGAAACCTCACCAGCTGATGCGGGTCTATAACACCCGCCGTCCGGCTTGTGGCTCCTCCAATGCCCCTTTTCTCCTCCAAGCCCTTGGCATCCGGGCGACTCCGTGACCGCCCACTTGCAAACCTGGTCAACATCAGCCACCTGAATCCTGCAAGTCGTGTCCGTGGTGCAAGAACTTTTGTCCACACTGCTGGGCGAGGGCCTCCCTCACCGTGCGAGCAGAGGGAGATTCATTTGGCCATGTATATATGTGGGACTTCTTTCGCACCGTACGTAGCCAGCCGTGCTAATCGGGGGTGCGGGGGGAAGGACAACAAGCTAAACACAAATAATTGGCCATAATTCATTTCGCTGGTCAATGCGGGTTGGTTAAGGCAAGGAGCATAATATAGTACAATTTGCTGCACTGCCCTCTTCTGAGTCTAAGGGATAGATATTTTTGTTAGTTTCTGCCACAACTTGATTTGAAGTGATCGTTGCTTTGGGTTTTTTTTTTGCGTGATTGCAATTCATTCTTAAACAAGCAGCGTCCACTTTAGGCCTGGTATATCATCATAAAGCAGTATGTTGGGTGCTAATACCATGCTTATGAAAAGGGCATGCCTAACAACAAATTAACTTTAAAAAAATCTGTCAACGCACAGGACGTGGCGTGAAAAAGTAAAAGTATATTCTACATGAGATAAGCCTCCTGTAATAGACTCGTTATATTCAGCGAGGCTTTCCTGAGCTACAATCTGAACTCGTGTCATTCATTATCGCCATGGTCAACCCACTGCTGGATGAAGGCCTCATTCCACAACGCAACAGTCCACGCAGCCACCTGCACATGAGCCCAGGTCATCGCTCCGTCTCATCGGTGCACGTAAAATTATACAAAAAAGGTTAAATAACAACTTGCGGTGAGTTGAATCACACTCTTTATTTTTTTCGTTAAAGTCAAGTAGGTAAAAATAAATAAATGAAAACAATTAAATCACGACGTTGCGGAGGCAACACAAGCTTCTGCCTTGTTGTTGTGTTTTTTCATTTATTTATTTCCACCTACGTGACTTTACCGAAACAACCAAAGAGAATATGAATCATTTCAGCCACGAAAACTTCACATCTCGAGTTGAATCACGTTACCTGCTCAACGTCGCTGCCGCTTGCCCAGATGGCCGTGCCCCCCCGGGTCTCCGCGCTCTCGGGCGAGGAGCGCACGGACTTCCACCGCATTTCGCCTCCATGTGGCCTTTAAACGCACACCAACACCAACAACACGTGGACATTGCACTGAGAAATGTCGCCTTCAATCGCGCTGCTTCGCTATTGAATATAAACGCCGCGACCGCCGGCAACAGCGACGAGGGTTCGAGTCGGCGCAGGATGCATGACACAAGGTGAAGGTGCAGCCCCTGCAAATCCCTCGCTCACGCCGCTGCTGGCAGAACGACCGCCACCAGAGGCGGCTCTGGAGAAGCCCGATAGAGTCCTGTACTTGGCCTACTCTTCCTTTAGCTCACCGCGCCTGACCTGCCGAGCGACTTACGTGGAACCCGTTTATAACTCTGAAACCCGCAAATTGAAACGTTCCAAATTGAAACGTTCCGTTTTGTATTTCTCCTTCGTAATTGGCAGCAGCGTGTCAAGTCGAGTGGCCGTCTAATTAAACTCGATTCGCTCGTGTTAATTGCCAGACCACGTCGTCGTTGTTATTGTTGTTGTTACGGGCAGGCTCACGCTAGGCCGACAAGGCCGCCGCTACCAGCACGACTACAGCACTCGCGAATGTCTTTAACGCGCATTTAAAGCGGCGCGCTCGGAGCTGCAACACGGCAAGACTCGTCGCGAGTATTACCATCAACAAGGTTTTGTTTTCAATTCGTCAACAACGTGAAGACGTCAAGATGTGAAGAAGTGAAGATGTCAAGATGTGAAGATGTCGAGCCACGTGAAGAAGTGGAGCCCGCCACGGCGCGGCCTCGCGTCTCACAGCAACGCCGGTTGCCATGGAGACCAAACTAAGTGCGGCTTTTAAAAATGTAAACTAAAACTCATACATTTTGATTTAAAGCTTCTTTCGTGACTGCAGCGATTCATATTCTTGGTTCTTTCGGTGAAGTCACGTAAACATGTCGCATACGACAGTGACTGTGTACCTTGAGCTTCTCCTCCACGTTGCACACTCTGCTCTTTCGTGTTTAACTATTTGGCGATTGCTGCTGCTGCTGCTGGGTTGGCAACGTCGCACAAACACAAAGTACCCCAACCCAAAAAAATATAATGAACTCAACACGTTTGTATGTTGAACTTCTTTCGCACCGTACGTAGCCAACAGTGCTAATCGGAGGTGCGGGGAAGGCCAACACGAAATAAACACCGTTCAATAACACTGCCTTAAAATAATAAACAGAAAATCGGTGACGTTTCAGGCAATTACCCTGTTGGTGTCGGAGAATGTTTTTTTGTGTCATGTACTTCAATCATTTCCTGTCGTTCATTCCCATTGGATGTTGTGATTCACCAGCAGAACCGAGGTTAATATTCTCGACATTTATTGATACAATCATTGCTACAATCCAATTGGTGACGGTCCATCTCTTTGCACGATTCGCCGTGTATTGATGCAATCTCAGTGTAGCTATTCCTTCTTTATAAACGACTGCTATGATTTTTATTTTGTGTTTATTCAGGTCCCACTTTGTGAGACGTAACTTCATGTCATTGTTCGTTAGCTTTAGTGAAGAATGACGGTGCTGATTGAACATCACCGCTACAAAGCCATGTTACACGCCTGCAGGTGCCCCTGTGGCCAATGCAGCATTTGTGATCGCAGTCTTGGCCATTGGTCACAATTCCCATATTTCAATGGCACGCCACAGTTGAGCCTTAAATCATCTTTAAAACAAATTCTGGTTGTTCCACGGTACAGGTAGCACATCAGGCAGCCTTACCGCAAGCAAGGGTAGTGACGAGAACACACATTCCATGGTAACATTCACAGTAATGCATTCTAGAGCCTTGACCAGTACGACTGTGGTGAAAAAAGGCACATTACCCAAATAAATACACTGCCTTCTTTAGCAACTCATAGCACCAACCTAAGGCTCCCTCATGATTCCTAAGTAAGAATGTCCCAAGAATGTCCAAGTCCCATGGAAGAACATCAAGGACTCCTTAAGGTTCCAAGGAGGTGATGTTAAGAATTTGCTCTCGTCACGCCAGAGGCTTGCAGCGCTAAGCTCCATAATGAATCTTGTACAAACTCATGGTGTGCTGTTGTGAAGCACCATGGGCAAGTACATCGTGCTTGTACATCAAAATGTAAAGAGACGTTAGTCTCCTTACCACTAAAAATAGTATCAACCCATTCACTAGCTTTTCAGACCAATATGAGTCTTTGAGTGGAGATGGGGGGAGCCCATGTTGGGACAAGACCAGCGCGATGCTATGGGCCCTGCCAAGGATATTCCAGGAACGTCGCGGTAAGTATCAGAATCACGGTGTGGAAACAGCAGACTTGGGTGTGAAGGGGAGGATAAACACTCACGCACAAAACACTCGGGCATGCACAGCTTTTATTTGTTAAAATGATTCCTCAGTGACCGATTATTGAAAATATAGTGGTTGAATGTATAGTGTTCCATTCCTCAACGGTGATTTTTTTTTCATTGTAATATTCCGTTGCATGAATTTCAAACATTCCAGATCGTTGTTATTAGGCGAAAAAACCCCACTAATGTTCGCACAAAACAAGAAATATTGTAATTCTGTGAACTGATGAATGAATGTTGACATCATCGTGTATTAACATCACACAGAAAAGACTAAGCAAGCAGACTCAATTTCTTAAGTAATAGCATTCCTTTCCTGTACTCACAATATTAGAACAAATTGCGAAACAGAATACTGCCACTATACGAGAAATATGATCCTGTGTAGTATTGAAATATTTACGTCTGTGACAATACCCCTGCAATAATCAACACAAAGCAACCGTCATCGTAAAACGACTGACCACACAAAATGCTGCTGTTATATAATGCAACTAGAACGCTTTTAAATAAATCAATCAGAAATCAAAAGTACTTGATTCTTCCAAAGCATTTTTAAATATTCTCTTTTGTACCTATAACATGTATTAAGTTGCATATGAATTCGAGAATAGGTTTTCCCCTTTTTTCTGGCAACAAAACAGGTGTTAAGATGTTAAAACACCCAACTGAAACCTTTTACAAGGAATCATGTCCACATTAAACACAATACTTGTGGTCAGAATGCAAACAAAAAACACTGATAATATATGCATTGTCTTTGTGCTGTACGCCTTTTGGCGTCCTCTGGTCTAACACCTTTTGAGACTAGGCTCCAAAATAGGCCTCGGCAAGGTAAGGTAAAAACGAGCCTACCTTTACCCTACCTTTTACCCTTACCCCATACAAATTACCCGATTACAGGGTAATTACTGGGGTACTACTACACATGAACAAGGTTTATAACGGTAAATGCTTGGTAGAGCGCTTTATTCATATAGAATACTCTCAATTATTCCAATTTTAAATGGCGGCCACGGTCTGCGCCACGGAGCTTTTAGCAAGCGGTAAACAAGGTGTTTACCGGGTAATACTTTACGCTACCTTTACCCTACCGAGTAATTCTTCCGTGCTACCTTTACCCTACCCTTACCCCTTGGCATGTCGACACCTTTATCCTTTTACCCGGTAAAAAGGGTAAATTACCTTACCTTGCCGAGGCCTACTCCAAAGAAAGCTGTCTGGTGTGGACCAATCAGTTTTAAAGACAATGCATATATTATCAGAGTATGTTTTTTGTTTGCATTCTGACCACAAGTATTGGGGTTAATGCAGACATGATTCCTTGTAAAAGGTTTCAGTTTGGTGTTTTAACATCTTAAAACCTGTTTTGTGGCCATAAAAAAGGGGAAAACCTATTCTCATATTTTGGTACTGGCAAAGGAGGTCCCATAATGCATATGAATTTGTTTGAAGAAAATAAACTAATCTTGGGTAGATGCAATGTGCTCCTGTAGCTCTCTACAACGTTTTGACGAATTGGCTTGACAATACGTTTCTGGTACAAACCCAGAGTCCGAGGTTTGCCTCCGAAAGCCTCTTGCCTCCTGATTGTTATTATTCAGCTGTGAATGTCTACCCCACATAGTCCCCACCCCTTTGTTTACCAGGCTCCACCTTCCTCCTTTTGATTGGTGGCCACCCCAATGGTGGCTCTGCCTCTCCTTACACCAAGGAAAAGGAAACTCCTGCCACCACCTCTCTCCGCTGCTGTGCTTTCTCACAAGGTTGAGTGGGCGACATTACCAGATGACGCCTACACATCATGACCATGTCACACCCCAACTGCCAATCAAACTCGTTTAAATAAACGCTCGCTGTACGAACAGCACTTACACTGACAATGGTTCGCACTTTGAAATCACCCAGTTTTATACAGCACAAGCATGAAATTCCATTCCTACCTGTCACTACAACAGGCTGGGGGTTTTCTTTTAAACACAGAAATTTTTTTCAAAAATGTTCAAAATGTTAGTGCCACTTCCACCCATCTCCAAGAATTATGACAATAAATAAAACACACCGCTCGACGTTCCATTTGAATAATGTGCATAATTCGTTTTTTTCCGTGGCGCTGCTTCTGGCCACACGCAAATCAACGTTCTCCCTCAGGCCTGCAGGAACCGCCATCTTCACGCTGCTCACAACTAGCCGCGACGCCAGCCCAACGCTAGGGAAGCGAACGCAGTGGCTGCGTGGCGGCGGTAGCCGCGACGCGCTCCAGGGGCCGCAGCACGTGGCAGCGCTTGTGCCGGCCCAGGCAGTAGGAGCGAGAGAAGCGCCGCCCGCACACCTCGCACGCGAACGGCCGCTCGCCCGTGTGCCGCCTCTCGTGCACCCGCAGGTTGTACTTGGTGGCGAAGCGAGCGCCGCACTCGCGGCAGCCGAAAGGCTTGGTGGACGAGTGCGGGCTGTCCCTGCGCCCGGCGCTGCTGCCGCCGCCGCTGTTGTCCGGCCGCCGCTCCCCAGACGGCGCCGCGTTCTCCATGCCATCGCCTGGCTCGGAGGAATCGCATCGGTGTCCGTCAAGCGGCGGCGCCAGCAGTCGCTGCTGGTGCAGCTGCCAGACCTGCTGGCCGTCGTACGACTCGGCAGCGGTGGCGGTGTCGCGCCTGTAGGGATAGTAGGCGGCGTCTTCCCTGTGTGGGTGGTCGACGCAGTGCAGCTCGCCGTTGTAGCCGAGTTTGGTTGGAGCGCTTTGGTTGGTGGTTCTCGTGATGACAGAGAAACACTCCTCGTCCGTCGCCTCTGTTTCTCCGTCTGAGCGAAGATACATCATCGGAGGTGTATATTTAATTATAGTAAGCATGAGAAATGTGCACATTCACGAAGAAATGTAAACATAAGTTGAAAGGTGCGCAAAGCAGCATGGAGAGGTGCATGATTAGAATTATACTGAGGGACATCAAGAGGAACATATGGATTACAATATATGCTGTCAAGTCGGCTTGGACAGGACAAGACGGTAGGAGGGAGGACGGTTGATGATCGAAGCTGACAACAAAGTAGTAGCCCAAGGAGGGGACACGGCCGAAAGTACACCCAACAGAGCTGGAGCATTGAAATCAGCTCATGTGCAGGAGGTATGTGGCTATGTTAGCAGGCAGGCAGGTAGCCTTTCTTAGAACCAGTTGAGATCCAATAGCTTTTGCAAGGGAGACCTGGAACCTTCAGATAATAAAAGGATTACCAGATTTGACCAACTCTGGAATTGAATCATTACCCAAAACATGTGGCCCTCACCATGATTGTCTGCATTTTTATCACGAAATTTGACTCAATAAAAAATATTATCACGTGACATATTCCAAATGTATTTTTAAATACTTTTTTGCATTTAAGTGACAGATTAAATAAGAAACTGTAGCTACAATATGAACACGTGTATTTGCATTAGCCTGTGAATAAACTACTTCCATCACTGTCATCTCACCTGTAACCTTCATCACTGAGGTGTTGATAATGAATCTAGGCCATAACCTTTTTCAAGCTTCTCCATATATAACAGCTGACAAAACTCTTAATCAAAGCATTGATTTACAACCACTCCTGCAAGTAAAATTATCTGGCTTGTGCTGATCTCATCGGCTCTGGACAATGCGGCTTTGTCAACAACACACCATCCACTTGCTCTCTCGTTCAGATGACCGCCCTTACAGCCTGCACACACAGTGGTTTGTTCATTAATCTGCAACGTTTCTCAACTATAGATGTAGTCTATAATTGTCCTTAAAAACCCAATAAAATTACCACTTCTGGCCAACAATCCACGACATGTTGTTAATAATTCCCCATCTCGCTAGTTATAATGATTCAGGGTTCTAAATTCAATTTGAGAATCGCATCCTCAGTCTTGTTTTTTTCTGTTGCATTTGTATTGTTTCTCATTTATCTCACATGGACAGTTTCATTCGCTTCTTAGCCTAAAAGAAATATCAAAATATAATCTACGTGCAATGTAAAGAATACATTTTTTACACGCATGATCCAATGCATCACTCTGAGTGTAAGAATTGATTTTCTTCGACTAATCAATTGTTCCACGCCTGGCAAGTTATTTGTAACCCAAGCAGCTTCCCTGTGGACCGCCGAGAGGGTAGGGTTCATCTCTCGAGTTACGTTGGCACGTAAGATACCTCTGACAACGTCATCCCTTTCCGCTTTGACCTCTCTCCACGTCACGTTCACATCAGTCTCCTCCACTTCACAAGGGGACTCCTCGATGGCGCTCCAGCAATCCCCAACTTGAGGCAAGTCTGCCTTCTCTAGAAAGAAGAGCCGGCCACAATAGCTGTGAGTTACACACATGGAGAATTAAAAACACCGCTCTTAAATTAATTACTTTTTGTAGTTGTCTGCGATGGGAACTCCCAGTGTATAGAGCGAAACGTCGAACATCATCATGCTGAACATACGGTACAAACCTGAACACAAATCGCAGAGCTATACAACAAAGCCCTACACAGTACTAACAACGTAATGTGACACAAAGGCATGATTGTCGGGAATTCCCCAAAATAAGTTATACCAATTTACATGCATTAACGAATAATAGTAATCATATATCTAGACCCCTTGGTCACTCCACTGCTGGATAAAGGGCCTCCCCAAACCGTCGCCATCTCGCACAATCCTACAATGTAATAAAACACGACAACTTTCACGTGGACACAAGCAGTTGTGTATTTATGTAACTATCCATGAGGAGTGCAGCTGCATTACCTTCCACGTTATTCTGAAAGAGCCTCTCAACTTTGTCTCCATTGGTTGCCCACGCATGGTGCAGGCTGTGCTCTTGCTGAATGTCTGAATGCGGGTCGGGTGACCGGTGATTTACTTCACTCCCAGACACATCTCCCACCACTTCTGCTGTGAGCACGCATGTGGAAAAAACATTCACAACAGTGGTGAGTTTGCACTTCATGACGATTATATAAACTATTTTTTATAAACTATTTGTACTTTACCAGGTAAGGCCCACTGGGCTATAGCTCTTTATCGGAAGCCACCAGATAAGCCAAATGAAGTAGCTTATCACGTGGAAATTTATAGCAGCCAAATACTCGAAACGCATGTTTCTAAATGTGCAGAGAAGACCCATTGAAAATCCAAGCAACCACAGGGAGAGAGACGCACAAACTCCAAATATACAACAGCAGGCGTCGGGTCGGGATCGAACCCACGACCTCCTGTATACCAGACGAGGTAGTTAACATCTCGCCACCGTGGCACCCATGGAGGCATCATAATGCCAGAGAGAAAAACTAGAGGACCCGGAGAGAAATCCACACGACCATGGGGAGACCATGCAAACTCCAAATACACAGGCGTCAGGATCGAACCTCCTGCATACCAAGCAAGGTAGTTAGCACCTCACCACCACGGCGCCCGTACATGTACAGCCCTATGTCAATCCACTGCTGGATGAGGGCCTTCCCACACCGTACGGGGTAGTGAAGTCTATTATCGAAATGTGTGTTGTGTATGGGCTCATGTATATTCTTGACGTGAAGATGTACTTCTATGATTCCTGGTCTCCTCTCACACCCAGACATTGTTGTCACACCGCACTTCTGGACAAGTCCTGGACTGTGTGAAACCGCATATAAAGGTAACGAAGATGATGTTCATGAAAGATGATGGCACGTGGCTTTTCCACCACCGGCTGAAGGCAACCAAGGAGGATGACAGTCGACCACCGTCTCATTCTTGTGTGTCACGGGGCGGGGGGGAGGGCACCACTCCTGACGAGAGTTGCCACGTGCCCAGGTTGGACCTGAACAGTCCAGGAATTGGCATGTGTGCGGTCATGTGGCGGGATTGGATTCGTTCCGAGATCTGGTACCGTTATTGTGTTGAACTTTATGACTGTATGTTGCAACAGGAGTCACAGACCTCAGCTGAGAAATAAATCCGGGTTTGTGCCTTTGGGAAAGGTGGTAACTCTTCTCGTGACCTCTTGACCCACGCAATCTTAGAGTCCCGGTTTCCAGTGGCAAGTTGCATAATCTCCCCATAAAAGTAAATCTCGTCCCCTTAGATCACAGCGATTCACATTGCAAACAGATGGAGGGGATGGGGGGGGGGAATGGGGTGGGGGAAACATCGCTCACGATATTTTATGCAACCGAACAGGGGAGAGGTTGGGGGGGCTGGTCAGACTCACCCACATCCGAGGCGAGGTGGCTCGCCACTCCATCGTCCAGCGACACCACGGGGTAGAGGGCGGGCTCCAGGCAGCTGAACCTCTCGGCCGAGTGCAGCAGCTCCTGGCTCAGGCTGTTGAGCATGAGGACGATAGCGTCCAGGAGGCCGCTCAGGAACGGCTGGAACGCCGCCGCGTTGCCGGCGGCCTGGAGGCCGCCACCGGCCCCGTCGTGGCCCTTGGGGGACGAGGCCTCGGTGAGGCGGCGCAGCACGGCGTAGAAGGCGAAGGGCAGCCGCTCCCTGGCGGCGGCGAACATCTCGGCCCTGACGTGGGGCTGCTCGGCGCACGCCAGGAAGGCCTCGTAGTCGCCGATGCCCAGCTCCCGGTCCACGGCCTCGGCCACGCTGAGGCTCACGCCGTGAGCGGCCAGCCACGCCGGGAAGTCCTGGCGCGGGTTGATGTGGGACACCACTGCGGCCGCCACTGCCGCCGTGGCCATGGTCGTGGCTGCAGGAATTACCCCCCCCCCCCCCCCCCACTGACAACCCCACACACACCACCCACCCCACACACTGACAACCCACCCCACACCACCCACAACCCACACACCACCCCACACACTACCCACCCCACACACACCACCCACACACACCACCCACCCCACACACACAACCCACCCCACACCACCTACACCACCCACCCCACCCACACACACCGACCCCACACACCACCCACCCCACACACACAACCCACACCACCCACACACACCACCCACCCCACACCACCCACCCCACACAACCCACACACACACCACCCACCCCACACACCACCCACACACACCGACCCCACACACACCACCCACACACCACCGACCCACCTAACACGCACACCACCCACAGTAGTGACGTCTATGCCCCCTGTGCTATTAATGTGACGCCAGGCTACTACGGGATATTCACAACAGCCGGTGTGTCTGTGTTGGTGCTGTGTGTGTAGGTGCTGTGTGTATGTGTATGGTGCGGTGTGTATGTGTATGGGTGCTGTGTACTGAATGTAGAGTACGTGTACAATGTGTCCAAGTGCTGTATGCACAGACTGGCTACCAACACTGATCTCCAGTCTGTCGCCCTCAACAGACAGTGACAGACATTCTCGCCACCGTGGTTATACAGCGACAAGACGAAGATCACGACTCAAGTGGGTCACACTCTTACAAACATCAACAGCGACTACCCCAACCAAATCACAACACGTTACAACACAGGAGCTCTAAGCGACGAAGAGAGTTTCTCATCAATCCCGGATCGGATTCAACAGCAACAACCGCCGTTCGCCACTTAAGTGGCTTTCGCGGCAAGTGGCGTTAGCGTGTCCTCGAGTGCGTGGTGCACAACACGGAACAGAGACGGCAACGAGGCGACAACAACAACAACAGCACCAGCCGAGGTTTTAGAGTTCTCGAGACACGGAGCGAGAGGCGGCCCCAAGTGTCCACGTGCACTCACTCCGACACACAGCACAGGCCGCACGATGGCGCGGGTACACACACGAGTATGGGCAACTTAAACGTCGCACGAGCGATGATGATGACGATGATACGAGAAAGACGATCGAGAGAGTTGACAGAGGAGAGATGGAGAGAGAGGAGTTGGGACTCGGAGCAAACCGCGCTTCCACTCAGCAGGGCTCGGCTTGCTGGACCGGTCAGTGTCCCCGGAAGTACATCGTAAACAATAACAACGATACAGCCATTAACTCGCTTTTAGTTTTACATTTAATCGCGCGGCACGGTCGCATGCGATGGTTGCGGCAGCGTAAAAGAGCGCGCGTCCAGGGCCCCGTTTGTAAAAAAAACAAAAACTGAATTTTGTTTAAATTTTATTGTTCTGGGGTCACATTTGACCCGGAAGTCGGCGCGGCCACGTGCGTGGCACGTGGTGGTGTTCACTGGGGCGGCGAGACTGCGCGTGACTACACGGTGCTGGGCTGTGTGCTGGGCTGGGCTGTAGAATGGGCAAGCCGAAAAGCAAAGCGCCTCGAAATAGGCAGACGAAGCTGTACCTGACGTTCAACGATGAAGAGCGAACGTAAGTGGGCGATGAGTAAGCGCGCACTTGCCCCGGCAATGCGATACAGTACAGTCCTGCGCGGCCAACATTACAAGTCCACAGCTCCTTGATTGAGCCCGGGCGAGATTATTAACGCCGATTTAAAGGCGTGGAACGGGTTGATATATATACAATGTATCTGTTAAATTCCTACTTGAAATGGCCAGGGGGACATTTCCCGTTGCGGTACACTGTAGTTCTGTGCATCCAGACCGGATGTCGACTCAGAACCCTGAGCTGCAACAGGTCATCGCAGGCTACTGGTTGCATAAAACAACCCCAAGTTATGCAATTACCTGTACCGCTTTATATTACAAATTGAAGTCATTACGACCAAAGTACAAATGCGCGCGGTGTATCATTGCCGAGTGTTAACCACCGTGCCTCCTGAAAAGGCTTGGGCCTTTGCTGGTTAAATAACTGGGTAATTTAGTTTGCTTAAGTTGTATGCAACGGTCACTTGAAGCGAGGTAAAATGTTGATTCAAATGGTGATCTGGATAGCTAACAATGAATTAAAATGAAATGTTTAATGTGAAATTTAAATCTGCTTTCATAGAATACTCAAAGTCTCTTCATAGGGAGATCTGAGAACGTGGTCAAACTCAACAACTTTCACGGCGTGGGGAAGCTCTTAAGCCATCGTTGTGTTGCTAAAGTAATACATTATCATACAGAAGTTGAAATTATGCTGCTTTGGAGAAAATGTGTGGACCTTACAAACAGAGGAGAGCCGTACCCCAGGACACGGCGAATCGAGGCGACTGCCCCGGACCCCGCGCTTTGGGGGGGCCCCCGCGTTTCGACATCACGGCGTCATCAGATGTTAATACTCCCGGTTTAGTTTGAAGGCGTTGGGGGGCCCACATTTGGATTTGCCCCCCCCCCCCCCCCCCCCATGGACGGCCCTGTTTACATTCTACTGAGTTGGTCTCGGTCAACCATTCAGCAAATTACGGGAACAACGAATGTAACGTTTTACTGATGCTTTATGGGCAGGACGTATCTAACAGGATTCCACAAACGGAAGGTGGAGCGGAAGAGGAAGGCAAAAGAGGAGCTCGTACAGCAGATGAAGGAAGAGCAAAAGCGCCTTAAAGACGAGGTACCAAAAATCCGCAGCACGTGGCACTGTGTCAAAACCATGTGACACGGTGTACGGACTTGTTCTATAAAGTCTCGAACGCTGCGATCACTACATCAGTCGTGTTTCAAAGGTTACAATTAAACCCGAAGGCCCTGATGTAATGTGGCGATGTGTGTACCCGGTGTGCTAATTTCAGAGGAGGCAGCAGTTCATGGATCTAATGAGAGAAAGAAGGAAAGCCCAGGGCATAGGTGAGGGATGCATCCTCGTGACCATCTGATGTATCGCACACATAAAGTACTCTTTAAAATGATCAGAAACCGCCAATAAAATGTATATTGTTTTACATTAACAAACATATTGTAAAGTCCCTTCTACGTGACTTTACGGAAAGAACCAAGAATATGAATCCCTGCAGTCACGAAAGCTTTAAATCAAAATTAAACATATTGTAGTTAATTCATTGATACGCTATGGTACATTTGGAATAATTGGTCATTCATTTGAAATAAATTCAAATGTTACGACCAGGATGTGGCACGGCGCAAATGGCACGTTACATCAAATGAAAGTAGCGTATCGGCTTGCCGTCTTAATCGAATGCACGTCATTGCTCCTGCAATCAGTGAACGACTTGGACGAATTGGACCTGGTGACGACAAGCAAAACGGAGAGCGTTCAGTACCACCACCCCAACCACACGGTCACGGTGACTACCATCAGCGACCTGGACCTGTGTCACCCAGAGGGCCTCAAACTGGGCACCAACACGGTACGGGCGGAACGCGTGCGGCAGCGGTTATGGTTACACCTTGGAGTGTGCCTAGCTGACTAACCTGGCTCACACATGCTGGCAGTATTTACATGTGAGTGTACCTGGCCACTAACAAACATCTCGGACATGGTATTGACAGCGGTTGCATTGTGCAAGTGTGCCTGGACATTAGCACACATCCGTAGCACGGTTACATCCGTGTACCTGGCCACACACACAGGACGCACGTGATAGTGGTGACAATAGTTACATCTCGGTGTGTTCCTAGCCTAACGTAATCTCGCACATGGCGGGGACAATGGTTGTGTCATTGTATCTGGCAACTATCACGCATCATACAAACGGTTTAGGTTATGACTCGCAGTGAACTTGACCACGAACAGGCCAGCCACACATGGTGGTGGCCACGGCTATGCCAGTGTATTTGGGCACTATCACACATCTTACACATAGTGGTTGTAATGGTTACATCTTAAAGTGTGTCGGACATGCTGTGCCTTTTTACAACCCAGGAGACACTTGTGCGCCGAAGCCTTATGGTATGAACAGTCGTACATCTGCGGTCTGGAAACCAGTGGAAACGATTGTTTGATACTTGGCACCAGAATCCTGCTTTTCAGTATTAAATGTCAAGCAGCCTCTTCAGGGCTTGGTGCGTTCAAGCGAGCGCTGCTGTGTCAAGCACGCTGAAAGATATTTTCTGACCGTCAGTTTGCAAAGGCCGATGATGACGACGACGACAAGCAGCAGCAAGGGAAAGAGGGAGAGGACGAGGCGAGGGGAGAAGGTGGAGAGCCGAAAGACATCCCACTGCCAAACAAGAAGCAGTGTCTCACGTCCAAGAGGTAGTGTACGAGGCCCAGAGGTCTCTCGGCTCGTTTATATTCGCATCCTGCTCTGAGGCATCTATGGAAATGTATTGCACAGCTGCTACTGTTTGTGCCACCACAGATGGTTATGGAAATAGCTGCCCTTCTGCTCGGCGTTAATGTTTGTAAATTGCACCATGGTTCCAATGGGGATGGCACGACTGAGATGAAGGATCAGTAACAGGAGGCAGTACAATAACAAGAATACCTATTAATGTACTATATAAATTTTAATCTGTTTAGCCTATGTTGTATAACGGTCAAATTAATAATAAAGCTTTTCTTTAGGTTAGATCACATTAATGTGTCGTTAAACCTGCCACCAATCGATGCAGCCAGTTAGTAAGGTTTGTCACTTAAACAAAACGTGCCAATTAGTTACCACTTGAGCACGCCGCTTGTGTGTTGTAGAGTAAGCCTAAGTGTTAAACTTAAATAGAGATGTAAAATAATCAGTGCAAACATTAAAAAAACTAATGTCTCAAGCAAGTTTCTACTTCAGGTTATAAAATGTTCAATTGCCTTGTGTAAATACCTCCCGCATGTTGAATAGCTGTGCGTGTGTGTATGCGATTGTGTTGAGGCTTCAATAAGTGCATGCCAAGAGCACTAGGCTGGTGAAGGCTACAAGCCAGATCTTTGTCTTTTATGCGTGCCCTTGATTATGCCTGTGGATGTCTGTGCATTTGTGGGCACAAACATGAACTGGGGTGAAACACAGTGGCACAGCTGTTGGCACACGCTGTATTGCCAACCCCCCGTGGCTCTCGGGTTCAATCCCGGCCACAGCTAACATCAGTGGCTCGATGTGCTATGAAGGGAAGCCCAGTTCCAAAAACGTTATATATGGCACCTCATAATGCAGTGTAATTAACGAAGGTGTTGAGCTGTTTGTTGTTATTGACTATTGATATCTGAACCGGACCTGGCTCCCTTCACCAATTTGTTCTGCCATGGCGCTATACGGTGAAACGGCCCTCACGACTGACACGGCCGTGTCGAGGCCTTCCTCTCGCCATGGATTGACGCAAAGCGCCATCAGTTCTATTTAACGGGCACCATCTTCTCACCTTTGCGCGCAGGCTCTCCTCGCTGATGTCGTCGCTCGATCCGAAGAAGAACAAATCTGGCAAAAAGTGGAAAAGGGGAGCCAAGAGCTCCAAGAAAAGCAAGCGACCGGCGCAGGGGGGAAGGACGACAAAAACCCAGCGCCGGCAGAGGACCGGCGCCCGTGAAAAGAAGGGAGGCTTCTCAGGTTGAACGACTCATCGGTGTTTGTGCAAGGATGTTCAGTTCATCAACAGTGGCCGTGCGACAGGGTCATACACTGCAGACTACTGAGGCGGCATTGGACGAACCTACTTTTTGGCTCCAATCGAAGGATCTTCCTGAATACACTAGGTTTTTTTTTCTTACTCACATTGGATTTAAGTGCCTAGCCAACAATGTCAACCCAGACGGTGTCTTCGTGGGAGAACCTCAAGTGATAGTTTCACAGCGTGAACCTGATGCGCACGCTCTTCATTTAACAACACGATTGATATTAAATTATGCGAAGCAAAGACGAGTCGCCTTTCATTTCTCAATAAAGCAGCCCTACAAAGATAGAGAGGTATGCCTACTGGGCAGTTTTTTTGTTAATTGCTAACACAGAGACTGATCATTTGCTCAGGCATCAGATGCACGGTTCACCGAAATGTCACCATGGGTGAACAAATGTGTGTGTAACTTGTGACAGCCCATTCGTCGTAATGAATGTTAATCTGGGCTGTGCAAATGATGAATGAACCTGCTAAAACACCAATCCAATTAGCATGGGCAGTGTAATAAAATACTCGTTAAACAAGATTGTGCGGTCTGAGGTCATTTGCTCAGCACATACCCCGAATAGAAATTGGAATGTTCCACTGTCCTCCCCACTATTCAATAAGCCAACATCTATATGCCTTGTGGAATATCCCACTTCATTCGGCGAGGGGTGGGTTTAAATTGCAATGAAATTAACAAAACAGAGATTGGAATTGTTACCCCTGAACACAAATCTAAAAGCGTTGCTTCCCAAAGCGGTGTTATACAAATAACTCTTGTTGGCATTGTTGCGTGTGACATTGAAAATCTAAATCTGCCAATGGCTGATGCTGATATTGAGAAACAACTATAATTTTACGTTGATGCGGCTGGGCCAGACAATTGTCAAGTGCTGTTGAGTAACCCAAAGCCACATCCACACCAACCGTGGTAGATGTGGATACTTGATACACAAATGGAGGTTTGAAAAAATAAAAATGATGCGTTTTTACCACGTAGCAATGTTACGTTCCTGTAAAATCAAAGAGTGCAAATGTGTGGACCAAAAGTATGAACATACAATGGAAACGGTAGGTTCTTAGGATTTGTAATATGTACCAACACAATTGGACACTTTGCATTTGAACATGTAAATTAATACATATTAGAATAAACTCATTTTAACATTTCTCAAGCAAACTGTGTTGCCATCTTATTTTCCACGGAACATTCACGAATGTCCCTGGCAAAAGGAAGTGTAAACGGTATCGAAAAGTTTGTACTTCACTGCCAATAAACAGAAATTGGGATAGCATTTTAAAATCAATCTACCAAACAGGTCGTCTTGAAAGTAATGCACTGTATACAGTATGCAAATACAGGTTTCCCTTGTTTCATGCGATTTCGCATGTATGCGGCGAACCTATTTCCAAAAATCGCGATATCATGCGGTTTGAATTCACTCGTGCGGCTATGCGGTCACACGTGGGACAACATTGTGTGCGTACTGTGTGCGCACTGCTACTCGGCAGGCAGCTGTCTCGTGCGTCTACTACCTCAAAGCGAGGGAAACCCGTAACGATGATTTTATCTTGTAACGTGCCGCGCCCTATTCGCTCGCTCTGGAAGAGCGAGAACGAATCGACAGGCGCGAGAAACCAGAGACGTGGGCAAGGCAACTTGGCGATGAGCCGGTGCCAAATTCTCACCCCCCTCCAGCCCTATGGTTCTCAAGATATGAAGATGTTACGGGCCAATTAGTGAGCATTTACTGTTCGAGGAAACCGGAGCACCCACAGACACCTGTGCTTGTGAGTGAAGTGGCAACACTCTCTCCCGCACAGATAGAACAGGCGAGGTCCACATTTTTGCTGTACCGCGTTCACATGGCGAGCTAGGGTTTTGGCACCTCCATGCTCGCGGGAAGTGAGTGACAACATTTGTGAGATACACCATCTCTCCCCTCCACAGTGCTGGATTCCAGGTGAGCACCACTGCCTGTGATTTCATATCAAATAATCTGCAGCCCTTCATCAATCCACTGCAGGATGAAGGCTTCCCCATGCTGTGTTGGTTATCTGGGTTGTTTGGCCATACCCAATCACACTCGCCATTGGACATCTGTGGAAAAGAGCTTCATAACTCTTCGGATTTCTCCAGGATAAATGAAAAGATGTGTATTGAAGGGGGTGCTTGGACAAGTTCAGATGTCACCCGCCACCGATGTTATCTGTGGCTGGGAATCAAACTCTGCCCACCAAGTTCATGGCGTGTGCGATTGTAACCACAGCAGGTGTGCGCGCATCGCTGCCCAATGAAAGACTTTGACCATGAAACCCCAGATAGCGGTTGGTGCTGCGTGCATCTCGGTGGGTGTTGGTGTTTATACAATTGGAAGCTCGCCAGCTGGAATCCCAGACTTGCATTGACTCTGTTCATCATCCTTTTAAAATGAATTCCGCAGCGGTCGGTGGTTAATGCAGAGGTTGTCTGCCGACGTGATGTGGAACTTCCACTCCGAGCTCAAGGCCGTGGACGGAGATGACTGCGACTCCATTGTTCATTCGAGCAGGAACACACCGCTCCCTATAGGCCACTTGTTTCTCAAAGTCCACCATTACCCTGCGCTGCAGCCTTCCTTTTGACGATCAAATATTTTCTGTTCACATGTAAATCAAGCTGGAAAACAATACACTCGCCTAATGATTGGTAATAACAGGACGGTGCACCGTAGGAGTTCTTGATGACTGAAGTTTGAGAAACACCGCGACAGACAATGACATTACTGCAAAAAGCCGAAGAACCGTGCCGAGCGAATCGCCGTGAATTGCCCCATGACCGTTCTCGTGCTTTGTGGTGTGGCGGAGTCCTGGCAGAGTCCTGGCAGAGTTCGTGTCGGGAAGATCCACGGGCGGGGTGCGCACGCCGTTGGCTTTGCCCCCCTGCCGATGATCCGTTAGCGACGTGGCGACACCGTCGCTTGCTGGGCTGCAGGCTTCCACGCGGATAGAGGTTCGGCGTTTGTGTTCTCATCAAGCTCTTCAAAGAGACCGGCCATCTCCTCCACCGTGGCCGAGAGCAGGGCGTACACCTGAAAAAACGACGACAGTTTCGATGCTTTTAGTTTTTTTGTATCGCGGTTTCTGAGCAAAGGTCCAGCATGCGACCGTGGTTATCTGGAACAGACCGTACAACGTACAACACCTCGATCCACAAATACGAAGGCGACGTCACGGCGATACGCTCAGCTACTCCTGACGCGGTTGTCCGGCTTGACCACCTGAATTTTAAATTGTAGTTGCTTTGCAGCAACAAACAACGTTTGTTGAAGGAGTAAGAGATAAAGGGATGAATACGTTTCTCGAATTGGGCAAGGTGATGAGTACTTTTGGAAAGTGATGGCAGGAGGGAATTGCAAGGTCGAGCTTGTCTAGGAATGTAGCAGAAGAAGTGTTCTGACCTGCAGTGTGGTGGTTCAACACAATATGGACGAGGGAATGCAGTCAGTCTGGTGGAGCCGAGTCCTCAACGTGGGTGGATGAATCAACGAGCGAAGATCACGGGAACAGTCACCACGGTGATAGCGACAGAAGAGGAATACGGAGGCGACTGCCCACTGGTGAACACGTGACGGGAGTGAATCGGTGAATAGTTGTTCCAATGTAAAGCGCACAGAGGATGAATGCATCCCAATACTGAGCTCCATTTACAGTTTTAATTCACACAGTGTGTAAATGCGACATTTACACACAACAATATACCAAAGTGATGGACACAATGGGAAAACAACAGTTGAATGAAAGGATAGAAAGGAACGGTTTGTGATAACGAGGAGGAGAGCTCCATTGCAGTGGAAGAAAGTGTTTGAAGCGTCAGTCGTAGGTGAAGAGGCACAGCATGTCCTGAGCAGGGAGCGGAACGGAAGAGGAGCTGAGTCAGGCTAACAAGAGTGATGTATTCCAGACAGAGGCAGTGGAGGAGAAGAAGTGAACAGCCACTGAGCGAACGCATCTCTCTGTGCTCTGCAGCAGCAAAGCCAAATCGGCAAGGTTGAGGACAGACGACCACATGACCAGGCCACTGACTGATTCAATCATTAAACAGCCCACTGCTGAATGAAGGCCTCTCCACACCGTGTCGATCAATGGGGGTTGATTGAACCGGCTGCGCTCAACTTGGTTGACCGGTGTGATATAACGGAGCCGAACAATTTGATCTGAAGCAGTGGATCGTGGCCGTTCTGTCAGGCTGAAAATTACGATTTTATACAAAAAAAATTATGGTTAAATACGGATGTAAAAGATGGCGTGAAAGTCAATGATTGAAATACCCAGGAACGCCTCAATTAGTCTCAAGGCTCTTTGTTCAGGAGGGTCTTGCATTGAGGGGGGTCAATACCGTTGCTTATAAATGTTCGGCATATGGGAGGAAACGAGAGGACCCAGAGAAAACCAACGCCTATGAAGCGGTGCCATTCTGTACTGCCACCTGGCCACCTTGCCACCCCACACCTACCACTCCTGACAAGCCCCGGTGATCACCCACCCGAGTGCTCACCCCAGATTCTTAGCTTCGTAGCTTCTGAGATCTGCTGAGATCGGGCGAGTTGGTCGTTACTCATTTGGTCAAAAACGAACGGGGAAACCCACTTCTGCAAGCAACCAGGCCGCTTAGTGTTCTCAGACCGTCACATGAGATGCAATGTACCAGAGCCCCATGGACACCCAAGTAACTGCTTCGTTTATTCGTTTTTTTTCCTATTTTCAATGAAAATGTAAAACTCCCATTTCTATTACAATAGTTCAAATTCAACATTCGCGTATTTCACATTCCGCGGCTTAGCATGTCAAGTTGCTCACATTACACTCAACAGGTTTACGAAGATGCTTTCCCCGATTTACGTTGAGCCCGTCATATTTCACTTGTTAATCTCTTTATGTCCACAAGCTACGGTGACATGCCGGTGACGTTGGCCATGATCTGAAGGCACAGTTGCGTGCCGTCCTATCAAGATATGAAAACACATTTTAGTCCCATAAACACAACCAAGCCTACCTCTGGCAGCAGCTTTCTACAAACTTTCGCGTGATAAAATGCACACGAACGGGTTTTACTGTTCAAAATAAAAAAAAATGTTAGGAGATATTTAAGCGGGCGCAAAACTGTGACGTTATATAGCCACATATTCTACGCTTGACGTGGCACGCGGAGGTGGAAAGAGAACTGGAGCACCAGATGAAAATGTGTGGTCGCACTGGATTAGAAAATAAAATTGATCGACCAGAATAGACAGACGCCGCCAAAGCCGAGTGCTCACTCCTGCCCAAGAGCCATCTTTTCTGTATTTATAATATTTTCCATTAAAATTCATATTAGTTTTGTGCTCGTTACTCTTGTCGGTTCACTTGAGTGGCTTCTGTCACACACGAAAATGCTCGGGCATGTGATGTTTCAACCTTCCCAGACACTTCGGAAACTTTCACAATTTAGAGAGTGGCGATTCTATGAAAATAATCAGTCGGCTTTTGTCTCGTGCCTACCGTCTCGTTTGTGCCGTTTCTCGTTATCCAGTCTCGCTTGTGCAGTTTTGTCTGCTCCACTCGCCTAAAATTGTAACGTTAATGACAATTATAATTATAATAATCGGCACATTTATTTGTCCGGCGCCATATTTCAGAGAGGATGTCACGAGGTGGAGGCCTGTGATGATGCTCGAGTGGAGAGGCACTGAACAAAATCGTGAATTAACCAATGGCCACGCGCACGAGTCAACGCATAATGCGCGCACGGCAAACATTGGCTCAATGATGGATGCACTGCCTGCTAGAAACAAGTGCCTTCGTAACACGGCATGGCGCAGCGTGGCAAAGCCCAGCATGGCCCAGCGAGGCTTCGTGCCAAGGTGTGTACAGGTAGGAGGCTACCACCATTTGAATGTAACAATCATCGGACAGAGATCGTGCGTGGAAATGTTGTACTTCAACGTCACATATCATAGCGTGTAAGTGTTTGGGGAGAATCTAAATCACACGAGGCTCAAATCAGACGAGGTATTTAAACGAGTCAAAATCTCCCACAATGTGCCTGAGCCAGGAAGCTAAGCAGCTAAACGGGGTCGAGCGTGGATAGTTTTTGGTGGGGTGACTTACCGTGCGCCAAAGCCGGGTTTAACACGTGCAGTGGGCAGTTGGGGGCAATGCAGCAAGATCCGTTGTTCTGCACTCCCCATCCCACCTTCAGCAACCCGCACTGACCAGCGTGGTGAAGTATGTTCAAATGTCCTTCACGAGAGCTGGGGCGGCCGTCGACCAGCAGCGGATTGACAAAGCGGGTCGCCACACGTGCACCAAGGGTCAAGAACAGGGCGGAAGAGACCCATCTGAATTACGAACCGTACGTGCCAATCGTGTACGGTCGGCAACTCGGTTGGCACGGCGAGGCTCTCGCAACGCCGAGCATCAAGGCTCCTGCCCGACACCCACCTGCATGTAGAGCTGCAGCTCGTACTTGTTCTGGGTGGCGCGGTCGGCGAGGGTGGACGTGGGCGACACCGCCTCGCCGTCGGCGAGAGACGGGGCTTCCTTGCCGTCTCTGGCCGCACCGGAGGTCCTGCTGGATTTTTTGTCCTCTTTGATTTTCACTTTCTTGCTGCCTGGCCGGTCCTTCGCATACCAACACACAGCCGTGCACACTGCCAATCAGCCAAAGCAAGGCTCAAGGGTGGCAGCAGATGCATCCCAAGCTGTCTTGCACGGCCGCTTTGTTCTAAATTCCCCGCACCTACGATCAGCGCGGTTGGCTACGTACGGTGTGTAATAAGTCAACATATATAACCATGCTTAATTAATTTGCATTGCATGATGTGAAACATGCTGAGGCTTAACTCGGCGCCATCAGGTCATTGCGATCCTCAAGTGATGTGGGTATAATAGCGAAATCTGGTGTCGGTCAGAGTATGTTTCTTTTTACCTCGGCCAAAGCTCAGAGATCATACACAGCTTTTTAGCAATAACATAGGTCCCTGGCTCCTTCCTATTACAATGAGCTCTCATTCAACACTTTGCAACAAACACTGCTGGAGTGCAGTGGCTGACAAACGAGGTTTTTTGTTTTATAAATGATGGAGAAGTGAGCGTCGTCATGAGTCTGCTGCACACGTGACGGGCATGGAGTGGGGGTAACTTGACGCTTCCTATCATTTAAATCTTTTTGCTCGGAAGCTCTTTCGGAAAACGAGTCCAGCCTGGGTTCTCTCACCATCTTTCTGTCGTCCCTCCCGGCCGTCGACTTCTTCTCTTCTCTGCCAGTATGGCTCTTCCGGTCTTCCCCCTTGCCCACTCGGACCCCTCCTTTTTTACCTTGCGGATGAGGAGGCACGCATCATGTATCTCGTGCATTAAAGTTAACCACTGGGGAAGTAGATTAGACCTCACTTGGTTTGACCTCAATGGGTGAAGCCCCCACGAATGGCGTGGGATGGCGAGGCCTTCATCCAGCGGCGGATTGACAAAACTCTGTAAAGCGTTAACATTTGGGAATGTGAAGGCACTCTTCCTACTTATTTTTGCACTTGCCTCTATTTTCAGATATCTTTCTGTCATGGCACCCATTCATAGTTAAAATTCTGGACACAATGCTAACCGACCGACCGGCCCACCCGCCAGCCGTCCATCCATTCGACCGTCCGACCATCCACCCGTCCATCCAACCGTCCATCCACCCGTCCATCCACCCGTCCATCCATTCGACCGTCCGACCAACCACCCGTCCATCCACCCGTCCGTCCACCCGTCCATCCATCTGTCCAACCAACCGGTGTCGTCGTCCGGGGAGAAACCCCCCTCCCTGTCCGGGAGTGACATGGAGTGGCGCAGTAGCATGGAGGTCCCCACCATCGCGTCCACCATCTGCGACAGCAGCTGGTACCTGCCGGTCCAACAGGGTAGACGTTCCCCCTTAAATGTTGGTTCCTACAGAAATTAATATTCGTTCCCCCAAATGAACTAAAATTCGGGAATAATGGTTCCCATTCCGAACATTTGCACAGCCTTCATGTTTTGTAACAAATACATATTTATTTGCATTTAAGTCAATCTCCATGGATATCAATTTTAAGACCACTTTCCAAACTTTTTGTACATTACTTGCTCATTTGGCTTTCAGTACTGCTTAATTATTTTATATATTCGGTTTGATCCTAACTTCGTCTTAACAGAGGGAGAGGCTAACCCTTTACCCCTCCCGAGGGGTATAAATAAGTAGAGGGGAACAAATATCCCAGAGAACAAATATTCGTTGATATGAGCACATGGTGGTATTTATACAAAGAGTCAATTCTTAATTTGTAGAATGGTTCTTAACCACGCAGCTTGACAAGTTCCATGATGGAATACTCCTTAATTGCCATTTTGCTTTGAATCGAACCAGATATAACTTTTGGTTGGGAACATGCCTCACTATTTAACAAAAAAATCAACACATTCCTCAATAGCATTGCCTAGGGAGGCATATGTGGCGTGATGAAGGGACATTGCCCGAAACGTCGCCTATTGAATACTTTTTATTTTTAAGGCAGTATACTGACGAATGTCTTGAGTTATATTTTGTTATGTGTGCTTGTGCACCGCTGCCAACGCAGTATCATCAAATCATTAGTTTCACTGTCGACAGGTTGCGAGTTCCAGTCCGGGACGGCGTTTGCCCCACGAGTGGCCGATTGAGCGTCACTTTGTGGGATAACCAACGGTGGCCGTCCTAAGGAGTGTCTGGCCTCCGCCATGGGAATGTGGAATGTCCACTGCTGGCACCGGGACACCAACGCACCTCCGATTAGCACGGTTGGCTACGTACGGTGCAAAATAAGTTGAACACGCGCGCAGGGCGAGCCGAGCGCCAGCCCGAAGCTCGTGTGAGCAGGGAGACGCTGCGACTCGGCCAGTGCGTCTCCTACCCGATGCTGTGCATGTGCCTGTAGTGCGCAGTCAGCGGAGCGGCCGAGAGCTGCACAGCGTCTCTGTTAAACTCGGCCAGAGCCGCCTCCCTCCTGTCTGCATCGGCGATCGACAGCAGCACCTGCGGTACGGTGTCACGGCCACCTTCGGTTAGGGACACGGGATTTTAGATTATATATATATTTACGATAGGTTGAGTCTAGAGTCGTGACACAAAACTGTTGCTGCGTCATGCACAGTCAATATGTGGTAACGTACCATAGCGGGTAAGGCAAACGGGTGTGGGGGGTGACGGTGCAGTGGGTAAAACACTGCGCTGTGAACTCGGCGGCCCGAGTTCAATTCTCGGCCACAAAATCACAATTAACATTCATGGCAAGTGATATCTGAACTCGTCCTAGGCCCCACCCTCACCAATCCACTATGACCCAGAATGGTGAGGTATGGTGAAGCAACCCCTATAATTGACATGCTTGGGGGTGGCCTTCATCCAGCAGTGCTGTCAATTATTAGTCGTGCCATTTAATAGGGCACGTTGTATACGTATCGTAAGTGTTCCGGCCTTTCGCATAACAGAGCCACCGTCCCAAAGGGCTCACAGCTACTTTTAAACACAGAGAAGATGGAAGTTCATTCACAACAACAGGTGGCACAACAGGTGCGGTGAGCAGTGCGTTTGTCCTGCGCTCTGCCCCAATGCATGGCTTCCCTGTGCTCACCCAGACCACAGATTCAAAGACAGCCGACTAACGTAGCCCCACAGTTGCAAATCTGTAACACATGATGGACGCGATGATGTGTCACCACTTCTGCTGTAGCGAGGCATATACATCGATACGTTGTGCCGAATGTCTGGGATGGTTCACAAGACTGGCCAAGCAGAGCCACAAGAATGCAGCGCGATGTGACTGCTCCCGAAGATAAATCGGCGGTGCTGCCCCAATCAATGAGGGCGCCGCAGTCGTGAGATGTTAACTACCTCGCCTGGTATACAGGAGGTCGTGGGTTCGACCCTGACCCTGACACCTGTATATTTGGAGTTTGCATGCTCTCCCCGCTGTCGTGTGGATGTTTCTCCGGATCCTCCGGTTTTCCCCTCCACACTTAGAAACATGTAAAATCAACATCACGCGTTTAGAGTATTTGGCTGCTATAAATGACAAGCCACTCCGTTGGGCTATCATTTGTGATAGCCAGGCCGCTTCTGGAGCCTTACCCAGTAATTTAAAATTCGTCGTGGTAACGTTGTAGCCCAGTGGCAGCGCTTGGCGTGTTACGATAACGCGTTACTCCACACGAGGGCAGGAACGGCACAGCGCTGGGACCGCTCGGAGCCAGCGATCGCGATCGGTCACTCCGCAGGCTTCGGGATGAACCGGTTGCACCCGAGAGAGACGCTTTGTTCCCAGTGCGGTCGCAGTGTTATCAATAATTGGCACTCGTGTAAAGATTGAATTCAAGTGAGACGCCGTGGTGCCTAACAGTGTACACTGTGCATACTGTTTTGCCCAACAAGAGACATTTTTTAAAACTAATTCGGTACAAAAAAAACCAACGCTCAACAGTTCAAGAGCCGCAATGCACGTCGTGAGCACGGGACTGTGGTGGACCTTGACAAAGAACTGTCACGAAGCAGCAGTCCTCAGTGAGCCACCGCGTGCGGCTCCGAATCCGCAGGTTTAGTTATTTGCTCTGTATCACAAATAGTGCACAGCTTAAATCAGCACAAAGGTCAAGGGGTTCTCCCCGTTCCAACAAGCATGGGGCAGTGCTCATCTTCAACGAGGGCCCTGCTGCGGCAGTGGTGGAAGTTCCACATTCCCGTGGCAGGGGCCAGGCCCTCCCTAGAACAACCACTGTTACATTAGCACGTAGGCTTTCGCGACCAATATCATCCATAATAGAGGTTTCTGGGTTAGACGTCTATTATGAACCACTGTAAAACCCTGGCGATACAGCCGAGTGTGTAGCACCACCTCATTGGCACTGGGTGGCGCTGTGGGCAGAATTCCCGCTCTGCATGAGTTCAGATTCCAGTTGAGCGTGAACACAGCCCATCATAACGCAAGGGTTGATTAAATGAGTACCGCTTTGTCAGAAGCTAACAAGAGGTCATCATACAGACAAACCTGTCCCTGACATGGTCATCTGCAATTTACACTTCAGGGTCAACGCGGCCAACAGAGATGAGCGCTGCTCTGTTGTTCATTTGTTCAGGGAGAGACACTTTTCAGTGGCTAAAACACAGCAATAGCTGGCATAACTTTTTATATATTCACAACGTATGTATGAATCATTGGGAGGCACGTAACAACTCACCACCCTCAGTGAATAAGGAACCGTCATGATTAATTAAAATCCAAATTTAGCAAAACATTTTCGTGAATCACGAATAGCAAAATCACACAAACAATTCACTGCAGCTAAAGTAACACTTTCAATATATGAATCAATGCATCATTATATGCCTGCCCAGTAAAATCGTCATTATCATCACCTATCAACCATTATAAACTCACTGCTAGATGAATCATCGTCAGCGACGAGCTATCCTCTGCTGGATGAAGGCTTCCCCAAGCCGTTGCCATCCGACTGATCCTGCGATGCAACAATCCATCTGGATACGAGACAAAAGCTGATATCATCGCTCTACATCCACGGTGGACGGCCTCCTCTCAGGCGCGTTTACTTCACTGGCTGCCATCCCCTTGATAGTCTCGGCCACCGGTCTCCATCATCGAGTCTGGCGACGTGTCCCACCTCGGCTCTGGATAACGGCGTCACCATTAATGGTCCCATGCATCTGCCAGCCAGCCACGTTACTCATGCAATGACCTTCACACAAAGACGAAGACCCCCCGTATAACGTTTAACAGACTGTTAGGGAAAGTGTTGTTAGCGAGTAGCACCGATGAAGAGCTTCACGGCACACGAGGGGGTGGGTGGCGAGAACCGTGCCCGGCTGCCTTTGTCTCCTGAGTGGCGATGTTTACACACCGCACCAGGTACTCATAGGAGGCCGAGTAGGCTTAGAGGAGGCCCAGAAACGGTTCAGATAATCGTCACCGGTGTTGGCCACGAGCGGGAATTGAATTCGGTCCGAACGGTTTCGTAGCGCAGCAGCGCTAACCACCTTGCTACCGCTCTCCTCCCCAACACACACGCAGACACGCGTACGTTTTTCTATCTCTTCCAGCACGTACCGCCCTGCAGGATCTCAGGCAGAAGTCCCACTGCGGCGTGACGCCGTGTCCCGCGGGGGCCGCGTGCTCCGCATACAGCTGCTTGAGGCTCTCCACCACCTCAAAGTGGTAGTGGAGCTGCGTGCGGACACCGAACACACGGCAAGGGTCGAGCGCGGAGTGACGGGCGCAACGCGCTCGTGCACAGCAGGGAAGGCTTTGAATTCTCACATGGCAATCATCGTTATCATCGCTGTTGTTATTATTAGAATCAGAATCATTATTTATACGATGAGCTATACGGCTCTTTTTTCACAAATGTCCAGTGTATGGGGTGGGTGAGAAAGTTAGAATAACAATAGAAAAACAGTGCAAAGTATAAGAAAGTGAAGCAAATTACTATAAAAAATATATATACATATCTATGTTTATGTTACCAGGTAAAGCCCACTGAGCTATTAGCTCATTTTTCAGAAGTGACATGGCCGCCTAAGATAGCTGAATGAAGTGGCTTATCATGTGGACATTTATAGCAGCCAAATAATCGAAATAACCAAACATCTCGTTGTGGTGGCCAGATGTTAAGTACCTTGCCTGGTCTACAGGAGGTCGTAGCTTCGATATATTTGGAGTTTGCATGTTCTCCCCATGGTCGCGTGAATTTCTTTTCCCAGGTACTCCGGTTTTAAAAATATTTGGCTGCTGTAAATTTCCACATGATAAGCCACATCATTGGGTTATTGTTCGTGACCAGGTCGCTTCTGAAAAAGAGCTACATAGCTCAGTGGGCCTTACCTGGTAAATGTTTTATTTATTTAAATAGTTAAAGTTTCACCATCATCATCATTCACGGAATATGGCACTCCAACCGTTCTAAACGCAACCATATTTCCCAACTGTGAATGTTTTAACAACATCGTGAAATGCTCTCATTGCCATCATCAAACACATTAAACCATCATCATGGCTAAAATTGTAATCACCATCCTCTTCTTACGAACCAAACACATCATGATCGTCATTGCTCTCATCACTATGACCACCATGATTACTATTTTCAGTATAATCTCCAATATCATCACATAATAACTATAATTATTGTCACCATTAATATAATTCATATAACTCCTGCATCCTCTGAGAACTTGCTGTGCTATCTCCCTTCTTCTCCTGCCCCTGTTCCTCCTCCATCTCATTCTCCACTTCTTCCGGCTCCACTTTCAGCTCCCCTTACTCCAACTCAAATATTTCTCCTCCTCTTCCCTCTCCGCTCCTCGTCCATGCTCCTATTGCTCCCCGCCCTCTCGTGCCAGCTGGGAGCGAGGCGCACGCGGTCCACCACCACCTGTGGGTTGCTGAGGCTGAAGCGGTCGCCGTCGGAGAGGCGAGCGCCGGTGGGCGAGGGGGCCCGCGGGGGCGTGCGGACCCCGTCCAGCACCTCCTGCAGGAGGCCGCGCGCCGCCGCCACCGCCTCGCGGCGCCGCAGGCCTCTCTGAGACGCACACGCAGACACAAGGCAACGCGGCCACTCACGTCCCGCCTCCACGGACACCGGGACAGGTGTTGTGAGCGAGCGCCTATTAAAAACTATTTTCTACTTCACCAGGTGAGGTCCATTGAGCTATATAGCGCTCTTTCAGAAGCGACCTGGCCACAAATGATAGCTCAACGAAGTGGCTTAACACGTGGACATTTATAGCAGCCAAATACTCAAATGTGGAAGGAAAAACTGGAGAACCCGGATAAAAATCCACACGACCACGGAGAGAACACGCACACTCCAAATATACAGGAGACGTCAGGGTCGGGATCGTATCCACGACCTCCTGCATACCACGCGAGGGAGTTAACATCTCTGCCCGGCACACGGATGAATGCATGAAGAGACAGAAAATCTATTCGGCCTTTTGAGCCTCCGTGGTGTAAGAGTTTGCACACTGGATGTGCAATCCATAGGTCGCCGATTTGATTTGACCTCTCGGTGTGGAATTAGTTTTATTTAAACCACCCCACGTCTGTCAACCCAGCAGTCTAAGTGGCTATACTCGACCACAGTTAGCCGATGGTGGGGTCAAGTGTGGGTATTTCCAACAGTGGTGCGAGCAAAACATTACAGGGCTGCACCGTTGTCCTGTTTATTGGGCTTCACGATGCAGTTGATTTGAAAAGCTGAGCTTTATTGTCGCTTTCGTCATTTTCCAAAAGAGTTTTTTTTTATGCAGAGGGCTACTCTGCAATATACAGAGGTGCTGCGGTGCACATATACGGTGGTTTGCGTATTTAATATGTACATGCGTTTCTAAAGTCAACGTGTATGTATGTATGTTGAACTTCTTTCGCACCGTACGTAGCCAACCGTGATGATCGATGATCATCCGACTCATAATCATTATCATCATAAAAACAACCGGGAAGGAAGCTCATTGAGACAACACACGTTATTTCCAATGTAAACCTGAGCTTCCACAGAGTGGACCATCGATGAATTACAATATCCCTTAATGCTCAGCCAGACACGGTCACGTGTGCCATGTGCCACTGCTCAGTAACCGTCGCTCAACCAAGCTTCACCAATTGTCAGACGTCCTATTCCCAGTGTTCAAAGCCGCGTCGTGACTAGCTAAGGTTTTCCACGTGTAATATATGAAGATGGCATTGCCTCAATTTACCAGGACACTTGCAGATGAAACTGTTGCTAGTCTCACAGGGTTCCAGGTCATCACATTCTCCAGTGCAGGTTGCTTTAAAGGGGTCGCTCGAGCAGAAATAATTGAAATCGCTTCTCCCTTTTATATTGTAACGTTTTTGGGGTTTTTTTTCGTGGAGGAATCGAACTGAAGACCCTGGAGGTCGCCAGGAATATTAATCACACGGCACCAGAGGAGATTCAGCTCACCGAGCCACTTGGCAGCCTAAAAGCTGCAATTTGTTCTTGTGCTCGTTTTTTCTTTATATATATATAAATAATTGCTCTGAGCCAAAGAAAATAAAGAACAAGGAAAGGCATTTGTAAACAACGCTGCTGACCTTTCGGCATAAAAACACTCGGGGGAGAGAGGGAGAGGCAAGAGGGTTTCAGCCGTAGCCGAGTATCGCACCGCAGTTCGAATGTCAATGAACCATCGCAACCCATCACATGCCTCCTCTTGCGAATCTTTCCAAAGAGCATCCGTTGAGAGAGAGAGAGATGTTGCATTTTTAAGCTCTTTCTCAGCTTACTATCTTAATTAAGCTTGCTGCTTTCAGAAGCACTTTCAAGGATGAGAATGTGTCTAGCAATTTGGTTTTATATCGAAAATGAATAAAGCCACGCGGAATGGCTTTCATAATTTTAAATACTCACCATGTTGAATGGAAAAGAATGACGGGGATGCATTTTCAATGGCCGGCTTTCATTTCCAGCGGATGTAATTCCATTTGCTGATGTTGCACAAGGACTTCATTTTAAAACTCAACACCAGCAATGGTAAGAATTCGTGCGCGCTTGCGCTTCACGTAGAACAGAGTTATTGCTGCTCGCAATCTTTAGTACATATTGACGCACGTACAAACATTCCTCCGTTTAACCTCAATTCTACAAATTCATTTTAAAACGGATTCATTTCAAACATGTAAGTCCAATGTGATGAAATATATTTCTTGCCACGGTGCTGTGAGTGCTTAATCAATACAATGCAATTTTGCAATGTAATTTGGATTCGTATAACATCTAAATTCAATTGCATATCAATGCCTGCAATGATAATGTCCTTTTAAAGCCCGTGACACTGACAGGCCTTCGACAAGGCTGGGATCCTATCGGCAACTTTGTTTAACATTGTATTAGATTACATACGGGGGCCGATAGAGAGGAATGCAATCAGGCATTTCTATCAATGACGTAAATGCACAGTGTGCGGCATTTGCCGACGAGACGGTACTGATAGCTGAAATAATGTTTTAGCTCGTGGAATGCACCGCTGTGTCAGAAGAGGAGAGTGGACTGGGGAATAACAATGGGAAAGGCTGAGACAATGATCGTGAGAGCAGCATGCAGATATGGTCCAGAACAACAAATACAGACGACGGAGCAAGGCACATAGGAAAGGTGCCCCAGGTTAATTTATCTCTGCGGCGATACAGACAATAAAGACGGAAGTGAGATTAGATTTTGAGAGAAGTTTGTTTGTTTACAGCATGATGATGAAATGAAAATGAAAGTTAAATTAAAAGTGGAAGTCCTCATTGTACAACACGTGGCAGGGATTCATAAAGCTGAATAATGATGGCCCTTGAACATCGGCGAGATGTCTGTGAGAATAACTGGTGTCCAAATCCACTTTGAACCACTTAAATAGACAAACGCACCGATGCATTAGTTAGAAACCGAACAAAAAAACCATTGACGTTATCAGGAAGAAAATTATTAAGTGGGTGGGACACATGGTGAGAATGGGCTCGTCAACATTGTCATACAAATGGAAGCCAATACACAGATGACCAGGCACAAGACTGCCTGCAGGAGGGTTTGCTAAGGACATCGATAAAACAACAACAAGGTGAAACCAGATTAACCTGGCGGTGGTGGCAAGAGAGAGAAAGAAGGAATGTGACTGCAGAATCAATAACCGGAGATGGCAAAGATGATCGATCACCTCATCCGAATTACCCAAAAAAAGTTTCACTAAGACTCAAGACTAATTTAAAAATTCCATCAAAATCACGATGAGCTTTTCATCATATTGCGGGTCATTTTTCAAATTCTGAAAATGGGACAGAACACACAGCACAAAACATGCCGTGTGATCTGTGATGTCACCTTTACAGCAGACAGCGCGTCCTGGCTATGCCTCTCCGCGTCACGCAACATCTGCAGGAATCGAGATATTGATCGTGCAAAAGAAACACCGCCTCAATGGCGAGAGCACCAACACGCCAGACAAGCGAGTAAGATTGACCAGGACTTGTTATCAACATGTGGCTCGATCCCGTAGGTGGCGGGCGGCTAGGACTAACCATGGCTTGGACCCCCCTTAAACATTGAACAGCTTGCATTCAAACACAGCCGAGACAAAGCTCTCAAAGCCAGACCCAGCGAGAAAGAGAGAGCGTAAGGTCACCACTATGGAGCGCGTGTGAGACTGAGGCCTTTGGGCGTGTCAAACCACCACGTGCTCTGCTCGTTTCTAGAAACCTTGCGCTCTATCGTTGTTGGATCTGAATTCTAAAAAAACTTTGCATTGTACAGTATTTAATTTTGATTTGAAGCTTTCGTGACTGCAGGAATCCATACTCTTTGGTTCTTTCGGTAAAGTCAAGTAGGTAGAAAATAAATATTTCCCACCTGATGACGGACGCTTGTGTTGCGCCCGAAACGCCTTGATTTATTTTATTTTATACCCACGTGACTTTACCGAAAGAACCAAAGAGTATGTATTTAATGTATTAAAACATGCATATCACTGATTCATGGCAAGATTTCAGTGTATTTCACCCATAACCTGAGCTCGCAAGCAGCGACTCCTCTGGTTCAAAGATCAATCTGCTCATGCAAATCTTCCAAGGAACGTATCGTACGACACTAAACGGTGCCATTCGCGTAACCTGACATCCACAGCAGCACGAGCTTTATGCCGCTCATATAAGAAAAGCACGCCCAGCATGAATCCCTTACATCTCTGAGTCAAACACTCACTCTTGCCCCATACTGCCGACTGTGTTTCTTCACACCCTGTCACGCTTGTGTGGCCCTCATTTCACTGCCACCCACAATCTCTGGGCTTGGCTCAATCGTCTCCAAATATCGGCAGACATGTATAAAGAAGGGGCGAGTGAACTTTTTTTCCAAAATAGCTTTCATTTCAAAACCCCTTCCTAAATCCCTGCGCATGGCTGGCTTTAGAAGGCATTGTTTATGTTGTGTGGAGCGCAGGCATCTGAAGTCAGTCCCAGAGAAGGCGTTTTTATAATCCAGCACTGGAGTGCATGACCTTTGCGGCATACACGCCGCACGGAAAGCGCTGCGCCGACGTGGTCTCGGCAGCTGTGGCACCGTCGCAGCCTGCACCGTGGAAATTGGGACATAATTTGCTTGGGCGCTGTAAGCACGGATTCAGTATGGTGCGGATAACGCTATCAGCGCAGCGCTAAAACCGCATTAAAAGCTGATTATAGAGAGAGACACGCAGCATTAATGCACAATAATGCAATACGGCCCCATCGCATTCGTACCATGATTGAGCAATCACCACTTGCCGTAACGAAATTGCGTCCGCGTGTCGCGGGCACGTGCGGACCAATCGCACGCAAGCTCAGCTCGGCAAAAGCGCTTTAATGCAGCAACCCGCGGCTTGCGAGCATCGCTAAACGGCTCCGTCGAGCATTCGGCCCAGAGGCACTCAGCTTTCAGGCACAAGAGTACGGCGTGCGCGCACACAGGGGCTCCTGAACCAGCGGCCTCTCGGTGATTCACGTGGGTGCACTCACGGCCCTATGACGCATGAGCGTCCACATGCAGGAAGTTAACCCCACTTATTCAAGATAAAACATAGGCACAAACGCTTGCATGGACGCTACACTGCACACTCTGGGTCAGTAAACTTAGCACCAGCTGCTGAGATTGCACCGAGTGATGGGCATCAATGCAATGCAATATTTTATATGGAGATTGGTGCCCCTGCCAAAGGAAAATGAGAAACTAATTGTAATAGAGAACGCCTCTTTTAAATACATGCAGAAACGTACCCGTTAGGGGACCACTGGCACCGTGGTTAGCTGCCTGCGCTATGGAACCCGGTGACCTGAGTTTGGTTCCTGACCAGGATGAGTATCAATGGGCGGGTGATAATGAACGAGTCTCAGGGCCCCCTTTGCCAACCTGCCCCCGGAGCAGCATGGTGACGTGTGGCCAAACGGGCCCTGTGATTGGCACGGTGGGTGGGGAGGGCCTTCATCCAACGGTGGATTGACAGAGGTCTGTACAATTATTCTCGTCATTATTTTTACCCGTCAAGAGGAACCACGGTGACATACTTTCCGTGCAATGTGAACAAAATGCCAGACGCGTTTAACAGCGGCAACAACCGATCTCCATCCAATTTAGTTAACAGGATCCTCGCATGATGAGACACATTGATGCTCTTCATTGATTCATCAATAGGCAGGATGTCTCGGCAGAATGGACACCGCTGGAGACATTATTCTCTCATAAAGGCCTCTGCAGGTTGGCTCTCCATGGGGCCGCAGGTGTCGCGCAGTGGTCGGGAGGAAAGGCCACACGGGCGTAGGGATTTTTTTTTATATCTAGGAGTAATTGGTGTGGTGCGACATTAATACTTACTCGAACATTTAAAAATAATAAAAAACTAAATTAAAACAAAAATAATAACGTCGATTGCGTTTACACATACACAGCTGTTTAGCCAATCTACTGCTGGATAAAAGCTTCCCCGCACCGTGCAGTTCGTGGGGGCTATTTGACCATACTTCACCACGCTGGTCAGTGCACCTTGATGAAGACAGAGCATAGGTGTCAGAGCACAGAAATACAGTAGGACAATGAATTTTTCTGGACTGACCTCTGCTGCCCACTACAGAGCCCCTGAAGGTCTCTGACAAGTTGTCTGTGCATAGCAGTCGTCTTTACAAAGCACGATCCCACCCCAACCCTGCTTGGCTTCCGAGATTTGAGCAGACACATTCCAGGACAACTGGTCACAGGCGATACTATTAATGATAGCAGTCATCAAACAAAGAAAATCTTCGCCGAGTCTCAAGACGATTTTTTTCTGGATCACTCCAGTTCATTCCGGCACATTCCGACTCATCCCGGACTCTTCGAGCTTATCCCGGATCATTCCCGGCCTGCGTTCGCGTATTGGCACGTTCTGGTTCACTTTGGGCTGTCCCGGCTCAACGCGGCCCCACCACAGCCCCGCACCGCACATCGAACTTCTTCTTCCGCACCGCCGTACTTAGCCGACCTGCGCTGATCGGAGCTCTGCGCTGCTCTGATGAGCACACGGAGCTCGGCTCACCTCGATGCTGTCCCTGCGCGCCGCCGTGCGGTCCTCGTGCAGCGCCACCCCGCGCAGCGTCAGCTGCAGGGCGGCGCCGCTCAGCAGCAGCGGGCGCGTGCGCAGCCGCCAGCGCTCGCCGAAGATCCCTGCCGAGGGCGACTTGAACGTGAAGGGCGCGAGCAGCGTGGCCCCGGGGAGAGCGACCCCTGCACGCGCGTCACGGCGAGACGCGAAGCCAGCAAGGGAAAGGCGCGATCGCTCCTCTGGGGCCGATGAAATGCGAAGCGCATGTACCGTGCTCCGCACGCGTGGAGCGATGTTGCATACTGTTATTAAAAAACAGGTATGGGATTGATAATTGGTTTCTTATCCTTCTATCTGGCAACAAAACTGACACCTTTTTTTACAAGGAGTCATGTTTGCATAGACCACAATACCTGCAGCCATAATGCAAACAAAAAACATAACTCTGATAATATATGCACTGTCCTTGAAGTTGATTGGTCCACACCCGAGACAGCTTTCCTTAGAGCCTATTCTCACATGGGTATGGGATTCCTTACAAAACATAATTCAGAACACAATCTGGATGTGTTATAAATTATGTTTTGAAAATAGCTACAAGTTTGGATTTTTCCTCCCTCATCTGTTCTTTGTCTCCCCAGTGCTGATGTTTACATACCGTGTAAGGTGCTTAAATACCGTGTAAGGGACTTACTTCAGGCTTGGCTGAAACCCAGAACGAGTTCTGATTACGAATCGAGCTCAGGTCACCAGGTTCATAGCGCAGTATGCTTACCAATACGCCACCACTCCCGGAACCACAACATACGTGTCCAGGCAAAGGTGCACTTTGAGGCCACGTGAAGTGTCAATGGCTCACTAGCAGGAGGTCACTGGACAAACCCAGGTGTTATAGGTTAACTTTATTAGTTAACTGGCATATGAACCACCTGTGCATCCCACTGTCAACACACACACGCTCACTCACGCTCGCTCACACGTACGCACACGCACATCACCGTACACCATTTCAGGCTGTTGGGGATGTGCCGATCGTGAACTCCTATGGAGGCTGAAGTGCCGGCACGGCGCACGATGGGTTTGTGCGGCCAGCACCGCACATGGCCGGGCGCTTTGTCTCCCGAGTGGCGATATTTTACACATTACACTAGCTACTCATTCGGAGGCTGGGTCAACCCAGGACTGGTTCAGATAATCGCCACCGATGTTGGCCTTGAGTGGGAATCACCCAGAGGTGGACACACGTGCACGCACACACATACCACCGGTCACGTCAAAGTAGAAGCGCTGCACGTGGGCCCTGGCGTGGCCGTTGGGGAAGCTCCCGGGCTGCACCAGGCGCTCCCACTCGTAGTAAATGGCGGTGGTGCCATCATTGACCACCTCCAGGTAGGAGGTGGCTTTCTCTCCGGCCAGGGCCTCAAACGTGATGCGCGCCGCGATTCCCAGCTCATCCTGCATGCAAGCAGCAACCGCAGCAGCGGCAGTGGCGGCACCCACAGTGCGTAAGTGGGCAGGCTGGCATGGGTGCCTGTGGCTGTGAAGAGCAGCTCTCGCTGTCCTAGAGTCACCTTTGTATTTCAAATTAAAATGGTGTCCCCCAGTTGGTACCGCTGGGATCGTGGGTTCAAATCCACACAGACGCCTGTGATTAAACTGGGATGCCAAGCAGATAGTCTCAGATCAGTCCGCAATGACTGCATAAAAAAAACCACGACGTTAAATTAAGTTTTATGCTTAATTTGGCAAAATTCCAGCAATGGGAATTAATCATGAGTTTGAAATTATTTCTATCCCCTGCTTTTCATAACCAGTTTGGCTTACGTTGACGGTGTATACGTGCATCACAATGCGATGTATCGGGCCGGCACATTGCCTCAATAACACTTTTAAACATGAGGTTGACTGTCATGTGACAAACACACGCAATCACCTGGCCACACCTCGCCACACCTGACAAGCCCTGGAGGTCACCCGTCCACGTACCAACCGACCCTGAACCCTGGTTAGCATCTAAGATCTGACGAGATTGGGGCAAGGTGTGCAGTGTTGTGCTGCTTTGTATCGCCAGGCTTGTGGAGCACTCTTCCCCCGATAATGATTATGTTCTGCACGTCATACCAGGTTTCCGAACTGCTTATCGAGTTGTACTTCTTGTCTTCTCAGAAGGACGGGAATGCTGTGCCTGCCATTGCTTGGCAAGGCGATGTGATGAACCGTAAGCATTGCTGCTCCTCATTACGTTTGCAATTTTGGCACAAAATATTTCTAGAAACCCTGCGATTTGTTTCTTGTGACACCCGTCACCTCGTGGATGGGCTCCGCACCAGTCCAGCGCGCCGGTTGCCCACAGAAGCGGATGGACGGCCCAATGATGGGTAGAGGCACAACATCCGGGTAGCTCCTCAGTGGATCGCTACGGGGAACAACAAGCAATGAATTACGTACAACACCAACCACTTTATAGGCTGTTGGGGACAAATTATGTTGTTATGGCATTCTGTGGACGGTGACCTGAGCACCAGTAACACGCTGCCCGCCGCACGTTGCAGAGGTTCACGGTTCGATTCCAGCGGCCGCCACGATGTAGCTGCTCACCCTGAGCTCTCAATATGCTGACAGTGGCATTGTCTCTGTGCTGTTTGCCTTTTGGCGTCCTCTGGTCTAACACTGTGTGAGACGAGGCTCTCAAGAAAGCTGCCTCTGGTGTGGACCAATCCGTGTCAAAGACAATGCATCATCATATACTACTAGAGCGTGTTTTTGTTTGCATGTTCACCACAATAATATGTGGTTAATGCAGTGACAGGATTCCTTGCAAAAGGTTTCTGTTTGATGTTTTAACATCTTAACACCTCCTGTTTTATTGCCAGAAAGGTTAAAACCTATTCTTATATTCTTATATGATCAAACCTGTGGGTGCATTCTACAAAAAATACCGTGCGAGGTGCCGTCCGTTTCACGAGTGGACATTAAAGATCCCTGACGTGGTTCACAAGAGTCGGCTATTGTTTTGCCTGGCAGCTTGGTATCCTAGTCCACATTTGCCAAGTTTGAAAAATTACCCAAATTGGTATTACACATCTAGCAGTCATTGCCCCCTACTACTCTGAGAACTTGGCAGGACCCTGCTGAGAGAAAGTCACGATATTCAAGACGAGGGCAAGCAAGTGCAGTGTGCATGCCTTTTTGTAAAATGTTAAGGCTGAACTTTAACTGCAGTGTGTTAAGTGGTATACGTTAAGGTAGCGCATATGTTAATATGGTGTGTACGGCGAAGTGAACATGGAACGTGCTGTCTTGATGAAACAATGCCACTTGTGGAAAAATACACTCTCGAGGAGAAGGGGGGGGGGTGTAATTATGGTGAATAATTGGCATTCAGCGTGACGTGTGTTGGGGACAGTGGAGTCCTCTCCCCGGGCCGGTAACTTAAATCTGCAAGATTGCAAATTGTTGGATGTTGTTCCCTGGAGTGGGTGAGTCTCAGAGAATCATATGCCAACTTAAAAACTGTTCGTCAGGAAACATTTCTAAAATGTCGTGTCCCACTGCTCATCCTCAACAGCAACTGAGCACGGCCCCGCTCATGTTCACCGGCGCGTCTATCACACCACCGCTGTCAGTCCGTGACCTCGGCGTGATACTGGCCTCGAAGTTCTCATTCAGCCCGCATGAAGGTCAGCAGGTGCTTCTTTCGGCTGCAGCGAATCAACAGCTGCGTGAAAGCGCTGCCCATTGAAGCCGTCAAGACTGGAGTGAACTGCTGATTGTCGTCTCCAGAGTTGACGACCGCAACTGTCAGCTGGCCGGGGCGCCTCAACGCCGGCTCGGACAGTGCCTACAGTCAGTCGCGAGCGACGCTGCGAAGTTGAATTGCTTGACCACGTCGGTCGCAGGTCCCGCAAACTTTGCCCGCCGACCTAGTAATTGGGCAACTTCTGTCCGACAACAAGTCCAGACGTGGCCCGAGGTCTGCTGCGCGCGGCCAACTGGGTGCAGCGACGACAACGGCGATGTTCGGCCCACGTGCTTGTGGAACGGCCCTTGCCACGCCGCGCTCTCGAGCCGCTGAGACACTGCCGACGCCATTAAAAATCTCACTCACAACCCGGCCTTTCACTCGCCACAAGCGGCACTACCTTTGCATCTCACCTCAGTGGGCGTGTGACGAATCTTTGATGTTTGTGCGTTTTGTTCAGCGCCTGTGTAATGGACCTGCCATATTACGGTGCTCTAGAAAGCATAATTAACTCCTCTACCTGTCTGGCCTCATCACTAGTTATGCGTCTATGAAGAAGCATCATTGACCAAACCGTCATTTATTGCATATTTTCACTTCAAAGTCGTTGTTTACGAATGTGTTCAGTTCAAAGATTAATTATGATTATAAAATGGAATTAGAGGGACAGTGTAATTCATAAATTATACTTTATGTGAAGTGTGCAACACCAGTCCCTTTGTGTTAAAAAAAAAATGTCTTGCATCAGACATCACATTACATATTTTATGTTAATACATCTATAACATGTATGGGTATATTATGCAACTTCCGTCTCAGTTAACTATAAAAGTAGCATGTTGGAACTGATGGCATTGATTCAGTCTGCTCTGGATATTGTTGTAAAAATGAGTATTGCAGCAGGAACTGAAAGCGCATTTTACGTACCATATCTGCAGCACTCTACCACTATTAGTAAAGATACATGGAGAGATGCCCAGTTGTTTATCAACCAGTGTGCTATTCCATTGTTTTTACTTGTATTGTTAATTGTCTTTGTTATTGTTACTATCCACTCTATCCAACTGCCCTGAAGTTACAGGTCTCAATAGCTCTGAGCGCCAGATGAGCTTGAGTATCAGCCAGCTGAGTTGTTCATGCAGTCTTCCATTGAGAAATTGCTTCGCACTGTTTTCTGACGTTGCGTCCATGCAAGCGGATCGCCACTGAAGGACTTCTTGATGGAGCAAGTGTGAAGCTCACCACGGCCTTATGCTCAACAAGTCCCGTCCGAGCTGACGGTCCTAGAAGAAGACTAAGACGGGGGAGGAGGGAAGGAGGAGGGGGAAGGAGACCGCAGCCCAGGACGGAGTTTCCGAGTGCCACAGAGAATTCGTCGCGTGGGACGCCCTCCCGACAACGACAACGGGTGAGCATCTGTATATGCTTGATGGCGTGTGCGCTAAGTGTCCACCTGCAGTTGCAGCTGCTGTACAGCAGTCAGCGCGGTGTCACTACACATGTATAATGCAACATTCAGAATGTGAGGAGGTCTCTTGATATATCCCAAGACGACGACAATAGTTCAGTAACCCTTTCCCGGTCCGAGACAACTGCAAGTTGCAGGCTGGGTGGTGTCCCGCTCACCGCTGAATATCAGAACGCGCAAGCGTCTCAGCGTTAATTTTATTTAGAGAGGCATCAGCGCCGTTGATTTTAAAGACATTGTACTCACCGCAGAGAACTGTAGCGACACGACCGCACTCTATGGTAGCTGGCGCCAAACTGTGCCGCACGCCCTCTCGCATTGCTTTGTGGGAGCCTCGGTACCAATAAAGTTATTTTATTTTTTCTTCCAGTTCCATTTCGATATGAACGGAATCTGAAGAAAGACTGATGACGTACACGCACGCCATTGGAACGGGAAAGGGTTAATTAACAAGACCGATCCACACCGCAGCGACGCAAAGACAACCCAACTCCTTTTGCCTTCCCGTTTTCAAATTGGGCTGTCAGATTATGAAATAATCGATCGCTCTCCCGATTACATTATCGGTTAGATTATGCGACTAAACAGAAAACACAAACAATGTTGAATAAAGAAGTCTTACCTCTGTGCCGCTGGATGAAAGGTGATGGGCAACCATTTAAGTGTAGGCTCGAAAAACCATCTTGTTTTCTTCTACCCATGACTGTTTCTTTCATTCTACACCCAGGCTGTCTATGTCCCAATGTTCTTGATAGCATTGTGAGACATGGTTGCATTTAGGTGCTACATAAATACAAAAATATATGTACTGTAATTGTAAACCAAACATTTTTCAACTCAAATATAAACTGAGATTTTTAAAATGGATTACATATCCAAATAAATGGGTAAAAAGCGTAATTTAACAAACTAATGAGCCATTGAATTAATAAAGACAAAGATAAAGTGTTCCCAGACTACATTAAAAAACGAAATGCATAAACAAACGCACACGCGTGCAACGGTGACGTAAGCACCATCATGCATTTATGCATGAGCACCAGGTTTGTTCTAGCCTTCCTGTGACATAATGCTTAATTAAACTGTCCATTTCATTACCGCCATACACATCATTCTCAGAATTAATATCCACCCACCCCGCGGTGTTTTAATATCCGTGTCTGGTTTACGCGGAGACCCTACATCTGGCCGTACCCTCACGAGGTGGGGACTCGAGGGGACGACTGACCGTTTGGGCAGCCCCTACCAGGGGCTCAGACCGCCGCAGGATCGTTCTGGAAAGGTTCGACTGTTAAAATGAAACAACGGTAGAAAAATTCCGTTGTTATGGCACTCCGTCAGCTGCTGCGAAAGGGAGTTTGGAAACCCTTGCAATGCAGACCTTTGTCTCAGTAGGTTCTTGCCAAGTTTATGAATGAAATCCGTTTGTGAAACGTAACGACGATGAACTCTTATCACAAATGAAATTACAAAAACGACACCAACATAACTACAATCCCATTCTTGAACATCCATCATCAGCCATGGTCAATCCACTGCTGGATGAAAGCCGCCACCACGTCTATCAACCCTGTGATATAATCATCCACCGAGCTCCTGCAGACATTTAGATTTCCTCGCCCCCTGCCTTGAATAGTAATAATCATTAATCTCCCAAAGACGGAAATTAATCAAATAATCTCACACAATTTTAAATAGAGTGGTAAATAGATTTGGTGCACACACACACACATACATTTGCACCCCAGAATAGCCTTCAACAGACTGTTGGGGCAAGTACTGTTAGAGAGCACCTATGAAGGCTGGCACGGTGCGCGAGGGGGTGGGTGGCCAACACCACGCCCGGCCGCCTTTGTCTCCCAAGTGGCGATATTTACACACCGCTCCAAATACTAATTTGAGGACTGAGTCGACTTCGGGGAGGCCCAGGACCAGTTCCGATCATCGTCACTGATATTATAAGCGGTGAGCGGGAATCGAACTCGTGTCGCCGGCTCCGTAGTGCAACGTAGCGCTCCCCACTCACGCAAACATGCACAGGCAAGCACACACGCAGTGGCCCCTACTCATTCTCTCGCTCCTCCTCCGTCTGCGCCTCCAGGATCTCCTCGTGGGTGGGGAATTTCTCCGCAGACGTGGACGAGAAAGGCTGTGATGTCCCCAGCACTTCCAGACCATCGATGTCCTGCACAGGACCATGTACACCAATATGTACACATCAAACTTCATTCGTCCACCTGTCAGCCTGGCAGTCTGTCAGTCATAGCACTCGTTTCAGAATGTATTGATGATGAGCTTTGTGTGTTCTGTTGACCCTAGACGGTGACATTCAGTGTCTCATGAGCAGAGGCAACGTTGCTTGAACCAATGTTGGTGTTTATAAGGAGCCTCTCTATGAGATGCAAGTCCTAGTTGAGCACAAAACAGACCGAATAATAATTAATTTGTCTTTCTATATTCATCATTAGTTTGTGTTAAAGGTTATTTTGCTGAAAATGTGTTTAACTCCTGTTATGTGGAAGTGGAGATATCGGAAGCAGGCGGATTGTCTGTTTATTTATTACGTAAAGGCACACTGGGTGCTGGGGGCAGTGTGGGTCCTCTTGGCCATCCTACAATACAACCCACTTTTTCCAGGAATATGCGATTACACCAATGATAATAAAGCTGCAGTAATAGTGTATACAAGAGCTGGTCGGCCGACAGCTTCAGGGGAAGTCAACAATGTTAACACTGGTAATTGCACTTCATTAAATTGTACCATTCTATATTTGTTGATCTTTGAGAGTTTTTTTAATTCTGACTTCAAACCTGAGCACCTTGTATAATCTATCCCAGGTCACCTTTGCAAAACAGTCTTGCATCTCGATGGGCTCTCATTTGGTAGTAAATGGGGTTCATTGACTAAGGTATTGATGGCTTCCAATTTGATTAAGTAATAAAACGCCACTCGTTAAAAATCATAGTGTGAAGACACCTTGACGTTGTGTGTATAATTGTCAACTCCTCAATGTTTTTGACTGAAGGGCATTGCACTGCGGTCTATAAATCATCATCATCAGCCATGGTCAATCCATTGCTGGATGAAGACCTCCCAAAGCCACCACGATCCCGTGATGTAATTACATACCTCGCCCCTGCAGTGTCAATAATATATACCCTAAAAGTTGACTTAAAACTTTCGTGACTGCAGGAATTCATATTCTTTGGTTCTTTCGGCAAAGTCACGTAGATATAAAAAATATAATAAAAATAAAGTGATTAAAAAATAAACAAACAATACACTTTTGACTTAAAGCTTTCGTGACTGCAGGGATTCATCTTCTTGGTTCTTTCGGTAAAGTCACGTAGAAGGGAAGTAATAAAATAATAAAAATAAAACATAATAAAATTATTCTCACGACGTTTCGGCCACAACGCAAGGACGGCTGCTTGCGTTGTGGCCGAAACGTCGTGAGAATAATTTTATTATGTTTAATTTTTCTTATTTTATTACTTCCCTTCTACGTGACTTTACCGAAAGAACCAAGAAGAAGAAAAAAACAATACACTCACTCAGCTTAATAACCAGGCTACAGTCTACATTATAGACTGCCAGTACACTCACCCAGCTTAATAACCAGGCTACAGTCTACATTATAGACTGCCAGTACACTCACCCAGCTTAATAACCAAGCTACAGTCTACATTATAGACTGTCAGTATACTCACCGAGGTTAAGAACCAGGATACAGTCTACATTAGTGGTTTTTGTTTATTTTTATTTTATTTATTTATTTATTCACTTTATTTGTATTATTTTTCGATCTACGTGACTTTACCGAAAGACCCAAAGACTATGAATATATACCCTAAACACGAACTCAGACGACCGCACATCTCTCCATAGCACGAAGGAGGAGGAAAGTGTGCGGGATGTGCAGGCAGAATGGGATGCACTCGCCGGCTGGTTGAAGTCCAGCTCGCGCAGGACGTCCCACAGCTGCTGCTTGCGCTGCTGCAAGTACTCGCTGCGCTCCCACGTCTTGTGAAATCGCTCCTGGGCCAGGGATCCACCACCGCCACCTCCGCAGCCTAATAGGACAATGAGACCCCCATCACCGCGGCTCAAACGATGCTCTTGGCAATGCCGATAAGTACAGACCCTCGTGAACCCTGCAAACAAAGGACGTTCGAGCCGCTGAGTGCGGTGTCTGTTATGGATGCCGTGGCTAGAAGAGCCACCAAAAGGTTTTTTGAGGCCTAAGGCAAAATTCATTTGATGATCCCTCAGCATTTCGATTTAAAGCTTTCGTGACTGCAGGGATTCATCTTCTTGGTTCTTTCGGTAAAGTCACGTAGAAGGGAAGTAATAAAATAATACAAATAAAACATAATAAAATAATTCTCACGACGTTTCGGCCACAACGCAAGCAGCCGTCCTCAGGTGAAAACCAGGTCTGTCGAGGCGTGTGCTGTTTCATTCAGACGTTGTCGCCTCGACAGACCTGGTTTTAACCTGAGGGCGGCTGCTTGCGTTGTGGCCTAAACGTCGTGAGAATTATTTTATTGTTTTATTTTTATTATTTTATTACTTCCCTTCTACGTGACTTTACCGAAAGAACCAAGAAGATGGATCCCTCAGCACTTTGTGAGGCCCCCGCGGATCTGAGGCCCACCTGCCCCACCCCTGTGTACGGCTCTGGGGACTTGAAACGCGGTGGAGAAGGATGACGTCGAGAAAGAGCCACGGTGATTTGCTCGAGATGCCACATGCCGAGTAACGAACGGGGGTGGCCGTGGCAGGAGGCAGTAGGGCAGTTGTGGATTATTTTTTCCATAGGCGTGTGGAGTTTGAGAGTTCTCCTGTCGAACGCGTGGGTTATTCTCCGGGAACTCGAGTTTCATCCGACGTAGACACGATAATAACACGCCACTGGCCAACACTCCCGAAAAATAGCCGTTGTCAATTGATAGATAAGAGATTTAGTGACGAAACTGTACAAATGAGATCATACAACATTTCCCAAAAAATGCGTTACAATGGAGCGTGTTATATACGTGGAATAGTCCAGCAGTACAGCCAGAACCCTTGAGGCATTACAGTAAAATATTCAAAAATGACCATCTCACGAGCACAAACCTGGAATGATACATCGTGCGGTGCCTTCACACCTCCCGTCCCGGTACATCAATGAATAATTTAAATGGCACGGCAAGAATTGAATAAGCTCACGGATATAGTAATAATATATATTATAAAGTTACATCGCTATAGATAGATCCGTTATACAGCAGTCACCTAATTACGCACATTCGCGTATTTCACAGGAATTGGTGCCCGAATCTCTGACGCTAATGCGGCGCTGCAAAAAAATGGTGTTGGCGTTAAACACGTATGTATGAGCAGATATGCGACACTACTTTAACCTCTGTTCAGATTATGCGTCATCACCCGTCACCTGGGCATATCATTCCTCCATGCCAGCGGGTGAGTGCAGGCACACACCCGCGTGCCGTACGCACTGATGATGCATCGCCTGCAGACGCAATACGTGTCTTATTTATAAGATGAACCCGTACTTCAGAACTTTAAGGAGTTGCCAATGTGGAGTAGTGTTTAGCTCGCTGGAAAAAAAACCGTACATACGCCTGGAAAGAGCAACACGGCTTTCTTTGTACATGCATTATTAATGCCAGCCTATTTTAAGGTATTTTATGTAGCCCGTTCATCACTTACTTCTCGCCACTCTTGTTTGATCACAGAAGCTGAGCAGCCTGGATAGTAGTTAAACTAAGCTATTTGTATTTTACCAGGTAAGGCCCACTGAGCTATATAGCTCTCTTTCAGAAGACACTTGGCCACAAATGATAGCTCAACGAAACGAAATGGCTTTTCACGTGGAAATGTATTGCAGCCAAATTACTCTATACGCGTGATGATGCCAAATGTGGAGGGAAAAACCAGAGGACCCAGAGAAAAATCCACCGCGACCTCAGTTAAAACATGCAAACTCCAAATATACAGGCGTCAGGGCCGGGATGAAACCCACGACCTCCTGCACACCGGGCAAGGGAGTTAACATCTCGCTACCGTGGCGCCCCACAACAAGCAGCAAGCAGCGTGTTGCTGGTGGTCGTGTCCCCGCCCACAGAATGCCATACCAATATAATTTGTCCCCAACAGCCTATAAAGTGGTTGGTCATGTACGTAATTACTTGCTTGTGTTCCTCGTAGAGATGTGCTGAGGAGCTACCCGAATGTTGTGCCCATAGTTTGGATGTCCATCCAGTGTTGTGGGCACTTGGAGGGAAGACAGCCCAGGAATATCTGGAAACACTCATTAATTTGGCTGATAACACCTTAATATATAGACGGCCACAGAGCTTGGGCAATTGTTGTTCGCGCTGGCTCGCCGCTGAGTCCGTGGTTCCTCCCCGTGCCTCCAAGTCGTGCTCTCGCTTCCAGAGCGAGCGAATATTGTGCGGCGCGTTATTGAAATTAATAAGTAAATAATAGCAGGAGTTCTAGACTTGGGCTGTACAGGAGCGTCATGGGCTCTGTAATGCAAAAGTTGCTCCTGACTGTAAAGGATATTATTGTTGTCTTCTCTAACGACGGGGACTTTCTCCAAGTAACCCGTTTTCATTCCAAAGGTCAAACGCTCCTCATTAGTGGAAATGTCCAAACATCCCGATGCCCGATCCTCTTGATAAAGTGTGTGCAGGGTCTCATGGATCAGTACATAATATCATTATTACGTGATAGCATTCAAAAATGAAACTAGTGCAAAGCGTCATTAATTTGTAAAGAACTGGTTTTCTTATTTCGGATTCAGCACACTGCTCTTAATGCCGCAATGTGTCCAGGTGAATGATACCAGTTGTTTGATGTTAACATCAGATAAATGGCTGCCAGGAAGGATTGAATATTCACATTAATTAGCGGGTGACCTTTAACAGTCGCACGCGTTGTTCAAATGCCTGCGGTGCAATTTCATTTGAAATGGCAATAAATATACGCCAAACAGCTCATAATATGGTGGGATAATTGAAAATGCAGTACGTTCAAATAACCTCTAAATGTCAAAGTTACGGTCTTTGACAAGCGGAGCACTCAACCGAAGGACAACCTTGTCGACGGGCGTTGATGCTTTCTGATGCACGCTCTAACATTTGCGTGTAACTGGGAGACAGGTTAAGAAAAACAAATTAATGGGTCACACACACAGCCAACCGTGTGTGTGTGTGCAGAAGCTTCATCGCGAGTATTACATGAGAGCCTGGGGACCACATTGTAAAAGAACGTGAACCTCGTGAATTCAGCGGTGGCATCCATGAAAACATCCATTCAGCTTGTCCCAATGCTGTCCTGTGGCTGTCAGGCCTGGACATGGACTTATACGTTGCTGTACGAAAGCGAAAAGCAAGCAGATGGCAGGATGATTTAAAATTACAACGAATTCTTTACAAATAGAAGAAATCGCTTGGTAGCTTCGTACTTTGTTGTGATGCTATCGTAACACAAAAACACCGCTGGCTTCGCGAAAACTGAATCCAGTGCTTTTCAAACGAGCACCCTCCTGAGGATCTTTGCTCGAGCAGCGGAGTTTAATTAGGGCCCCACGATGCAAGAGCAGATCGTCGTGTGCCCGTGCTGGGGCTAAATCGGGAATTCTTTAAATGTGTGTTGGCAGCGCTTGCTTGTACGTGAGCCGTGATCATTCTCTGCACAGACGAAACACTAACAATGACATGATCAGTGCAATGTGTAAGAGACCGACTGAAAGCATATTTCCTTCTGAGGCCGACACCATGAAAAGAAATGAACGCGGGTCAGATCTGTTGATGAAAACATAAACATTTCCAACGTGGAAAGTAAACACAGTTGGACAGTAAATCACACAAATTTGAGCACGTCAAATACGAGTAGAATTTAATGAGGACAAACATTAAATATGGCAAATGCCCTGACAGCAATTAACCTGTCTGAAATTAAATAAATCGCGATGAAAAAATATAAGGGCACTTGCTCCCCCACCTCTTACATCGCTTGCTCAGGTCCTCTGTGACTCATCGTTAATTGTGCAATTCGGAGAGCTTCTGCTGTGATAATGAAAGCAATCTGGCCGCTCATTGTAATAATCAAGAGTTGCACTGGCTGCTCGATAAACAAAATGATGCCAAAGAGAGGACATTCGCACGCGCCCTCCAACCAACGCTGGAATTCACCGCTTTGCCACCTGCTCACAGCCGGGCAGTCCCCGTGCCAATCGGCAATGCCATCAATCAAGGTGATTGCATGGAATATGCAAAGCATTTGGCGTCCTGCGTTAACTGGTTATTGGATTCAATTGCCTGTCAAAATTAATGAACATTTTTAAAGCACAATTTCACATTTAATTGTGCGCATCAGCCGTGCGTTTTGCCTTTTGTGCCACAAGAGTCTGGCAGCCAATTAGGCGCGGCCTAATTATTTTTTAAGCTCTCTTGTGCTGGATACATCTGGGTCACTCTATCGTTCCGGTGCTTTTTGCACTTTGTGCTTTTACCTAAACGTGGAACGGAGTTGGCCTGTAACAGGTGAAGCGATCCGCTGTTCTCCTTCTTACAGCCCTGAGCCAGCGATGAACATTCTCCATTCCTAAGGCAAAGATGAGTCTCTTCATTCGACTACCACTTAACAAAGTGGCACTTATTTTATCGGCCCCCACGGAGCTATGATGGGCTGAGACAGCCCCCAACCAGGATGTGAACTCACACCCTCCTCCTGATTGCAAGCCGCTTGCTCGTAGCGCTGAGCCACCGTGGAACGGAGTTGACCAGTAACAGGGTTTATGTAAATAACAAAGTTTGATTTTCATCTCCCGTGTGGCCATGAGTATGACAGCATGTGTTGTGCTTCTGGTAAATGGCTTCATGGGGTTTAGAAAACTAACCATGTTTTTAGAAAAAAATAAGTTTTCTCATTTACTCCACATAATACGGCTGACACTTATAAAGTACTCGATGTACACAAAGGAAAGTGAGTCTTAAAAATATCTGAAAAAAACGCTGAGATTGCAGGTGTTTTCCTGTTTCTTATTCTTCGATGATAATGTGACATATGCACAACATCGTGTGATTTCTAGGATGCTCGTTATTCATCGGCGGAAATTGTCCTGAGTTATCACGTTAACAGTGGATTTACAGACAGGAATAAATATTTAACAAGTAAGCTTTCGCGACCGGTATCATTCATAATAGATTTTTGGGTCACATCACATTAGTGACATGTATGTTGTAAACCCTCCTCCACCCGATACAACCAATTAAGATCACCATTAATACACTGGCGGTGTCGGCTTGCAGATGGTTTACGACACACATTTTAGTTACGCGATCTGACCCAAAAATCTATTCTGAATAAGGATTCAATATATGACAAAATCACCCGGAACTGATCTGAACTTATCAGATCTTGGAAGCAAATTAGGGTTGAGCTTGGATAGTGCTCATTTGGGAGACAAATATGCATAAAAACAGGTGTTATAGGCTGCTGCGGGGCAACGCTGTCAGCACAGGGCAGTGCTGTGCTCCATGCCGGGTCAAGATGGGTCAAATAACCCCCACTATCAGCACGGGGAGGCCCTCATCCTGTGGCTGATTGATATAGGGGCTGTACATGTGCAATTAAATAATGTTCATACATATATCTTGTAAATATGTAGCTAAGAACGGCTGTACTGAGCTGTTTATTATACTGTAATGGTAACGTTTTACAAAATTATGAGGATGTACGAATTTTCTCTCTCTTAAAGGTGTTCATAAAATGTGAATAGGGCCATTGCTGAATGGTTGCATTTTTCTGAATGTTTTTTGTTCACTGTAAATCCTTCACTGTGTAATTGTATGGAGTGTGTGAATATCAATGCGTACACCACTATCTGATGCATCCAGTCATTGGCTTGAGTAAAATTCACAGCTTTACACGAACTTTAGCGATGCGATTGAAAAAGCACTCTAATGGTAGAATGATGCATCCAGTGAGATGTGCAGTGCTCATTTGCAGAGATTCCAGCCCCCACACATATAGGAAGTTGTTCTATATTAAAAAAAAACACGATTAGTCAAAGGGAAGCATCCAGCTGCGAGAGAGACCTCAGTGACCTCCCTCCTTTTATGACTGAAGTGCGTCATGAGATCTTTGGTTTCACGTGACAGAGAAAGGATTTGGTTTTACATCTCATCATAATAAAGGCGCCTCCTTTAGCACAGCACCAAATCCTATCGGAAGCAAAAATCATCCGTATAGCCTTGAATAAACCGTTGGGGCAAGTGCTGTTAGCGAGTAGCACCTATGAAGGCCGGCATGGCACGCCGGGGAGTGGTGTGGCCAGCACCACGCCCGGCCGCCTTTGTCTCTCCCAGTGCGGATGTATTAACACTGAAGTAGGTACTCATTTAAGGCTGAGTTGACCGAAGGGAGGAGGCTCAGGGCCGGTTCAAATATTTGCCACCGCAATTATTACTCTTTGTTTTTTTCGGTAAAGTCACGTAGGTAAAAAATAAAATAAATGAAAAAACTAAATTAAATCACCGCAATTATTCTTGGGCGGGAATCCAACTCGGCTCGCTGGGTTTGTAGCACGGTGAGCTAACCACTACACTGCCGCTCCCCCACCAGCACACGCACGCACACACAGAAGTGCAATGCTCACCCAGATGGAGCAGTGACGTGTTACTCCAGGTTTTCTAAAAATATGCGCTTGATGACATCATGATGACGTATGGTCGTATACTGATGACAGCCTCACATCATGACAAGTCCAGTATATGAATGTATCTATTTATTTAAAATGATACGCACGGTGCAACAATCCCGCCCGGCACCCATGTGCAGGTGCCGGGCGGGATTGTTGCTTCGCAGGAGCCGTGGCACCGGCTGTGGGCAGGCCTTCATCCAGCAGCGGCTTCACGACGGCTGATGACGACGATGTCTATAGAAGGAGCAGACCGTCAATTTAAAAACATCACAAGGTGGCCAACGCCATGCTCGCTAACCATTCCTGATGCCGAGGCCTGCAGCGAAGCTTTCTGCAGTAGCTTCCGTATGACCAACCACTCGGGTCTCTTCCTGACTTCGGAGTTCAGACAAAAAAAATCTGTGCAAAGGCACAGGAGACAAAGGCGGCCGGGCGTGGTGTTGGCCACACGTGCCGGCCTTCATAGGTGCTCGAGTGCATTCAGTTTATTCCGTTTACACAGGTAAGGACTCAAGAGCTCAGGATAGTTTAATTTGCAAGGGTCACCTGCGGCATGTCTGCCAATATGGTGTGATGATTACCCTGCATAATCCAAATTGAGTAATTGTGGGCAATCTTAGAATTTGGCAAATTTGGACAATGCATCGCCCACTCTTCCAGATAAATGTTTGAACAAGTATAGTACACATGTTGATAGCCGATGCCATATTCTTCGGATTATGGAATGCTCCGGATAGTAATATGCACCCAAGAATGATGCGCAGTGTTAATGAAGTCATACAAATATGGTTACGCGTGCATGCACGCACCTACTGGATGATAAGAATCACCCACAAATTTTGCTTTAAATTACAGGCAAAAAAAATTGCATCTTATAATCTGGTGATTATGATGATGGTAATTGAGAGCCCTTTGTGAACACTGCTGGAAGAAGGCCTCCCCACCCACCCACGCCATGTCGGTCATGAGGATTATTTGACCAAATTTTACCACAATGGACGGACAATGCAGGTTGCTGAAGCTGTTGGAGAGGGAGGATCAGTTCGGATATCAGTCGCCACTGATGTTAGTTAGCCATGCCTCGGAATCGAACTCTGGCCATCAGCTTTGTAATACCTTGAACTAACCGCTGCACCAAGAAGGAAGTTATTCATGCCGTGTGTGGCGAGAGACTTCAATTGTATTTTTAGTCAAGAAACATATGGCTGACTGCACCGTACATTTTTTGTACTCTCATTTAAAACCGACGTAAATGCCAACAGTCCTTCATAGACAAATGTAAGCTGGAGTATTCTGTCTGTTAAAAACCGGGCCTTTTGCGCTGCCTGTCGGCATCAGTCGCCGTTAAACCCAACGTAGGGGCAATAGAGGCAATCGAGGCAATACTGCATCTGAAATTGATCCAAAGAGTGACCAATGTAGAAGTAATAAAAAGGCTGCTCATAGACGACCTGATGATGTAGAGCAGTGATGGGCAGGAGAGTGGCACTATTTTTACACGCGCGTATGATGGACAAGAACAGGAAACTCTAAAGTGTGCTGTTGTTGTTGTTCGGGAAAAAATGGAAGGAACCGTAAAGAGAGGAAGAGCTCACAGAGAATGGCTTGACGATGACCACGTCATGAGAGATTGGTGCCGGGAAGATGTGCGCACTACTTGGGCACATTGGCACAACGCAGAGGAGATTGGAAACAATTGACGAAATGTGCAGTGGACACGTGTGGGCTATCTGCTCATTGATCACGGTGATGATGATGAGAAGCAACGTGGCATAACGCAAAGGCAGGATTTATCGGGTTAAATGCTACGCACTTTACTCAACAATTTTTTTTTAATCGATGGAGCTCTCAGTACAGACTTCATTCATAACCGCAAAAAGGCCCCCATCTCTGAAAATAATCACCGATCAATAACGATTGCGGTAGAGGTAAATAAGATGACGTTTCCTCTGGCTCAATTGGACAACGGTGGGGAAAAGGACCGTTCACTCACAAGGTAGTTATTCCTCAAACGCGCGTTTTACGAACCACGGTAACCGCGATAACAGCGGGGTCACAGAGGTCACCAACAATGCCACCCAGCAGATGAGCCAAAAACACCACCCCCATGCCGGTAATATTTTCGGCAATAATCCCTACATTGTTAACTTCAATTCAATCATTAAATTACATGCAATACTTTCACCTCACGCAGGATCCCAATAAATGAAACAAATACATATCTTATAAGCCTCGCCCGACCACTGACGTTGGTCAAAATGTTTCACAATCGTGCAGGACTTTGTGCATTTTTACAATAACAAATATAATTATATCAATGACAAACACGATTACAATATCTGATGAGCTGTCGTGCAAGTGGAACAAGCGGCAATGACGACGGCGAAGACAGAACCAGAGAATAATGTCAGGAGATGAACTGAAGGCATGCGGAGAGTCACCCACTGAAACACAAAACTGAAACGCAGCTGGTGGCTTCGTTCAGAACCGACGCGCACAATGGCAGACTGGTGGCCGTGGACGTCACCGCCACGACCTAATCTCGCGCGCTCCGAAGAAACGTCACCGCCACGACCTAATCTCGCGCGCTCCAAAGAAACGTCACCGTCACCGCCGATGGGTTCCATCGATCGCGCGCTCGTGCCGTTTTTCCACGTCGTCGCCAAGAGCATCTTCGCATTTTTTTTGTTTTACACAGAATCGGGATGGGCCACCTGTCCCCGCGCCGCTACGTTTTTGCACAGCAGGCAGTCCCCACTGTTAAAAGCATATACTTTGCTGCAAGTAAAAATGCGGGTATCGAATCGAAATGCACGTGTGGAATCTTACAGGGGTTACACCCTGTGTTCTTTGCATGTGTGTGCACGATGGATATAGACTGCCTATACGAATTAGAATGACAACAATGTGTGCGCTATAAATATAAATAAAGCAAGAAAGCTTGCCCATTTGGCCTAATGGTCTGTTGAGGGAAGCAAAGTTAGAAGGCACTCAATCAGGCCAGCACAACACACACACACAGAATGTGTGTACGTTTAGACTGGACAGTCTTATGCCCTGTGTCCATGGACAGCCAGCTCGAGTCGACTTGATGAAACTCGAGCTGGCCTGATTTCTGCCAAAACTCGAGTGATGAACAACTTGAGTTGGTTAGAAACAAAAACCAATGACTGCAATTGAATGACTCTTTGAGTTGCTACAGAAACCACATGAGTAAGACTATCCCAGAAAATACACGCAACGTAAAGATCAAGTCCACGTTACTGACATAACTAAATGCTGAATGTAAATGTTTCTGCCGCCATCAACACGTTTTGATGAACGTGTTTGGTGATGTATTCCCGCTTGGCCCCAATTCTAATGTAACTAATTCCGGGCAGCCGGGGAAGTGAAATCAGCCTGGCTATTTGGTTCTGCTGTCCGAATTTGGCAGCCAACTAGAATTGACTAAAAATATTGAAACATGTGGCAGTGAGAGGCAACTCAAGTTCACGCACGGGGCTCTATGGCTCATGGACAGGCGGTACTGTCGTCTGATGGTGGACAAGTGTTGTTGGTGAACACCGAGTAGGGCCGTGCATACAGATGGATGCTATGGCCAGCATTATGCCTGACTGCATTAACTCCCGAGCGCTCTTGTATACACAGTGAACCAGGCAGTCAACTCTCACTCAGTCATTCTAGGGAAGGCCCAGGGGACAGCTCCAGACAACACTACCCAGTGGTACTGGTCATCGCTGAGAATCCAACTTAGGTGGCCTGGTTCAAATTGCAGTGCAGTAGGCACTGTGCCTCTTCTCCCCACGACCACGACGCCTCTAGACTCACACCCACGTGTCCAGTTGGAACATGGCGTATGACGAAAACAATAAAACATTCACGCGGAGGCACTACCAATACTGCTCTCTTGGGAAAAGGACAGAAGAAACAAATCAATATTCAGATAATTCTAAAGTCCCACACACTTGCATCAAACTGTCTGCTTAATGAGATCAGAGGGGGTGAATCTCAGTGTCAATCAGTGACATTCAATGAGGTGAGATGCCATTAAGATAATGATCTCTTTTCAAAGGCAGCCTGGTAAGCTTAATTTTCTCACAAGAGTTATGAGGTTTTTTTTTACACTTCAATTCCAAGCAATTTTCAAATTGCGCATTTGACACGCAATTACTCCAATGCAACTCTCCACAAAGGCGACCTGTGCACGGGATGACGACGAGGACTGAGTGTGAGTGGAGGGGGCCGTGGAAGTGCAGGGCGAAGTGGGCAGCTTCAAACGGCCCTGCTCACCTGTCTCCCGCTGCGTGCTGACTGGCTTGCCCACGTGAGTGACGGACCAGGGCTGACCCCGCTCCGTCTGGGTCAACGTGAACGAGATCCCGCCAAGCTCGTCTCCGAGGCGCTGGGGCAGCTGCCAAAACTCGCTGCCCACGTGGAAGCCCTGCGTCACAGCGGATTAACGTCGCGGCTTCTCCGTGATGTCTGAGACACGCGGCGGCGGTGGCGGCGAAGGCTCAAGGTGACATTGGCGTCGTCTCCCCAGCGCAAGCGAGCATGGGCGCGGCCGCTCGTTGCATCTCTATTCACTGTCGAGGACCAGCGGTGGAAATTTCACGTTTTTATAGTGACGGGGTGACTCCTCCCCTAAGATAACCGTTGCTGACTAGGTGGTAGTTGTTTTATATGCCCTCGAGGGATAGTGGGACGAGTCGACCTTGGACAGAGGTTGAACCCGTAAAACCTCTGAATACACAGAAATCTGACAGGTTTTGAAATTGAATTCAGTCACATTATATCACGGCGCCAAAATTAATATATACTGCTCTCCTGGTATCCACGAGTAACAGTAAAAGCAACGTACGTCGAGGTGGCATCCGAAATGCACAATGCAGAAATAAAAAACTGATATTGTTGATGTACGGTTCTGTGTAATCCTCTGCTGGATGAAGGCTACTTCCATGCCGTGTCGTTGATGGGAGTTCTTTGAACACAGACGTCACCATACTGGTTCGTGCAGGTTGGTGAAGGTAGCCGTATCCTGTATAGGTTCAGATATTGCTTGCCATTGAGGAGTTGGGTATCCGGGTTCATAGCGCAGAAAGCTCATCTCTGCCATCACTCGCCCATAAAAATAATATACAGAGAGTTATGCTCAAAATTGCAAAAATAAATGTCAAACTTCAAAGAGGCATATTAATTTTGTAAGAAAATTGCACATTCAAATGCACATTTATGATAATGCCTTCAATGTTGTGGATTGGATTCAAGCATTAACGAGCATAACGGGAACATTACAACCCATCGCACGAGTGTATAATCCCACATCTGAAGTAATGAGGCCAAATTAGAAAACAAATTTGTATTCCTGGAATCAATGTGACTATTCACATGGGTTTCCAAAACATATCCTCCATCGTTGAGGGAAAAAAAGCAAGGCCCCACGTTTAACTCCACCAACAGTGACCCCCCGCATTCAGAGAGAGATTACAAATACGGTGAATTACACGAGGACAGCACCAGGTTGGAACGGTGTAAGGACCTTGTGTCTGTGTGTATACATTGTGTGTGTGTATATACACAATTGTGTATGTGTATATATACAATCGTGTGTATATACACAATCGTGTGTTTATACATAATTGTGTGTGTAAGACAGAGACCCACAGGCATCGATTGAGAGAACAATCACGGTCCATTGTCAGGCGGCTCAACGAGGGCAGCACAATCACACAGCGCGTGGCCGTGGACTCGTACGAACTGACGTCTCGTATTTGCACACAATTTGTTTAGCTCGCGAACCAGCCGCGCGAGTGGGAACTGCTGGTGTGGCGGCGGCGGCGGCGCGAGTTAGTTGGTCCGACAGACGAGGCTCATTTGAGCAATGAGCTGCGGTGAGAATTCGTAGAAAGAGAAATTAAATTGGCCTCGCTGCCAAGCCCACCGAGAGCCAATCGTCCAATAGTCTTCAGCCGCAGAAGAGACGTGCGCCCTCGAGAGCATCTCTCAGGTCGGTCAGCTTGAGGGCAATCCTTTCAAAATTACAAAAGCAGTGTATTGGCTTTGGATAGTGTGCGTTAACCCAAGCGTGAAATGAAACTTGGCTAAAACTTTCGAGAATAAGCCATTGCTTCCCGCTGGCTGTGGAGAAAAAAGGACAGGGAGAGGTTGGGATCACAGAGCCGTGCTTAGAGACAAGTCTTGAGCCATGCCAGACTGTTCCAGAAATGACACGGCATGGCTCGGGGTCTGATTCGTTTTGATTAATTCCCCATGGAAACGCAGCGATAGAGCGAGGCCTCGAAAAAGGGACGAGCGAATGGTCAGATGCGACGAGGCAACGCACCACCGTCGCACGCGCGTTACCTTTCCGTAGTCGAGTTGTGGGATGGCGCGGTCAATGAGCTCCCTCTCCTCCTGCACGTGCCGGTGACGCCCGCTCTGACACATCACCAGCCGCTCCTCCGACGTGTCCATCACCTCTGAAGGCAAATAAGACAAAGATTCCCCCGTGTAGCCTTAGCTGAGTATTGGGGCGAGTGCTGTTAGCGGGCATGTCTGAAGGCCGGCACGGTACACGAGGGGGTGGATGGCCAGCACCACGCCCGCCCAGCCGCCTTTGTCTCCCAAGTGGTGATGTTTACACACCGCACCAGGTACTCATTTTGAGGTTGAGTCGACCTAGGGGAGGCCTAAAGACCGATTCAAATAATCGCCACTGGTGTTGGCCATGAGCGGGAATCGAACTCGGGTCGCCGGGTTCGTAGCGCAGTGTAGCGCTAACCGCGACAACGCTACCGCTCCCCACAGCCAGAGACACACACACACACACGCGGCAGGAATCACTTCAAAGTGGCACAGCAACGCACACACCGGACGTCAATGATGCCATTTAAGGCAAACTGTGGACCAAATAATACGTCAGCGTCTTCCTTGATCATTCTCCATCAGCATTTTAAATGTTTGTCAGGCTACAACTAAAGCCATCCACTGCCTAATCAACCTCAATAAGAACATTTAAATATTGCTGCCCAGCGCTCTGCTATACTACAGAAGGCAATGCTAGTTTTACATTCGTTGTGCAGTTAACGTGCAATACACATTTTTTACACGTCGGCTCTCAATATTATGATTCGTAAACGATTTTGAGTCGGATCAAAATGACACTGTACCTGTTGTACACCCTCTTCTACCCAGCAGAGGAATAATTAATGTTGTCACGTGACGCAAACTGTGAGCCCAGGGATTGTGACAATTCACCACATCGCTGGGAGGGTGATTCGGTAAATGCCAGGAGAGGCACTACCATTCACCACAAATGGGTAAAAAATTATAACTCTGAATTAGCATCGTGAAATCTGATCGCAGCAAGTCAACGAAACGCCAGAGGGGTACATCGTGCCACCCCAGGTTGCTCATGCTCCTGCAGAATATTATTATTGGAGTTGGGATCTCAAGATGTCAGAAGAGGTCCCAGAGTTCTGCAAAACAAGGCATGCACTTGTAGTTGTTCTGCCCGTTTATGCCAAAAATACACCACAGTATTAAAGGCAACCATGCATGTTGTGTAACAGGACTGATCAAGGGTCTTTATACAAGGACACGGCCCAAAGCACACCAGCTACAATTGTATCGATACGTAACAAGGCTGGGCCCCAGGCTGTCTGACTGACATTGCTTTGAAACTTCGTTTTAATGTCGGGGAAAAATACATTTCACGTTTACGAAAGCCGTTACCGCTCGAGTGACGCCGCAGCTGCGTGATTTTATTTTACTTTTGATAAAATCTCTGCAATGACATCGACGAGAATACTCTCCTGTAAATCGTTTCAAAGTATCGCCTTGCTCATTAACGAAGCCCTGGACAGTACGGAACACACAGCCCAGATTCGTGTCCGTGAGGATCTATGTATGTTTATTGATCGGCGTCATTCTTTATAGCAACAAAGAATGACATTAAGGTTAGCGCCAGTGCCCTGCCACGGTAATGTAAGTCACGGAACACCAACAGCTATCCATTATTCTGCAGTCTGCCTCTCCATTGTAAAACGATATGGCATAATGACCCGAAGTGAAATCATTTCCTTTTTGTAGGACCGATGCGTCATATGCATTTTTTTTTCCTTTAAGCAAGACTCAGAGAAACGCAAATAGGCAATGGCGAATTCGCCTGCGCCATCGCGATCATCGCCCTGCAAATAGAAACGCTACATCTCGGCTGCAGTGCGATCTCCTCATAAATTTAACACCGAATATATATAAAAAATGAAATACACGCCTCATTCTAGCATTCAGCAGATGACTGCAGGAAGTTGCTGCCAATCATTGCATTTCAAAGCTGCCAGATATGAAGGGCATTTTATATTTTTCACACATCGTATCAAAGTGTCACTCCTAACACACAGTTTTACGATACATTGATGCCTGTGCCCTGATTCTACAAACAGCTTCGCTTCTTACCTGCCCACAATTTTGCAAGAAAATTCATTTCATCTTAATATTGCCTTTCAAATGTGGCCAATTAAGAACGCACACTCGGTTTTGTAATTCTGCCCCTAATCCAGACGAATGGAAAAAGGCTTAGTAGATAAAGCTGCCTGTAAAAACCATAGCGCTGTCTTCTTACGCCTCGGCTTCACAGGGGAAATGTTTCGACACCTTTACATTTTAGAGAGTTTTCCATGAGCTCTAAGAATCACACACAATCGTGCAGCTGCCTCCAGCAACAGCAGCAGCAACAACATCAGCCCAAACATTAGCCGAATCCTTTCAGAAATATATTTTTTAAATGTACGGTAACACAGGGTTTGTATAACTGCATATGGTTTCCTATCGTTACAATTATACATGCACATCACCTTTCTCAACTGTTGGATGAAGGCCTCCCCATGCCCTGACAGTTGTAGGGATTGTGTAAGCAACAGAATGGATTCTTGAAGCTAATAGTGACCATAAGGATTGAGAAAACATCAATTCTCAAGCGACGAGAGCAATTGTTGCAGACCTGGATTTGAACCGAGGTTTCAGCAACTTGTGATATAACCAGATTCTCAAGCACAGTGAGATGGTGGTCTCACCGTGCTCACCACTGGCAGCACAAAAACATAATCTTATTAACTTAAATATTTTTTTTGCACATGCCAGCTCCTCTGAGTACTAAATGAAACAATGCATTGATTTTCAAAGAATGATGACGTCTTCCATTGTCGTGTTTGGCAAGAGTTGAATTTCAGAAGTGACATTATTTGCAGGGCTGGTCCTTGATAATGTAAATAAAATGAGTTTGGTTTTACATAACACCCACTACATAACTGGCAAATACATGAATTCCCCAGCTAGCCGGACTCCAGCTAGACATATTTCAGATTTAGCCAGGCCTATGCCAGATTATTGAAATACAATTCTATAACGAATTATAAATACAAGAATATAGAAGAAAAACACACTGTACATTGTATATAATTTAGAATATATGTAATATAACATGTATAATAAAAACATGTTAAACTATATTTATATTAATGTGGTGAATATGCTGATTTAAAGCAGGATTGAGCCTGGATATTGTTGGAAGGGCAACCACAATGCATAACAAGTATTATAGGCTGTGGGGTTACATGGTGGGCAGCAAAAGCCAGTGCAGCAAAATTCACTGTTGTATTGTACGTGAAATGTCCAGGAGATGCCAGTGATGAGTGTTACCCCCTCGTGTGCATGGTGGGTTGTATTGTACGTCTATGCTGCCATATCTATGCTACCCACCTTCACTGACTAGCACGGTGACGTATGATCAAATGACCCACAGAGTGCAAGGAACAGGTCCTCACTCCGCAGTGTATTGACGAACAGCCGAGACGTCTACACATGCACGGACACCGCACCCCGGCAGCGCGGGCAGGGGCCGGGCACACGTGGCGAGGACGCTCCACGAATCGCTCCCCCCCCCCCAATTAAGCGGAGTCAGAGACGTCTCGGCTCATTTGTACAACCTCCTTGGAGCATCGTTGTCCGTTCACTATTCGCCGACTCTCTCTGCGCATCGATATTTTGGCAAAGTTCGCGCAATGACTGCTTGTTGTTGTGGGAGCTTCTGTTGTAACTCACAATGCAGATGGCTGGAATGTGCGGTCGCCTAAATGGTGCACTAATTGCAAACCCCGTTCTCTTGGTGCGCTAAGCAATAACTGTGCACCTACGCCCACCCGCCCCGTTTAACGACCGTTTCTCTGCTCGCACCGCTCAGACCTATGGCAAACAGCCCCATGTTTCAAACTCTTATCACTCACTGCTCTCTGTAGGATTGCAAATCGGACGACTGCTGTACGAATCCTCCGGAACTGCAAAGTGAGCAAGCCAAAGTCACCCGTGGTGTCTAATTTATTTCCTTCCCCTGCAAACTGTGATAAGCTGATAAGGGCTGTTATTGTGAAAAGTAGCAGCCAAACTACATTTCCACGCTGCTGAATGTCAAGCGCAACAACTACCCAGAGAATCACATGTGTGAGAGCAGTCCCTCACGGCCGTACTTTCCAACTCGATTAACTACCCACACGGTAACGTGCCGTTCGAACGCATCAGCAGTGTTTAGAGCAGCAACATTAACAGTGACAAAGTCGCACGTGCATGTTGGTCTACTTGGCACGCTCACATCGAGGACGACATCGGCAGGGCCGAAGACAACACCACCAGAGCGGCACTCAGCCGGCACGTTCAGAGATCCTCATTGAAGCAGAGTTTGTGAACGGTATCGCTTCTTGCCTTAAACAGGACCACATCATTTCAATGCAGTGCTCTTGCTAATAAACATCCGGTAACCCAGCAGTATTTGTTTAACAAGCCTGACTCTGCTGATGAGACCCAGAAGGTCAAAACTGGTCCAGCGTATGCTGGCTTCATAACGCTACTTTATAGGATTGGTGTTAAATTCCATGAGGCTGATAAGACTATAGATTATTTAGTTTAATGTATGAGCAAAGATCGAATGGATCACTGCTCATATATGCTTTTAATCATCTAAGAAGGTGGCGCGACTGTAATTACGCAAGCGGCTGTCTGGCGGTACGTCAGAGGAGGGACGTTTTCCACGCTGGGGCCCTGGATTATTCCACGTCGGCCCAAAGTCCCGCTAGGACGGGAAGTGCCGGCGTGTGTTGTATGCACGTATGTTGTATGTATGGTGTACATATGTATGTTGCACTTCTTTCGCACCGTACGTGGCCAACCGTACTAATCCAGTGGCTTCCTAATATCGGAAGAAACAGCATTGCAGATAGCTGCAGAAGCGCGTCTGAAAGCGCCGCGCGACGATGCGGCGACCGTCACTGCTCGCCGTTCTTGTTGCGGCGGCCGCGCGAGCCCTCACTTGCGATGTGCCCCTGCAGGCGACGGCGCTCTGCCATGCGGCGCTGCCAGTGCTGCAGGGCGCGCCCCTGATCCAGGCCGGTCGGGGCGGCAGGAGGTGGCTCTGCGGCGCCACCGGGACCTCTCCGCTTCACTCGCGTGGGCGCCTCGGAGGGCGGAGGCCACTGGTCGCCGTCCTGCCGCTGCGCGCCGACTAGCTGCGCCACCTGCGCACGGGGATGGCTGCGTTAGGTTTGGCCTCACCACGTCATCGTCGTCGGCGTGGTGCAGTCGTGCAGTCGTTCGCGCTTGCTGTGACGAACTAAATTTGATTCTGGGCCGCAACTAACACCGTCAGTGGCGAGTGGTATCTCAACCGGCCCGGCGTGCCACCCTTCACCAATCGGCATTGACCAGCGCGATGAAGTATGGTCAAACAACCCCCGTGACCGGCACGGCAAGGGGAGGTCTTCATCCAGCAGGGAAGTGAAGGGCTTAACTTATTATATTTTATTATCAAATGATTATCTTTGTTATTGGCGTGGAGCATGAACATGATCATGAATCAAGAATATCACACTACTACTTACGACCAGCCATTTTGGGCAGGATGTTTGTTAATTAGCAAAATAAATACAAGGGTGAGCAATACATAAAACGTCTGCATAAACTACCCTTTTAAAAAATCAGGGCATGAGCTCAACTAGAGACCAAAATAATTGTTGCATCGTAAGTCTATGAAGGGTGGTGACGGCTTGGGGAGGCTTTCATCCGGGAGCGGTTGGATCATGGCTGGCAATGATAATAGCGATGGAGCTGCACTGACGTTCACATTTTTGCTATTTTGATTTCAACGTGCATCGTTCTCTGAAGGCAAATTTACTTTTGCATTAAATTCGTGCCCGCATTGTTCTTCCCTTGTGTTTTTCACGACACGCTTACAGAGTGCAATGTGTTCAGAATACATGACTGACATAATTGCAGTTTAAGGAAGTGAAAATATAGGGGGTGGTGGTAGGAGGTGATCAGCAAGGGGAGGGAGTTTATTGTATTGCAGAATCTTTCCAGGCGGGGGATAGGGTCTCCCTTGTGAGAGGTTCATTGGGTTCTCGGCAACTAATATGAACTAATATAATTGTAGGGGTGTCAGGGGAAGGATTCCCACCAATAGGAGGGTTAGTGGGAGGGGTAATCGAGGAGATATAAGGGGAGAACGGGAGGGAAGAGGGCGCCTTTGGCGGGAACGAGATTGGGACGGCTGGGGACAGGTGTGGATGGGAGAAAAGGATTAAAAGACGAAACCCCTGCAATCTTGTGTCGGCTCTCCTTTACATAATATATAAACGAATATAAAGGCTGCCGTGTGATTGACACATGTGCAGTGATAATAATAATGACGCCAATTAACTCAGGGAAGCTTCGCTAAGTCTCCAGACTGCGTTTAAGGAACGTCCTGCATTCAGTTGGGCCAATTTTTTTCACGTCCGGCTTTATGTGGGATAAAACCAGAGTACCCTGAGAAACCCACCATGCACACGAGGGGGTAACACTCATCACTGGCATCTCCTGGACATATCACAGTGCCATGCCGAAAACATTGGTAGTTACGCATCCAAGCTCTGACCAGGCACAACACTGCTTAGCTTCCGAGATCCAACGAGGTAGCCATGACCACAGGAGATGATGAAGTAAACTGTGGACCATATAGGAATCCACCGTAGTCTGAGCTCTTTCAACAGAGGAGGAATAGCAAAACGACACAAACCCTCTCCTGAAGCCCTCTCGTTGAGGACCGCAGGCCTGCATTCAGCTCCTCAACACTTTGCCATCCACAAGAGGAGCCTAGCCGAAGATGCAGCATACCTCGGTCTCTCCTCTCTCCACAGCCTCTGTAACGTAGTCTTCCACGCTTCCCAGAATGCTGTGCAGCAGTACTTGGCCCTTCTCATCAAAGCGTGGACCTCCAGGTCCTAGACGATGAAACGCACACACACGGGCGAATGTTTCGACTTTGTTGCTTTAACAGCAAGGGAGTTGCCCCTGTTGTTATTCAGCCTGCCCTAGAGTTAGAATAAAGAAACGATTATTTTTATTTTAATGTGTTGATTGCAACACAACGTGAGCGCGGTACAATACTCTGATCGCAAATGGAGGGGAACAGAAACTCCACGATCAGCAACCCGATTTCGGCGCTGCAGGACCTCATGGACAGGAGAATTTGAGCTCGCTGGCCCACCTAAGTGGGGACCACGTGCAGGGGCATGAAGATTCATACGGGGAGGGGAAAGGGGGAGGGGTAAAGGTAACTAACATCCTGGGGGGAGACGAGGGGCCGGGGGAGAATAAAAGAGACGATTCTTCAATAAAATCATGACCCCGAATCGTGACGATGTTTTGAATTGTGGTGCAGTGTGGGGGAGGGGGGGGGAGTGAACTGCTAGTCGGGCGGTAGCCTGTTATCCAGCACAGTGGAGGTAGTGAGGGTTGGTGAATCACCGCACAAAAGTTGTGCAACTCCCTTTCAGTGGGTGTCGAGGAGGCACCATAAACCTGGCTCGTCAGAAGGCAGTACGGCAAGTCAGCTAACCGCCACCTGTTTTCACCTGTTTCCAAGTCAGCTAACCGCCACCTGTTTTCACCTGTTTCCATCTGTTTCCAAGTGAGCTAAACGCCACCTGTTTTCATCTGTTTCCAAGCGGGGTAACCCCCATCCGTTTCCATCTGTTTCCAAGCGGAGTAACCCCCATCCGTCTCCACCTGCCCAGGCACGGTGTTGCCCCCCTCGCCTGCGTGAGTCTTCTCCGGGTGCTCCGGTTTCGGAATCCCACTTGCATAAACACTCGTCATTAAATAATTGGCTGAAAACATCTTAAAATAAATCAAATAAAAACACAATACAGGACCCTCGTCAAAAAAAGTTTGATAACTCAGTTTGGCTTTCCTGGGTAAATATCTCATTTATCATTATTTTATTATGTTACTCACTTGGATGTGATGCCTACACATGACACTCATTGTTTTTTAAAATCCCAACTCTGCCCCTTGACTCCCCGAGTGAAATGTCACGGGGGCCGATCTCTCGACCCGACGCTCAAGTGCATCGTGCACTTGTATCCTCAATCAATTCAGCACGGCCCGCTTCTGACAAGTCACATTACAGGTGAGTGGCACTTCACACAACCGATGCTGACGAAGTAATTCCGTTCACAATTCTCCTTTGCTAGGGGAAACAATCAAACGAGTGGTTTCAGACTAATTACCAAGCGTGAGTGGCGTGACCAGAGCCTGTAAACGGAACACGAGGGGGCTCCTGTAACACTCGGGGGGGGGGGGCATGTGTGATGTCAGCCACGTGCACTTCCGAGTTAAATAAATCAAGTACGTGGGACGCGCGTGAGACTGATCCACCCACCGTAGTAGGATCCATCACAGGGAGCTCATCATAAACATCATCATCGACCATCACCAAATCAGCCGTCGCCATCTCTCACAGTTGTGTGATGTAGCAATCCATCGAGCACCTGCGCACAAGCTTATTTCGTTGTTTATTCTGCCCGGTGGGCACCCTCTCTCGATCACGTGACCCCCTCTCGCTGCCAGTCCATCGTTCGTCTTGACCGCTGGACATCGTTCCTTCGAGCAACGTGCTCTGCCCAAGTTTACGTATCCTTTCTTAATGATATCACTAAATAGCGTTTTCATATATTCTATAATGCATGTGTTCCTCATTGTAAGTGTAGTTGCCAGCATCATGCCAATGTTTCTAAAGAAGTACGTTTTTAATCAGCCTATATTACCTGCCGTAACGTGTGGATCATAAACACGGACACTGACAAACGAAATGGAAAAAAGGCTAAAAAGTGCGCGAAGAAATACGAGAGGCGATGTCACAGGTGGGCACCAATTACCAATAATTAACTTACAAATCCTGAACTTTCCAAATGCACTGCATAATGACAAGGAAAACTCTTCACCATTTCCAGTCAACTCGTGGTCTCAGATAACATCATTACATTTTTAGATTTAAAGCTTTCGTGACTGCAAGGATTCATCTTCTTGGTTTTTTCGGTAAAGTCACGTAGAAGGGAAATAATAAAATAATAATAAATAAAACAGACCTGTTCTTCACCTGAGGACGGCTGCTTGCGTTGTGGCCGAAACGTCGTGAGAATTGTATTTTATTATGTTTTATTATTTTATTACTTCCCTTCTACGTGACTTTACCGAAAGAACCAAGAGCATAATTACAATAAATTGGTCTCACTGTGGTGAGTCATATTTAAATGTAGTTATCAATACAACAACAGAGTCGAGAAAAACATTTTCATGGCAATTTCTTTTTTAAAGAACGTCAAACCAAAAACAAGAATGGTAAATTGTGGTGCTAAAAATAACGCAAGATTGAAAAGCACTGTTTTTTGTGTATAATTCTGATGTCATAGCTACATCACGACAAGCAAAAGTTAGTGCTACATTTACAAGCTGAAATTAAGTCATAATGGTGCCTGTGCACTGAGTATTAATAAAAAGTTCGGTCCCAAGTCTATTTTTTTGCAGTTATGTTTTGATTGGTTAATTCATTCACTTTGCAGTGATGTCAGTGGTTATAAAAAATAAAATAATACAATTCATACGTATAAAAGTTTTCGTAAGTCTCAACGAAATGTCTTAGAACCGTCCCAAATGGGATGTTCTGCTGATTCCAAATTGGCCAAACGTTTTCACATGTGGAACAGAAGCCCAGAGTGCCTGAAGAGAAACCACACATACAAACAGTAAACTCTTGACAGTTTGCAGACACGTCCTTACGCACCCAATTTGCTCTGCAACTATTTCCTGGCCACTTAAACGCCCAGCGAGTTTGGGAGACTCACGGCACGACATGACATATGCTTGATCTGCCAAAGCAAAAGTAGTGAGTGAAGGCTCGCTGACAGGCAAAGACAAAGATCATCTGTATGGCCTTAACAGACTGTTGGGGCAAGTGCTGTTAGCGAGCACATATGAAGGCCGGCACGGCACACGAGGGGGTTGGTTACCAGCACCACGCCCGACCACCTTTGTCTCCCCAGTGGCGATGTTTTTACACACCGCACCAGGCACATACTGAGACAGACGGTGGAGAAGTTAAGTCTGAAGCTGTTCCTACTGCAACTCTCCTCAAAGTCCTCCTCAAATCCCTCATCTCCAAACTTCGCATGATCCAAAATGCTGCTGCCCACACCCATAAATGAGACCACGTCGCCACAATATTCTAAACCCTGCACTGAGTCCCACTCTAAACCTGGTTGCATTTCATATTACACTCACCGTCTTAAAGATCCTCTAGCGACTCCCTTCTGCCTACCTCTGTTCTCTCATCTCTCTACTCCCCTTCCAAGCAATCTCTACGCCAGCAGCCCACCAAGGCCTTCAGTCTCAGTCCCCGGTGAACCTCCGCTCAGCGGGAGGTCACTCATCTTCCTCTACTGCTCCCACATCCTGGAACTTGCTTCCTCCAACCACCTGTGCTGTCGACTCACTGCCGTTGTTCAAATTCAGGCTCAAGCTCTTAAAAAAATGTTTTGCATTTATCTATGGCCGATTGATTTTCTGTAAAATAAATGTGCCCACTGACTCAATACAGCGTTTTGAGATGCGGTCACACGTAGATGCTATACAAAACTGCATTGCATGGCTATTATATTGTGTCCTCCTGTAGCCACATACTTTATGGTCACGTTGAGATTAATTCAAGTATGCCACTTCATGAATATTACTTTACGTTTATTAATGAAAACTCAAGGCTGACTGAGAAACGTAACGCCCTGGCTGGAGTATCCAATGCAGCAATGCGGTGTCAACAACTAAACCAGTGACACTGTCATTAGAGCCATCACCCCTCTGGCCATGCGCCATCAGAAAGTTAAAATGCTGGTCAAGTAGCGACAAAATGCAGCAGCCCTTTGGGGTCGATAAAACACCAGTGATCAAACGACAGTAAACCTGGCCTCCTGAAGGGAACGTGGAATTTCCACCAACAGAGATGCACACGACTCAATTGGTCTTCTGGGCAGGGAGATATTTGGCAAATGTTTCCATTGACGTCATTATTTCCCACGCATGCTTACATGTTTTCTTTGTGTATGCTGCCGACAGGAACAATAACACTTGACAAACACCTTCAATACATCCGGTGACTACGTAACATAATTTTCAATTAAAGCCAGTGTCTGTAATGGAGAGATAGATTTTGAGAGCGCACTTTCGTTTTCAATTTGCCTCTGGAAAGAAACAAGGAGATTATAGGAGCATATAGAAAAGAAAACAACCATCTTAAATCTTGCAGAAGATATTTAGTGTTATTTACATAAAAGTTATCACGCTCTGTTAACGGGCCGTTCGTTATACTAATGACTTTGCTAAGTGCTGCTAAAATCAGTAAGGAGGAAAAGATAATTTGGTCTTCATGCATCTGCAAAGTAAGATTAAATAATTACTTGATAAAAATGGATGATACCTTCAGTTTCACGGAGTAGTGTAATATTTAATAGGGCTGCAGACGCAGCTAATGTGTGTGTATAAAATCACATGATAGTCACACAATCCAGACAGCTGTCATCATAGTTGGTGGATGACATAGCGATGGCAACTGCGTGAGACACACACACACCTACTTGCCAGTGCGAAGGTTCCATTAAAGAGGCAGTACAGAAAGTAGGTTGATTACAGGCTATCTGCGCAGAGTCTGCATCCTCCTATTGTGTGTGTGGTTTGCCAAAACGCAAAACACAAACCAAAAATACTAAAAAAACAGAATGAGATCAACATTGCCGGATATCATTTCCCTACAGACAGCGAGACTGGAGATCCAGCGAAGCTTTCATGGGTAAAAAAAACTGGATTACTCTATTATTAAACGGTTCAAGAGATAGCTTTGTGGGAATGTGTCCTCACAGGATGTGCATCAATTTAACACAATGGCCAGCAGCCTTTGCGAGAGAAAAGAGTGTTTGGCCTGTAGGGGTTATTTTTATTGAAAGTTACTGATCTTTGACCTTTGTGAACCACTCCAATATCAGCAATGGGGACACTGGAGTTGTGGATGGTCGGCATATAGACTTAAAAACAAATTGTAAATTTACAACGTAGGATTTCGCAGCCAATTGTAATCCAAGGGTCAGTTTCTGTATCAGGTTGCATGTCGAGCAGCATCTTTTCCCACTGCTGTTGACATCTTCAGGAGCCTTTACCATACACTAATGCGGGCATCACCAGGTGCTGTCACCACACACCGTTGCAGGAAGATTCCAGGAGCTTTAGCCACGCACTAGTGCACGGATCTTCAGGAGCTGAAGATGCCCACAGTGGCGTGTGACGAGAGCAAGAGGGAAGAAACGCTCACCACGCAGCGCAACCCGGAAATTGTCATCAGGTTGAGAGAGAGCGGGAATTAGGTGGTGACTGTGTCAGAGTCGGCAGGACGGGGGGTCGAGGAGGAGACGACAGAGCGCATCGTGAGGCACGGGCAGCACGGCGACGCAAGTTTACACGGAAACACAAACAACGCGACTGAGCGGCACAGGTCAGTTCGCAGACAGGTGACGTAATGTGGCAAGAGTGGGTGAGGGTACAGGGCTTATAACGTTGCATAGTACGTGCATTTTAAAGTACTATGAACTAAACTATATTTTATCTTACCAGGCAAGGCCCACTTAGCTATGATAGCTCTTTGTCAGAAGCGACCTGGCCACAAATGACAGCTCAACAAAGTGTCTTGTCTTGTGGAAATGTAACGCAGCCAAATACTCTCGACGCGTGATGTCGATTCTAAATGTGGAGAGAAAAACTCTGAGGACCCGGAGAAAGACACACGACCATGGGGAGAACATGCAAACTCCAAATATACATGCATCTGGATCGAACTCATGCCCTCCTGTATACCGGTCGAGGTAGTCAACATCCCACCAAATGCAACCGTATATCAAAATGCTGCACAGAAACAGTGGACATAGTTATGTTTTAAAGATATAGTCAGTCATAGGGGGCTTGAGGCAGAGAGCGCGTGCACGGGAGTTGTGCGAGATGAAAGGGGAGCGGTCGGAGAGTGCGTGGTGCCGAACAGAGGTGAGAGGTGAGAAGTAGGAGAGTGTGTGGAGGGCAGTGGAGTGAGATGAGAGGGGACAGGTATTAGAGTGCGTAGATGGGGATTGAGTGAGATGAGTGAGAGGTGAGAGGTAGGCAGTTGCGATCCCACGAACGATCCCGGAGTCCTCGGGAAGGGTGACTGATATGATTACCGGTGTATTCCAGGAGACTGGCAGCAGCTTCCGGTGGAGCTGGACGCACCACCAGCAGCCGCGTCTTCCCCGCAGCCTCTTCCTGCTGCTGCCGCTGCCGCGTCGGTCTCCGCACGGTCACGCGCATCACCGTCGAGGGCCGCTCGCTGGCGGGTGGCGGACGCGGGGGGTGAGTCTGCACGCGGCATTTAGACACGCGGAGATAGAAATGCGGCGATAGACACGCGGCATTTAGACACGCGGCGACAGACACGCGGCGACAGACCCGCGGCATCAGACACGCGTTCATCTCGCAGGTGGGGCAACGTGGAGCCTCGACGCACAGATGCCCGTCCCAACTCGCTTCCTCGCGACAACGCTCACAACCTGGCATCCTAAACCCCACTTACCAGAAGCTGTGGCGCTAGTGCCAGGGTAGTATCCCCCCACACACCCCCTGATGCTCCCCTCATGCCACCCCGCACTAGGGTTGTGTTCCCGATTTTCGGGATATGATAAATCAATATTTTGGAAGATCCGAAAACATGACGTCACTTCCATGACATGTCGTGCTTTTCCCATCCCAATGTGGTGTAGTGTGACATCGGGTGATGTCACTTTTGCTCAAATAAAAAAAAACACGAACAAAGATCTGAAATTTTACTTAAAATTCCAAACTCATCTTTTACCTGCAGACACAGACCACCAGGTCTCCCCTGAAAATAGCTCTTTGTTTTTAGTGATCTCGCACCTGCTTTTAATCAAGGGCCGCTATCTTTCTGTGCTGTATGCCAACAGACGAGACGGGCCGGTGTGGCAAGCCAGACACGGTTAGATGGCAATGGCTGGTGGAATATACCACCACTATGAATGACATCCAACGATGCAAGCGGTGATCAAAAAGTCTGACGTTTCGGCCACAACACAAGCAGCCGTCCTCAGGTGAAGAACAGAGCTGTCGGAAAGACAGCATCCTAACCTTAGGACGCTGTCTTTCCGACAGCTCTGTTCTGTGAGAATTTTATTGTTTTATTTTTATTATTTTATTATTTCCCTTCTACGTGACTTTACCGAAAGATCCAAGAATAAGATTGATATTTCTCACAATTGCATACACACTCACAACTCAAAGCTTGAATGCCACATTATCCAATACACTCGTTGAGTATGCCAGTGCAATTTATACAGCACTCAAGGCACCATAGGGAAAATAAAAAAATAACAGCCCTCTTTTAAAGGGCACGTAAGAATAGGTTTGTCATCTGCCATGATGGAATGGTGAGCACATGCTCCGCTTGCAATCAAGAGGTCACCAGTTCAAATCCCCCGGCGTGGCAGTTGAAACAATCGACCACCAGGTTGCATATGGTGGGGTAAAAGTGTGGGTCCTCCCACTTGTTCCAACTGCAGCGTGTACAACATTCTATGGCACGTGTCGTGACGGGCACTGCGAGATCCGACCGTGTCCGTCCAGTGCTCGCTGAGCTGCATTGGCTTCTGGTTGCCGAACGAATACCTTACCAGGTCGCACTCATTACACACAAAGTGATCGCCACAAATGAACCACAATACCTTGCTGACCTCGTCAAGGACCATAAACCATCACGCGAACTTCGGTCATTCTCGCAGCAGCGGCTTTTGGCTGGTCATCAAACAAAGGTGGTCACCGCATCCCGCACTTTCAGATGCGCTTCTGTGGCCGTCTAGAACACTCTTCCTTCCGATATTAGGAAGCCACTGGAGTTATGCACTTTTAAATCTGAATTGAAAACTCATTTGTTGAGAACTGCTTTTTGTGTTTAATTTGTTGTCCATCACCCGCACCTCCAATTAGCACGGTTTGTTACGAACGATGCGAAAAAAACATACAAGATATCTGGCCAGCATGAAAGCGAATTCCAAAGTACCCTGTGGAGGAGTTCTCTCTCGAGCTCTCTCTCTCTCGAGCTCCTGTAAGTCAAGGCCCTTTTGGCAACATCTGTCATCTGTACGTACTAAATTTAGCTGAAGACTTAAACAATCACGGTCATTAATTGAACACAGTGCGTAAAGACTGTATGTCCAGGCATCTTCACCGCCATTATTTCACATGCCACACGACAGCAGTCACGGAATATCACGAAGGGCATCCCGACCGCTGTATAAGAATAAACTTATGGCTGTTTATAAAATGGGATGAACTTCCATAGGAACCATTCAAGTGTAATTTCCACGCAGTACAACATACCCGAGGGTTTTTGGAATTAAATATTAGTCTGCAAGAACCAATGCTATCCATCATAGTTGATATATATATATTGTTGATATACAACGACAAAAAAGTAACGACAACCAAAAGAAAACTTTTGCAAAAATAACAGCCTTGTGTGTGGGTGACGCGTCAATAATATTTTTTAATTATATCAGCGTTTGAACAGTTACAGGTCATTTATGCGATGGCAGCCGTGACAATGAAAGGAGGTCAACAGGCCTATGAACACTGCCAAAGTTAAATGAGGCATACGGTGAGCTATTAAACTCATTATTTGTTTTCTTTTGTTAATAAACGACAGTAATTTGCTTTGTGAAAGCTGATGGGTAAGTGGTTTTAAAGTACCTCCACTACAGCGCTATCACTTGCTACAGCCATTTGCGTTTTTCTTGGACAGTATTAAGCTTTTATTATTGGGTTGCAGGCTATAAAATGGCCCAAAACCTGACACTTTTAATTTTTTGTGAGTACAGGCACTGTTATAGACTCACTCTGCAGACTTGAAAATGCCAATTTTGGAAAGACAATACAAAATAGGAAATGCAATTATGATTCTGGCTGTCGTAAATGCCATTATTACATCCCACGTGCGAGTTCTTCTCACTCGTCTCGTCATTTTGGAATTCACTTACTCGATTTCCATTGTACATAATTTCGGTTGTTTATGATTATAAATTAATCTTGTTTATAAAATGTCCATGCTTTTGTTCTATGCAACCAACCCATGTAAACCCTCCCTTCCCATGTTACATGAGCAGGTTGCCAATGGAGAGCTTGTTATCTGAATGGGGCCTTCCATGACACAAAGTGACTGACTGAACGTGTCATCCCTCCTTGCCTTTGCTAGGGACTCACAACTTCTTTGCTTTCTGTCACGCAAGACGCTCGCTGCGTTTGCACAAAGCGCCGAACTCTCCGAATTCGTCTTAATTCTCTCACCGTGAATCCACCAGTCTGAGTGAATCTTTTTTTCATGGAGCGGATAAAACGTAATTTGGTAAGGTCCTGATTCAATCCTTTCAAGAAGCCAACTTCACATTTAACATATTAGCGTGCTTTAACCTTTTATCAAACTGCGTGTTTACCTAAGTATGTAGAGAGAGGTCTTACGACTCTTTTGATTGCCTCAACATTATATTTCGTGACATAGAGAATATTGGGACGATGCAGTAATTGCGCTTTTTATGCGACCCTGACATTAATAAAACAGTAACTGAATTAATGAATACATGAATATTTAACACTTTGTGCTTCCTTTCCGGCAAATTATTCTTTACATATCCTATGAAATAATAAACGGACAAATTAACCATTACAAATTGATTATAAAACTAATTATGATTTATAACGTGACTGCTGCCTTCAATAGCCCACACTGATGTAAATGGCCACAACAACTGACACAGCAGCATAGGGAGGGCCTTCGTCCAGCAGCGAGTTGACGAGGGTCGAAACGTGAATGTAATTATGATATATTATATATTACTAGTTAGCACAGGGAAAAGATCGCACCTAGCACGGAAGTGCCAAGGCGGAAGGAAACACAAGGAAACCAAAGTCTGCGATTTCATGTGTACGTGAACGTAAGCTGCACACGGGCGGGGGCAGTGGCATTATTATAACGGCATACTTTTGATAAAAAGCGCTCAACTCACAAATCCCAGCCGGGGGGGGGGGGGGGGGGGGTTACTCAGCCTATAATCCCTCCGGGGAAAATAAAATGCGTACGACTTCACGGGAAATTTACGAGTGTCGTTCTGTTAAAAGACTTGCCCTCGCCATGGGAAAATGTAATGTCCACCAATGTCGAAGGGCGACCGAAGGTGGTGGCCGCCACCCCATCGCTCGTTTGAGCGGATTCGAGGTCACTTCATCCAGCATCCGCATGATAATAAATTATCACAAGAGCTGGGACGATCTATGGCATTGTAATAGGACGATCTAGAGGTGTGACCATCTATGGCATTGTAATTAAGATAATCTAGAGTTGTGACTATCTATGACATTGTAATGAGGACGATCTAGAGGTGTGACCATCTATGGCATTGTAATTAAGATAATCTAGAGCTGTGACGATCTATGACATTGTAATGAGGACGATCTAGAGTTGTGAAGATCTATGGCATTGTAATGAGGACGATCTAGAGTTGTGAAGATCTATGGCATTGTAATGAGGACGATCTAGAGGTAGGATGATCACCAAAAAGTAGTCCAATATAATTGGACTACTTTTCGGTTACTCGTGCCCATTTTAAAAATGGCAACCATCTGGACATCCTGCCTCCTGAAGGCGAGAAACCCCCGCACGCCACGCCCAGCTATGCAGCTGACCTCGGTGACATCACCAAGCCTCTCGTCCAGCGGCACACGTGGGAAGAGAGGCAAGACTTGTTCTATCCAACTACTTCCGCCGTTATCCAATTCGTCCTTTAATCGAACTCGTAATCAGTAGCGTAATTGATTAATAATTGGTGACGAAATGACGAAATGTGCAGGCTACATCTGCCCATGGATTGTAATAATGATGATGATGACGACGAGTGGATTACTTAAGGAATCGGTAAGCTCGGTCCGGGCGGGCAATGACGTAGATGACGATGGTGCAATGTGGGAGGTGAAACGCAGCTAAGTGTAACTCCGGAAAACGTCGAACGGTGGGAGGAGGACGAGGCACCCTCCTCGCATCTGGACGAGTCGCTGAGAGGTCGCGGCAGGGGTGAGCCCAGGGCAACCGCGCGCCACTTACACACCCACGCGGGCCATTCAATCACAGGTCACACGCCTCCGCAATTTGCCAATCGCCTTGTTCCTCGTTTCAAGAGCTGTAACAAAGTCAGCAAGCGCCTGTTAGCGTCGACAGAGCCGGCCCACTGCCGTCTTCCCCACGCCGCTGCTGAACGCAATGCAACAGGTACTCACATCTCTGGCCGAGCCAACCAAAGAGAAGCCCTGACCAAGTTCACGCAACATACCCACCGATGTTGCTGTCATAAAAGGTATAATGATTCAGTCCCCCGTCGGTTAGAAGAATTGTCATGATTGAAGGTTACAGTTCAATCAAATATTTTTTTTATTAACGCAAAAATATACAAATAGTGACAACCTACCTGCTATACTGCCTTTTAGAGGCACATTTCTCCCTCTGCAGATTGGGCATCTTAGGCACACAGATTTTTTGTGCAATCCACCAGCCTCACATGAAGAGTGCTGGATTGCAGGTGTGTGAACACACACGCACATGAAAGCTAAAGCTCTCCCAAGTAGCCTATAGACTGTTGGGGCTAGACATATTAGCAAGCAGCTATGAATGTTGTAATGGCACACAGGGGAGTGGTTTGGCCAGCACTGGCCACCTTTGTCTCCTCAGTGCTGATGTTTTCACACTGCACTAGGTACTCATACAAGGCCGAGGTGACCTAGGAGAGGCCCAGGACCGCTTCCGATATTCGCCACTGGTGTTGGCCATGAGCGAGAATCGAACTCGGGTCGCCAGGCTCCGAGCACAGCGTAGCACAAACCGCTACACTACCACCACTCACACACAATACACACACAATACACACACACACAATACTCCCATCCTCTCCAACGTAAATGCGAAAGGTTACTCAGGGGCCAGAAGTGCTGGACCTGCTGCAGGCCATGCCCGTCTGCGAGTCAGGAGGATGAAACGAGAGCAACGCTGCGACATTTACGCGCCGCTGAATAATCCACGCTCCAAGCGGAGCCAAGAGCCCCCCCCGACCGCCGCCCCCCCCCTCGCTCTCTGCAGTGTGACTGGCACGTGCGATTACATGTCTCAGGGGCCACATTAACGGTGACGACGCCTGCAAGTCCCGAGGGTCGTGGCTGATTTACCGCCATGCCATTTTTCATTACAGCATATGGTAAGGCGAGAAGGGGGGGGGAAGATTGAACAAACGGCATGAGAAATAAATAAACGAGAATGAAAAACGTTTATTACATGTAATACTAAGTGGCCTAATTCCATAAAATAAACCTGTCCTGAATATGCATGATGTCTCCGGGACATGTGAAGAAGAGCTTCATAGCTCATCAGATTTCTCCAGGATAAATTAAGATTACGATTCTGACCAAAACAAATGTATATGAAAACTTTAACAGGAAATCACATTCTGAATATTATAATGTACAGAATTCACGCTTTGCTTTCATCATCCAGAGTACACCCTGTGTCCGTATTCAAGTGGCACCTCCTTACTGCCAAACGACGGAAGACGTCATAGTGTGAGCCTGCGAAGCCTAAACGGGAGCTGCAAAGCAAAAGGCTGCTGGCATGCATCTATTTCCCATTGTCCATAGCTCACAAGGGGGTGGTAAAGTGAGATGACTTACTCGAGCGAAAATCCATTGAGGAATTTGGAAATTCGTCAACGCGGTGCCACTTTACTCTACAAGGCCACATTAAACCCCAGTGTCTTTTTTGTGAATCACCTGCTCATGTGAACACGACTGGAGGGAGAAAAGATGCAAAGAATTAACATTATGGTCTCCAGTCGTGTGAATGGACTAATTGCGAATCCAATTCTCACTGAATTCCTTAAGAGGACTTTACATCCATTCATTTGAGCTTAAGGCAGTATTGGCTGAACCGGTTACCCACGCTATTTGAGCGCATGTAAACACTCCCAGATGCATACTGCTCATCTACAGATATGCTCTGCAGAGCGTGGTGTGGCACTGAAAATAGGTCGGTGTTTTCTTGCTCAAAAAGGGCATTGAGGCAGTGTCTGTTAACCCTTTCCCATTCCGATGATTTACGTGTTCGTACGTCTACGTCATTGGAACGGAACCGGAAAAAAAACACAACGTAATTTTATCGGTATCAAGGCTCCCACAAGTCGATGCGGGAGGGCGTGCGGCACAGTTTGGCGCCAGCTATCGTAGAGTGCGGTCGTGTCGCTACGGTTCTCTCCGGTGTACACGATGTGTTTTAAAACAACGGCGCTACGCCTCTCTAAATAAAATTAACCGCTAAGCGCTTGCGCGTTCCGAGATTCAGCGGTGAACGGGACACCCACCCTGCAACTTGCAGACGTCTCAAAACGGGAAAGAGTCAACAGCCCTGAGCCAGTGGTGGGACCACCACTGTTGACTTCCCCACATAGTGGTACAAATTGTATCGACACAGGATGGATGATGGGCCAAATCAACCCCTCTCCCCTTCACCCCAAGCAGAATTTGGAGTCACAACCATCCCATTGTGTGCCACTCGCTCTACCGCTGACGGTAATGGCCTGGTGGCTCAGCGTGGTTGGATACGTACGGTGCAAAGACATTTTGACGAAAGTTTAAAAGTACACAAAGCATACTGAGCAGAAGAAGCAACACGTTGATTGGGGAACAAAAACAAACATCATTGTGGCCGCAATAGGTGGAATGGTGGCGCGTGGTTTCCGCACTGCACTATGAACCTGGTGACCTGAGTGTGCTCCCTATCCACGACTAACATCCGTGGTGAGTGATATCTCAACCTGTCCTGGGCCCCCCTATCGATACTCATTTGAACATCCCGCAGGAACCAGCATGGTGAAGTATGGTCACACCGAGCACTCATAACCAAACAGTATGAGGATGTTTTGAGATGCAAACTCTGGCTCGTTGGACTCCCCCCCCCCCCCCATTTCCTCACAATGTTTTAAATGTCTTTCCAAGTTAACAAATGGGAAACTTGGCACCTATGTCCTAATAAGAGACGTTTATATCATGTGCACTCCGAGTGCAATGCATACATTGCATGCAGAAATCAGGGCACAAATAGTAAAGGTACTGGAACCAGGCACAGATGGTAAACCTATTACAAGGTAGTGTTTTAATGTGATAATGATTTAATTTTTTATTATTAATGCGTGTGTGTTTGCATGCCCAGAGGCAAGCTGTAGCACAGTGGGTGTATCTAATAGCGTCTTTGTTTGTTCTTTAATGGGTATGAATTAGGCATCAGCTGCGTTTCCATCCCAGTGGGATTTTAAATATTATTAAATCTGCACATGGTGATGTAGGCATCGCACCATGTGTTTGATGTGTGATTTATTACTGTAGTAATAATAATAAAAATACCAGTTAAAACAAACCCCATTCTTATTTTACTACGTCGAATGTGTGTGTGTGTGGCTTCAAGATGACCTCAGTAATATATCACAGACACACGTGTGCATGATCGGAAACATTCTTTATTTTTATTCATGTATGTTTGTTAATTAAAAAATATAAATAAAAGTAGCAACCCGATAATAATGCAGGCAAATTAAGCATACTCCAAATTGCCAGGCTTGGCAGGCAGTTCCATCAGCTATGACTTAATTGCAAAGGCTCGTTTATTTTTCTGCAGTGCCCAGTTAATCTTTGATAGATTCAGTTCCATCGTCAGGTATTGTGCAAGCAGCTGCGGCAGTCGGCACGACTACGTAAGACTGCAAATACATTCTGAATGCATATTAAATGCATTTAACCTCATGTGGAACTGTGGTCGGGGACACTGCAGACGATTTTACATTGATACATATGACGAACAAGGCTTAGCTTTTCATGAAAAATACTCTTATTTTATTTCTAACAAGTCATTTGTAAGGCTCCAAGCTAATTTTCCTTCGTTCCAAAGGCTAGTTTATTTGTATATGTGATTTGATTTTACCACGAATGATTTAGAATCCATTACAAAATGTAATAATTCGAAATGGAAAGGCCCTCAGAGAGCAAATAAAGTCACTTGCAGCTAATTCCAAAAATCATCAGGATGCAAAATTGCAAAATGTTACCAATGTGCCACTAAAATTTCGATTTAAAGCTTTCGTGACTGCAGGGATTCATATTCTTGTTTTTTTCGGTAAAGTGACGTAGAAGGGAAATAATAAAATAATAAAAATAAAATTCTAATACAACTGGCGGGTTTTGAAAAAAATTCTTGCTGTGGTTTTCACACCTGATGATGATTGCTTGTGTTGCAATCGAAACGTCGTAAGAATTGTATAGTTTTCTTTTTATTATTTTATTATTTCCCTTCTACGTGACTTTACCGAAAGAACCAAGAATACAATGTTCCACTTGTATTTGTAAACTTCATTCAACGTTCGCCAGACTGCGAAGGTAATGAACTCACGCGGTGTACCTTGATGTCTGCTCGACAATATGCTCCAGTAATCATGCTCCAGCAATAGATGAATATGGCACTTCGTTTCAAGTCACATGCTTAAGGTCTCCACGACCCAGTACAATCTGGTTTCCGTCAGGGTCATTCATATAAGAGGTCAGAGACATATCAGAGGTCAGAGACTGATTTTTTTACGTGTGCTGAACAACCTCCTATTCTCTCCTATCATTAAGGATCTCACTCCGAGTTCTCCCAGACATCACTGCTCCTTTCGATGCCACCGACCACTCGATCCTCCTTGAGCGTCTCAATAACGACGGAGGCGTCTCCTGCGCACGGCTCTCCTTGCTCTGTTCCCACCTCTCGAAGCGCTGCTCCTTCTACACTGCTGCTATGATCCGATGTCTTCTTCCCAGGAACCAATCGTGTTGTGGTTGTGAACCACGAGGCTACATCCCCGGCCCAGCTGATTGTTTCCATCCGTCTCCCACCAAGCTTCCCCCCACCCCACTTGGCTAAATCATCTTCAGCTGCTACGAAATTTATCTCATTTATACTGCAGGAGGAATCCAATAAGCTACAAAGCTCTTCTTTTCACAGATGTCCAGTCTGGGCGGATCAGAAAGTTACAACAACGAACAATGCAACACACACAATAGGAGTGCAAAGTATAGGAAAGGTAAGAAAATCATTAAAAAAATAAGTAAACAAATTTTATTTTACCAGGTAAAGCCCACTGAGCTATCAGAATCTTTTTCAAAAGTAACCAGACCACAAATGATAGCTCAACAAAGTGGCTTCTCATGTGGACATTTATAGCAGCCAAATAATCTAAATGCATGTTGCTGCGTGTGGAGGGAAAAGCCAGAGGACTCGGAGAAAAAAAACACAATTTCTATGCTGGCGACCCCCAACTCCGCATCACTACCGACTCCACGAACCCACCCTTAATGTCCACACTCGTACCCTGCCGTGATGTGTGCTCGTCCTGAATTGGTTCAAATCTTTCTCGAGCTAAAATGCAGTCTGATTTAATGTTATATTCATAGAGTGCCTTCACTCAGGGCGCTCGACATCGTTTGGACAACGGTGAGAGAACATCATGCTTTAGACGGCAGGGCCATGCAAGGATTGAGGAACATTCACTCTCAGCAAAGGGCTCCACTGTGAACGTGAACTCTGGTATCACGCCGCGTCCTTGCGAGCCATTGGCCCTCATCTCTCAGCTCTGCAGGACCTCTCGACACCCCCCCCCCCAAATCACTTACTTCCAAACTCCAAATAATCCAAAATGTTGCTGCAAGACTCATAACATGAATCGTTTTATGGGACGTCACCCCACTCCTCAGATATCTCCAATATCCCCTCATAGAGTTCAGAGTAATAAACTATTAAATAATTACCCTCATCCTTTTCACCTCACTCTACTCTCATTCCCGTACTCTCAGCTCCAGCAACCACGGGCACAACTGAACCAACCTTCGCTCACCGTGCCGTCACCATTTTGTCCACTGCAGACTCTCAGGTCTAGAATTCCTTCCCCTCGACGAAGCGTGCTGCCCGTGTTCAAGTCGAGATTCTATGCCTCCCTTTGGTCCCCTGTCTATGATTGACCGTCCCTATCTAAAAAGTGACTTGAATTGCACCTTATTTGAAGAATATAAACACCTCAATTTTGTGCCTGTGATGCACATGTCGCACCTTTCTCTTGAGATGCAGTTGCATTTAGATGCTATATTAATCCAAACTATCCTATTATGATGCGTCACATGTGGAAATGCTTTCAGATGAATGGGGATGTTTGATTCATGGCCTCCTCTCCGTCTGCCAGGATAGCAATCAACATGCACACGCGGATTTCAATTCACATTGTAGTATATATTTTTCTAGAAATAGGTTGATGGAATCACAGACTCCAAACTGATTTTTGGAAGAAATGCGAATACGTACCGTACAGTTGTATGATGAGATAACGAGATGGATATTGTAGTTTTTTGTTACTTTCTTTCAACCTATCTACGTGACTTTACCGAAAGACCCAAAGAATACGAGATTGATATTCTATAATGAGAAATATATTTCTGCCAAAAACGCCATCCGATCAAAGGCAACTTTATGGTAACTTTACTTTCAAACATCCTTCCCAGTAAAAAAATGTAATATATATGCTACACGTGCTTCGAATGCGCTGTTTGCTTGTGTGTGTGTGTCTATGTCTTTGCTGTGGGAAGTGGCAGTGCAGCGGTTAGCACGCTGCGCTACGAACCCAGTAACCCGAGTTCGATTATATTATCGCTCATGGCCAAAACCAATGACGATTTTCTAAACCGAGCTTCCCCTAGGTAGACTCAGCCTCAAATTAGTACCTTGTGCGGTGTGAAAAAACCGCCACTGGGAAGAAAAAGACGGCCATGCGTAGTGCTGGCCACCCACCCCTCATGTGTCGTAGCAGCCTTCATAGGTGACCGCGAACAACACTTGGCCCAAAAGTTTGTTCAGGCTATATGCAGGATATGTGTCTTGTTTGTCATAAACCGCAAAATAAACATTGCTTTTTATCTTAAAGCTTAAACTTTAAATGCATCATGTCAATAGTGTCACATTGTGAGCCCGGGGTACTCGTGTTTGCTTATGTACATTTAAAAACACGTGCTCCTGCACGCACTTTTCGTACTGCATGCAACACATTAACCACCTTTCTCATATTTTCTACAAACAGCAGCTGAAAACTCAGAGACACAATGAATGATCATTTTGTAAGCCAATTGAATTTTGTGAAAGCAGACATTGCAAATACAAAACGTATCAGTGACAGATCTTTGTTGTCTGGGAATAAAAGCAAACTGTCTTAGGTTATTACATTTTGATTTGGCTCAATCGAATACAATATTCTCAATCAACATCAGAGGTATACAGTATCGAGATGTACTTATCATCAGAAAAAACAGAGGGCATAGTCGAAACACTCTTTTGCAATTGTGCTGCTATATTGAACTATTTTTTCTTCGTAATAATAGTAGGATTTCCGTAATCTTTTCAAAGTCACAAACTTTTCATTCAATGAGATTTAAAACAGAGAATGATTTTTACAATTCATTTTTGTTTTCCGTGAGATAGCACAACCTGGCTGAATGCAACCAATTTGACCGAAATATTTAAAGAAAACGAAGCAATTCATTTTTTTAATACAACGTCGGATGAAGTTCTCCCCCTATGCGGGTCATTTGAGCATACTTCTACAGAACAATCAGTGAAGGTTGATGCAGGAGGGATCCCCAGTACCGGTTCAAATGCCACTCACCATGGAGGTTAGCCGTATCCGGGAACTCAGTTTGGGTCGCCAGGTTGTTTGCGCAGCGTTCTAACCATTGCGGGGACCGCCGCTCCAGCCTCACGTCGTTACCGTGGCTTGAAATGTGCAACATTTTAAAAAAGACAAATGCTAATAACCTGGTTTTAAGTAAACTCAAATTAAAACCAGTTTTGCTACATCTTCTTGGTTCTGTCGGTAAAGTCACGTAGAAGGGAAATAATAAAATAATAAAAATGTAACATAATAAAATAATATAATAATATAATTCTTTTATGTTGTCTTTTTATTATTTTATTATTTCCCTTCTACGTGACTTTACCGAAAGAACCAAGAAGATGAATCCCTGCAGTCACGAAAGCTTTAAATCAGTTTGGCTTCGTTGTTTTCTTTGCATGTAAAAATAGCTAGAAGCTTTACATTACACTTTGTTTCAATGCACACATAGAATCTAAAACACATTTCAAGAAATATGTCATTAATGCAACAACAAAAACTGTAATTTTTGAAAACTGGCATTCTGCACAGGTTGGTACCTGTCAGCCTACCCTATGTCCCTGCCTTCCTGTGGCATGGTCATCGTATTTCCAAGTGTTTCGTGCTTTGGGACAGGTAGAGTATTATGAAAGTCAACTACAGACAGGGGACGCTCTTCTCGACAGGTTAGTGCTACACTGCGCTAAGAAGCCGACGACTCGAGTTAAATTCCCGCTCACGGCCAACACCAGTGACGATTATGTGAATCGTTCCTGGGCCTCCCTTAGGTCAACTCAGCCTCAAATGAGTACCTGGTGCGGTGTAAACATCGCCACCGAGGAGATACAGGCAGACGGGCGTGGTGTTGGCCACCCACCCCCTCGTGTGTCGTGTCGGCCTTCATAGGTGCTGCTCGCTAACAGCACTTGCCCCAACAGTCTGTTAAGGCTATATGGGGAATTTTTGTCTTTGTCATTTTGCTCTTTTCTACTGGCGATCCTGAGCATGTGGTGGACAATCCACACTTTCATGACTGATTCAGTTTATCCATAGGACACTCTGTTGGCAACCTAAAAGGCAGTACCTATTTTATGAACGCTATAGGCATAATGGGCAGATCCTCGACCGAGACACAAATTCGCGCCTCTTCTGATTCCGAGGCGAGTGCTTTGATCACAGCGCCACCTCGCCAGATGTGATGCAAGGAGTCCTGCTTGTTACGTTTGTTATCAATAATACCAATTCATTTAAATATGTTTGGTCATTCTTCTTAGAACTTAAGAACCCACAGGAGCATAACGGTGAGCAAAACACTAAAACCAACAACTAAATTCACCTTTACAAAAATATATTTCGTTTTTTGAAAGGGTATAACCTGACCTGGACAGTAGGCAAACATGTTGAATGGAGCGAATGGTCAGCTGTGATTGTTCACCAGACACTTACTAACCGACGGCTGGTCAAACAACAATATTGTTCAAATCACCATGCTTAACATTTCTTTATTGACAGACGCTTGCTTTCATCACGATCCACGTTGCCACGTGATCATTTGTTCTAAATTGAATGAGCTCTGCGCGTCGTTCTGCTTCTTAACTCGATGTGCTGAAGAAGTGCAAGGATGTGCCCTTGTGCACACCGTCACCTTCCTCAACGCGGTGCCATGGTGGCGAGGCTACGTCAGAAGGCCCCACTGAAAGTGGTGTCATTAAACTCCGCTGTGAAACGTCCATTCAACTACCTGGCATCTTTTCTGGAATGAACATTTAGAAGTAGGTACACCGCGCGACACTAAAGCTGTCCCCTTGGCCACAAAACCGCCACTGCACACGTGGAGAACACGTGGAGAACATAGCCACTCGAACCCTCAGGTGGCCGAGTGCCCACTTAAAAATGACAGCACGAGCCCAAAGACGATTTGTCTTCCGTGAAACGCTGGTTTCGCCTGTGCCACCCCGCATGTCCACGAGGGTTGCCACCTGTCCTCGGTGTCCCAGGATCATGATCTCTTTGGAGGCAGCTGTCTTGTAAAATCTGTAAGTTTTTACAGGACTTTCAAAAGTCCCGTGTTTTGTCAGTTGTGCAATAATACACTGTGGGATATCCTTTTCACATGACATCTCTTGTTTTTTTTTCACCTTAAAAAGGTGATAATCAAATGTCCACGCCAGGGCTGCGGCTACCCACCACAACTGCCTGTACCAGCGGTGAGTCACATGGCACTGGTGTGGTCATCCATGTGGTTCAGGGATGATCACAAATGAGTTTGTGCATCCATGGGCTACACGACTCAGTAAATGGTTGGCTCAGAAGGGCTAATGCTCTGTCAGTATGTATCTATGCAGAACTTATTTTCGCACCATACGTAGCTAACCGTGCTAATCGGAGGTGCGGGGGAAGAACAACAAACTAAACACACGAACAAATCAATTCTAGAGAAATGAGTCGGAGCATTGAACCAGCACTGCCCAAGTCCTGAGCTCGAATCTGGGTTTCAGCCATCCGCGATTAACCCACTTTTTCAAGTCCAGTAATTGGTTATATTAGCTCTGATTTATATTTACTTCATTCTTGTAACTCACTCTTGTCATTTTGGTGATCAAGGTCACTCTTGCAAACTGGACTATCCTTGTCTCTTGAGTTCTCACCTGGCTCAAAACTTGAACTTGAAACCAACAATATATATTAATTGGAAAAAGTAAAACAGTTTAGTTCATGTGTGTGTTTCGATAGTTTTGATGGCAGAAGGAAAGCAAGCAGTGAATCAAACACCCCAATTCGTCTGACATGTTCACCTTTGACACACGGCACAATGACAATTGGATTCAAAATGGAACCGCATTTCAAGACTCTGCAGAACAAGGGTGAACTAAAAATGTAACCTTAAGAGGAGACTTTTTTTTTGTTCTCCAGAGGAGGGAACAAAGAGTAACAGGCTGCAGGAGAGAAGATTACAAAGGTACCAATGAAGATGCTTCACTGAAGGAGATGGTCAGTTCTCGGCACTGAGGAATTTTCTTGAACCCACACTTGAACACGAGGAATGAATTCATATTGTGAATGGTCACATCACGAGAATAGCAGACAGCAGGCAGCAACAGATGGAGCAGTCTCCCATTCAGGGGAGGATGACTGGAGGTTTTGACATGCTGCAGTGGTAACATGTTGTCCTGTGATTCTATGCTGTGTTCATCAAACTACACTGACCAGCGTGGTGAAGTATGGTATAATAATTCCCCCCCCCACCCATGACCCACACGATGTGGGGAGGCATTCATCCAGCAGTGGACTAAGAAATAAATCACACCTAGCACAGCAGCGATAACGTGGACCTCAACATGTCGAGGAGCAGCCCTCATCCAGCAGCGGATATAGGGAATGCATCATCCAGCAGTGGATTTACAAAAGCGCCATATATTATGGTTATAAGCAACATCGCCGTTGAAAAGTGCCACTGGAATTTCAGCTCAAGACACGTGCCAGGCTTACAATCACCGCAAGATTGCGAATCGTCAGGCTGCGGCTGCTCCGGCAGATGCACCCCGCGGGGCTCACCATGGCAACGCTCACATCCGAGCCGGTTTTTTTTTACGCTTCAAGGCGGAACCATTGGGGAGAGAAGATAATCAGGCGAGGAAGGTGTTCGGCACTGACGCACACCTCCGTCACGTTATGGGGAATAAGGTGTCGCAAAATTCTGTAGCTGTGGACGCACATTTTTCATTAAAGCACAAGGGTAGCTCCTGCAGGCTTTCACGCCTGCGGTGCTGGCAGCATGCGATGACCTTTAACCCTCAAATACGAACCTCTACCTGAGCTATGTGCCTTTGTGTGCCCGCGCTGTCATGGTCTCGTCCAGCCTCAAATGCCGTACGGAATAGTATCAAAGTACAGCATACAGATACACCAAACAATATATGTCTACAGAAGCCAAACTCTCTTCTATTGTCTCCATATTGAAATAAATATGATGTCTAGGCCGTCGGCCGATTGGCTTTTCAGATCAATATTATCCAACAGCATTTGGTTTCAGCAAGGAGACGCTGTGCAGATGTCGACCTTCTGGGTCTCAACAGGAGTCAGGCTTGTTCAACAAACGCTGCTGGGTTACTGGATCTTATTTGCAAGATCATTCCAGCTCGACTATCGGGCCCTGTTCAACACAGCAATCAATATTTTATTATCAACCCTGGAAAGTCAACAGGGCCCAAGAAACAAATATTTTTAAAAATATATTTGTGGAGACCCACACAGAGTGTTGCTTACATATGCTTTGAACAGCAGTGATCCACAGCAATGCATAATGAGATATACATGCTGCCGATAGAAATAAATTATGTGGTGATACTGAATTGGCAGTGGTGCACAGGCACAAATAACAATTAAAACTCAACAACATAAAAAAATGCATACAATCAGTGACATTTTGAGCAATGACCCTTCTTCACAGTACACAGAGAGGCCAGCGAGGGAGAGTGATTTATAAGGTCGCAAATATTAAGACATTGTGATGCTATTCTCCATATGTCTATGCCATCAAGACGCGGTTTGACAAAGGGCTGCAATAAATGAGATATAACTGGTTGCGAGTGACTGATGTTCATTGTGATCATTTTCTCGAAGGGCTAGAGAGCTGACATTTGGTATAAATGTAGTGAAGTCTATGCTCCGAGCGAAAAACATCCTCTGCCTAGTGACCGACTGCCTCGAAAAAGAAAGCCCATTGTTTCTGTGCAGCGCTTTGAGACTCGGGCGCATATAGGTGCCATACAACATTGCATCGCACATGTAAACCGACCTAGCATGCATAATAAAACAATAAATGAAGCATACGAACAATCATACATCAGGATGTATGTAGAACTTTGCTTTCACACCGTACGTAGCCAACCGTGCTAGGCGGAGGTGCTTGAACTGGTCTCAAGAGTAAACGGAATTGTTTAACATTACTACGAACGGACAGCACCGTGGTTTACAATTACAACGCGTTCGTCCGCCATGTGTTCCAAACTCAGCTAAAATCTGCAGGAAATGTTTTACAAAAAATAAAAAAATTATCACGCGACAATTAAACGACACAGACGCGCGGGGCTCATGTGCGGACGACGTAGGCGTGTCAAAACCTGCCTCAATTAGCGCAGATGGACAGCTACAAACTCGGACGTATTAGGCAGCACTAAATGATTATGCTAGCCTCAGGGCATGGCCACATGACACAGATTTGCAGACATTTTTGTTCCGAGTGACAAAAGGTCATTCGCGGTGCAGATAGAGTACACCATCCGTGCGATTAATTCCACGGGCACCAGTCAAATTGGAGGTGTTTTTCATTGGAATATCCTTCCCGAAGGCCACGTGCATGTGACCACAATTAAATGTTGGACACTCGGCTCACTGTGCGTAAAGGTGGCCTTTGCGCATAGCCGAGTGAGAGGCCTGGCGGGTCGCATGGGCGGAGTGCGAGGGCTATTTTTAGCGAGTCACGCTGTACAATTAAATGTTGGACACTCAGCCCCACTATGCGTGAAGGTGGCCTTTGCGCATCGCTAGTGATAGACCTGGCGAGCCGCGTGGGCAGAGTGCGAGGGCTATTTTTTGCCAGCCCCGATGTACAATTAAATGTCTACCCCGAGCTGTGGGTCATTCTTTTCTTAAACAGTTGCCAGCAACCCCCGTAGGGAGGGGGAGGTGGGTCTTGGTGCCGATGGAATACTCTGTAAGTGGCATGGAAAAAGGAGTTAATCACTTTCACATTGCTCAATTATTCGTGTCACGAGGCAAGATCGCTCTTCAGCAGGAAAAAAAACAAGCGGATATCATATGCACAAGCTAAACTGCTGTGCAACATCTAGGAACGTTGACGTTGTGTTTTAAAGAAACCCGTAAGTCAATGGTGTTCATCCCATGCAGAGACTGTCATGGGAATGAGGAATATCCGCCACTGGCTCAAAGCCACCAAAGGAGATGAGCGCTGCTCCACTGCCAGCTTGACTTGTACAAATAAAGCAACAAGAGTAGACCGCAATCAGAAGCGAGAATTAATAATGGTAATAAACTGCTTGGCAAGTTTTACACCAAACACTCAATTTAGACACTTTGACAATGGATGAACTCAACGCACACTAAAAATCCATCTTCTTGGTGCCACATTAAAACTGTGGCAGAATGCCAGGCATGAGCAGCAAGCGAGTTGCATCTGCCGAGCGGGCTGATTAATGAAGACCGCTGATACACAACCTAAAACAGGGCTTTGCCAGAACCACTCATTAGCACGCCACACAGAACACAAAGAACCTCTCTTTAATGAATCAGGGAAAGAAATCAGCGAGTCTAAAAATGTATGGATAATGCTTGCTAATTGTATTTCCCAGTGGCTTACATTTCCCAGTAGCAATTGAAATCCTGTCGAAAGTCAATGTTGATAATGTATTTAAATCTGAGCGAGAATCACTCTGTAGCTGGGCACAGGAATAAACGAACTAAGCAAAGATAGACGTAACAAATTGTTCACTCTTGACTTAAAGCTTTCTTGACTGCAGGAATTCATATTCTTTGGGTCTTTCGGTAACGCTACTTACCGAAAAAAAAATGTTCATTGTTCAACATTGAGCAAACACCGAGCGATAATGCAATCAATAAATGCATGCATCTTTACACCTAAATTAATAGCCTTCATGAACCCCCGAGGCTACTTGACTATGACCTCTATGGCTGCTTGACCCCAACTTTAACAGGATCAGTGTCTTGCTATTTCGTACGGCATCTTGAGATGCAGTTGCACTTCAATGCCATTTAAATACAAATCGTATTGTATTTTGGGGAGGCGGTAGCAGGTAATGTGCGTGGTGTTTCTCATTTGGATGAGCACAACATGGCACAGTCGTTCTATTCCTGGCCACTATTAACATTGGCAGCAATTGCTATGAAAGCCCGTCCTGGGCCTCCTGTAGGTTAACTCAGTCTCAAATGTGCAGCTGCTGCAGTTTATAAACACGTGGATTTTTTTGTGGATTGTTTTCAAATTATCTGGTTTCCTACCAGATGTCAAACACACCTTAAAATTGAACTGGGCAAACATACTAATGCAGGTCCCTAACCCTAACACTATATCTCAAGAATCAATGAGGATTTCCTAAAATAAATTACATTCCAGTATAAATGACTGCATCACAATACACACAGCGTCCTGTCAGAACATAAGCCGAGATTGCTCTCGCATGCATCGCGTAGACCCACAAATCCAGCATGGCATCAGCAGTCAGGCCACATTAATCCACCCATCGCATAAAAATATGGCAGCTTCAAAAGCCTAGGATAAACAGGTGCTAATACATTGTCCGGACAGCCTTGAATAATTAGGTGCCACGTGGTATTAGCGAACACATATTAAGGCCTGAGTGGTGCATGAGCAGTGGTGTGGCGAGGACCATGCCAGGCTGATTTTGTCTTTCCAGTGCTGATGTGCCAGGCCCTCATTTAAGGTTGAGTTGAGGAGGCCGAGGATCAATTCAGAATTCACCTGACGCTGATACTAGCTATGGCCGTGAATCACATCAAATGGCTGGGTTTGTAAAACTATGCCGACCACTGCGCCACCGCTCCCCCTATCGCACACAGACACACACATGCACGTGCGCACAAGCACATTTACACGCTGTAGCCGACTGAAATATTTTCAAACGAGAACAAGACACTGAAGCACATGCATTATCTTTTAAAGCTCTTTGCTGGCAGTATTCCAGAGGTTGCTTCAATATTGACAGCACTGTGAAGTGAACAACTAAATTTACATACAATTTACTATATTGCTATGAAAATCACAAAACAGTACTTGGCAAATGTGAACTGCATTTGAAATGTGTTTTTTTGTAACACAGTACATTATACAGGTGGTGTGTAACAATGTATATGGATCATGCAGATACACTCAAAACGAAACACTTTACACAGAGTATACACCATCTTCAGGTCAGCTTTCAGATCTTCCATGGACTCATCCCTGCGTATAGCCGCCCTCTTCTCACTCGACTCCCCTTTGATCTCTCTCCACTCCAGTCACCAAGGTCTTTAGCCAAAACTCTCAACTGACCTCTAAAATGGGGGGTCGCTCCTTCTCTGCTGCTGCTCATAGGGTCTAGATTTCCGCTGCTGAATGAAGGCCTCGCACCAACGCCATGTCGTCCATGGAGGTTATTTCACCACGCTTCACCATACCGATTCGTTTGAGTTAATTAATGAGCGGGGCAGAACCCATTCAGATGCCGCTCTCTAGCCCATCGAGAAACTGCACCACCATTCCCCATCGAGTATTAGGGTAGTGCCAATATTTTAACACATATCAAAATATCCATCCTAAATGTTATAGGCTCACATAATCAATCACTTTGTCAGCCTGTAAACATCCCAAATGATAACAGCTACATTTTCTGGTGTCATTGAAAATAGTGCAAGGCTGCAGTCAGTGGTTCATGGGGCAAGAATGCCACTGAAACTGTTCACAAAGAGTCATCTCCTATTAGCATGCATTACAAGGATCAAATGAACATTTTGGAAGCCTGTTGATCCATGTGCGCCTGAAGAGCATTTGCACAAAGGCCCCTCTCTCGTTTCAAACTCTTGTCACTCCATTTTCTCCCTACGTTTCTATTTACTTGATCTTTAAGCAACACCTTAGGAAGCGTTGAATGTATGATGCAGTGTAAGATGCAGCGCCAAATGTGCATCCGTATCAACCCTTGCAACGTTCCTTCAGGTGAAAAAAGACGATTGCTTGTATTGCGATCGAAACGTCGTGATATTATTATTATTTTGATGATTTTTTCTACGTGGCTTTACCGAAAGGCCCAAATAATAGGTATATTATTACTAACTACTCAGGCAAATCATTGTTTCTTTCCCTGTGAAGTCTTTTCATATATCACAATAAATCAAGCGTTATTGCAGTATCTGAAGCATCTGGTGAATAAGGTTTAAATATTGCTCCTTACCTTCACATATGCGTTGTAATCCCTGACATCGTAATAAAGTCGCATTTGTCAACACCACCACCATCAGCATCATTGTCGTCATCATCTTATAATCATCTCCGCCGGTCGGTTTACCTTTGCCAGGTCTTCCCTAAGCACTGCCAAGGCCTGAATGTCATCCCCACTCAAGATGTGACTGCTGGCAGATTCCTCCAGGATGGGTGTCGTCACTTCTTCCAGCGAAGGCTTGGTAGCTGCTTTGCGTTTGTCCAAAACTGCGGAGAAAACACACGAACGTTTAAATTCACTGCCTTAAAGCAGGTGAAAAACCATTTCCAGAGGAGCTATGCATGCACAGACATGCACAAAAATCATCCATATAGCGAGGTGCTGTTAGCGAGTGCAGCGTAGCGCTAACCGCTACACCACCACTCCCCACACACACACTCACGGATGGACGCACTCTCCTCTTGGACTGCCATGTCTTCGTCAGTCTATCGGCCATCATCTCTACGAGTGATGTGCCCTGCACAAGCAACGCTGTTTTTGTCCTCTGATCCATGCGTGTCTCTCGGTGTCATACCCAGGATGCATCTCTCCATGTTCATTGCGTACATTTCTGCTTTTGTTCCGTGCATTTTGTCACAGTCCATGGTTTTGATCCATGTCGTAGCAGGTAATTTGCATCGACTGAAAATTTTTCCGCACAATGGGATGCCACTGTTCATTGTCAAGTTACTTCCAAAAGGACCCCATCCTACTCTTGCCTACCTCTTTAGTTGATCGCGGTGTTACCAATGATTGTTTCCTGGTCCACAAGTACATACGCTGCTGTGTTTTACAGCCGTGTCTCTCCAACAATGATTCTCTTTTCTTCAGCGTGACTTTTCTTTCACCTCGCATTTATATTGAGCCTCACTTACAGCCCTCTTTAAGTCCTTCAATCATTATCCGTCATCCATTACCATCGGCTATTATGATGACACTGACATTGTTCAATCTGACATGGTTAATACTTTCACCACTGATGCCTTTATTTCTCCAATCAAACTCTCAGTAAATAACTCCCAGTGTCAATACAAATATCCATAGTAATGGCATATACCTATGGGCCTTTAATTCTTCACCTCAATTCTGTCTCCCCTCTTGAACAGAAGAGCGATTGAGCCAGAAACACTCCAATTACAACTACAATTACCAAAGATGGTGCTGTTTCTCAGAACCTGCTGTAGGCTGATAACTGTCACGTGGCTTTGCACCCATAGCCCAAGCAGAGGCAGCAAAACTGCCGTGAGTGACGGAGCAAAATAAGAAACCTCTATCTAGTCAATGTTTCACTGATGAGATCAAAGGGCACTCGGAGAACAATTTACCAGCATGTATTTTTAGGATGTCATTAATGGGTTTTTTTGTATGTATTTGTATTCAGTATAGTATCACAATGTTTGTGCGTCATTGTATCTGCTGCTGTTGTTTTTTATGTCAACTTACACCAGATGACTGTGAAAATAAATAGTTTAAACACAAGGGGGGGGGGGGCATGGTTGTTAAATCTTTTCATATTTGTTGTTGTTGTTGCTGTCGCTTTGAAAGCAAGTGTAGCCGACAATCGCTATGCACAGGAAATAGTATATTCATCTGAGAAACTCCGTTTTCATGAAGACTACAAAGACCCGTGATTAATCGCTTTGAAACTTACCAGACCGCTTACGAATATCAGTGCCCTGATCTGTATAATGTTTGTGCAAATAGTCTACAAAACACTTTTTGCAAAGTCTTTTTTTTTCCTTCCAATTACTGGCTGTACAAGGTCAATTAGCGCATGTGCGTAAGAACGAAGTTAAAGAGAGCAACTTTCATACTATATTGTGGCTTACATCAACGTTTTAAAAATAAGAATAGGTTTTACCCTTTCTGGCAATAAAACAGGGGGTGTATAGATGCCCAAACACACACCCACTTAATACAGGAAGAAGTAACACTTCGTAAATAGTTTTGTTGCAACATGCAACGTTTTCCGAACCTGGTTTGAAATGCGTGCCCATTGTATGAAGTACACCGATTGGCAGAACGGAGTCACGTGGTCACCAGAAATACTCAATCCAGCATTGGTGATTTTTTTATGGTTGTGTCAGCATGAGAATATTTAGTGAGATTAGATTAACCTAGTTTTATACAAGCAAATTGTACAACCCACCTTAGTCCAAATATTGTCTTGCATTCACCTTATTGCTACTAAATTGCGAAGTTATTTTGTAATAGGCTGACCAGGTGCCTTTCCTCGCCACAACTAAATTGAGGCTCCTTCCATCGACTGGCTTGTCAGCTGCTATTGTTTGATAGAGACATATTATTTACTATTTTTCTTTTTACTAAACCACACTGGCTGTTTCGCAGCTGGTGATTTTGACGATGACCAAGCTTGTCATCGATCGCCTAAGAAAATTGGCTTGATGGACGGATGACATTCCATCAGCATTCTTTTTTCTGCTTCAATTCATAAATTCCACAGGCCCCCAACCGCATTCACCTTCTGATGAAATGCAATCACCACGGACTGTGTGCAAGCCAGCTTTCCAATGTGATTTCAGCAGTGGACCAAAAGCCTGCACCCTCTTCCACACCTTTGGACACTTTGCCTGATTAAACATTCACTCGGCTCAATAAAACCAGCAACAAACAATCTTACACACTGCCAATCATTCTTAACATCACAGCAATAGCAATTACTCCCGTGTTGTGCACACCGTGCAAAGTTGACCGCGATTAATAAACAAAACAAAAACGTTCCCACTCTTAGTGGGTGTGACAAGACGATCGATCAATTTACTTAGACGTGAACGAGAGCAGGTCGGAGTGCTCTTGAAATTGTTTAACTTCATAATTAAAAGCAGCAAACCACCAATATGCTTGGAGAGGAAAGTGTTTTTTTTAAATTAGTATACAGCATATATTGCCTGCTATGATCTATGTATCGGTAACGTGGACAATGACAAAGAAAATTGAAGAAAAGATAAAGTGCGCAAAGAAGCATGGAGAGGTGGGGCATGCTTGTAATTACGCTGATATACAGGAAGCGGGTCACATGGATTGGAGAACATACACAAGTTAGAGACGTCATAAAGACTGTAAGGAAATGACGTGAACTTGAGCAAGACATGTCGCTCTAAGAAATAATGGCCGGTGGTCGAGACTAATGTTGAAATGGCAGCCAAAGGAGGGAATGCAACCGACAGAGCATCGACTCTGAGAGATCGAGTAACAACATCAGCTCGCGTGCAGAAGAGACATGGGATTGTTGCATCAAGTGACCATGACAGACAGTGATGGTTTCTGGCGTCCTCCTTCAAAACACTTCTGGTGATGCATCACTTATTTTAAAGTGTTATGCATCACCAGCCACGATTTGCCAAAGTTCAAATCAAACTGCAACTTCTCTACTCATCTTCGGAGGGAAGTTGAATATTCGCAAGTGTTGCAAGATGCATACTTTCCATGCAAACATAATCTATCCGTGTGTGTGTGTGTGATGACAAATGGGCACGATTGAAGGATTAATTTTCTAATACCACCACACTCTGCTCAACCTATAGCACCATCTTCTTCTGCTGATTCTCCAACAATCTCATTCTGCAGTGCTCACATCTCAGTCCTAAGCATTGCACAGGTTTTGAGCCAGCTTAATCCATCACTGCTTTACAAATGTCTCCTTGTAGAATATGTGAACTGCACTGCCCTGTTACTTGCCCTGCTGATATTAAGCCACATTCACATCTTGATTAAATGGCTAAAATATATCGCCTCGGGCATTTTCCCCCATTGCTTGTGATGGAGACATTGGGAAGCCCTCCGATCGGAGAGCTATAACGGTACAGCACAACCGCAGAAACCTACACCATCGCACATTGTAAAGTGTGGGGTTTTTTTCCCACGAATGATCATTTCAAAATGAACATTCAAAAACATTTGAATAGAAATCTATCCAGATAACTATGCAATTTTCCCCCACAGCTTGTAAGAAGCATGTGCTTTTACACGCTTCATGGCCAGATTCTAAATCGCATCCTTTTCATCCCTGTGGCTTAAAATACAAGCATAAAATGTGCATTTGTCTGCACAATTTTAGGTACAGCGTGTACTGCATTGTGTGGAGTATCACCTGGAATCACAGTGGACGAGAAGTAGGTCACATAGTCCATAACACAACAGTGTCAAATTACTTTCTTTTTTGTCACAATTCAATGTGCAGGTCACCATTGTGCTTGGAATATGGGAGCTTTCATCGCACTGTGTTAAATGCTACATCTTGGTTTGTCTATTCACGTCCAACATGTGTATGCCTGCTTGGATTACCAAAATGTGAGCATTCATTCCCCCTACGAACAGCCATTCCCCGTGCTAGCAATCGATCGCTGGACATTACTCCCATGTGTGTTACATCCCCATACGAATATTAAATCGTTGCATGTTCGTTTGTTGTCATACGTGTTGAGTCTTCCTTCGCACACATCTTGTGCCCCTCTGACATTTCCCTGTGCCCTTCACGGCTCTGGACATTGGGCGGCTGCCGTGAGCACCCAGCCACGAAGTGTGTGCGCTGCCGAGTCTGTGTCTAACGTTCCACGATTGAGGGATCGTGTCTGTGTCTAACATTCCCTGCTTGAGGGATCGTGGCAGCTGTCTCTCTGTGCGTGCCTCTAAGACCGTCGATATTACTCTGTGTATTTCTGTGTTTTTGCCTCCGTCTCAGTTACCGGTCTCTCTGCCTTTCTTCTGTGTTTCTCTGTGTCTGTCTCTCTGTGTAGCTACAGTATGTCTCTGTGAATGTCACCCTCTCTGAGATTCACTGTTTCTGCGTTGACTCGTATCGGTGTCTCTGCACCTGTCTTTGGTTTCCCTGCAATCGTCCGCTTGTGTGTAGAACTTCTCTTGCACAGTACGTAGCCGACCGTGCTAATCGGAGGTGCTTGCATGATACCAGTGCCAAGGTTACACCGTGCCGCGCCACCGATCAGCACGGTTGGCTCCGTACGGTGCGAGAGAAGTTCAGCGTATGTACGTGCGGTGCCCCTGACGGCATTGTGGCCTCAGCAGCTAATTTGATTGTTCACCGGCTCTCGTTGGCCGTGTGTTGTGTGTGCGCATTCAGCTTTCATTCCCTCTCAGTCCCCCGTCACCTGTGCTTGGGCTCCTGGAGGCCCCATCCCTCCTCGCTCTGCTCACAGCGCGATTCATCATCGTGACCCCACACACGGGACGGAGGTCAAACTGTGAACACAAACAGGTGAGGGTGGCACAACGATCACACAATGTGCACATATTGTTTGTCAATTCCACCGCTTGATGAGGGCTTCCCCCGCTTCTCGTGGGTCGTGGGGATTATTTGGACATACTTCACCACGCTGGTCAGCGAATTGTTGGACTGTACATTACACATGTGCTCCCATTCAATAAACGATCATACATCACACGACGTGTGTGTAATAATCGTACATCATAAATAATCATACAACGTTCATGCGAAGATCATACAACGGCCACAATTGTACTACAATCACATAAAACACACACAGCGACTAATGTACAAAACATACAACGCTTACCCTATTATCGCAACCTACTGCACGTGACACCCATACAACACACCACTATCAGACACATACAACATATCTCAATGCTGGTAGCAGCACAATCACACGAGCACAATCGCGGCCGTCTGGAACGCTCTTCCTTCCGATGTTAGGAAGCCACTGGAGCTTTGCACTTTTAACTCAAACTAATGTCTTTAGAACTACTCTGTGTGTTTAGTGTGTCCCTTTCCCGCACCTCCGATGAACACGGTTGGCGACGTACGGCGCGAAATGTCAACATACATACAACATACAAACATGCGTCCGACATGCAATCATAACGTCACACATGACGCACGATACAAATCGCAATCAAGGGCACACGGATACCATTCTCCTCTTCACCTGTGCCGTGGTGTTGCATGCTCTGACAATAGCACGACGATCATTAATCACGTCACATAGCTCACACTATCGTACGCGCAATATGAATGCACGGCGTTCATCTGACATAGACTTTACTCTTATGCCAGGCTAGGTGCACGTTGCATCCTCGCAAACACAATCACAGCAGACACAATCACATACACTTCGACGCGTTGTGACGGCAGGTGTTTTGAGCGATACTCGAGAAGACAGTGGAGTATTGCCGGCGCTATGCCCGGCCGCCTTTGTCTCCCCAGTGCTGATGTTTTACACACAGCGCCAGGTACTCATTTGAGGCTGCGTAGACCTAAGGGAGGTACAGCTACCACCGGTTCAGACGTCACTCGCTGCTGTTAGCCGTGAACGGGAATCAAAGTCGCCACGTACAGCAAAAGATGCCATTCGCGGTGACGTTCACGTCGCCGCAGTGTTTGTGCCAGGCTAGGTGCACTTCCAATGGACACACTCGCTCGTTTACACAAGCTAACACACACACTCCACAGTCCACACGAACACCCTCACACACAACACACACACACCACGCACACTTTACTTACACACACAAACAACAACAAGCGGCGGTGACGTCCCCACGGCGCTGGTGCCAGGCTAGGTGCACATTGACGTGCGCGCACTCAACGGGGTTGTTGGAGGCCGCCGCGAGGCGAATGCAGGCCGCGGCGTCCTTCCTGTTGCCGTGGGCACGGCACGTGCCGCCGTGCCCATGGCAACACATTTACATGGTGCACCCAAATGGAAACCACGCGCACACATTTACATGGTGCACCCAATTACAAACCACGCGCACACATTTACATGGTACACCCAAATACAAACCACGCGCACACATTTACAAGGTGCACCCAAATACAAACCACGCGCACACATTTACAAGTTGCACCCAATTGGAAACCACGCGCACACATTTACATGATGCACCCAAATGCAAACCACGCGCACACATTTACATGGTGCACCCAAATACAAACCACGCGCACACATTTTACAAGGTGCACCCAAATACAAACCACGCGCACACATTTACATGGTGCACCCAAATGCAAACCACGCGCACACATTTACATGGTGCACCCAAATACAAACCACGCGCACACATTTTACAAGGTGCACCCAAATACAAACCACGCGCACACATTTACATGGTGCACCCAAATACAAACCACGCGCACACATTTTACAAGGTGCACCCAAATACAAACCACGCGCACACATTTACATGGTGCACCCAAATACAAACCACGCACACACATTTACATGGTGCACCCAAATACAAACCACACGCACACATTTTACAAGGTGCACCCAACTAGACTTTACGCTCACATATTTACAAGGTGTACCCAATTACATGTCACGTGTATAAAAATTTGCAATGTGCCCAATCAGAAGAAGTCACGTACACAAACGCAAGGCGTACTTCAATAACAGACAAGTGTCAACATTTACAAGGTTTATTCGACGATTAACAACGTTCACACGTTTACAAGGGTTGCCCAAATTCAAGTAACGTGTACGCACGAATAAAGTCAAATTTGCAGATCTGGTGAAGTGTCGTCAAAACAACCACAATATCCAATCCGACATAAGGTGCGGGGGGGGGGATAGACATACGACTGGAATTGTCACGTGGGCGCGGCCCTGTTCTTCATGTCTGAGACAAAAACACAAGTGATGGAACCCTCTCCCTCTGTTTTGTGTGAGGCCCGCGGTAAATATATCCTCTTCCTTTGCTTGTGCCTTCTGGACAAAGCCCTTGACACCTTCTTGTTGTGTTTTTTTTCCAATCATACCAGCTAAGGCCTACTGAGCTGTGTAGCTCGTTTTCAGAAGCGGCCTGGCCACATATGATAGCTCAACGAAGTGGCTTGTCACGTGGACATTTATAGCAGCCAAATAGACTCTAAACTCGTGATGTCGATTCTAAATGTGGAGGGGAAAACCAGACGACCTGGAGGAAAATCCACGCGACCATGGGGAGGGGACACGCAAACTTCAAATATACAGCAGCAGGCGTCAGGGTTGGGATCGAACCCACGACCCTCCTGCATACCAGGCGAGGTAGTTAACATCTCCTAGCCACCGTGGCACACCAATGTCTTATACAACGTGTGCCATATTGAATGGGTGCATGAGTATAGCACGCGATATATTTAGACGAGTAAAATGCTCATCTACTTGCTGGGAGAAATGCATAAAATGCATATATAGTCATTTAAATTGAATGAATTGTGCGTCATGTTACTTCTCTTGCACAGCTGCCAGGCTTCGAATAAGGAAATCCCAATATCCCATGGCCATCCTGGCAATATAGCTTCACATCTTCTTCAATCTTCGACTTAAATTTCATCGGGATGTTATTACCTGAACATGCTAATGTGATTTATTATGACGAGAACATGTGTTTTAGCTCGCCGCACGACTAAATCAAAATTACCATACTTAAAAAACACATTTGAGAACATTCAGTTAACGTGGGCTCTTAAAATGGAAAGCACTGATATCTAAAAAGCCACAATAACAGCAATTACCATGCTATTTCAGCTCTCAAATTCTACTGTATTGAAAACATTAACACTGAAACTCAATGGGCTGGAGCAGTTCAAAAAAGCGATATGTTTACATTTCTGCAATAAAAACTAGCGAGAGAACGCGAGAAATTAACGTCACGTTTTGATATATTGCCCCGTACCCTGCATCCCCCAGAGAGGGTGGCACTGCAACATGTGCGCTCCATCTGTATGGGATAGAGCGTTGCCCCCTCTCACATGTGGATTTTCTCGGGGTGCTCCGGTTTCCACCCGCGTGTACACACGCTCAGTAATTGGCCTTTAACACCTTAATATAGAGATAGGATCACAGAGCTTGGGGGTGAATTTGGCACCGGTTCGCCGCGACGCTGCCCGCCTTTCCCGCTCGTCCGTGGTTCCCTCGCTCCTCCAAGTCGTTCTCTCTCTCTCTTCCAGCGGGAGTTAATATTGTGCGGAGCGTTCCAAGTTCAAATTATCATCCTCGCATACCCACCGAGGGAACCTTCCTGACCTAATTTTGGCCAAAAGGGAGCCACTTGCTTGGGGTTTATAACGCGCGCGGCATATTGCTCATTTTCTGTTCAAAATGAAGAGGGGGGGGCGAAGACACTTCCACTCTGCAAACGCCACGGCGAGCATGCTCCCCAGAGGGATGTCCAACGTTGATTGTTTTGAGGGGAGGGGCAGTGGTGTCCCCCCCCCGCCCCGCCCCCCAAGTGACCCCCAGCTCACTCCGAGACAGCCACCCTGCCCGCCCTCAGCACGCATCCACCCGAAGGGCTGCGGTCGTTACCTTCGCCTGCTGCGGAGGCGATCGAGCGACGCTTCCGCCGAATAGGGACGCGCGAAAGGGGTAACGGCGCACACCCAGAACGCGCACCACTGTTACGCAGGGACCGCGAGGGGCCACGAGGGACTCGAAGGCAACACGCTCTCGGCGTGGCTCGAGATGCGGGCGACGTGGCGTGAGGATGCCTCGGCCGCCGTCTCCAGAGTAGAAAGTCGTCGTCGTCGGCGGCGGAGTGGCAGTGGGATGGTGGTGCCCCAGACGGACAGTCCCCAACGTCGTGCCGGTGATGATGTTGGCAAGCCCGCATCGAATCTCGACTCAATTTTTCGTCCTCGTGGTATTTACTTTCAAGTACGGTTATTTCGGGTACAATAATTAGGGATTGTTACGAATGGGCGTACTTTTCACTCTAGCGGCAGTGCCTTACGCCGATAACCCCGACTCTAAGCCAGCCTAGCAGCATTCTGGAAAATATCGAGTGACAATTTCAGCCCGGATACGAATGCACTCTATAAACCCTGATCGGATTATTCTTCAACAGCGCCGCTGGTTGCTGGGCCCCTGGCGTTCGAGACCTCTGGAGGAGAACGGACGGCGTGGTTCTGTTTGTTGCTGGGCTCTTGGGTGCTTGTGCTCAGCAACTGTGACGGGAAACAAAAAATAACAATCTCAGACGTGACATCAGCCGCAGCAGCAGCAGCCTATAACCACTGCGACCATCCCTCACTTCGTCTCAACTCAGTCAAAGTCGATCTGACAATTACATAATTAGACAGAGTCCCTCGACACTCACGGTGGGGGGGGGGGGGGTAAAGAGATTGCCTCTTGCGGAGGAAGAGGACACCCCGGGGAAGGGAATTGACTCTTCGGCAACATCTGTCGGCACTTGCCGTGCGCAAATGAGCGTTGGCCATGGGGAGGTGGGGGGTCGTGTGGTTGGGATCAGTGTGTTGTTGAGACCTACGTTCCTTTACGAATACGCGTAATGTTCATAATCAACGATTTTTGGGTTTAGATCGCGTTATTTATAAATGTGTCGTAACCCTCCACCACCCGACACGGCCAATCAGTAAAAAAAGTGTCACGTTGACAAAAGACAAATAGTTCACTGCTTTAGCCCACCGGTGTGTTGAAGCGTGAAACCACAACATTTACAATTTGAGTACGACGTTTCGCTGGTAATTGCATCCAGCATCATCGGGCAATTCGCGAATTGCCCGATGATGCTGGATGCAATTACCAGCGAAACGTCGTGCTACTCAAATTGTAAATGTTGTGGTTTCACGCTTCAACACACCGGTGGGCTAAAGCAGTGAACTATTTGTCTTTTGTCAACGTGACACTTTTTTTACTGATTGGCCGTGTCGGGTGGTGGAGGGTTACGACACATTTATAAATAACGCGATCTAAACCCAAAAATCGTTGATTATGAACAATATTGGTCGCGAAAGCCTACGTGTACGCGTAATGTGTCACGGCCAGTCCAGCCTGAGCGATGTTGCTACCGCAATCTGGATTGTCGTGCGTGCGCTGTGCGCTTCGTGGGTTCATGATGATGATGGATGGGCCCACACAGGCACGGGATGACGACCAAGAGATCAATGATGTGGATGTGTTTGTGTGTGCCCTATAATGACAGTGAGTATCTGGGTCATAAGCAGGGGTGTGTGGTGGTGAAGGTGTATCAGTGTGTGTGTGTGTGTGTAGGGTAAATCTGTATCAGTATGTGTGTGTAGTATAGCGGATGGCGCGCTGCGCTACGAACCCGTCGACCAAGATTCGATTCCAGCTCATGGCCAACGCCAGTGACGATCATCAAACCGGTCCTGGGCCTCCCCTATGTCGCTCAGCCTCAAATGAGTACCTGGTGCGGTGTGTAAACATCACCCCTGGGGAGACAAAGGCGGCCGGGCGTGGTGTTGGCCACCTCTCGTGTGTCGTACCGGCCTTCATAGCTGCTCGCTAACAGCACTTGACCTAAAAGTCTGTTTGATGCCACACGGGTGATATTTGTAGGGTGTGGGAGTCGTAGCGCAGTGGTTACCGTCCCACACCACGAACGCCGGTGACCCGAGTTTTATTCCTGGCCACGATTAACTATTGTAAAACGACAGGTTCCATCTCACAAGACCATCCAGGTAAATTTTTTAAAATTAAGATTAAAACATCAATGGTAAGTGACATCTGAACCGGTCCAGGGACTCCCCTAGGTTGACTCAGCTTTTCAATGAGTATCTGGGGCAGTGTATGAATGCCTCCTCTTGCGATGTGTCAGCATCAATAGGTGCTTGCTAACAAGTCGCCACAACTGTCCATGCAGAATATAGGGAAGGTCTTTTGGCCGTGCATCCATCATATTTGGGTGTTCTGTGCTATTTTTAATCAGCCACGATCCAATCGCAATTCATTATCTCGTATAGAGAAAACTGAATAAGCGTAATTACGTAATGAGAGTTACTGCTTTTTCCTTAGTACAATTTTAATTGCCTACAATTTCCTAATCCTGCAACGGGTTTTTGGCAGCTGTTTCCGCTTGGGAACTATCACAGCACAGTCGCACATTAAATTTCGAGCACATTGAACACTTCAGATACGCAATTAAACTATTTGAAAAGAGGTTACTGGGAAACTTTACCGCCAAACTAATATGGCTCGGAGATGATGGACCATCTGACTGGGGGATGAAGCCACATGAACAAGAGGCAGTGCAATCCAAGTTCAAACGAGCGCTGGTCAGGGCTCAGAGGCACTTGTACATGGTAAAGGTCGAGAGATACATTCCAGGTTTCAAGTTTATTTGGTTTAACAATCGTAATGAAATTCATTTTGCACATTTCATTGAGGATCTCGGATAGGGACTCAATATGTCGTCGAAGAGTGAGAGAATGAGTGAGTGGGTGATTGAGTTAATGAGCGAGAGAATGAGTGAGGTGGTGATTAAGTGGGTGAGTGAATGAATGAGTGAGAGAATGAGAGAGGTGGTGATTAAGTGGGTGAGTGAATGAGTGAGTGTATGCGTGAGGTGGTGATTAAGTGGGTGAGTGAGTGAATGAGTGAGAGAATGAGAGAGGTGGTGATTAAGTGGGTGAGTGAGTGAATGAGTGAGAGAATGAGTGAGGTGATGATTAAGTGGATGAGTGAGTGAATGAGTGAGAGAATAAGTGAGGTGGTGATTAAGTGGGTGAGTGAGTGAGTAAATGAGTGAGTGAGAGAATGAGTGATTGAATGAGTGGGTGAATGAAATGGCGAGCGAGATGGTGGATGAGTGGCTATATAATTATTAAACGAAATGAGTGAGTTCAAGTTGCTGTTGTTTCACGAAGTCAGAACTCAAGAGGCCAGGAAAAGTATTGTTTGCAAGATTGAGTCGAGTGAAAAAAACCACCATAGCAAGACCAAAACATTAATACAATTCATCATTCATCAATTAATATTAACTTGTAATAGTTCAAATTTCGATTTAAAGTTTTCGTGACTGTAGGGAGTCATATTATTGGTTCTTTTGGTAAAGTCACGTAGAAGGGAAATCATAAAATAAAAAAAATTTTAACAATTAAACCACAAAACAATTAAACCACAGCAAGAACATTTTCTTGCTGTGATTCTCACACCTGATGATGATTGCTTGTGTTGCAATCGAAACGTCGTGAGAATTGTATTGTTTTATCTTTATTATTTTGTAATAGTTCGCCAACACATGCGTCAAATCACGTGTGAATGAGTCGTTGTTCTTAATTCATGTATGTTGCATATCATGGGTTGACACGAGCCCCTTCCAACCACTAGAGGCTGCTAAACTAAACCACAATGATAGCAAAATTAAATTTATTTAATGATGACAATGCATTAAATCGCGTGGGGGCTAGGTGTCACATACATGACATCTGGCATGGTACTTGAGCACACGTTGCCAGCATCACCGCCAGCACACGGTCACAACCAGCACTACACAACCATCAACAATGTCCCCATCACCGCCAGCACCATTGCTTTTGATTTCCAGATATGCCCCTGGTGCTCATTGTGGCAATTTATTTTTACATTTCTCCAAGCCACGGCCATCCTATCCCGAGGACAACCACCGCTCGTTTAAAAATCGCCCCATATTACAGAACCGAGTCGACCTGAAATCCGAAATCTCGGTCCGGATCGCTCGATTAAGGGCCCTCTGCCAATCCCAACACGTCCATCTCCGAACCAGGCACAGACGCACGCGAACGATATCACCATAATGCTGGACAGCTGTGCAAAAGGAGCTGTTACAGCTCATTGTATTCCTCCAGTCTCCATACAGAGTCTGATTGCCCCCACCCCGCCCGCTCTCTCGCTGCGACTTCTACCACGAGACCGCTGTCCCCGCGCGCTCCGCGTGCCACCGAGACGTCTGCATCGCCCCGGGGGCTCCGTCCGCTCGCAGACGCGCCCAGCGGGTGGGCCCGGAGGTCTCGGGCGAGATGTTCAATCACAGAACGCGAGACGCGGGCAGCACGAGACGGCGCGCCGCGCTAATGCACTCGTCGTTTAATTTCAGACAGCTGGGAACGGGGGGGGGGTGAAGCGCTCTCCTCTCTCTCTCTCTTCGCGCGCTCGCCGCAGTGACCGGCTGCGTACATGTTGTGGAGGGTACGTACACAATTTGGGGTAAAAAATGCAATTAGCGACGTGGGCGTCATTAACGGCAATTAGGCGGAATGTGGATTGGCGCACGCGCGCGCACATGTGCCATGCGCGCGCGTTGTTGGTCCCATATGTTGCATACGGCACATAAGGGTGAGCTCGGAGACTCTTAGAGCACAAACAGTTCAAGCTGCGTGCCAACATCTGACACGCGGCCAGACTGTTCAACCACCACCTCCATCAGCAGCAGGGACACGGCCACGCTGTGTCCATGGCGGGGGGGGGGGTGTGGGGGCTTCTTCTGCTCGCGAGTCGCACTGCCAGTGGCCACTGGGTGAACTCCAGAGATGGCGATCATCAAAGTTCGCCCGCCACACGCGTCACAGAGAGGAGGAGGAGGAGTGCCACCGCCCTGCGATTATGTTCCATCGAGACGACTCGGCACCGAGCGCGCTGTCCGTGCGCGACTGCGTTTTTAAAAGGTTCCGTCATCAGCGCAACCAGTGTTTGTGTCGCCTGGTCCAAGAGAGAGAGACACGTGGGTTAAAAAAAATACCAGGATTTTTGTCTACGATTCTGTGCATTTCTTAACCACATTAAACATGCTGTGGGTGTCTCATGGCCACATCTAAACACGCAGTGGATGTCTCATGGGTGATGTGGGTGTTATACCACCCACAAGCGAGATGTTAACTCCCTCGCCTGTTTTACAGGAGGTCGTGGGTTCGAGCCCGACCCTAACCCTTGTATATTGGAGTGTGCATGTCTCTCTCTCTCTCCCCGTGGTCGCGTGGATTGTTCTCTGGGTCCTCCGGTTTTCCCCTCCACATTTAGACACGTGTTCAGAGTTGTTGGCTGCTATACATTTCCACGCGATAAGCCACTTCGTGTTGAGCTGTCATTTGTGGGCAGGTCGCTTCTGACAAAAAGCTACACAGCTCATTGGGCCTCACCTCGTCAGATAAAACAAATATATAGTTTATAGAGACCACTTTCGTGCGTCCGAGGCACACCAAGCCTCGGGTGGCTCGGCACGTGATCACCCACGGCACGGTGGCACACGCGTTACGAGCTGACCTTGTTTACACAACTCGGACTTTACAACGCATTGAAGTTGCGTCCGTGAAAGGGCAGCGCATTATCTCCAGCAGTCACGTGTCTGTCTGCGCGTCTGTGGGTCGTACACGGCGCGTGGGGAGCGGTGGTGCAGCGGTTAGCGCTACGCTGTGCTATGAATCCGGCGATCCGGGTTCGATTCCCGCTCACGGCCAACACCGGTGACGATTATCTGAACCGGTCCCAGGCCTCCCCTCGGTCGACTCAGCCTCAAATGAGTACCTGGTGCGGTGTGTAAAAAAATCGACACTGGGGAGACAAAGACGGTCGGGTGTGGTGCTGGCCACCCACCCCCTCGTGTACCGTTCCGGCCTTCATAGGTGTTCGCTAACAGCACTTGCCCCTACAGTCTGTTAAGGCTATATGGGGGATCTTTGTCTTTGTTTGTACACGGCGGTGCAGTGGTGAGAGCACTGCCCTCTGAAGCCAGTTAACTTGTAATTTAGATTCCCGGCCATGGCTAACTTCGGAACCTGCCCTACACCCACGTGTTTGTGTGTGTGTGGGGAGCGGTAGCCTAGGGGTTAGCGCAACACACCACGATCCCCGAAAGCCGAGTTCAATTTCTGCTCTCAGCCAACACCAGCGACGAATATCTGAACCGGTCCTGGGCCTCCCCTACATCGACTCGGCCTTAAATGCAGGACCGAGAGCGGTGTGTAAACATTCTAACCGAGGGGTGGGGGGGGGGACAAAAGCGACCGAGGCGTGGGTGCTGACCGCACTTTCCCGTCGCTCAGAGCGCATTCCGCTACGGGCCGCGTCGATTATTATGCGAGGGATCTTCTTGTTGTTTTTTTGTGGATGGTATATTTACTGTTGTACTTAGACGGCCCTTGAATTTACAGGGCACATTGCCGTCAGAAATATGTGCGTAAAAATAATGTCGTTTATTTATTTTGGTTGTTTGACCGATTCATGTTCAAAGAGAGATAGGTTTTGTTTTACAGTTCATCCATCCATGCAACAATACATCTCTTTGGCAAAGGTGAGAGCAAGAAAGCGGTATGACGACAGGACGGAATGTGTAGCCATTGATCCACTCATTTACCCCGATGCCTGCAGAATACATCTGGATTCCAGCTTGATTACACTTCATCGCTTGCCCACCATTACCCGTCAATTCCACCAATTGCGCTTCGTATCGCTGTGTTATTTCACCTAGCGCCAATCCCGAGATGTCACGGGCAACTTCTCACGCAAGGTTCCTGGCGCGTCTCGAAGCTGCCAGTGCCGAAGGAGCCACAGACCGAGCGCTTCGGTTGGAATCCGGGTTAGAGCAGCCCGCGGGATTAGAACAGGTGATGGAGTGCAAGAGAGTTGAAGCTGGTCTCGGCCCAGTTACCAGCGCGCATAAAACAAAAACGCATCACGTCACGTCCATCGGTGCCCTGGAAACATCGGCTAACTGCGAGCTCTGTGACGCTCGCAGATGGCAGTGAGGCAGAGGTTGCCAACACGATGTTTCGTTCTAGATTTGAAGCTTTCGTGACTGCAAGGATTCATATTCTTAGGTTTTTTTCGGTAAAATCACGTAGGTAAAAAATAAAAATTAATAAAAGTAAAATAACAAATAAAATAAAAATCACGACGTTTCGGTGGTAACACAAGCTTCCACTTGAAGACGGAAGCTTGTGTTGCCTCCGAAACGTCGTGATTTTTATTTTATTTTTTATTTTACTTTTATTAATTTTCATTTTTTACCTACGTGACTTTACCAAAAAAAACCTAAGAATACGATGTTTCGTTCTCTCTGTGCAGCGCTTTGGTTGCTCCCCAGCTCAGGTGAAGCCCGCTACAATCACCGAGTTGTCAATTGGAATGGGGAATTCTATTTTTTTGCTGATTTTTTTTGGTACATCGCTCATCCTAGCATCATCACTTTGCGTTCGCGAGTCATGAGCGGGAGGATGGACAAACATTTTTCTTGTTAAATCAACACTGCAGTACAATGAAGAGGATGATGATCTATATTGATTTACGTCTTACTTTCTTTGTCTAGTTTTTTTGTTTAAAGTCCGGCTGCGTATCGGGACGCGCACATCAAATGGAGATTTACGTCTGTCTCAAACACCCATCCTGTGACATCGGAGTCGAGCTCGCTCGCAATCCACAGCGGCTGACGTCTTCGCTCTGTGAAAGCGACCCACGACTCCTGCTTGGCCTCCCTTGCCCAGTGCCCTGTGGACTTAGCGAAACTCGACGATCACGCACAGACCCGCACCACCCCCAACTCTCTGTCTCTCAAAGCAGGATGCAGAGCTCCTGTTCCAAGCCACGAGAACAGCTCTTCTTCTGCGCTACTTTTGTGACCATCGCGCGACTGACTTGCAACCAATTTGCTACCGATGCACGCAGCCACCGCGCGACTGACAATCAACTTGCGAGGCCAATGGGCAACTTGAGACGTGACCGTGGCCACATGGACCAGCGTGCGACGACCTCGAGAATGACCTTCGACGAACCGGTGACCAACTTACGACTAACCTCCAAGCCGACTGACGGCCAACGTTCGGCACAAGCTAAACAGCAAACAGCCCGCTAACGTTGGGCCCACGTTTCGTGTTTACTGGGAGAAGGTAGCGAAACGTAATCCTTGCGTTCACCAAAATGTTGTACAAAAACTGAGGCCGAGTGGCCCGTAACCCCGAACTGGTGGAAGAGGCATCCCTTTATCAAACACGAATCTGGGCGTTCCAGGTTCGTGTTACGCGTCTCGTGTTGTGCCCGGGACCAGTGTGTATACGAACATGTGAATACATTAAACACTGCAACAATAATAACTGGAGGCTATTAACCATGAACGCGTTTACATAAGGGAGCGTATCTCCATCGCATCTGCTCAGCTTGCAAACCCCCAGAAATCGTGGAGCTTGTAAACAAGCGCAGGCCGCGCAAGCGACACTCCCACGTGTGGGTGTGGGCTCGAACCGTCGTTGGATTCCACGGATCATCGCATCGATGGTGCTTCTTACCATACGAGAGAGTCCGTTTGTTTTGTTGAACTTCTTTCGCACCGTACGTAGCCAACCGCGCTAAGCGGGAGATACGGGGGAAGGACAACAAACTAAGCACAGAAATACGTTTTATAGAAAAGAGTTTTTTTATCTGGATCCAGTGGCTTCCTAATATCGGAAGGAAGAGCGTTCCAGACGGCCGCAGAAGCACAACTGAAAGGGCGCGATGCAGTGACCACCGCCTTTGTTCGATGGCCACTGCGCAGATGACCGGGGTTCACGTGATGATGGTTTTTGCTCCCTGACGAGATCAGCGACGTGTTGGTGGTTCATTTGTGGCGGGCACTTTGCGCGTAACGAGCGCGACCTCCCAAACGGGTTTCGTTCGGCAAGCGAGAGGCAATGCAGCTCGGCGAGCAGTGGACGGGCCCGGTGGGACGTTGAGCGAAGTCTGGTCGGCGATCCGCGCATTGCGACCACGGATATCGCACACACGCGAAGACTCTTCCGGCACGACGCCACCGCCTTCTCTTTGTGATTCCCACCTCGGGTGCGATGTCGCCCGCGTGCTAGAACTCACACCCCCACCCACCCAGCCACCACCGTCCCCCCCACCGACACCGCCACCAACCACGCACGCGACTACTTGAATTTCCACTCATTTCTTCAATTTGAAATAGCACAATACTAGTTTACGTTTTTACGGCTAAAAGCTCCTCTTTCCTTGAATCCATTGGGATCGCTGGTAATTTTACTCTTTGGAAAACCAGTTAATCCAGATTCCAGACAGTGTCTACGCCAGCCCCTGCAAAGCGAAAGCCTGCAAAACACTCAGGCTCAGCGTGTGTTTGCTGAATAAATACATCGTCAAGACAATCATCAACATCACTATCGTCAACACCACCACCAATAGCTTCATCATCAGCATCAGCATGTTCATCACTGTCCCCGAACATCAGTGCCATCGTCGTCATCATCACCTGCATCGTTCTCATCATCGTCGCCATCAACGTCATCGCCGTTCGTTAGCATAACTCATGGCCACCCATGAAGATGAGAACCGGGAGTTCCCAGTGCTCCTGACAGGACATTCCCGTCCGTATCGCCCATGGCCAACTAGCACACGCGCGACCTCTCTCTCCCTCTCTCTCTCTCGCAATCCTTCGTGGGGGTTGCCAACTTTTCGAGGCAAAGCGGTGGGGTGAAGTGGGGGGGGGCAGACGAGTTAGTTTGGATGGGCAGAAGGCACAATCCGCTTGTGAGTCTTCAGAACATCGGGAAATCAGTCTCAACGGCCTCTCAAACAGTCAACGCGTGTTGAGGATAATAGTACTCGTCGAGAGGTTCTCGCCGGCTTTAACGACGTGAATGCGTGACCTCATGGACCTTCGTCTGGTGGATCACGAGCATATTGCGCAACTCCCCTCCCGTCGGCATCGAGGAGGTTGCCATGCCGTGGCTCGCCAGGAGGATGCGGTACAGCGAATGTGGACTCCGCCCGTTCCATCTGCACGGGATCGAGTGTTGTCCCCTCGCACGCGTGGGATCTCCCCATGCAAGTGCCCCGGTTTCCTTACACATGTAAACACTAACTCGCCGATAGCACCTTAATATGTAGAGGGCCGCAGAACTTGGAAAATTGTTGGTGCCGGCTCACTGCCTGGATTCCGTGAGCGAGTTCTGTGCGGCGCGCTACAAGTTGATATTATTGTTATTACGATCCACACCCATCCACCCACCTACCTTCATCCATCCATCCTACACAGCCACTCACATACCATTCATCCGCCTACACACCTATCTTTCGATGTACCGAGAGGCTGTTTCAGTGTCTGCAGGTAGAGTTTAACAAATCACAGCCGCCAAAAGCAAGCTCCTCCACGGATGTCAGTGCGCGCTGGTTGACACGGCGCTAGCGGCCTCAATCTGTGTATACCCCAATTGAGGCTTTAAACGGGGGGCGGGGGGGTGAAGGGAGTCGTGGGGGTCACGGTGCGGAGGGGGGCGAAGGTCAGGGGGGGGGGGTCTCCGAGCTCGGAATGGGATGGGAGGAGGCTGTCAGTATTCATCACCGGCGACGTGCAGGAGTTCCCCGACTCCTCCAGAGTCCCGCAGGGAAGTCAGCCGCAGGTGGCGCGCACGGAGACGAGCGACCGTCACGACCGCGCAGCGCATTCGCTTTTGTATCGGAGGGGGGGCGGGGAGTGAGGGGGGGGGCAGAACGAGAAGTTGCCCCCCGACTGCCACGTGGTGAAGCCGCGTGTCTCGCTCCGCAAACCTCCCGCCGTGGATCCCGGTTGTGGCACCCGCCACTTGAGACTCAACTCTCAGCCGCCTCCTCCTCCTCGTCCTCCTCCTCCCAAGCCAACTTCGCCCGCGTATTTATTTGTAAGAAATATATAGAGACACACGTTTCTTTTAAATTCACACTCGGGCGAGCGCGGGTGCGGTGGCTCGCGAACGCAACTGCGCTCCGAACACGGCGAGCTGAATTCACATCCCGGCCACGGAGGGCATCGGCAATGAGTCAACATCCCAACCGGCCCCTTGGGCAGGGGCGGTTTCTTCATTAGGGCGATTGGGCGACGTACCACCAATCTCAGCAGTTACTGTGCCTCTGGATATAGTCCAATCAGCGTCATGTCACGTTCTGTGGAGTACCGCCTCTTTTTGGGCGATTTCACTCTGGCTGAGAATCGCCCCGAGTGGTCCCATAGACTTACATTCAAAGATGTTTTTTTTCGAACGGCGGGCGTTGCAATGCATTCTCTATGGCTTCCGGGAGGGCTCGCACTAACGTGCTTACGTCATCTTACGTAAGCACGTTTCATCCAACAATATTATTTGCGCCACCTAGTGGAATCTTTAATAAAAGAAACTGAGTGGATTGTAATAATAGTGAGTATAGAAACAAACAAGATGTATTGTAAGAGTCACTTTATTTTTCATTAATATTAAAGAAGTGAAGTTGCCTTTACATGCTTAAGCTGTTAATTTATCCATTGCATGGGTGGACCTTATCCTTATCAATCATCCAGACATTTGCCCCCCCTGAGAGATTTTGCAGGAGCCGCCACTGCCCTTGGGCAACTCCTTTCACCAACCCGCACTGGTGAAGTATGGCGAAACAGGTCCCATGATTGACAGGGATGGGGGAAACCTTCATCCAGCAGTGGAGCGACGAGGTGTCGTACTAATGATGGACACTCGATGGATTGCTGGATTGCAAGGCCGCGAGAAATGGTGACGGCGTGGCGAAGCCATCACCCAGCAGCGGGTAGATCCGCGCCGATGATGACAATTGCATGAATTGTCGTGACATTTCTTGAGAGAGGAACGCGACTCAATGAGACGAAATCGAGTTTCCGCGAGGGCTGTGGATACGTTTTGGAAACATGAGCAGCGGTTTGAAGAGATGCTTTGAGCATGGAACTATACAAAAGGTCAGACTGCCCTAATGCGACGTTCATTTGAATTTCAGTGACATTTGCACTCGGCCTGTAAGGATGCATCACCATATCGAATGCCCGATTAAACATGCATGTCAACATGTATGTAAACGTGTATGTAAACCAAGGCCGTAATTATAATATATATAACATATATTGGGGGGGACACATCCCCCCCCAATATTCAAATATGCTCAAAATGTCCCCCCCAATATATTGCTATGAACAACATTTTTAAAAAATATATTAATTGCTATGCGTTGTAAATTAAAAAAAAACTATTTGCTAAACCTTGGCCACAATATCTGGACTTGTCTTCATATAACAATGCATAGATTTCTGTTTATATGATTGTGGTTATGGTTGTACTTTATTAATCCCTAATCTCTGCCATTACATACAATGAAACAAGAAAAGGTAAAAAAGAAAAAACAGAGTATTGTAATACAATACACTATTAGACATTATTGTAAAAATAAATGAAAAGTCCATCCCATTTGTTAGTGAATGTTTTAATATTTTAGGCAGGAAATTCGTTTTCAAATTTAGATTTTTTTTTCTGGGGGGGAGGACCCCCAAACCCCCTGGAAGATTTGGTCCCCCCCCCAATGTTGACTCCATGGTTACGGCCTTGATGTAAACATGTAAGTAAACATGTATGCACACGTGTATGCAAACGTGTCTCGCCAATGTTAGATTTAGGCTAAGGGAGCAAGCAACACGTCACAAACGATCCAGACGACAACAACACAAACCCCAATTACAGCACAAACAAGATGGGGAAATCACCAGAGACCCAAGCGAGACCAACGCAATCTTGAATCTCGCCACGACCCCCGATTGCGCGACCCTTCGCGAGAGACGCTGCGAGGTGGCACTTGCCACTGCTCATCCTCCAGCCACCTGCTCGGGGCTCGGGTTCATCACTCGACGGGTTTGGTTCCCTTCCCAGAACCCTTTCGAGGCTGACTTGGAACGGCGATTATCGACACACCAGGCACTGCCACCAGACGACACGGTGCGCCTTGTCCATAATCATCTAAACATTAGTGGACGTCAAATTCCTTCTATACCATGGACATGTTTATTAACAACAACAACAACAACAAACTAATTAGTTGCATGGAACTCGCCGTTGTTGCATTGTCATGGGGATAGGTGGACGTGGCAGAAGAGCGTTCCCGACTGTCCCGGGCTGAAATGAGGCAACGCGTGTGCTACAATCGCCGTGCGACATCCCATCTGCTGTCTGTCTGTAGAACTTCTTCTTCACCGTACGTAGCCAGCCGTGCTCAATCGGAGGTGCCGGTCAGAGCGCGCCACTTGCAATCAGAAAGTTGTGAGTTAAGTTCCCAGTCAGGGGCGGTGGGGGGGGGTGGTGGGGGCTGGTGGGGGCTGGTGGGGGGGTGGTGGGGGCTGGTGGGGGCTGGAGGGGGCTGGTGGGGGCCTTCGACTAAACTCCATCTCCTCGCGGAGGGCGATCAGATGGTTACCAGCTTGGCGAGAAGTCTCCCTGATTGGTTCTTGATACACCGCCTCTCTGCTGGTTGTTGCCTCTGGCTAGCCAACTGATGTCCTCCTGAGCAGATCTGGGTCTCCTATATATGTGTACCTCCCCTGGCTATTCAATGTCCCCAGCCCATTGGCTGAATAGACCCATCACCTGTGAGGTTCAATCATTCACACCTGTGGAGACCGAGCAGCTCTCTCCCTCTCTCTACATGCAGAACCAATCCACAGCTGCTTAATTCTCCAACCATTTTATTATTGCAAAACTCACGCGCAGAAACTGTTCGTTTTCTAATTCTTTACAGCAGAGCCAATGTGCTCCTGTACCATTGCCGTGCGTACTGTCGATGGATTGTTTATTCCAGCTGTGGGACAGATGTCCATTAACCCCGTGACACCAACAGCCCTGCAAGTTCGCAGCAACGCATCGTGGACTCGTGTGCGGTTCTGCTTTTTGGCTTAAATGGGCATTCCACGTTTAACCAATCGGTAACCAGGCCTGACTCTGCTGATGAGACAAAGAGGTTCGAAACCGGTTCCACAGCTGGCGTGCGTCAACAAAAATGCTGCTTGATGTAACATTGGTCTGGAAGATCAAACTAAATGCGGTGCGCTGTCTATTTCCCTCGCTTTATGCGGTAGATGCTTTCCAAAATACAAAAGAGGACGCACAAAGTGAAACGGCACGAGGCAGCTTGGCTGCCGAGTAGCGCGCACAGAACTGCTGAGTTTGTTGTCCTTCGCCCCGCACCTCCGATTAGCGCGGTTGGCTACGTACGGTGCGAAAGAAGTTCAACATACCTAAGTTCAACATACCTACACTATGTTGTCCCACGTCCGACGGCATAGTCGCATATGAGTGCATTCAAACTGCATAGTGTAGCGAACTATGGGTATGGATAGGTGAGCCGCATATGCGCAAAATCGCACAAACCGGGCCCGCGTAATGCTCGGGAAGCCTGTCGCCTGGTGGACTGAAACACATTTTTCATTTATACGTGGAGAGACAGCTGAGCCAAGGTTCTGATTATATTCGCATTTATGTAGAACAAACTTTCCCTGTGAAGAACAGTAAATCTGCAATGTTCTGTGCATTGTTTGACAACAACATTAGCTAAAAAAAACCACGCCATAGCGAGCGAATGTGCCGGGTCAATATTCAGAATCAGAATCCTTCATTTATCCTGGAGGAGAAATCCGATGAGCTACAACTCTGTTTTTCACAGATGTCTAGTCGGGGCGGGTTATACAGTTTTAACAACAAATACAAGATAGGAGTGCAAAGTATGGGAAAGGTAACAAGTCACTAAAACATTCATGAATATACTGAAACTTCACTATTTTTATATTTTACCAGGTAAAGCCCACTGAGCTATATAGATTTTTTTCTTCCAGAAGCGACTTGGCCACGAAATGAAAACACTCGACGAAGTGGCTCATCATCACGTGGACATTTCTAGCGGCCGAATAATCTAAAATCACCTTTCTAGAAATCGCCTCTCCCTCCCTCCCTCTCTCTCCCGAGCGCGTGCGACACGCGGCACGAAGAGGCGGGCGTCTGCGGAGTGGTGCGCGCCGAGTGAGGGAGCCGAGGGTGCCGCCGTCTCCGTTTCCACGCGGACGCAGGGAGAGAGAGAGGGAGGGAGACACAACAACAACAACAACGCCGCACACTCTCACGCCTCTCCCTCTTCTTCTTCATCCCCACGGGAAATTCTGCAGCGAGATTATATGGCTGTATCCCAGGCAGCGCAGCATCATTCTCGGTCACGATGTTGGGGGAGCTGCAGTGGAGAGTGGGGGGGGCTGTAGGGGAGAGTGGGGGAGCTGCAGTGGAGAGTGGGGGGAGCGGTAGTGTAGCTTGAGTTGGTTCAGCGCTACGCTGCGCTACGGACCCAGTTACCTGAGTTCGATTCCCGCTCACGGCCACCATTAGCAGTGATCGCGATTATCTGAACTGGTCCTGGGCCTCCCCAAGGTAGACTCAGCTTCAATTGAGTACCTGGCGCGGTGTGCAAACATCGCCACTAGGGAGACAAAGGCGGACGGTCGTGGTACTGGCCACCCACCGCTAACGGCACTTGCCCTAAACCTCTGTTAAGGCTATACGGGCCATCTTTGTCTCATGCATGGCATCCGAGCGAGGTGACCATTCAATTAGCATACAAAACATACAGTATCGAGAATCTTCGATCTCAAGTATAGATCATGATAACATGTACACGACTAAGTGGCGGTGACGTCACCACGGGCGCCTGTGCCAGGCTAGGTGCACCGTCGCTATGCTGTACACGCAGCTCTACGCAGGCACGACATCAATAGGAATGGGGATGGGCGTATCCACTCTGCGCTCGTAAACAAGTGATGAATAAAAAAATTACAATTTGCAAATATGACGCGTGTCTAGGGCACGCATGCAGCCTTGCCATGGCTCGCTCACGCCACTTGAGGGAGCTCGAGGGAGCTCCTCTAACGGGGAGTGATCTGCCTACTCTTCCACGGTGGCTGCAGGTGTCAGGAGAGGTGTGGGCACCCACACTTTACCCCGCCGCAGCTGAATCTGCTCATCGACTGCTCGAACTGGCCACTGCCGGGTGGACAGAGGCAGGAGGATTTAAACAAAATATATCAACAGGGGCCCTTTGTTAAAACTGCCGCGCCGGAAGATCGTCAAGCGCCACTGACGTACACGATCAGTTCAATTTAAACTTAGGTTGCTGCGTGGGTAGTACATCGTGTACGAATACAAAATATCTGCACCATCACTAATGCTGGTCTTTATATATAAACGTTGCACCCGTGGCACACCGCCACGGGAATGTGGGTAGAGTGAATGATTGAGTTCGTGGAACAGGATAGGGAAGAGAGAAGATCAACAATGGGTAATATAGAGGGATTGGAGGGAATTTTTTTTTTAAAGGGATTGAATGGGAGGACGGAGAGAAGGGATGACTGGGCCAAGATGTCAGGGGGGTCATGAAAGGGTGGTGATGAGAGGGAGAGAGAAGGAGCAAACGGCACTAAGCAGCATCTCTTTTGCATGTACTGTCTGCTGAACTTCTTTCTCACCGTACGTAGCCAACCGTGATAATCGGAGGTGCGGGGGAAGGACAACAAACTAAACACAAAAATCGGTTCTAAAGAAAAGAGTTTTCAATCTACATATAAACCTGCATAGCTCCAGTGGCTTCCTAATATCGAAGGAAGAGCGTTCCAGACGGCCGCATCTGATAAGCGCGCGGTGCGGTGACCACTGACCTTGTTCGATGGCTACCTGATAGCCGCCGCTACTGCTGCTGTGAGGATGAGGGAGAATGAGTGGAGTTTCCGAGGTGGTTTCTGCCCCTTGAGGAGATCGACTCCGTCTCGCCCGGCGTAAAATCAGCGGCGCACTCCGCCCACGAGGTTGTCTGTCAAACCAACATTTTTAATTCTCCGATCTGAACTTTTAGGCAAATGAACGTGAACACCGCGTCTTATCAGGTGCCTTCTTTTTAGAGGGGCATCCATCGAGAGCCCAATTTAATCGCGAACCGAGGGAGTTGCTGGCTCCGTATCCTCGCGTGACATGAGCCCAGTTGAGTCGCCCAGCCACCTTCAGCATTGCACGCGACCTGCAGTCTGCTACTCTCTACGATGCACACACGCAGAGAGAGGGCCCGGGTGGTCCATTTAGAGATGGGTCACTCACCCGCCCATACCGGACATCTTCAGAGCTCATCCTCCTACAGCCTCAATAAAGATTCTGATTCTGTTACCCCACTGCTTTCAAATACTGTCTCCTCAACAGGTGGTTGAATCTATGGGGTTCTTTTGAGAATATCAACATATCGAATCTCAATAAAATAATTAAACTCAACTCTGCTAAACTATTTTAATGTTTCCAGGTAAAGCTAAGCAGCTTATTCTTTCAGAAGCGACCGGGCCACAACTAATAGGTCGACGAAGCGGCTTGTCACGTGTAGATTTAGAGCAGCCAAATAATCCAGACATGCCGTAATGTTGATGCTAAATGTGGAGGGATTGAGCCTGGGTAGTCTTTGGATGGGTGACCTCTACGGCTGCTGCTGCTGCTGCAGCGGCTGCATTGTGGGCAGCACAGGATAGTGGAGAAAAAAATAAAAACAAAGAAATTGTTGGACTGTACTTCTACGCACCCGTGGCTGTGCTCTCTGTCCGTCACGCCCAGGAGTCGGCAACGTGCAGCTCGCAAGCGGCATGCGGTGGCTCTTGAAGGGCCGCTGCTTCGTGACGTTATTCACGTTGCGTTGCGGCTCTTGAAATATTGAGGGTGGGCGGGGGTGCTACAGAATTTGAACAAACAAGGCTTCTTCTTATTATTTTTGGTTCCCGAGCCCTGCCCGTGACTGACGCGGGATTGGCCGGGCTCATAATCCAGCAATTGGATTTGACAAAAGGGATGTGCGTATGCGTTGAACACGCACAGAGATGGATTGCATCTCACCCGCTGTCATGAGCGCACCGTCTCTCTCGCATTCATGGCAATTGATCCGGGAGCCAGACCTGCCTGTCTGGTCCGTACGTATGCAAGAGCCCTTTTCCAATTGTCTAAATTAATTCACGTCACTTCAGCTCCCGCTGTGCGCCTGACACGTTGTGCACGTGTGCACGGAGGAGCGCTGACATGGTCTGACAAACGGAATGGAGGAGAGAAAGGCAGGAGAGACCTACATATGCTCCAAATGTCACGACATCTCTCTGGCCTTCTCTGTTTATCTGCTCTGAACAAGGGTCATTGCCTAAAACGTCACCTATGTTTTTTTGATTTCCTTGCAAGGTCGTGGTATTCACGAATGTTGTAGTATACACAAGATAACGATTAATTTAATTATCGATTTTAATTCTATTCTGGTGGTTACATAAAGCCACCAAATGTCTCGGTTTGGCATGGCGAGTCCCGCTGGGGTCAAAAAAATCTGTCCCTCTATGTCTGTTGTAAACATTGGGATTTTTTTCTGACTCGGTTCAAATAATCGTCACCGGTGGTGGCCGTGAGCGGGTTCGTAGCGCAGCACATTAACCACTACCACTACGCGCGGGTTACGTGACAGATTTGACGTCACAGCTCACTTGCCGTGCAAAAAATAAATGCATTATTGAGCCCCCTCCCCCCCCCAAAAAAACACAAAAGTGTATTTTAATAATTTTTGCATGGTGTACAGTCTGGAAAGTACCCACATGGCAAATTTCAAGTTTGTTGCATGTCGGAAAGTACGCTAAACATTTTGAACAGACACACATAATCACAACTTTGCCTTTTATATATATGGAGATGAGCGGGGCTCGTGAATGAGTGGGCGTGGTTATGCATAAGTGGGCGTGGTTATCTAAAAGGGGCGTGGTCGTGTGAAGGTGGGCGGGGCAGGCGGAGGGAGGGAGGGGCCGCCGGTTGACGATGTGCCCAGGTTGAGCCTTCCAGAAATTCTAGATTTGAAGCTTTCGTGACTGCAAGGATTCATACTCTTAGGTTTTTTCGGTAAAGTCACGTAGGTAAAAATAAATAATAAAATAAAAATTATAGAAATAATAATAGAAATAACATTATAAATCATGTGCGAGTATTTATAACGATTGTGCTAATTACGGGAAAGATGGCACAGAAAATACAAATGAAATTCCGTACTGCAGACGAAACGGACATGCAACGTTTGCAGATGAGAGAGCTCATATGGACAAGGCCGTGTCGACAAGACAGAGGAGAGGGCACGCGCACCTCCACGTGTACACGTGTGTATGTACGTTCATCCGTCCAATCGTGTGTCTGGACAAAAAACAAAGATCCCCCGTGTAGCCTTAACAGACTGTAGGGGCAAGTGCTGTTAGCGAGCAGCATCCATGAAGGCCGGAACGACACACGAGGGGGTGGGTGGCCAGCACCACGCCCGATGTTTACACACCGCACCGGGTACTCATTTGAGGCTGAGTCGACCTAGGGGAGGCCCAGGAACGGTTCAGATGATCGTCGCTGGTGTTGGCCGTGATTGGGAATCGAACCCGAGTCGCCGGGTTCGTAGCGCAGCGTGGCGCTACGAACCCGGCGACTCCACCGCTCCTGGACACACGCGCACGCACGCGCACGCACGCGCACGCACGCGCACGCACGCGCACGCACGCGCACGCACGCGCACGCACGCGCATGCACGCACGCACGCGCACGCACGTGTGTTGCAGCGAGCAGCCCCGGGTTACCGGCTTACTTCTGCAAGGGACTGAAGGAGGGAGGAAGGGGAGTGAGAGTGGTCGGGGTGGCAGTAGGACGGAGTGATGGTAAGAGGGAGGGAGTGTGAGTGATGGTAGGGATGGAGGGAGTGGGAGTGATGCAAGGATGGAAGGAGTGGGAGTGATGCAAGGATGGAGGGAGTGGGAGTGATGGATGTATGGAGGAAGTGGGAGTGATGGAAGGATGGAGGGAGTGGGAGTGATGCAAGGATGGAGGGAGCGGGAGTGATGGTAGGGATGGAGGGAGTGGGAGTGATGCAAGGATGGAGGGAGTGGGAGTGATGCAAGGATGGAGGGAGTGGGAGTGATGGATGTATGGAGGGAGTGGGAGTGATGGAAGGATGGAGGGAGTGGGAGTGATGGTAGGGATGGAGGGAGTGGGAGTGATGCAAGGATGGAGGGAGTGGGAGTGATGGATGGATAGAGGGAGCGGGAGTGATGGAAGGATGGAGGGAGTGGGAGTGATGCAAGGATGGAGGGAGCGGGAGTTAAGGAAGGATGGAGGGAGTTGGGGAGCGTGATGTAGGAGGGAAGGATAAGAATGGAGCATGATGGAAGGAGACAGGAGGGGGGATGAAGGTCGGTGGAGGTGAAAGCAGTGATGTAGGGGTGGACAGATGGAGTCAGGGATGGAGTTGTGGAGTGAGAGATGTAGTGAGTGATGTAGGAAGAGGGAGGAGAAAGTGATGGAGGGCGAGAGATGTAAGGGGGGATATAGGCGGTATGGAGTGATGGGGTGAGTCATAGAGTCATAGAGTGCGCAATGGAGAGAATGAGGCATGCATGCATGCAGGGATGGAATTAGTGACAGAGGGAGTATGGAGATAACGAGCCGAATGGCTCACAGGGCGATACCTAATAAATGAACTAATAAATAAATGAACTTGAACTTGAACGAGCGATGGAGTAAGAGGGAGGTGAGGATGAAGGAGGGAGTCAAGGGGCTGACAGGGCCTCTACCTACCGTCGGGATGAAGGGAGTGATGTTGTGACAGTGATGGAGAGATGCAGTGATGGGACAAGACTAGTGATGGACGGAATGCGCGACAGAGTGAGAGCGACGGGAGTGATGTCGGAGGGAGGGAGGGGGAGTGGAGCGAGGTTGAGGATGTAGGGGGAGGGAGGGAGCGAGGATTGGGGTGCTGCTAACCCTATAAAGGCGCGTGCAGGACGCACGCTGCGCTCATTAAACTCCTCACCTCCATCGCCACGCGCACGGGACCGAGCGCTTCCACACAGACACTGAGAGAGAGACACAGACACACACACATAGCTCAGATATCCCTGGGTAATACCGTCACCATTCGCCATATAAAGATTGCTTGCTCCATCAACTCGCTCCGCTTCGCTAGAACACTCGTGCAGTTTCGCGGATTCGAGTCTCGCGTGGCTGCGAGGCTCATCCCGCGGCTCGAGATCGGTGGGCGAGCGAGCGAGCTGGTGGTGGTGAGCTGGTGGTGAGCTGGTGGTGAGCTGGTGGTGAGCTGGTGGTGAGCTGGTGGTGAGCTGCTCTCGTTGTTGCACGTCGCTTTGCGGTGCTGATAACCACGAGGAGACAGCGCGCATCACGCTGCGTGCTGCCCAGGTCTGGCACGGGATTGTCAACTGCGCTCCCTCCTCGTCCTCCTCGTCCTCGTCATCCTCCTCCTGCTCACCGCTCAGGTGAGTTGCTGCTCCGCGCATTCCATCGCTCGCCGGAACAGGAGGGAAGGCGTCTTCACAATTCTGTTATTGTTGTTATTGTTGTTGTGATTACCGGCGAAGCGTCACGGTACTCAAATTGTAAATGTCGTAGTGGGCTTACTCTTCAACACACAGCCGGTGTACTGAACCAGTCACTCGTTGTCACATTTTGTTTACGTGACAAGCCTTACTAATTGGCTGTGTCGGGTGGTGATGGGTTAACGACACATTCATATTAACGCGATCTAACCCAAAAAAACCGTTACGGATAATATTGGTCGCGAAAGCCGATCGTGTTCAACTCGCGAACAGCTCGCAGCACACACACATACATCTGTGTGTGTGTGTTATCAGCTAAGAAAACAATACATACACACACTCAACACTTCGCCAATAACGAGTTTGAAGATGGGACCAACACCACGCCCGACCGCCTTTGTCTCCCCGGTGCTGATGTTTAACATACCACACCAGGTACTTATTTAAGGGCCAGTTGAAATGTTTCTTACTAATTTGGTCGTGAGCAGGAAATAGAACTGAGGTCGGCGTACACGGAGCGCATTGTGCTAAACACGACGAAGATCCCCCGTGTAGCCTTAGCAGACTGTTGGGGCAAGTGCTGTTAACAAGCGGCACCTATGAAGGCCGACACGGCACACGAGGGGAGTTGGTGGCCAACACTACGCCCGGCCGCCTTTGTCTCCCTAGGTTGATTCAGCCTCAACATGTACGTTCGAGGCGTAGTCACCCTCGGATCACAGATAATTAAATCGTCATTGGTGTTGGCCATGAGCGGGAATCGAACTCGTGTCGCCGGATTCGTGGCATACACAAATACAACGAAAGAAATACATACACACAGACACATGCCGTGTCAATGGTATTACAAAGACACATGACAGGTGGCAATACAAACGTGTTAAAATATCTTCCTGAAGGAGACCACTCAGCCGAAACATCGATAATTTTCCTTAGAGCAGCCCGAATTAAAAGCACATAATTTGTATGCGTACTGTATAAAACCACCAAAGGCCAGCACATTCGTCAATAGCACGGCCCTGAAAGATTCGGCTTCGCAGCGCAGAGAGAGGAGAGTGTGCAGAGTGATTCACAGTTCATAATCCGCTTCAGTTACATCCGTCAGGGCCGTCCATTGTGGGGGGGGGGGGGGTACGGGGCCCGGGGCAACCCCCCACCGCGTGGGCCCTCTGCGCCCTCAGACTACCCCCCAAGTCTTACTTCTAACACCGTGACGTCGAAGCGCGGGGCCCCCCATAGCGCGGGGCCTGGGGCGGTCGTCCCCTAGGGTACGGCTCTGACACAGATGGTTACTGCCTGTACCCGAGTGTAGGGTGGGCTTGTATGCCCACGCAACTGTGAAAGCCTAGCAGGCGACGTTTCGGGCAAAGGCCCTTCACCTGTGTGCGAGGCATTGTTCATTGTCGAGGCATTGTGAATTGTGCACCACCGCCAAAGGAGTCTCACGACAACACGTGCAGCGTCTATGTGTGTGCTCGACAAGTCACGGAGAACATGCATTCACATCGACATGAATGATACATCATCGCTGCTTCAGCTATTGCGCAAAGCGTAATTAATGCATTTAAGATCATTTAATTACTCTAGCCTGTAGCCACTTCATAACCGCATCTGAGTTTTAATTTGCAGCGATGTTGTATTGATAAAAGTACCGATTGATGGCTTACACGCGCCTTTAGACGAATATCTCATCACCTGCGTGGAACAGACAGAATATAATGCATGACAATGTGTGGCCCTTCAACCCACTGCTGGATGAACGCCTCCGCATCCCGCGTCCGTCCCGGGTGTTTTCTGACCATACTTCACCATGCGCTGGTCCAGTGCAGGTCGGTGCAGGAAATGAGTGACCAGCAGCGGCTATTGGCTGTGGGGTTGGGGCGAGTCGATCTCAAATGCGGGCGGCCGGGTCGCGTTATTAGCGCCAGTGCGTTAACCACTGCGCCACCACTCCCCCCCCATCCCACGTTTAAACTTCTTTCGCACCGCGCGGAGGCAGCCGCGCCTCATCGGAGGTGCGAAGCAATTATGACGTGCGCGCCGTGGAGCCGTGTTCACACGCCGCTGTGGTTTGCATGCTGCACGTGGTGGTGGTGGTGGTGAGCACGCAGTGTCGCAGCGTGCGCGCTGAGCCCGGCAAACCAATGACGCGCATCAGCGCTCGACGGCGTTCTGATGATTCATTATTCAGGCACGGTCAAGACAACTCCCAATTCCGAGCGCGGCGGCGTAAGAGAGGAGGCGATTCATCCAGCGGTGGATTGACAAAGGCCTGTCAATGTATAATACGGTAGTAGTAGTAGTAATTGTGCTTCGTGCATTGTCTTCCAAGCTGTCAGACCGGCGTGGGAAGAGTAGGCCAAATACCCTCTATATGGGTTCTCTGGAGCTCCCTCTCGTGGAGCCTCTTTGGCCAGCAGTGGCGAGAGCATGTCATTGATTAATTGTAGGGCCGAGCCTTTTACGCGAAATCTGAGTTATAATTTTGGGAACTACGTCTCTGCCTCAACAGGCACAGACAAAGATCCCCCCCCCCCCGTGTAGCCCTTACAGACTGTTGCGGCAAGTGCTGTTAGCGAGCACGAGGGGGTGGGTGGCCAGGCCCACGCCTGCACGGCTGCCTTTGTTTACTCAGTGGCGATGTTTCATAATCGCACCGGGTTTAAGGCTAAGTCGACCTAGGGGTCGGCCTAGGGGTCGCCTCAGCCTCACCTACAAACGTGCATTCGCGGGGTGCACGCGCTGGATTACGAATGACAAACGCACACAACAGAAGCGTTGCTTTCCACACGCGAGCTCATTATGCATGCATGGGGCTGAGAGTGCAAAGCAGCCAGGTGTATGTACGAGTCTGATCTGAAGAGGATGTCCTAGGCGACCGCATCTGAATACATATGGATGACTGCGACTCGGTGACCGCTGTAAATTCTAATGATGTTCTAGAAGGTTCAGGAAGGGCTGTGACATTCGCCACGCGTTCTTGTCGAGGACGTGCCGACCAACTTCAGGCGAACTGGAGCGTTCCCAACAACAGTCGCGGTTCTTCTTGGTTCTTTCGGTAAAGTCACGTAGAAGGGAAATAATAAAATAATAAGAAAAAAATATAATAAAATACAATTCTCACGACGTTTCGGCCACAACGCAAGCAGCCGTCCTCAGGTGAAGAACAGGGTTGTCGGAAAGACAGCGTCTGAATGAACACCACCAAGCTTGGCAGCGTATATTTAATAAAACATAATAAAATTCTATTTTATAATGTTTTATTTTTATTATTTTATCATTTCCCTTCTAAGTGACTTTACCGAAAGAACCAAGAAGACGAATCCCTGCAAGTCACGAAAGTTTTAAATCGAAATTTAGTCGCGGTTCTATTTAGACCAATGCCTGGGGTCGGTGAGCGTCGGGGCACGAAGTTCCCCATCGACTCCACGGGGCTCAGCGCCCTTCGACTCCACGAGACTCGCTGTGGGCGCGCCAGCTCGAGGAGAGCGACGCGCGAGACGACACAATGCGGATCACGGCGGCAGTGTGCGACTGTGCAGCGCTTGGTCGATCCACTGCTAGACGGGTTGGCCTCGCCGCGTCGCGTCGGTCACGGTGGTTGGTTGTTTGGCCATACTCCACCACGCTGGTCATTTTAGAACCCGGTTTAAAAGCATTTTTGTTTTAGAAAATGTGTCCTGCTGCGTTGGCTTTGGTGAATACGCACCAAAAACAACAACAACAACAACACATTCACCATTGGAACCTCATTTGCCAGTAAAAAAATATATGATAATTGTTTTTTTACCCTTCCATCTGGCAACAAAACTGACACCTTTTTTACAAGGAGTCATGTTTGCATAGACCACAATACCTGCAGTTTGCATTATGACTGTACATGACTGCAGGTATTGTGGTCTATGCAAACATGACTCCTTGTAAAAAAGGTGTCAGTTTTGTTGCCAGATGGAAGGGTAAAAAAACAATTATCAACAACGCATTCGTCAATAACACTGCGACGCTTCTGATAAATATATTTATATGATCGGCAATATTTCGGGCCATTGACCGAAACGTCGCCTATTATATATTTCCGACCCCAATTGGGTGGCGTTGTTATTGTCACGTGTGCCGATTTGACGAGGGGCGACTGAAAGCCAAATGCTTGAATCTGGGCGGTGGCAGCGGTTCCCCGCTCTGGGTCCTCGCCGCTGCCTCGGGTCTCGGGCAACTCAGCGGCTGCTCCGCTGGCCCCGTGGTGCGTCCTGTACGGCTCATCTCGTCGTGCGCGTCTCTCTCTCTCTTGTGGGGAGCGGTGGCGCAACGGTTAGCGCGCTGCGCTCGCAAACCCGGCGACCCGAGTTCCATTCCCGTTCACGGCCACCAACACCATTGACGGCGATTATCTGAGCCGGTCCTGGGCCTCCGCTAGGTCGACTCGGCCTCAGATGAGTACTTGGTGCTGTGTGTAGTAAACATCGCCACCGGGGAGACGCAAGCGGCCAGCCAGCTGAGCGTGGTGTTGCCCCCCCCTCCCCATTCGTGTGCCGCGCCGGCATTCATGGGTTGCTCCTGGCGAAACAGCAGCCTGGCTAAGGCTACACGAGACGATACTTTTAGGTTTTTTCGGTAAAGTCACGTAGGTAAAAAAATTAAATTAAAATTAATAAAAAATAATAATATAAATAAAATAAAATAATTGTATTAATTTTAATTTTCTTTTTTTACCTACGTGACTTTACCGAAAAAACGAAAGCTTAAAATCTAGAATTACACGAGGTGATCTTTGTCTCTGTGTCTCCCAGACATCAGCTCGTCGAGAGCCCTAAACCGAAGGCTCGAGCAAGGCGAGAGAGGAGTGGGGGGGCCGTCATGATGAGCCTGGCGCCGTCGCGCGAGCCGTCGGCCGGCGTGCCCGCGAAGAACGCCTACCGCATGGTGGTGCTGGGCGCCTCCAAGGTCGGCAAGACGGCGCTCGTGTCGCGCTTCCTGCTCGGCCGCTTCGAGGACGCCTACACCCCCACCATCGAGGACTTCCACCGCAAGCTCTACCGCATCCGCGGGGAGCTCTATCAGCTGGACATCCTCGACACGTCCGGGAACCATCCCTTCCCGGCCATGCGCCGCCTCTGCCTACTCACAGGTACGGCGTGGGGTGGAGACTCGAGGCGCTGCTCTTCCTCTCTCTCTCCTCTTTCCCGATGGGGTTTTTTTCGGGTGGTTGCCGCGCGTTGTCCGACGTTTCGGCGTGCTGCCGGCAAAGTTTCGCTCCACGCGCTGGGAGCTCAAGTAGGAATCAGCCGATAGAGAGAGGGATCCTGGATGTGATGTGCCGGGTGTGGAGATAAATCGTGGCTTAGGTCCCGAGTTGCGCCTCCCCAACAAGATAGCCACCCACTAATACAAGGCCACGAATACAAGCCCTGCCACCGACCCTAACTAAGTATTCAACCAGTCACTTACCCTCCCACTGACCATAATCAACTCAATCTTAATTTTGGAGCTTTCGTAACCAACTCGCCTACCAGCCACTAGCCCTGCCACCCATCACAACGAGGGAGGGAGGGAGGCAGGGAAGGGGAGTGCATGGGTCAGGATGTACACAAAGTGGTCCTCGCTTCACCGTCGCCAGACCTCGCGGCGGCATCATTACGACGCAGAGACTCAGTCACAGCTCATTCCCCGGGTGCCTTCGTGAGCCGGGCGACCCTGCGGGAACTGCTCAACGTGCGAGCTACTCATGAAGGGGACTTTGATTCGGCCGCGGCCGCGTGAGACGGAGACGCCCCAATGAAGCGGTGGTGGCGGCGCGGGGGCGATTTGAAATTTGGACGCCTCCCAAGCGCGAGAGGCGTTGGATCGGCTGCTCGCTCAGAAAATAAAAATGGGAAAATTTTTCGCCTCTCGTTCGTGCGGTGGTCGCAAATTGAAACGAGGACCATTTGCATAACGCGAAGTCGTGCATTATCACAGCGGTTTTAATCAAATGTGAATTTACATATTTGTTAAAGGTGTCTGAGCTGCTCAGCTGTTGCAGGCTCAGAACACTGAACCAGCACGGACACAATCATGGGTCTCAGCCACCGGTCATTAAACTGGATTCTCAGGTGTAGAGAGTTGATTGTCTTGGCCTGATGATTTTCTTCAATTAATTTAGCAACATTACCAGCTCTGACAAAACTAGACTTCAGTTTGACATACAGCAGCAGCAACAACAGCAACACACACGTTTGCAGGGCATTCATTGGTGAGCCCCTAGTGTGGATAAAAATGTCTGTGATGAGACTTCAAAAGTAGATCTGTGACATCATCCTGCGGGGGGCAGGGGGGGTCATTCTCAAACACGGGGTGATGCACTGCGAGCTGCAGCAATCCAAATGTAAATCTCTCCACCCACTCCTGCCCCCCCCTCCCCACTGCCACCAACCACGCGGCCGGCAAACCCCAACGGACTGTGAAGGCAGAGCGAGAGTGCGCAGAGACCAACATGTGAAGAGAGCAACATCGCACTCGCCACACCGGAGTGCCCGGGTCACATCGCTGGGGCTGAATCGTGGACTCGAACCCATTGGGCTGATGATGACGATGGCGGTGGTGGTGGTGATGACGATGGTGATGGTGGTGGTGATGATGACGATGGTGTCGCGCCGTGATGGATCGCTGGAACAAAATGTCCCTTGGCTAAGAGACCTCTAAGCGGAGTGACAGCCACCACACCTTGAACGCGGTTTCATCTCAGCAAACAGCACGCACCTTGGGGTCAGCTGACTTGGATGCAACCAGGGGTACTGACACAGATGCGCTGCTGCTGCTGCCTGGAATACATTTTTTTAAATACCACAGTTGCGACTCCTTGAGTTGGTGGTCTAGACAAGGCTGCGCGTCGTCACGTGCCGGGGATGGGTCACGGTCAAACTCTCCGGGAGCTGTTGACTGTGGATAGAGTTCGCGCTCAGTTCACAGGGCGGCCGGTGAGAGTGAGGCTCCGTGAGCATCCATCAGCATCGCAGAAACAGAGAACAACTTCACCTCTCGATCTGGCCAAACAAACAACAAACATCTAAACAGGAAGGTGCAGGTGGGGGTGTGTCGGGGCAGTATGACACGCGCACCCTACGCTACTTGTACACCCGTTGTTTTCCTCCTGATTTAGTTTTTTTCAAAACTCAGATTTGCCAGCTTCTCCGTGTCAGCGCGCCAACCACCGCGCCACCGCTCCACCACTGCCGCCGCCTCTCTCATAGGTTGCGCGCTTAAAGCCTCTCACCGGACGGTCCAATCCGCATTTATCGAGGGTAACTGGGGTGACTCGGGGTAGCCGCTCGTCGTATTTTTGCAGCGTCCTTATTTACGCATTATTCATATTCACGCATAATTCATATTTACACATTATTCATATGTCACGTGTTGTTTGTGACGGACACGCGAGCGGGTCGGCTGCCCGCGGAGCACAACGGCGGCCAGAGGCGAAACCCGGGAGGGTACCGAGAGACGGGGGCGGCCGCCCCGGGCCCCGCGATTTGGGGGATGGGGGGGTTAGGGGAGTGGGATTGGGGGGGGTTGGGGGGAAGTGGGTTTGGGGGGGGGGTTGGGGGGAGTGGGTTGGGGGGGGGGTGCCCGCGCTTTCGACGTCACGGCGTCAGATGTCATTCTTCTCATGGAGTTTGAAGGCTTCAGTGGGGGGGGGGGGGGGTCCACGCGGTGGGGGTTTGCCCCCATGGACAGCCCTGGCGAGGTGGGCGGCACAATACAGAGGCCGTGCTGCGACCTTGAACTCCGAATTGTTATTCAAGTGGAGCCGCGCCTCTGATGATGCTGCTGCTGCTGCGGTTTCGCAAAGCAGCAGAGAGGGAGGGGGTGGAGGACGTCCCGCGGCTCGCCACGAACGGCGAGTGGCTTGGCCGGCTCACTGCCGCCGCCGCTGCTGCTGCTGCCCCGGTGGAATCGGACTCGTTCCTGTTCATAGTTCCCTCTCTAAAGAGGAACTGCTGATCAATGTGCTGTTACCAGATCACCGTCTGTCCGTGTAGGAGTCGCGTGGGTGTCACGCGAGGGAGAGGCTGGTGTGTGGAACGAGAATCATGTAACTCAGTCGGAGGCGAGGGGGGGGGGGCGAGGTGCGTGCGTGTGAGTGTGTAAACGTCGCCACTGGGGAGACAAAGGCGGCCGGGCATGGTTGCTTTGCCACCCATCCCGCCACGTGCGCGTCGACCTTCATAGGCGCTCGCTAACAGCACTTGCCCTAACAGTCTGCCGAGGCTACACGAGGCATCTTTGTCTTTGCATGACCTGCAGCCACTCGTCATGACCAGTCCCCGTGCGCCACCCCTGTCCCCCTGTCCCCCTCCCTGTCCCCAGGCGACCTGTTCGTGGTCGTCTTCAGCCTCGACAGCCGCGCCTCCTTCGAGGAGGCCAAGCAGCTGCGGCTGCAGATCCTCGAGACGAAGGCGTGCCTCAAGGCCAAGCGGCGCGCGCTCGCCCACGACGCGTGCCGCCCGCTCGTGCTGTGCGGCAACAAGGGCGACCGCGGCGACGCGTGCCGCGAGGTGCCGCGGCGCGAGGCCGAGGAGCTGGTGGAGGGCGACGTCGCCGGCAGCGCCTACTTCGAGATCTCGGCCAAGCGCAACACCGGCGTCGACGAGATGTTCCAGGCGCTGTTCGCGCTCGCGGGGCTGCCCGGCGAGATGAGCCCCGCGCTGCACCGCAAGCTGTCGGTGAGCTACTGCGAGCTGCTGGCGCGCAAGTCGCTGCTGCAGAGGCGCAAGGGGCGCAGGCGGCCGGCGGCGAGGGAGGGCGGCGGGCCGGAGGAGCGGCCGAGCCGCGTGGAGGAGGAGGAGGCGTGCGGAGCGATCACGCCGTTCGCCCGGCGGCCGAGCGTCAACAGCGACCTCATGTACATCCGCGAGAAGGCGCTGGGGAACCCGCGCGATCGCTGCGTCGTCCAGTGACGTCGTCTTCGTATTCGCGTGCCGTGACGTTTGCCAGTGGAGGAGGAGGAGGGGACGGGGGGTGGTTCTTTCTCACTGGTTGGTACCGGGGTACTGATGTGTGGGCTGGGTGGGCTGGGTGGGTGGGTGGGTACAAGGGAATGTGTATTGGTTTTTCGTAAACACAAAACAAATTCTGGATAAATGTTGCGTTTTTAACTTTCTCAATTTAGAGAAGAAAACTTAAAAAAAAAGAGTCCTCTCCTTTGGTTATTTTTACTTGCGTGAGTGAGCGTGCGCCTGTCACCTCGTGTTCGAGCTGCGTGCATGGGGGTCGGCGAGCGGAGACCGCGGGAGACACCGACGCCACCCTCGAGCACCGCGTGGTGGGCAAACAAACAAACATCACTCGGCTCTGCGCTGGCAGGAATAAGATGACGAAGCTACAGCCGGGGGCTCCGATCACGAACAGTAAACGTCCCGTGGCAGAGGACGGCTCGGACACAACGACACTCCTCAACCAAGACGCAAGACGGACAGAGAGAATGCACGAAGAGCGTCTTCAGAGAGAGAACGCGGTTTTTTTGTAAACGTTGATAATAACTTTGGCAGAGAGGCTGCAGTCAGAGCTTGTTGTGAGAAAACGAAGCGACTTTGGCCCAGGCCACACAGGGTGAATATTATCGAGCGTGTCTTCTGTCCGAACTGCTGATGGGCTCCGACCAGCGGTCTCAAGGGGTCGTGGTGAGACAAGTCGAGCGATGTGACGCACGGGCGGGGAGTTTCAGCCGCAAAAGGCAACGAGTTGCCGCTGGACTGGAGCGTAACCGCTTTGTCCGGGTTTCATCAAACCCCAGTGGAGCAGGCTTTGGGCTTTAACGCCATGAGCGGCAGAGATCTGGAGAGGCAGGGGAACGAGAAGATGGATGCGCCTCCTGATCACTCCTTCGCCCTCCACCTCCAGCCCTCTCGCTCCACATAGACACACACACGCACAGATGTACACAACAACAACAGTGACAACAGCTGCCACGTGCCACTCAGTGGCAGTGACGCCACCGCGGCGTTTGTCCCAGGCGAGGTGCGCTTAGAGGCCACGAGATGCCGTGCTTAAGGCTCCCTGGCAGCTGGTCACGGGACACCCCCAGGTGTTACGGGTTAACCGACTGCGATGATTGGCGGATGCGCCACCTCTGCTCTACCCACGGCGTCACCTTGAGCTGTCGTCGTTGTTGTGAGCAACATCAACAACACAGGCACACGTGGCGCTCTGCCAGTTTTGTGAAATGTAACACTGGCGATGGTTGCACCCAAGACCGTTTTCCAGACAAGGCTGTAGAGATTTTGTTATTTTTCATTTCCCGAACGTGGCGCCACTGTGATTTGCCTCATCGCCGGCGCTCACAGTGGCATCTAAACTAAAAACGAAACTATTTTTTACTTTAGCAGGTAAAGTCCACGGAGCTATTTCGCTCTTTTTTCAGAAGCGACCTGACTATCACAAATGATGGCTCAACGAAATTGGCAACCAAATAACTCTTGAAGGCGTGATGTTGATTCTAAATATGGAGGGGAAAAAACCGGAGGACCACGGGGAGAGAGAGACGCAAACTCCAAATATATATAGCAGCAGGCGCCAGGGTCGGGATCGAACCCACGACCTCCTGTATACCAGGCGAGGTAGTCAACATCTCCTAGCCGCTTTGTCTAAAGCGCTTAAACGAATGTGCCGCAACCCGCGGAGTCTTCAAGCGGCGAGGCAGAACGGCGCCACCACCACCATCATCACCACCACCACCACCATCATCACCACCACCACCACCATCATCATCACCACCACCATCATTACCACCACCACCACCATCATCATCACCACCACCATCATTACCACCACCACCACCACCACCACCATCAACCACCACCACCACCACCATCGCTCTCGCCGCACGAGCTTCACCGGTGGCATTGGACCAGCCGCGCAGCTGAAAGTGTCCACTTTCTACTCTGTATCACAAGTTGTGTTGTTGTTGCTGCTGTTCGTTGTTGTTTGTTGTTGTTGCTGCGTGTGTTAATGCGTGCGGCGGGGGAGAGTTCACCGCATCACCCGTTCGCGGCAAGCGCGCACCGTTTGTCCGGAGCAGGGGCCGGCAACCAAAACGACAAGAAGAGGCGGTTTTTGTTCGAATTCGCTCAAAGCAACAACAACTAAAACCCAACCTCAACAGTTCAAGTGCGTCCGCAATGCGGCGCGTGTGGCGAACCCGAGCCTGCGGTGGCTCTCTGAGTAGAGGACCGTCAGGACGCAGCAGAGCGGCTCCTTGAGGAGAGCCCTGGAGCAGAGAGCCCTGTAGCAGAGAGCCCTGTAGCAGAGAGCCCTGGAGCAGAGAGCCCTGGAGCAGAGAGCCCTGGAGCAGAGAGCCCTGGAGCAGAGAGCCCTGGAGCAGAGAGCCCTGGAGCAGAGAGCCCTGGAGCAGAGAGCCCTGGAGCAGAGAGCCCTGGAGCAGAGAGCCCTGGAGCAGAGAGCCCTGGAGCAGAGAGCCCTGGAGCAGAGAGCCCTGGAGCAGAGAGCGTTGGAGCAGAGAGCCCTGGAGCAGAGAGCCCTGGAGCAGAGAGCCCGCGGGGCTGCTGGGCCGGCGGCGTCGCACGCGGCGAGCCGTACGCGTGAACGCGCACCGGGAGCGCCACGTCAACCTCCTGGCTTCAGGGGGGTTCGGCCTACTCCCTCTGCGTGTGGAGTGCTTCGCCGTGGCGTCGCAGCCGTCGGCGATTGCTGCCGAGTGGAGCTGTTAGCCACCGCGATGAATCTAGAAGGCCAATCGTAAACGAAGTGTAACAACCTCCATCCATGTCCCATGGCCCAAGGCCGATGCTGCAGCGGTGATCGCTCGATGGACAACAGCCGCGTCGAAGCCACTCGCTCAACGTGGGCGTGCTCCACATTGGCAACTGGCAACTGGGGCAGGGGCACTTCGTGCTGTCGCTTTGGCATTCATCCGTGCACGTTGTGACATTAAGCGCGGGGCCGCGTAGGTCAGCGGCTCGCTTGTGTTGTACCGGTGACATTTAAAAGGGGCTATGTTGGCGCGTCAACAAGAACATTTGCTTCTGCTAACATTGTCCACATAGCTCTGTGTAAATGTGAGCTCTCGCAACCGCGCGAGACGGAACGAACACACGCACGATGGCAAGGTGGTCGCGAGCAACGCCTCTTATTTTCGGGTCTCTTTGGTGGGTCACAAACTCTTTTAAAGAGGCCGGATCAGTGTGGCGTGCGTGTCCTTGTTTACTCTGGTGTTGGCCACCAATCCTCTGCAGCATTTGCCCCAACAGTCTGTTAGAGGCTATACCAGGGATCTTTGTCTTTGTTTACTTATGGGGAGCGGTAATGTAGTGGTTAGCGCGCTGCACTACGAACCCGGCGACCCGAGTTCAATTCCCGCTCGCTCACGACCAACATCAGTGATAATTATCTGAACGGGTCCTGGGCCTCCCCTAGCTCGACTCGGCCTCAAAACGCGTACCTGGTGCGATGTGTAAACATCGCCACTTGGGAGACAAAGGCGGCTGGGCGGGCGTGGCGCTGGCCACCCACGCCCTCATGTGCCGCTCCGGCCTTCATAGGTGCTCGCTAACAGCACTTGCCCCGAACAGGTTGGTTAGGCTATACGGAGGATCTTTGTCTTTGTGTTCACTCTGGGGAGGGGCGATGCGGCGTTTTTCGCACTGCGCCACGACGCCGGCGACACGATTTAGTGTCAATCGTGGCCACGGTGGACATCTGAACCGGCCCTGGGGCTCCCCTAGATTGACTCAGCCGTAAATGACTTCCTGGTGCAGCCCGTAAACATCAGCAGCACTGTGGGGAGAGAGCGGTGGCCGTGACGGCCTTCACAGGTGCTCGCCAACAGCACTTGCCCCAACAGGCCTCATGCATGGCTGTCAACCCCTTGTCAGGGCCCGACCTTATTACAGAACATTTCAGACCTGATTGGTCACCCCGTGCCCCTTATAAATCTCAAAGTTCATCCGACAAAGTCCCATCATCACGAGGGAGCAACACAAACTAATGGTCCAAACAAAGGTTGCCCTATTAAAACGGCTGTGCGCCGTATGGACCTGAAAACTCAATTTCCCTGTACAATAATACGGAGTGACCCGGTATGTGTTAACAGCTATGATTACGGGATATCCTCACGTTGTTGTTGATGTACAAACATATGCTTATCTTATCGATATTGTTATATTATTGCTCCAGCTATTACCGCTTGCCTTCTGATGTTACCCACAGCCCCAAATTGAAGTCGGTTAGTACTGGCACTGAAACATTGCAACAGTGCAGAGTCCCGAGAATGTATTTAGCCAGCAAAGCCTCGCCGAGTCTCAGTGAGACCAGACCAGACGTGTTTCTCCGTCAGCCCACGGTCTATCAACACTGCAGTGTTTTTGTAATAAAGTTCAGCACAATACCGACAGATTTTAGTATACTGTGTTGTATATTTCTGCCATCACAATTCCTGCCATCAGAACACGGGTGCCATTTCCTGGACTGCTCAGGTCAAACCTGCACAGGTGGCAACTTCAGTCTACAGACCCCTTTTTTATCAGGAACGTCCTGATTCGTTTCGCACAATGATGGCGTGGGGGGGGTGACGATCGATGCTATCTCAGGGATCGCCAAATCAAAGTAACAATAAAATACATTTTTTGTTCGAATTCGGTCCAAAATAATCATTAAAAAACCACCCCTCAATATTTCAAGAGCCGCAAATTTGCACTGCTGGTGGCGAATACGAGGCGGTGGTGGCCCCCTAATAAAGAAAATAAAGAACGCCACGAGGCAACCCCCTAAAAGAGCCGCGTGCGCCAACTCCGGGACCGCAGGTTCGCCGACCCCAGCTCGACAGCGAGCGGAAAATATTCGCCACCCTCCGGCCAGAAGGCCGTACGCTGGAGGATCTTTGTCTTTATTCCAGACCCATCTGCGGTGACCTCAAGCGAGATGAAGGGGTGTGGTGGGGTGGGCGAACAGAAGACCAGGGGGTTAGGTAACAGACAGATGGCCCAAGTGTCCGTGACATTTATCCAGACAGTCGCCCAATTTAGCAAAGCGATGGATGCACGCGCAGCACTTTGTTCCACACGACGATAATGGCGACGACAACGACGACGATGGTGATGATGGTGGTAATGATGAGAGTGTTGCGTGTCCAGATAATGAATAACCCGCCCGCGTGCTACGGAACATCGCTCAGACATTGAGACGCGCGCAAGCCACCACTTAAACATGCACAGACAAAGATCCCCCGTATAGCCTTCACAGACTGTTGGGGCAAGTGCTGTTAGCGAGCACCTATGAAGGCCGGAACGGCGCACGAGGGGGTGGGTGGTCAGCACAACGCCCGGCCACCTTTGTCTATCCAGTGGCGATGTTGACGCACCGCAGCTGGTACTCATTTAAGGCTGAGTCGACCTAGGGGAGGCCCAGGACCGATTCAGACTTAAAAATGCACACACGAGCTACTGCGTGTGAAGCTTGTGTATGATTTCAACTTCCAAATTTAGAGTTCTGTGGATGAGTCGCATTTGAAGCTTGTGATGTCAAATTGCGATCGGGAGTCAACAGAATACCCACAATCCCTGCAGGGTCGATAAAGTGAGAAACATTTCGCGTGGAGTCATCAGTGGCAGTCCCACCGCAATGACTTCTCCCTGCCAAAAGGAAGGTGGAGTTTCCACTTAGCGGCTCAAGGCCACCAAATGAAGCTGAGCAAAGCCTAATTGCCATTACATTGCGAGGTGACTTATATTGCATTTTTATTCATATACCGGGTGGAGCGGTGGCGCAGTAGTTAGCGCACTGCTCGATGAACCCAGCGATCTGGTTCTAAACCCTGCCCGCGCCTTCCCTTTTCACCAACCCGCACGAACCGCGCCTCCGATTATCACGGCTGGTTACGTACGGTGCGAGAGAAGTTGAACATACACGCACACGTAGCCAACTCGGTGAAGTGCGGTCAAACAACGCGCCACGATCATCACGCTGTGTGGGTGGGTAGGGGGGGGGACTTCATCCAGCAGTGGATCGGCACGCTATCTGTAAATGATAATTCAATAAAAAAAATGATGATTACGATTTACTCGCACGCGTTGCGTTGTTACACGTTGCAGTCTAAGCGTGCAAGGTCACGAGGTGGGGGGGGGGTTTGTGACTCTTCTCGTCGCGATGCGCTCACCACGACCGTTCTGTACTTGGCTGGACGTGGCTTTCGCTTTTCCTTTTTCTCTATCGACGAGTGTCCTCTGCTGTCGGATGTGAATAATAAAAACAAAAGGCACGCGAGAGATAGATTCCTGTTCCTCCTTCTCGTGCCGCGTAGAGAGGGTGGAGGAGTTTCGATTTAAAGCTTCCGTGACTGCAGGGATTCATCTTCTTGGTTATTTCGGTATAGTCACGTAGAAGGGAAATAATAAAATAATAAAAATAAAACATAATAAAATACAATTCTCACGACGTCTCGGCCACAACGCAAGCAGCCGTCCTCAGGTGAAGAACAGGTCTGTCGGAAATACAGTGTCTTTATTATTATTTCTCTTCTACGTGACTTTACCGAAAGAACCAAGAAGGGTGAAGGAGGTCTCCGCTATTGCGAAGTCACGATGGTCATGTTTACGTTAAATACAAAACAACAACAACAGGTAACCACCCACGTGACTGCAACAGCGGCGGCGCTGGGTAAGAGACAAAGGGAGCAACAGCTTCGGGCGTCACGAGGCTCAAGGGCGCACCGGATTCATGGAAAAGAAGATCGGGCTGAAGCAAACACCAGCTCGAATTCAAGCCATAGAAACATGATCATTGTAATAAAATCCGAAAAACACGAAAAATCTAAACGTCTTTATCATCCACATCCTGTCCGCATCTTCTTCTCTCATCTTCTTATCGAACTCCATCTTTGGCTCTTGCCTACATTTCTCTCATCTCGTCACGTCTCCCGTCTATGGCTCTTCATCTCATGAGCAACCTTGACGTTTAAACGGGGAGGGGGGGGGGTCGGAGGGGTGGGAGGGAATAAATTAGTTCGTTTGGTGTCCTTCCCCACACCTCCGATTAGCACGGTCGGCTACGTACGGCGCGAAAGAAGTCCAACATACATACAGGCAAGGAGCTCACTGATGGGACCAGATCTTCATCGATCTGTGAGCTCCTCGCGCAATCCAGTTGCGTTCATCCCAGGATGGATCGTAGGCAGGCCAGCGTGAATGTTTCAAACAGGCGCAGATGTTCGTCTCGGGGGCTGCACAGTTTGCAGGCGCAGTAGAAGGGAAGAGGGCATCACGGGGCAACGAGCACCGCTTGAGCGAGCGGCCCCATCGGAATCGACGATGGAGCCCGTTCATCTGCCCGGGTCCAGAAACTCGGGGGTCCTTACGGGAGCAGCCGGCTCAGCCATCGCTGCTGTGTGCGCGCGTCACTTGGGCTGAGCGCGCAGGATGTCTCTCTCGGTGATTCCGGAGTGGCGGCGGGCGGGGGGAAACTGGCCTGCCTTGGGTATGACATATCAGAAGCCTCCATCGAGCAGCTGGAGAAGGCAAATGACCGTTAATGGTCGAAATGTCTCTGCACTGGGGAAGAGGAGGAGGGGGGGATACAGGGTGGGGGTCGACAGGTCTCTAATTGTGCTCACGTATCACAGACGTGGAAGCCCTGAGAGACAGCGCCAAGCAGTGCGGCCCCCGACAAGACACTAAAGTGAAAACACCCCCCCCATCACCATCATCACCATCGTCGTTGTCGTGGTGCTGCTGTCAAACCCCACGATGGTTTCAAATGGTGCGGCGGTCCTCACGCTGACAATGTCTTATCGGCTAAAGCGAAGACAACAACACTGGGATTCATCTTCTTGGTTCTTTCGGTAAAGTCACGTAGAATGGAAATAATAAAATAATAAAAATAAAACATAATAAAATAGAATATTATTATATTAATTTATTACATTATTTTATTATGTTTCATTTTTATTATTTTATTATTTCCATTCTACGTGACTTTACAGAAAGAACCAAGAAGATGAATCCCTGCAGTCACGAAAGCTTTAAATCGAAACAACACTGGGTTCAGGACAAATCCCCCCCGTGGGCAAGTCATGCGCAGCGCCGCTCAGGAGGTGCGCGATCGACGGCGTCGAGGGCCAGGCACAGCCGGCGGCACGAGAATTTGTTCACCGAGTGAACATTGCGGGCGGCATTGACGCACGAGCAAGGCCATTGACCAAAGCGCTCAGAACGTGCACGAGCTTGTGAGAGCTCAGGGGTTACGTGCGAGTGAGCTTGGATAGTGCTTGGGTGGACGAGCACAACCAATATCAGGCGTTATAGGCTGCGGGGGCTGCAGGAAGCGGTGCGGCGACATCAATTGTCGTACTGTACTGCTGCTATGCTCCCCACCTACACTAACACACACTGACCTAACGTGGTGAAGTATGGTCAAATAACTCCACACGACCCGCGTGGTGAAGTATGGTCAAATAACTCCACACGACCCGCGTGGTGAAGTATGGTCAAATAACTCCACACGACCCGCGTGGTGAAGTATGGTCAAATAACTCCACACGACCTGCGTGGTGAAGTATGGTCAAATAACTCCACACGACCCGCGTGGTGAAGTATGGTCAAATAACTCCACACGACCTGCGTGGTGAAGTATGGTCAAATAACTCCACACGACCCGCGTGGTGAAGTATGGTCAAATAACTCCACACGACCCGCGTGGTGAAGTATGGTCAAATAACTCCACACGACCCGCGTGGTGAAGTATGGTCAAATAACTCCACACGACCCGCGTGGTGAAGTATGGTCAAATAACTCCACACGACCCGCGTGGTGAAGTATGGTCAAATAACTCCACACGACCCGCGTGGTGAAGTATGGTCAAATAACTCCACACGACCCGCGTGGTGAAGTATGGTCAAATAACTCCACACGACCCGCGTGGTGAAGTATGGTCAAATAACTCCACACGACCCGCGTGGTGAAGTATGGTCAAATAACTCCACACGACCCGCGTGGTGAAGTATGGTCAAATAACTCCACACGACCCGCGTGGTGAAGTATGGTCAAATAACTCCACACGACCCGCGTGGTGAAGTATGGTCAAATAACTCCACACGACCCGCGTGGTGAAGTATGGTCAAATAACTCCACACGACCCGCGTGGTGAAGTATGGTCAAATAACTCCACACGACCCGCGTGGTGAAGTATGGTCAAATAACTCCACACGACCCGCGTGGTGAAGTATGGTCAAATAACTCCACACGACCTGCGTGGTGAAGTATGGTCAAATAACTCCACACGACCTGCGTGGTGTGGAGAGGCCCTCATCCAGCAGCGGATTGCATGTACTGTATGTACTGTACGTATATTGAACTTCTTTCTCGCCGTACGTAGCCAACCTTGCTAATCGGAGGTGTGATTGAAGAAATGGCAGTACATGCATACATTGTTCATTATCATACAATTATTCAGCCTCTTAAACATATAAAAATGTCATTGTTGGGTACAGCAATGTATGCTTGTGATCAAGTGCTTTTGAGGCAAGTCGTGGTGGATCACTCAGACTTGTGAAACTCCCAAAGGGCTGTCCTGCTCGGGTGGACAGGAGACGGTAGAACAGCTCAGTGGGTATCTCCATCCCGCACCAGTCACGTGGACACTCCCTCCCACCGCACACACGCAGCAGCATCAGCAGCAGCATCTAAGCACCGTCCACCTTCAAGTTGCAGCTCAAGGCTCTTACCTGTTCGTGCTCAGCTGTTCAGGTTCTCGCCTGTCCAGGCCCTCACCTGTCCAGGCCCTCCCCTGTCCAGCCTCTTACCTGTTCAGGCTCTCACCTGTTCTGGTTGGCGTACGAGGCAACTTTGAGCTCTGGCTCCGAGTTCTCGATCAAGGAATGCATTGAACTTGTGAGATATGTGCTCGCTACAAGTTTTTTTATTATTATTACGAGTATTTTTTGTGTGGATTTTCCTCTTGGTACTCTGGTTTTCTCCTACACGCAAAACACGTCCCAACACAGAATCGGCCAAACATATCAATGCAGGACCCTCCTGAAACAGTATTGAGGATTTCCTGGATAAATGATAGTTGTATTTTTCTAATTACTGCATTACATGATGTAGAGGAACCAGTGGTAGATAATCCACATTTCCACGTTAGGGACCAGTCTTTCTGATTGGACATCTTACTACCAAGTGGAACCCTGACTTGAGACTTTAACTTGCGACCTTCTGTTATGAGTCAATCTCTCCACCGCAGCGCCAAACTTATGCGATCGTCCTGGAAATGGCCTGACAATTACGTAAATCGGGCCTTTGAACTAAACTATTTTTTATTTTACCAGGTAAGGCCCACTGAGCAATGTAGTTCTTTTTCAGAAGCGACCTGGCTATCACATATGGTAACTCGACGAAACAGCTTATCACATGGAAATTTATAGCAGCAAAATACTCTAAACGCGTGTTTCTAAATGTGGAGAGAAACCCCGGAGGGGAGAACATGAAAACTCCAAACTTACAGGCGTCATGCATACCAGGCGAGGGAATTCACATCTCGTCACCTCGGCGTAAATGTCCGTGTGTGCATCTAGCTGCGTTACCGTTCTCGACGCACGTGGTCAGGAATGCGTACAACTCGTGACAAACGGGAATTGTTGTATTTTGTATGAACACAATTTTGTTTCTACCGTATCTGGAGCACAACACAACATGACGTGGGGAATTAATTAGATCGCGATGCTCCGGGAACAGGGCTAAATGAAACAATGATGGATTATTTTCTCATTTATTAATAATGTTTTGTTGTCGTTTTTAAAGCACTGCTTTATATATATTAAAAAAAAAAGAATGCGTGGCTTTTCAAACCTGGCTTAATAGCAACACTCTCCGGTAAGACTCTCAAATGAATAAATAAATAAGCACCTTCAGATAGAGGGGGGGAAAAGCATTCATAACACATTCATTATTTTTAAGATTAAAGGAAATTGCTTCCTGCGTAGGAAATTATGTCGCAGCAGCCAATGTACTTTGTCGTAAATTGAAAGCGGATCGACACACGAGGCCCGTCGATTATCCTTGGAGAAGAGCGTCTCGTGCACTCGTCGTGTGACGGAGGAGTGAGTCTGAGCTCTCGGGCGCCTCGTGAACGAAGACAACGGCGTCAATGTCGCCACCCGCTTCCCTCGCTGACCGCCGGACACCGTCCAAGACGCGGGGCCCGAGAAAGTGTCCTCGCGCGTGGCCGGCGCTCAGGCGCAGAGGAAACGGCCGCAGGGAAAGAATGAAAAAAGTTAGGGCCCAAAGAAGCACCGAGAGGCAGAGGTCGCAAACGGGTTTTGATTCCTTACCCGTACCCGTACCCGGCCGCACCAGGGTCGCAAATGGGTACCCGTACTCGGCCGGGTACGGGTTCCCGTTCCCTACCCGTACCCGTACCCTACCCGAAATGAGTGACCAACGGTGACTCACCAATGACTCACGGCCTACCCGTACCCCTACCCCGCCGCACCAGGGTCGCAAACGGGTACCCGTACCCATACCCGGCCGGGTATGGGTAGCCGGGTATCGGGTAGGGTACGGGTATCGGGTACCCGATTGCGACCTCTGCCGAGAGGTCTGGGATTCACGAAGAGAAAAAAAACCACACGAATGCACGGAATCACCAGCTTGAATGCAGATCGTCATCAATCGATGGATGAATATGGCAACGTGTTCTTAATGTAGATAACCAATAAACAAGAGTGCTTAAGTAGACATTGGAAACGGTGTCAAATAATCCTGTCACAGGCATTGTGTAAACAAACTTTGTGTTCTGCCTCAGACATAATGGGGTTTAGCAATGCAGTGTTGCATGTCGCAGTGTTTATCAATTTAAACAAAATATGAGGACTGGGTTAGTCCAGCCATACACACCACAAGGGGTGAGCCCACAAATGTAATAAAACATTAATGGATGTGATACTGCGCGTCAATACTTTTTTCAGGAGAGTCCTGCATATGTTTGGCCAATGTATTGTGTTATGAGTGTTTTGCACGTGTGTGTGTGTGTGTGTCATCTCGGTCATCTCAGTCAGTCGACCCGTGGCACCTGGGTCTTCCCCGTGACCTCCTGCCAGCGAGCGTTCGACACTTCACGTGGCCTCAAGGTGCACATGGCCTGGCACAAGCGTCGTGGTGACGTCACCGCCACTTAGTGGCGAATGGCGGTTGTTGTTGTTGTGTGTGGGGAGGGGATCAAGGTTCCCAGAGAAACCCCGTGGTTGCGAGGGGATAACACCCCAGAGGTGCACGCAGATGGCTGATGATCCCATGTCCTGCATCAGGTTGAGATATCGCGTCACCCACCAACCCGACCCCCGGAGCTCCGTCTTACAGGCGTGGGCCACCCGAGTAACATCACGCGATGCCTGGACCGGGCCGTGATTTCTCGCTGAATGTGTTCTGGGTCCCCGCTGGCACACAACTCGTGGCCACAGCCACCGCGAGAGGCATAGTGGATGTGGTGTGCCAGCTGCGGGTATATGTTCCAGGTCGCTCACATACAGCATTGCAAGATCGTAAGATGTAGTGGCAACTTTGGGGAAATGCCACATTCAGCAGTGGATTGATCATGGCCGATGATGATGATAACCGTCCAGACGCGAATTAAATATCGCCCTGGCGTGACCTCCACGTGCACCAATCTGCGTTGCATGTAAGTACTGATTGTAAACTTCTTTCGCACCGTACGTAGCCAACCGTGCTAGCCGGAGGTGCTGCGAGTACAAATAAAATACTTCACGCGTCAAGTTGCCCCCACCAGGCCATCACTCTTCCCACCGGCGTTCATCACGATCGATATTAAACCTTCATTTAATTATCAAGGCGCGCTCCACCCCTCTCTCAATTGTCAGGGGGGGGCGGTGCGATGCAATGCCCCGTGGATGCGACGAGAGCGAGCGCGCGCGTTCGGATTCCGTCCGCGCCAGATGTTCAACTCGTTTGCGTTCTACGCTGGCGTCCGTAATCGCAATGAATTGAGATCAGACGGACCGTGGCTGCGGTGGTGGCGGTGTTTGGCGGCGGTGCTGCGACCATCTGCGTCTGTCTGGCCGTGACGGCGTCGCCGTTTGTGAGCGACGTCGCAGGGAATTGATTAATAAGCGGGGCAGCTCCCGATCTGCTCAAGAAGTGACGGAGGATGTGGATTGTGCCCAGCACCGTTAAATCGCCCATTGACTCTCTTGACAGCTCGTGCTATAATTAAACACGTAAATAATCACGTTAGAAAACTTCCATCTCGGACTATTAAAATGTTATTTATTTCATCAGCCTACGCGCCCACGGGACCAATATCATCTTTTGTTTTCTTGACCCGTTCTGACCTCCTGGGTCTCAAGGGCTGACCGACCGCGACACTTTTCATTCATGCGGAGAAACCGAAGGAGGAATGTTATTTATTTATTTTATTAGCCATAACAATCCATGGCAACGGTGGAGGAGGTTGCGAAGCGGTGGTCATGCGGTGGTTTCCAAACGGCAGACCTGAATTTGAATCACAGCTACCGGCAGTTGTGAGCCTTCGTCAATCCACTGCTGGATGAAGGCCTCCCCGCACACCACGTCAGTCATGAGGTTTGTTGGACCATGCTCAACCACGCTGGTCAGTGTGGGCCGGTAAGACAGGAAGGCCAAGGATCAGTGTTGATGTCACTCGCCACCAGTGCCGGATGAAGCTAGTGCGGGGCATATAGCATGTGTTATAAACGGGCCCTAAATAAATAAATAAACTTAAATATTAAAACACATTTTTTTTACTTGCACAGTAAAGTAATTACATTTTTTCATTTTCTATACAGCCAGATAATACGACCAATCGCTAACCTTCAACACCCAGTCATTCATAAAAGTTGAAGGCGGTATAGTACTATAGTAATAAAGCAAGTGCAGAATCACTGAACCGGAATTGATAGCTTGAAAGCTTTAAGCGCGGGGCCCTTGAAAGTGCGGGGCCCGTATCGACTACATATGTAGTAGCTACTAGTAGCTACTAGTAGCTACTAGCTACTAGTAGCTACTACATATGTAGCTTCTACATATGCAGTAGCTACTTTTGCGACTAGTATAATCCGGCACTGCTCGTCACTGATGTTAGCCGTGGCTGGGAATCAAACTCCGGTCGCCAGATTCACAGCATAGTGCACTAATGATCGCATCAGTATGCATGTTTGTATGCAGGTAATTATAGATATTGCATATCGTTATGTTGATTTATTGATGCGCTTTATTTAGCCATGTGAGATACCCCCCTGAGATTAATTATGCCCTTTCCATGAGAAGCAAGCATCAATGTTTCATGTACTGTATGGATATATGTGTCATGCATGTTAAGAATGGCTAGGATGTCAACAAAGGCGTCTCAACATCGCTACGAGTACTCCACACGCAATTAATCAATATAATAAAAGAAATGGGGCCCTAATCTGTATTCCAATTACAGTATTGACTTGAAGCACTTTCACTAAGTGTCTCCCACACAAACTGCACCGATCACGACAATGCGTGACAATCGTCGATTGGCTAGATTTAAGTGAGCGTGAATACGGTGTGAGCTTTTAAAAAGTACAAACGCACGAGGTGACTGAGGTTCGAGCGCTGAGCTGGTGATGCTGTGACCCTGGGTTTAAATCCAGGCAGATGCCTCTCATTAACCTGGGCGAAGTGGCGATTCATGTGGACATTTATAGCAACAAAATAATCTCAACAATCAAACATCTCGCCGTAGTGGCGAGATGTTAACTACCTCGCCTGGTGAACTGGAGGCCGTGGGTTCGATCCCGACCCTGACGCCTGCTGTATATTTGGAGTTTGTATGTTCTCCCCATAGTGCTGTGGATTTTTTCTCCAGGTCCTCCTGTTTTTCCCTCCACTTTAGAATCATCGCGCGTTTAGAGTATTTGGCTGCTATAAATGTCCACGTGGTAAGCCACTTCGTTGACCTCCCATTTATGGTCAAGTTGCGATCTATATAGCTTAGTTGGTTTCAACTGGTCAAATAAAAAATAGTTAAATAAATAAAACTGGGTTCTCAAGGGTAATACATTGTAAGTGTATACATATTAATAATAACGGTTTTTGGGTTAGATCGCGTAAGTATAAATGTGTCGCAACCCTCCACCACCCGACACGGCCAATCAGTAAGAAATGTTTTACGTTAACAAAACGCCAATTTGTTACTTCTTCAGCCCACCGGTGTGTTTGAAGAGTGAATCCACAACATTTACAATTTGAGTACGACGTGTCGCTAGAAATGACATCCAGCATCTTCGGGCGATTTGCCAGAATAGTGAAACCATCCACCTGCTTCCGGCCTTCTTTCACATCGTACGTAGCCAACCGCGGTAATCGGAGGTGTGGAAAGTTGGTGGTCTCAGCTCGGTCACTGATGACTGCGCACATATAAACTCCTACCCCAATCCGAGTAAACATGGTTCTGCACTTCATTTGGCTAAATTCCAACTCCAGTATTAAAACATCGGCTTCGCTGTCATGCGACAGTGACAGAGTGAGTGGGTGGGAAAGTGTTACCCTGTACTACGAGGAACAGATCATGTGAAGGGAACTCAGATCTAGCCCCGTGATATCCACTTCTGCGGGCCGTTCTCGAACACAAAGGGGGTTGCACTGCTCTCAGAGGGACCACCATTTGTGTTTCGTCTCGTGACGTAATGTCCATAGCAAAATCGGTATAGAATTGGAGAAAAAAAAATGTAAAGTGTGTGTTTTTAAAAGGACAATATGCACCATTTTCTCAACCCGCGGGTTGGATGCTTGCGAATTCAAATCCTGTTTGGGGCTTTATCCAACCACAAATGTCACATGGTGTTGAAACATCAATGAACTCCTAATGCGATATAAGCATTGGTCATCGTGTAGAGCAGTGTTGTCCACTCACGTCCAGAGGGGGGCCACTTTCGCCGATAAGACATCGTCAGTGTGAGGACCGCCACACCATTTGAACCATCGTGGGTTTGACAGCAGCACCATGACGACGACGGTGATGATGATGGGGGGGTGTTTTCACTTTTGTGTCTTGTCGGGGGCCGCACTAAGGGCCACCACGGGCCTTGCAATGAACAACGCTGGTGTAGAGGGATCGGCCCCCACCATGGGAATGTGGAAAGTCCACCACTGATGGGGGCCACAAATCTAATTGAGCTTTGCTCCGTTGCTTGTTTGGTTGCGGGGAGACACTGCTGGACGCCTTGACTCGTACTGAATCAGTCGCAAGTGTGGACCAGGGCCTGCCTCAGTTGGTAATGTTCAATGCCCTGATGATAATGGTGGCTGCGGGTGGCTTGGCGCGGCAGTGTTGAGTGCACTTCGTAGTGAACCTGAGTTTGATTCCCCGCAGTGACCACTCAAAACGCTTTCCTAACCAGTCACTACGAGTACTACATTGCCCAATGATCTGAACACTAATCACGAGCCAACCACTATAACTAACCCCTCACTGAGCTTAGCCTTAACCAGTTAGTCTACGAACAGCTGTGACTAGCTCTACCCCTAACCAGAGTCAATGCCCAATTCGCCAAACAGACGCGAGTACGAACTCGGGTCTCTTTCGTCGCATCTATTTTCCTCTCCATTCAGCTTCGGCACTCACGGAGGCTCCACTGGGGGCTTGTGTCGCCATCTAGTGGCCAATGGAGTTCCAGGAGCTTGGCGTGTCACTGGATTTGCCCTTATCGTCTATCGGCGAGAGAAGACTGATTGGTTCCACTCAATGTAGCACTTAATATCTATAATAAATGGGGTACTTTGGGGTACATCCTGTAAAAATGAATGTGTTGTTAAAACCCGTCACCACTCAACACAGCCAATTAGTAAGGTTTGTCACTAATTGGCTGAGTTGGGTGGTGGCGGGTTTAACGACACATTTATATTTAAGCCATATAACTCAAAAAATCATTTATTATAGATATTGGTCGTGAAAGCCTACGTGTCACACATTTGTTCGTCCTCATTTAGTTATATGGCGAATGATACTGAGTTACTATGGGACCCTTTTGCCAGTAATAATAAGATAATAACACAGATGTTCCGATGTTAAATAGAAGAAGAAAAAAACTGCTTGACCAGAGCTTCCAACGCTTTGGCGTTGGCACAGTCCTTGTGCGGTGAGACAAACCCATAAAGGAGGCCGTCTCTGGTGGAGGCCAGTTTGTTTCAAGGACATCCATCATCAAAGCATATTCGCTTGCATGTTTTACCACAAATATGTGTGGTTCATGCAGACTTGATACCTTGTCATAGGTGTCTATTTGGTGTTGTAACATCTTAACACCTCCTGTGTTATTACCAGAAATAGTAACGCCTTCTTTTTGTATCATCTTCATTAAACGTACTGACAAAACACATTCCTGCGGAGGGAGCTGGTTGGAACGTTGGGTTGCTCGGTCAATGGCCAGGGTCAACGGCGGCGTGATGTATTCCGCAAATATGCCCGACTGTGAGGGCGAGCACAAGCCGGCGTGAGTAGGTTAAACGTTGAGTTTTATAAGGGCACCACGGGGTGACCAGCCCCTCCCCACCCAGCCCCTCCCCACCCAGCCCCTCCCCACCCTCCCCTCCCCACCCAGCCCTTCCCCACCCTCCCCTCCCCACCCAGCCCTTCCCCACCCTCCTCTCCCCACCCAGCCCCTCCCTCCCCACCCAGCCCCTCCCTGCACGACGGACACAATAATCCCCTGTGGGCTGGTGTAACCAGGAGGTTCCTACCAGTAAAAGTGCCCGGTAGATATAGCACGCAGGGCTCATTACACATGCATACACGAATGAGGCGATTATGAACAATCGGATTCTTCCGAGAGTCCACGCGAGAGTAACATCCCCGGTAGTTGCCGACTCCTCGTAACACAACCAAAGATCCCAAGGTTCAAGGGTCAAAGACTCTCCACTGTCGTCCAACAGAGGGCGGCAGCCATCTCCTTGAGTCGACTGACGATCCGTGGCAACGGAGCACAGGCAGAATTGACTCTCTTCCATACAGCACAGTATACATATGTGTTGTTTGTGTGTCACTTGCAGAGCACCCACATGCCCAAAGGCCAAACGCGTCGAGCGGTCAGCAACAAACAGCACACGGGGAAATGCCCATAACGAGATGTGCGCGCAATTAATCTGAGATCATTCTGGGAATTGTGGAATTCCGTCACTGGCACTGGGCCACGCAAGGCTCGTTTAAACACGAGGGCACATTCATTTGTGTGGGCCACATTGGAACGATCCGGATTGGTGTGCTGACAGATAAAATAAAAGTCTATGAAAGAGGGTCGTTGCCCAAAACGTCGCCTATTATTGTATATTTTTTTCCTTGAAGGCAGAGTTATTGAGGAATGTGTTGTTGTTGCTATTTCGTGCTTGCGCGCCACTTTAAATGCGACACAACGCAATAATTTGCTAAACGAGGCAACAAGACATGATAATAAGATGTAACCTCAGTAGTGTGCATGAAAGGTGCCATTCAGTAGCATCAATTAATTCTGAACGACAGAGATTCTTAAAATATTATTTTAGTCCAGATATAATCTGCCTGCAGGCCTTCTCAGGCATCCAGAAAACTGCGCTGAATAGTAAACACGTTAATTATCATTACACTTACCTCAGGCTATTCATGAAATCCCATTTATAATTATGCTACCGTGATTATCCAAAACATACCCATTGATTACAATTTAACATTTCTGGAGGTGCGCCTTTATAATTGAAATTAAAATTAACTGAATTCTTAATTTGTTTTAATTAAAGTGAGGACACTGTTTCCATACAGACTTACCACATCACGAAGGTAAGTGAAGATTGGAAAACGTAATATCATGAGTTTCATCATATTGAAAATACAATACTGTATAGGTTGCATGCAGGTCTCATTGAGCCACAAGCACAGATGGTTGTGTTTTATCTCACAAATGACTACCGATATGAACACAGCGCTCACACATGCAGAAGGCATGAGCATGAATGGGAATTAAATGGTAAAGTCTAGATTTTGGCCAAACACAATGTATAGCGAGGGTGGCGTGGTGGAGCCATGGTTAGCACACTGCACTGAATCCAGCAATTTGGAGTTTGATTCACCACTGGCCACGACTAATATGAGTGGTGCCTGATACCAGAATCTGTCTTGTATGTATGTAGAACTTCTTTCGCACCATACGTAGCCAACCGTGCTCATCGGAGGTGCGAGAGAAGGTCTTGGGCGCACCCCCATTCACCAATCAGTACTGACCAACACGGGGAAATAAGGAAAAACAGCCCAATTGACTGACGTGGTGTGAGTGAGGCTTTTATCTGGCAGTGGCTTGACCAAGCGCTGCAAATTATAATTTATTTTTAATTTATCGCAATCAAACGCAAATTCACACTCTACTGACAGAGCATGAAAACTTTAGTGATAGTTTGCACATCATACATGAGGTAGGCCTGTAGAAATATAATGTATATTTACGTATTCACGCTAATTGCACCAATTATGTCTGGCATCTCTTTATATGAACAAATGTTAATATAAATATTTTAGCAGCTATCATGCTGGCAAGCTAAGAAATTCCAGGAATGCTTGATGACATTTTTATTATTATCTTTTTTGTGTGATGACTTGAATTTCTTTGTGCAAAGTAAAATTAGCTTTTTTGTTTGGCTTTATGTATTTGGCTATATATGGTAAAAAAAAAGATGGAGATATAATGGCCTCCTGTAAATTATTGATATTTAATTTCACACGGGTACTTTTGTTGTATACTCATGAAGCTCGCTTCTCTTAACATTCGGATTTATATATACTGTACACTTTTTATATTCAAGCCAGATCTCCCTTACAAGCCAGGCCTGCACCTGGGATAAATGCTGAAGGATATCTGACAATAAGGTCCTCCCTACCGTCACTAAATCGTTCAACGTGCAAGATCCCCACCACCCTTCAGCGGCCTATCACCTTCCATACTGCTCTGTTCCTCAAGTGGTGATGATGGGCGTCTGCTGTAGTCGACAATGGAGGCCCTTGATGTGCTCTCTCTGCAACGAAGTCTAGTTGTGTTTGGGGCGTAGGAGTCAGATGTCGTTTGTACGTGCTTGTTTTGGCACTTATTATGTAGGTTCTCATCTGACTGTGGAGTCCGATTCTGAACCCGCAGACGCCAGCACATTCCAGACCAGTGGATAACACCAGCGATAGATCAATGGTTCTTGCGATCATGCCCCTTCTTTTGGGCTTTTGAAATTCGCTGCCTTTCAAACAGTGACACAAGAGATGTGACATAGGCCTCACCAACTAGAGCGGTCTTAGATCACTTCTTCCCAACTATCTACTGGGAGGTGAGATTTCTTTAGGGTGGACTTAATGGCAGTATAATTAGTTGATCAAAGAAAAACTGGGAAGGTTGCTGATCAAATCTATGATGTCACATCGGGTTGAAATGTTGAGTGTTGGGGGTGTTGGACAATGTAATACTCTGTATACAAGCAGCCAGCAGTGGATAGAGAGTGCATTTATATATATATATAAATGCAATTAAGGCGACGCAAAATAAGATGATGTTATTATGCAGTTGACAGAGCAGTGATGAGAGGACTAAACAATATCGCATTATCTACAGAATGCATTACGGAAATTTTAATATGCAGATGTGCTGGTGTTATTGTGCAAATAAACACAGTGCTGTTCAGTGCTAGCATTGCAGTGGCTGCACCACTATTAACGTTGTAAGAAGCGTGACGACATATTGCTGCGGTGTACAACGTCATTATTTCTACAACTTAATCTGATACTGATGAAGCTGGTTGTAATTACTGGCGAAACGTCGTACTCAGATTGTAAATGTTGTGGCTTGGCTCTCCAACACACCGGTGTGCTGTACTAGTGACGAATTGGCCACGTTCTGTTTACGTGACGGGCGGGTTTTAACGACACATTTATATATTTACGCGATCTAACCCAAAATAAAACCTATATTATGGCTTAATTTGATTCATCAGTTAAAATGTAATGACGAAGACAATTACTGGCCCGTGCCCTTTAACGAGGCGAGTGACAATCGACATGACGCCCCATATTTTTGCTCATCTGCACAGGGGCCACGGGATTGAACGAGGGCGATGGGGTCATTGGGGCAATGTTGAGAACATTCGACGTGGGACATCTGAGTTCGATTCTCAGCCACGACTCACATCAGTGGCAATGTCAATTTGTGTACCTACAGAATATGCAGTACTTTATTTGAAGTGACTTACCTTTTCTATACTTTTAACTGCTATTGTTTTGTATTGTTTGTCATTATTAAATCGCTGACCCGCCCCTATCAGACATCTTTGAAAAAGAGCTTCATAGCTCATCGGATTCTTCCAGGATCAATATTCTGATATGAACCACCCTTCACCAACCCACACTAACCAACGCTAAAGTATGGGAGGCATCAATCCATTGGTGGACTGTGGTTGAACTTTACAGTATTGTAGAACTCATACCTGTCAAACCCTTATCAGTGCCCTACCTTATTACAGACCAAATTCAGACCTTATTGCTCACCCCGTGCCCTTATAAATCGAGACTTTACCTCTACAAAGTCCCATCACAAGGGAGAAACAGACAAAAAAAAGTTTTTCAGCATTTAAAGGCTGTACGCGGTATGGACCTGAAAAGTCGATTTCCCTATTTCCCTGGACAAGAATACGGAGTAACCCGTCTGGGTTGACAGCTGCGAGAACTCCGTCCACGAAATCAGCACAGAATTCACAACCACACCTCCCATTGGGACTTGGATTGCAATGGTGCCAATACACGTGAGTGGCCACAGGATAAAGTGGTGGCTTGGAGAGAGTTTCTCTGCTGCCCCCGTGACGAGGGCCGTGGCTATTGCGGGTCTATTAGTAACAGTGTTGAGCCATGTTAGTGTAGCTTGCTGTATGTAATTATTAGTGGTAGGTAATACATTGCTGGGGCCGAGTGAAGGCCGGCTTAAGACACCGCTTGGAATTCCTCGCAGGCACCGCGCGAGTGGCGGGGGCCGTCGGTGTCACGTGACCGGGGGAGGGGCCTGCGGGTGTGACGCAGTTAGCGGAAAGGGCCCTTGGGTGTCACGTGGTGGTTAGGGAGGGGCGGGGCCTGTGGGAGTCACGTGGTGGAAAGGGAGTGGGGGCCTGTGTCACGTGGTGGGAAAGACCGACCTGTAGGTGTCACGTGGTGGGAAGAGGCGTGGCTCGTGTGTGACACGTTCATGTGTACCGGGGCGAGGCTTGGCCAGTGTCCAAGTGACGTGTTTTTAGGTTTTTTCGGTAAAGTCACGTAGGTAAAAAATTAAAATTTATAAAAAATAAAAATAAAATATATTATAAAATATATTTTACTTTTATTAATTTTTTACCTACGTGACTTTACCGAAAAACCTAAAAATATGAATACTTGCAGTCACGAAAAGCTTCAAATCTAGAATCCAAGTGACGTGTGTGTGGGGGCGGGGCCATACTGACGAGGGGCGGGGACTCGACATGTCACGTGATGCGTGGAAGAGGGGCGGGGCTGCACTGTGATGGGGGGGGGTCAAGGGGTTATCTATCGATGGGGCGGAGGGAGGGGCTGTCGCGATGGAGATTTGGCGCGAAAACGAGAAGTTCGCGCGCCCCCACCTCGTGGATGAGGAACGGGTTAAAACGGGTGGGAGTCCTGAACAATCTCGCGATTCAGATTCAATCTTTGACTGCACTCACGGTACAATGCGTCAAATCGTGCCTGGAATAATCCGTGTGATGTGAAGGGCTATTATCAGAAACATCGCCTATCGACATGTTTTCCTTTAAAGGCAGTGTTCGTGAGGAATTTGTTGAGTTATTGTTACGCGTAAGATATATTTTTTATTAAACAAACCTGTAGGTTCAGACACTTTGCAACTCGTGTAGCCTGTCCATGCATCGCTGATGCACAATAAAAGTGATCTTGAAGCAAAAAAATCGTCGACACTCGTGTAATGGTAGCCGCCGCTGCTGTTCCGGCTGTGGCGCGCTCAGCCGCTCTCCCGCCTTTTTCGGCTGCCGCTTCCTCCCCGCCCCCATCGCGCTTCTAGCCCCCACCGGTCGCCTCGCTCCGCCCCCAAGCTCTGAACTCCGCCTCTTCCGGCCCACCCACGCTCCCGCCCCTCTCACGTGTCATTAAGCCCCGCCTACTCTGTTCGCATCGTTGTCCCCCCCCCCGCCCGAGCTCTTCGCTCACCCCTCCCGCGTTGTTAGTCCCCGCCCCTTCCGGTTGTCTCGCCGCCCGCGCTCCCCCCCCCCCCCCGCGTTTTAGCCCCGCCCCTTCCGGTTGTCCCCCCCCCCTTCCCGCGCTCCCCCCCCCCCCGCATTCTTAGCCCCGCCCCTTCCGGTTGTCTCCCCCCCCGCCCGCGCTCCCCCCCCCCTCGCGCTCTTTGTTGCGCGCGCCGCCCTCGGCGTCAATAAACAGCAGCGCGCTCCTCCACCAACATCACCACCAACAACAACATCAACCACCACCACCAGCACAGGATACATTAATCATAGCAGACGTTACCGATGCGGTTACCTCGCGTGACGCGGCGACGTTCGCCATAGCGCGAATGCAGCAAGGCGGTCGTTTATTTTAAAATATTATTAGTCGTAGTAGTGGCAGTAGTTGTGTTGGGAGCCGCGCGGCTGTTACCTGGCGCTGCGGCTCATGCGGCGTCCGCGAGGCGCGATCGAGAAAGCGATACGGCTGTTGAATCTGCGTGGACCAATACGAACGAGTGATGGTTCATAGTCGTGGCGGGGAGGAGTAGGTTTGTTGGCGAGCAAGGGATTTGAGAGGCGAGGTGGAGAAGGAGGAGGAGGCGGTGATGTCCGGGGCCTGCTACGGGCCGAGTCGCGCTCCGGCAGTCGCGTACGTGACCCCACGCACCCAACCCCGCTCTGCTCTCTCTCTCCCTCCACACTCCTCCATTCACACACTCTGTTCTTCTATCCGCTATCTACACACTCGCTATCATCGGTGTGTGTGGGTGCCTTCGTGCGAGGTTGCTGTGAAATGGTTGCGTGTGAAGCGTGGCTATCTGCAGCGAGTCGCAGGCCTCGTCTGCCCGTCGCCCCGCGTGTGTGTGGGGCACCCCGCCTCGGCGCTGGCTAATATCTAATGTTTAGTATAATAGCGGGTGTGCTCGTCAAGCGTGGCGACTCGCGTTGCTCGCAATAGAACTCTCCCAATTACTCCCCTTGTTATATTAAACACACTACTGTGTGGTTGCCTTCGCTTGGATGTGGTCACGCTTGGATGTGGTTACTGCGACTGTTGCTGGCGTGGTCGATTTGTCGACTTTGCGTGTCGCTCGCTGCAGAGAGCTGCGGTGCGTCACAGGCCTCGCTCGCTCTCGATTACTACGCTGCGCGTTCTTTTTTTTTCTTCTCCGCGTCTGCGTTTAATTAGCGGTGGATGTTTTTGTTGTTGTTTCCTCTGTTGTCACCCTCGCAAGTGGTTTAATGGGAATCGGTTGTGGCCGTGTCGCTTGGAACCGTGGCGGATGGGCAAGTGCGTTGCACGCAAGAGGCTGAGGTCACCACCACCAACCCACCACCGGTGGTGATGAGTCACATCCTCATGGAAAGGCCCAGATTTTACCACAGACGAGAGAGAAGGGGGTGGTGGATCTCGGCCCCCTTGCACACCAGCATTCAAACGACTTATCTCCGTAATAGTGTTAACTTTGACCGTCGTGAGACATTGCGGGTGTATTTCACCATTACCGGGGTTGATGTAACCACACATTGCAATGTTTTTTGGATCTCCACCGCTGACTCGCAGCGTCACACAACGTTACAACAGTAAGCACATGTAAGACCAATCATTTATTGTTACTGTACTCAGTTTTACTGATGGCCTGAAAAGTGGATAGCTGTATATGGAATCCTTATTGTTGCGAAATACTTCACCTCTCTGTTCACCACATTTAACTTTTATATCGGTAATTATCTTGCTGGCATCACGCACACTTATTTTGACCAAAGAGATTCATCTTGCTGTCATTTAAATCCAAGACCATGACACATTTAACCTTACTCTTGACCCACGTCTAGTTTTACTACTGTCCACAAAACAACGTGTAACTTTAAGGCTGTATAGTCTGGGTTGTATACTGTCGTGGTTTATATTTTCAGTACGTGAACTATTAAAACATGTATCTTAGCCGGTAAGGCCCACTGAGAAAGCTTTTTTTCATAAGCAACCTGGTCACAAATGATAGCTTAACAAAGTGGCTTATCACGTGGACATTTATATCAGCCAAATGCTCTGAACGCGTGGTGATGTTGATTCTAATTGTGGAGGGATAAACCGGAGGGCACGGAGAAAAATGCACGCGACCACGGAGAGAACATGCAAAATCCAAATATACAGCAGGGTCTGGATCGAACTCACGACCTCCTGCGTACCAGGCGAGGTAGTAAACATCTGGCCACCGCAACGCTCTAAACGTCGGTGGGATCCCATACACACCGACATATACATTTTGCAGGGGAGATCTCAAATTCAAAGTATGTTATGTACAACATATTTCGGTGCCGATTTGGAAGAAAAAAACGTACATTCATAATATCAACCCGTGAGAAATGCATGTTTCTCATAAAAACACATACATGTCAATGCATTGTATCGTGTAAACAGATACATTGAAAAAAGGATCAAAGCCCTGGTATAACGCCAGCTCTCATATATCACGCGACCAGATTATTACTTCACGGGCATGTGTGAAAGTGGAAATGAGAAAATAACGTAAAAAAGAGAGAATGTACCCTTTTTAAAATGTGAAAGTCCGATTTGACAAGCGTGACATTTTTTTAAATTATAGCTTCGGTGTATTTATATTTAGAGGGACGAGTGTTTTTTTAAAGGCGGCAATTTGTTTGCACAATTGTCTTGCACGTACAACTACCCCGGCTTGTCAATCCACCGCTGGATGAGAGCGGGGGGGGGCTGAGTACATAACAATGGAATTTTCACCACTGCCCTCTGCTGCCTGCAGCGCCTACAAAACCTGTTTATTTGTGCTGGCTGGACGCCCATTATCCAGGCTCAAAACCTGATAAGCTTTCTGAAGTCTTACGGGGGATAGAACCCATCCCGGGTGATTTTAGTCAGAGGCAATTGTCCCCCTAAACAATTTGTAAATGTAACGTTTCGGAGGAACTTGGAATTGATGTTGTCATCTTTGGCTCGACACGAGTGTCCACTTCATAACGTGAAAGCTAAAAGGGCCTTGTGTACTGTATACAGGCCATTAAGAACGCGATTGCACAACAATACGTGCTGTGCTGTGATTAAATGAACCCCTTCGCGGCATGAGTGAACATTTTAGGCCACGTTAAGTAATATGCGCAAATACATCCATCAAATCCCTTTTTAACCAGATAAAAGACTATCTTGAGGAAGGAAATTCTTGCGAGGAAGAAGGGGGTGGGGGGGAGGGGAATCACAAAGACAACAAAATATAAAACACGAAAGGGTGTGAAAAAAATAGGTTTAGGGGAGACTGTGACACGAAATCTGTAGGTTACAGTGTTTGTGACTCTTGGCATTGGCCTCGACTGGAAAGTGGCGTAATTGGGTTTAATGTTACAGCAGCAGGCAACAATAGCCAGCCAGTTCTATAAAGCTAGTACGTCTACTGTGCTGTGTTTATGCTCGCAGTGGCATGGATGTGTAACTTTTATACCTGTGTAAAAGTGCTGAAGCTCATGGGTGCACTCGGCAGACAAGCCAATGGTTGAAAACACCTTGTGAATTGTCATCGCCAAGTCAAGAATGTAAGGCACTATTGCAAGGCATTATCATCACGATCGTTTTGCAGTTATAAAATGCAGCTGCATTGCTACCAACTCATGCGAGAGGATGTGCAGGCAGGTTCTCTGTGAATTGGTTTCATTATGGCTTAGTTTATTAGCGTACCAGGTGAATGAAATTCTCCCCACGCCTGTCGATTATGGCGGGCGGGGGGGGGTTTGTTGAAATGTCCTCCAAACTGGTTTGGAGTGGTTTGGTGAAGGAGGGTGGCAGGGCGCATGGACCGCTTCAAATATCACTCTCGGTTGATGTTGCCGAGGTGGCGAATCAACTTAGTAGGTTTCTGGGTTCATGGTGCAGTGCACTCATCACTGTGCCACCACTCTACTACCCCACCTACACATTAAAGGGGGTTTAAATGGAGCTGTCAGGAGGGTCTGGTTACATTTGCATTCCTCACAGGGAGCCCGCAAGAATGCACTTGCTAAATGTGTGTCGGCACCGCACATTTGTGCTGTAGTGCAGCCACGTCAACGTAACCGTGATGGGCATTATTTATTTTGCGTACAGTACCTTCACATATTCACCATTGTACAACGTCGCGCACATTGATTTCAAGATGCACGTGGTTGTAGTTGCAGTAACAACAGTAGAATGGCTGGTGCCGACATGAATATTTCACATACCTTTGCCTAACTCAGTACTGTACATTTTATTTTGGAGTACAGTATCAACTGCAAAGTATCACCAATTGCGTGTAAAGTAAGAAGACGTTAAAATAAAATAATCGATTAAACAATGCTTGTTCAACATTCCTGCTTCTGATGGATTCGTATCTTAATTGAGCTTCGATTTGGACTGCATCCTGTTACTGAATTCAGGCTGCTTGTGACTCCCTTGTCAGATTTCCTGATTCCCAAACAGAAAAGCTGTGAGTTCAAATAGTGACCAGTGAGGGGTTATCGGTTTAGCTCATCATCCATCGATGTTCAGTAAAACGAGAACTGCTCTGTGGGAAATTGACAGCGGTAATTCTCCCGCCAAACGAGCGTCTAATTTCTAAAACACTGTCTCGGTCACCAATGGAGATAAGTACTATTCTTGCTTGTTGTAGCAGGGAGACATGGACTTTGTAATGACCACAAGACACTGTGCAAGCTGATGTTTCTTTTTCATTACAGTGTATGACCCTTGAAGTGCACTTTGGGACCTTGCTGACCACTCATGTGGATTCTTACCACTACATGAGGTCAGTCAATACACGTTTGTGCTGTGTTTACATCTCCTGTCTGAATGTTTCATTCACAGTGTTATGTGGACTAATTAAGCCACATTTGTGACCAGCTCAGTTGATGGTCGTTATTGCTCCTACTGAGCGATTCTTTTGTTTGCAGTAAAAATAAACCTTACTGCATTCCAGGCCTCTCTTGGAAATGTCTCTATGCTTGTAACTCATCTGTTGGTAATATATTCGCTTCCTCTTTTAAAACTTTTTCTTTTAAATGTAAAAGTAGTTTTATTGTGGTTTCTAAATCGCTGACTTGTTAAAACAAATTTATGGTCAATCTAAACATGTGGTTATATAAAATTATAGCATAACATTCACGGTCAACGTGGATAATGGGAAGGTTTTTGTGAAATAAAATACTGTGCCGTTGAGAAGTGGTGAAGAAAAACATCTGAATTTCCCGTCTAGACAATGGGATATTGAAGCCTGGATAGTACTCGTAAGGGTGACCCCACCAGGGATTGACAGGTTTTATAGGTGTGGGGCAGTGGGGGTATCCAGGACACGGCAGTGGCCAGTGTCACCCATTCTCTCGTGTACACGTGGGGTTTTCTCCGTATGCTATGTAGTTTCCTCCCACCTGCCTATACACTCATTACTGGTGTTGCTTAGGGGGGTAAAAGATTCGCCTTCCCAGTGATTTGTTGAATTCAGACTAGTGATTGTGCCAGAATCGGTATTTTTTTGGTCTCTTTTCCTGCATCATTCGTATTTTCTCACGTTTGTCTGTACCTTTGTACAGTTTACTCTGCGAGCATAAATGTTACATCAGCAGAATTTGCATAAGTCAAATAATTATTGATTCTTTTGACATTCAATCCTTGTATTGCAAGGCTTAAAAGTCAATATTAAATGGTGACGCGATGCATAATCACATCCCTAGCAATGACCAAACATCGCAATGTATAAGACCCTCTGGAAAATAACTCGACTATATATTTCCTGAGTAAATAAATGGCATAATTAGAATGTGAAGTTGGCATCTTGGATTTTCATTACCATGGGGAAATTCATCATTAAAATGTAAAAGATTACCATGGCTTTAGAAACACCAACATCAGTTTTAACGTTCATGTGTAAAACATTTTTTTTTTAAGCCTGTGCTTATTTTAGCTGCATTACTGCAATACGACAAAGGTGAAAGTATTGGGGAGAAGATTGGGCTCGGTCAGCTCTACCCAGACTTGCCTCAAGGCTTTTTTTACGTACTTCTTCCCCGGCTGCTTGTAAAAAAAAAATCCATCGCATGTAACTGTACTCTTCTACCGGAAATAACCTTCTAGGCCAGCAGTGCTCGCAAAACCCCGTTCTTACAACAGTGCCGCATCCCTGCTTTGAGTGAACCGAATTCGCATAAGTGCTGTGTGTGCTAATGGCAATATCACATTTTTGTTTTAAATCCCCTGATTTAACCTATTCTTCCTGTGACCTCCACACAGTTCAGATATTACCTCCTCTTGATGCTTATCCCATTGTAAATCCAAGGCACTGATTCTTGAAGTGGTGGAGCCATTGAAGAAAGAACTGCGAATCGTGGCATGTCGTTGCTCATCCAAACGGCAACCTAATATAAAATGTTCTTCAATTAATGAATGTCTTGAATCCTCCAATATTGCCGGCACCTATATCACAATATTGGCATAGTGCTCGTATAATAGTAAGAAAGACATTCATATGCCCAGGAAACCCTCACAATTTCTCAAAACCCTTTATACGGAAGGTCCTGCATTCCAATGTTTGGTCCGCTAATTTGTAAACGTTTGGTTTGTGAGAGGAAACAAGTACGGCCATTTTCTGGCCACTTTGCAGAGCAAGCGTACAATTTCTGGTGTTCCCCAGCAGTCTCCCATCAAGTGTATGAGCCATGCAACAACCCCCGCTTAGTTTCTAAAATCTGATTACATTCTTCACTTTCTGAGTGATTTGGTAATTAATGACGGAGAAATTTGATAGAAACAAGGACTCTGTGTCAATCCCATTTTGGACAAATATTTCACTTTACAAAGCAAAAGTGAGAAATTTCTGGTCAAATTCTTGACAGATCACATGCCTTGACCAAAACTATTTCACATTTGGCTTGTGTCCAAACAACATGCAGATACTAAGGATTAGAGTAAACAATTATCATTTTGATGGGATGTGTTTTCTGGAGTTCCATGAAATACAAAAGCCGAGTCTCAGTTGGGTTATGGTGTTCCAAGCCTCAATTGGCTCGCCTGAAAGCCGTGACCTTTTTTTAGAAATATTTGCAGCCTTTTTACCCAATAGCAGGTAGAAAAGAGTTTCCACCATGATGGCAATCGGGCCCTACGAGTGACGTTTTGATCTTCAAGCTTTCCTGGCTCAAGTGCCCTTCATACATCTAATTTTGAAAATTATAGGTACAATATGACATACATCTTTGAGTATAAATGATGCCATAACACGAAAGGATTTACTATTGGGTATAGATGTGGTATTTTGAAATAGGTAGGGATCTCTTTAAAGATAAGAATAATGTCCCAGTAAACTGGTTATATGCAATATATTGTACCTACCGTGTGTAAATAATTTCAATTGAAAAAATAAATGCTTACAAGCTCTGTATGCGGTCTTCAAAAGAACAGGGGATATACTTTCGCTAGTTCTGACACAAGGAGAATTGTTCTGTACTTCTGCCTGAGACCATTAGGGATATGTAACGAGCAATAAGAAACACTTCCTTCAGATCTCATTGCTATGCAGACTGGTGTTCTTATTGGTGCAATTTTCAGAAAATGCATGCATTTCATGTGATGCTGTGTTGCATAAACAATTGTATTTATACCATTGTAGATCTGATGTAAAGAAAAGTGCGTGATAGACACGTAGCAGTAATGCCGCCGATGATGATGGTGCACCACAAAACGATGTGTTGCTTTTTATAGATCCAATGGATTGGACACAACTTGTCTTGAGGGCATATTACCATTGACACAATCATCAGTAGAACAATGCCCTGTAACCACGTGTTGGGATTCACAAAAGGGACATTGTTTGCCATTACTGCAAAAGTGCCCTTTTGAGATGTATCGATAATAAAAACGTTTTCGACCCATTGCAGCATCACGCCGATGTGGCGACAATTTTACAAAAGAGATGAAGCCGGCGACTCGGAAATTTTTGCCGAGTGAGCCAGTGTTTTGTCCGCCCCTTATTTTCATCAGAGATAACACTTGAAGCAAAACAGAGGTGGTGCCCATTGCTCTTGGGAAACCTGCTTATTTAGTGAGTAAATAAGAAGCATAAAATACAATGGGGTTTTGGGAAATAATAAAGCTGGTGCCACATTCAGGAAAGGTTATTGGGGGGGCACAGTTTCAAAGATTGAAGAGAAAACATGCTTTAAACAAAGAAAAACGCTTTAATTTGCATACTTTTGTCACCAATTTTTTTATGTCCAGATATTGGATGGCCACTGAAACATGATTTGTAATGCTTGGAGAAACAACAAAAAATGCGGAAATTTGCATGCCCCGGGGAAGTTTTTTAATGTTTGTGTGTTGAACTTCCTTAGCAGCGTGCTAATTGGAGGTGTGAAAATTATGTGGATTGGGATAAAAAGTATGAAAGGGGCAAAAATGGAGGTGCATGGAGTGATTTTTGGAAAGCTGAACTTAGTGTATAAAGCACCTTACCGGTCGGTATCGAAGAAGCAGAACGTTTTCAGTCGGTGCATTTTTCCACTTTGATGTATGAATAAGGAACATTGACATTGACAAAGAAAATTGAACAAAAGCATAAAGCAGCGTGGCAGATTGAATGCTCGGAATCACACTGCGAGAGAAGTGTGTGGATCCGTGAACCAATGCAGATCAGAGCCATTGTATTGACTTGAGAAGGTGAACTTGGCGCATAGCAAATTGAGGAAGGATGATGGCCGAGCCACAAAACTGGTGAAAGAATGGTAGCCAGAGGTGAAAACGTGCTTGAGAGTGACCACCATGGAGATGGAGCGATGCGGTACACATGAGTGAGATGGATATCTTCACAGGACCATTATTGATGGCAATGACTTTGGCGCATGCCTTCATTTAGCGATGGAGAGACCATGGCTGTTTATTGCTTTTGCATAAGAGTGCCCTGCTTTATATGCATAACACATGACAATCCTGTAATACGCCTACTCGGAATCTGAAATTGATGTACAGTACTTAACAACTGAAACACATTGAACTACCATAGACCGTGGTTAATGAGGCCACCCATTGTTGCCTGTCCATTGCACTTCATGCCAATTGAACGATTCCTGGCATTTCAGTAATATTACATGCATTTACGTAATAGATTTTACACGTTTCCACTGATTGCAATAATTTTCTTTCCACTGCTAAATATAGGGCAAAACTTGGATGAGGTTGGAAAAACAGACGGAAAATACTTGTGCTAAAATTGACTGTCGCATGTATTTAAGTTAGTTCAGATTGCTCTCAATGTAATGCTGTCCACAGATACAACACTGCCTGATGGCAGCCTACATTAATAAGTATGTGCAATCATTAAAAGCTTAACCATAGTGTATACCCTATGTCCAGTGGGTGTGCAAAATGGGCTTGGATAAGCATGCCTGAGCTATATAAAAAAAAAACTCGTGATTTTAAAAATAATATGTACTGTGGACATACGAGATTTGTATTCAGCTATGAAATTGTATTCCTTCTCGGCAAGTGAAATGTGGCAACCTAGATTAAATGGGCATATTGTGTCTCCGACATCAAAATCTTGAGCATGGCCGTGTCAAACAAGCTTACTATTTTTACGATTGCCAGACAGCTTCAATAATTGGGGGATCACAAAAATGGTGTTTGTGTATTTAATGGCCAGCAGTCGCATCCTAAGCATATTCACAATAGTACACCACCCACGACTAAGATTCATGTTATTTAGCATGGTAGGAAACCTACAGTACTGTCATAAATGCTTAGAACCTGTAAATTCAGTCAGAGCCTTACAGAGACACAAGGTATTGCTTTGTTCCTACTGTTTGCTGAACGTCTCATAAAAAAATCCTTCATTTGTCTGCATGAGGCATGTTTTTATGAGCTGCCGATTTTTTTTATTGTGCTATTACCTGGTGGTGCAGTGATATGTGCACTGTGCCACAAATCCAGCGACCAGAGTTTGATTCCTGACTACGGCTGTTAAAGTCCATGAGCCTAGACCCGATGTTTCACTTGTCAGTACCACCCCCAAGGTCGCATAACATTTGTGGTTTTAATTTCTAGATGTGGCCAATGACAGCGAATGATGTGATAACCATTTGAAATTAGTTTGTCAAGTAATTCTCATTAGCCATGTGCATAAATTTGGTACTAAAGTTTAAGACCTTAAGTGGTACCGATTTCTACTCTGGCCCAAGGACTAGCAGGTGATGCCTTGTATAAAGGTGTCAGTTTTTGTACCAGTTGAAAGGGTAAAAACCTATTACTATATTTTGCCACTGGTAAAGGAGGTCTCATAGTGTAAATGCTTACCCCGAGCTCTCAATACTCTGACAGTGCGCTGTCTTTGAGTTGTACGCTTTTTGGCGTCATCTGGTCCAACACCAATGGAGACTAGGCTCTAAGAAAAGCTGTCTCGGGTGTGGACCAATCAACTTCAAGGACAGTGCATATCATTATCAGAGTTGTTTCTTGTTGTTTGCATTTTGACTGCTTGTGTTGTGGTTATTCCAACATGATGCCTTGTATAAAGGTGTCAGTTTTTATACCAGTTTAAAGGGTAACAACCTACTACTAGACTAGCAGTGAGTAAACCGGTTCTGGCCTTTCTCCCTTGCTTCACCAACCCATACTTGCCAGCATGGTGAAGTATTGTCAAACAACCTCAGTGATCAACATGAGCGTGGAGCAGATTTCATTCAGCAGTGGATTGACAAAGGGCTGTAAATGAAATGATTGCCTTACGTGGTATCCACGCAGCATCGGGACGATGAGCGGCATGCGACTTTGGAGCCGTTATTGCTATGGCAACTTGTGTGTTATTGCCTTCAGTGAGACCTAGTGGAATGCCATAATATGAAGGCAGGGGGCGAGTTTAAGCTGAAGTGTGCGGTTGTGTGTTTTTTATCGACCTTTCTATAAATATGGCATTCTCCTGCGCGCATGCGTGTGGGATTTTTATTTGAAAATAATTGGTTTTTTTTAAATGTCCATTTTGTGCTCCGAGGCATACCTCTCCAGTATTCAATGTACAATTACAGCGTTATAAAATTACAGCATTTAACAATCACAGTGCAATGTTTTGACCACTTAAGTGACCTGCCGAGAAAAAATCACAAATTGGACAATGTACAAACGGCTTTGTATATTATCATTACACGGAACACCTGCATAGGCACTTTGGCAAATGCAGTCTGTCCTTCTGTACGATTCATTGGCAATTCCTGGGTAAATGTGAGCAAACGTGCCATGGCGCGATGGACATTGCTGCTGGGATCTGAAATCTGTAGCTAATGCGGTTATTCTAGTGTGCGCGCACGCACGCGTACTGCATTGCATTTCTAGATGTACAATGTGACTTAACACTTAAAAGGCTGCCGAGTGAAAAACAAGTCTAAGGATTTTTAACAAGAAAAAAACATGATAGGACTGGCACACGTTTAGGAGGAAGCTAGGGGGAAAACATGAACTGGGTTGCGTCATGAATATTCTACCAACATGCCCAAACGTTTAAGGGTTAAGACAAATACACATGACAAAGCTTAATTTGCTGCCGTTACCTTCGTCAAATTTGAGTGTACAACTTTTACAACATCGTAGAATTTTTTTAAATGTATGAAATCTCTATGAGAGCCCTTCTTTATGTTACAAATAAAGCGCTGCAGACGACGACATTTCCACAAAATATCCTGATATTGTGTGACCGAGCAAGCTGCGTGTTGTAGTATGTTTTTTTTAATGCTCTATTTTAAATTTGTAATGAGATGGAGGCGTTTTGTGATAAAGCGCCGGTAAAGGGCACATTTAGCATTTGATGCATGCCCAAAAGTGCACGGGAAATGATGCCGGTGTGTGCCAAATACCACAAGTGGAGGGGGAATGTAATCACATCAGGCCAGTTGAGCAGGTACTGCTTCTGATGGCTGTGTGTGGGATGAATACATTGTCTTGCCCTATTCTATATGTTTTGAGGCTTTTCAAATCGTGCAAAGCGGCTCTTAAGACAAAATATAAGAAGTTTGCTTTGGGCTGAGGACTTTGATTATGTTGGTACAAGGTGCAGCAGCTGAGCTTACCTCCATCACCTCCTAAGTTGCATCTCCTTGTGGGTTTCCAGTCTCAAAAGGCAATGTGCAACAACAAAGACAAGACCCCCTCTTTCTGGTCCGTTGGGCCTGTGGCACACATTCTCCCGGCTGCACACCAGAAGGTAGATATAGCCCAGCACTGTGCCCTGCTGCTGCCTTTGTTTCCACGGCATTGAGGTTGGCACTTCTTTTAAGATTAGTCAACTGAGGAGGTCGATGCCAAGTACAAAACCGCCTTTCGTTTAGAAAAGTCAAGCGCATTAAGTCTGCGGCTCGGCAACATTGAGCTACGTGCCGATATATTTGTAGGAAATACGCAGTGCTGTCCTCCCTCTAGTATAAATGTGGATCAACAGACTGTTCACGTCCTCGGTGTAGTTTTTACTCACAATAGGCAAATCATTATTCTGGACAAATATCGTAGTACATTGTTATGTTGAGCAGAGAAATTGGAATAAAATTTATCCTAATTTGACAAACATTGTGGGTCATGTAAGGCTTCACTTGAAAGACTGCAATCTGGGTGGTAGCTGGTAAATATTGCTCTCCACGAGACCACCCAACCATTGGGCTAACACACGGCACATTTTTTTTCCCGCGGAGGGATTTTGCAAGTAGTGCTTTTGTCGTGGGAGGGGCAAATGTAGGCTGCCTTTGAATCTGCGCATCCTTAAATAGTGCCACCACCACCATAGTTGATTTTGCTTTGGTCAAATGTTTGTGCTCTCGTGTGTTTTCTGGGTGCAAAAAATACCCCTTGTGTGTTACAGCAGCCTAGAGAATGAATAAAATACGCAATTTTATTATTGATACAGCAGCCAATGAAATAAACATGAAATAGGCTATGTCTTCATCTGAACAGAAATTATGTTCACAATGACAGTAACTGATTTCCTAACCTCTGAATTCTCACTTTGATTAATGGTAAACGCATCTTGAAAAGGCAAAACACCCTCGAGTAAATCATGTTAAAGCACGTTCATGTGAATGCCCAGTAAGAAATACCAAATGTTGTCCTGTTATACAGTGCGGTTTGTGTTGTAACAGATGTGAATCGGCAGCTTGCGGAAGGAAGGACCGTGTTTACCTTTGAGCTTTACGTAAGGAATCTGCTGCTGGGAATAAAATGCTAAGGGTGCCATATGGTCACAGGGGAGGATAATGAGGCGAATGGAATCATGTGTCTTATTGTGTCGGGTGCACAGTGTCCGCAGGTATGTAATGATTAAAAAAACATCCTAACAAATGACTGTGTTAATACAATTAAGTTATTACGTAACACACCGTGATTGTGGCCATACGAGAATATTCCTTCCACTTTCCATAACGGTTCGTGTACTTCACGAAGCAGAAGCAAGCATGCATGCATGTCTCGTAGCACAATGGAGCTGTATTATTAAATCTGCCTTCACGCGGGGGTGCGTACGAAGTCTCACGGTGCTTTATTAAAGCTATTGCAAAGGAGGGCCGCTGTTGTGCGGTTACAACCGCACACTACCGCAACTGGAGTTAGGATTCAGCGCTGCAAGTGCACATTGGCTGGACTCGTATGTTTATATGTTTTTTATTATTGCATTGTCTGTTTTTCTTATAATGCAGAGTTCATTTACGTGTGCGCTTGGTACTAGATAACTGGAACAAACAAAGCATGTCGTTGCCTGCAGTTCGTGGTTTTTTTTGTCGTACTTGGTGCAAACAGCTGTCCATAGGTTTGCCTCGCCGTTGCTAGCGGAAGAGAATTTCAGCGTGGGCTGTGAGAACTGAGCATTTGGATGTTCGGGGGCGATGCGCCAGTGGCAAGGTCTGGTTCTGTTGAGGTTTTTTTACACTTGCGTTGAAAGCATGCGACGATGTATGTGATGCGTCTGGCCAGTCCACCGGTCCCTCAATGGTCCTTTTCTCATTACCGCGTGCACTGTCTGCGTAATGCAAGGCATTGCAGCCCAACCTGCCCGTCACTCCACCGCTGCCAGGAGACTTGTACGCACAGGATGGTGGGAGGGGGGGGAGCAGATGACGGTAACAATAGTAAATGTAGGCGTGTGTGACATCTGCGCTGGCGCCATTCAATGGTGTGGGCCTCCTGACGTATGGAGATGTGGCCTTGTTTGCACAGAACGGTTTTGTGCCAAGAAAAATATCAGTCTTCACCGTACACTGAATGCAGGCCGAAGGAGGCCTTATGCCGTGCGTATGTTGACGTTCGGCTTTTAAAATATCCACTCCGTTAATTTATTTTTATCTGCGCGTCGGTGCCGAGGAACAAAGATGCAGAGACCTATAATTAAAGAGAATCCTTTGCATCTGATTAATTTTTTTTTCGGATGGGTGCGGGGGGGGTGTTTACATGCTTGGGTTTTGGCTCAATCTTGCACTAATTTTGCAATTGATGAACAAAATAACACCCATTTAATTTTGATTGGTTGCAGATTGGTGCGTATTGTTTGCTTATATATTTATTTTAGTGATTAGCCAGGAGATGGTTGGCCTGCTCCTCATAAGATACTGTCCATGATAAATGTGTAGATAGTATTATTCTTTAATTTGTATTACATTGTTACTCTGTAAAAATATCATGGCTTATACTGTGTGAAGGAAAGAAAAGCAGTGATCTCATATCATGATTCATTCAATTCATTCAATAATCTGCACGAACAAATAATCCCTTGTGATATGCTCATTAAGTGTTTTAAATGCAGCTTATTGTACAGTGGTCGGCAGGGCTTAAAAATGTAACCAAGGATTTCCATGATAATCAGTCGTACCTGTCACTGAGAAAGACAGTCAAGTGAAACCCAGAAACATGGGTACCCAAATTTACATGAAATAATCCCCATTATACATTTTAAAATCATGCCAACAATAAACCACTTCTGCACACATGTATGCCTCCAAGAAGTTGCTTCTGGCATGGTCTTAAAATTATGCTACCGTCAAGAGCTGTTTCTGTAAACAAATACTCCTCCCTTTTGGTAGTGCTATTTTTGAATACAAATATGGCCAGAAATGAAACATTGGCTATCAAGCAGCATGCATTTTGTGTTTATGCCTCAAACAAATCCTAAAATAAATAATCTTGACTCCCGTGCAGGTATTATAATGTGCAATGCTGGCTATGCTTGGACATATTATTGGTAGCACAATAGTCATCTGTTTCTGGGAGTTATTTAGATTTTGCCATGGCGACTTTTAGGTTTATTTTAGAAAGGTACGAAAGCTGCTATTGTTCATTTTTCGGTTTGTCCACGATTTTTTGAGACAAACCCATGTGTCTTGCATACACTGGCAGATTATCCACGTGTATATTACAATGGGCGTTGCGATAGATTTTTAGGCTGTCGTTTGAGCATTACTTATCGGTGCTGTGCTATCGGTGCGTCACGTCGCGCTACGTGCTCACATTCCTCTGGCAACCGTTTAACCCTGGAGCACAAACTAATGGACGCGATGATTATACGCAGTGCCGGACAGTGCGCTGTGCAGGTTCACATGGTTGCGTGTCAGCCTCACAAAAATGGCCACCAGCCTTTTTCTAATCGTAGCCAATATAAGTGCTACATTTATACTTGATTTAAAAACGTTGCTTGTGCCAGTGTGTGCTAGAGACCAACTCCTCTTCAAATATGTATATTATGCAAATATGATAACTGCAAATAAAAGCGGGCAACATTATACGTTATTTTTGTAGAGGGAGATGCAACGATAGACCTGACACAACATGACGCTGCTGCTCATATAACCGATGCTTATACAAAACGTGTTGTTGCATTTTCAGGTTCTGTGAGAGAAAATGCAGTCGTTCAGCGAGCAGCTGGGTATAACCAACCCCCAACCAGGAGGATTAAGAGAGGGTTACCAAGCGACGGGCCAGTACCGTGGCTTCGAACAGCAGCAGCAGCAGCAACAGCAGCAACAGCAACAACAGCAGCCACCGCCCCCTTCTGCCTCTGGGGCGGGGGACTACTACAGCAGCCAGCACCCGTACCACAGCTATCTGAACAATCCCAGTGGATATTACTACACCGGGGCCAAGCCACCGCAGGCTGCGCAGTCGGCCACGGGACTTGGTAATTACCTCCCGGCCCAAGATGGCAACTACATAGGACAGTACAACAGCGAGGGGCAGCTGCAGTGGAGGGGCCCGCGGTCGACACCGCTGCCGTATGCTCTGTATGAGCAGGACCGCTACAGCAGCCCCTTCTCCTCGCCGCACTACCAGCAGACGCAGGCACCATCGCAGCAGTCTGTGCAGGGCGTGCGGACGGTGCAGCTGCAGCACTCGGGGGGTGCCCAGCATCCCCCGCCTGCCCCGACGCCCCTCTCCCAGCACCCTCCGCCGGCGCCAACGCCTCTGTCGCAGCACCCAGCGTCAACCCCGACATCGCTGACGTCTCAGCCGCCCACCAGCCTGTCTCAACACCTCTCGCAGTCCACCATGTCACATTCGCAACAGCAGCAACAGCAGCAACAGCAGCAACAGCAGCAGCAGTCACCCCACTACCCTCCGACACCCACGCACTTTTCGCAGCACTACCAGTCATCTTCACCATCCCCTTTTCAGTCTCAGCAACATTACAACCCAAAGTCGCACCCGTTCACCATGTCGCAGTACGATGCCCATTTAACTGGATTCCCTAGCGGTGGAGGTGGCGGCAGTTACAGTAATCAGGGTGGCGGGTTCGGGTACCAGCAAGGAGCAGTGGCAGCCGGCTTTGAGCAAGCGCAGGCAACACAAAAGCGTCAGTTCTCAACACCCCACAGTCAAGCTGCTGGTCAGATTAACCTATACAGCAATGCAGACATGGGGGTGAAATCTCCCTCGCAGTTTCACCACCAACCGTTCAGCCCTGCATCCACACACTCTCCAGCTCCACAGCAGCAGCAAATTAAGTCCCCTCCATACAGCTCCAACACCTCTCCCATGGTTCAGAGCCCTGAAGGGAGCCACTATCTTCAAACGCCCCTCACCGGCAATGTGAGGGGTCCCATGACACAGCTGCTGCACTCCCCAAACCCGTCCACCACGTTAGCAAACAGCCACTTCAAGGCTCCTGCTTTGGATGGTGGGGTGAATGCAGATGTCAGGAGTGCGACCGAGTCGAGATCGTGCATGGACGCGATGCGAATTAACTTGGATGCCGTGTCCAATTCTGACGGCAGCAAACCAGCGGGCGATGGTAGAAATGTTTCTGAGTGCGGACCCGGGCCAAGTTTGGACATAATTAGGAAAGGGACTGATAAGAGAGCTGATACCAGTGGTGGTATTAATATGACCGGAACAGGTTTGGACATCAGAACAGCTTCAGATATCGGTGCAGGAAGTCAGGAAGCGTCACCTCTTCCTGAAAGCAGGAGGATGGACCCGAGTCTAAGCAGCTTGAACGCTCTCAGTTCTCAGGTCGAGAACATTCCAAACACCGTTCAACAACTGCTGCTAACGGATCCTCTTGCAGCGCATAAGAAGGGTGGGAAACGGTCACCAAAAAAGTCAGAAACGTTGCGTGAACAGCCAGGGAGCGTCGAATCCTCGATAAAAAGCAGCAACTGCAGTAGCCCGGCCGGTTCCGAACGGATGCTGTTTGGCGAGGAGACCGATGTTCAGAAATCTTTTCACTTGGAGAACAAAGATCAGCTGCACCAGAGTCATTTGTCGTCATCCTACATGCTGCACCGACAGCAGCCAGCACCTAGTATATCTCACGGCACAGAGTTGATCTCTCCTGTATCTCAACCCAGACTGGTTAACAAAGACTCTGGAAACTCGGTAGGAGCTCCTAAAGAACCCATTTCAGGAAACCACTTGACAAAGGGAGATGGCAAATGTCCTGGCGTTATTGTTTCAAGGGATGGCATTGACATGTCCTCAAAGGAGTACGTCATGCGTAAGGAGCAAGGTGGTGCAGTTGAAAAAAGTGACACAAACTTAGTAACTGAGATGAATGAGCGGTGGCCTTTTCAGTGCGTTAGCGTTATATCTTCAGGAATGGAGGATCCCACCAAACGGGAGGCGGACAGTCTGACGGGGGAAATAAATGTAAATAGAGAAAATGCTGTAAATATGAGTTCTAGGCCAATTACCAGTGACTTAGTGTCCCATGTAAACGCCACCAGCACAATGGGCAAGTCCTGCCAAATGGCAATACCTGTTCAAGAAGCCAACAATACGAGTAACGCAAAAGCTTCAGATGCCCGATATCATTCACAGTGTACAGACACCCCCAATAAAGACCACCAGGGTGGGTTTCCCACAAAGTATGGGCCCCCTCAGTCATCTGACAGATGCTCGGATAGTGCAGAGAACAGTCGCATTGCTTTGGAAAGTTTTAGTAGGCTCATAGAAAAATCTGAACACGAGCAAATGTCTTCGATGAAACAGCTGATACGTGACCTTTCCATTCCACTCCAGAGTGTCGATAGTCATGTTAATAAAAGGAATTCTGCATCTCAACAACCTGATCAGCTGTTGGGTTCCAAGGGCGAGTGTGTATCAAACCATCAATCTGAAATCCCCAGCAGAAAATCTCCGAGGTCCAATACGAGGTCTTCTGTTTTACAGTCAGCCAACATGGATAAAAATCAGTCTGCTGTTGATTTTTCCCAACACAGTAAATCTCCACAAAAACATGCCCCTGGTAGTTACTTTAGGGGTGGTAAAACATCACCTGTAAGAAGCGTTGCCCACGCAATGCCCATCACAGCTCATTCGGCACCATCCGCGGCAATGGGCAAACCCAACCCAGTGAATGCTTACGATTCCAAAAAGCCAGGAAGAAATGTTGAGGCTAAAAAACTCAAATTGGAAATTCCTGCACAAGCGGCAAGTGCCGAGGGCATAGATTATTCCATGTCTGTTACACCTGACAGAAAGAGGTCGGGACGTAGGCCAAGTGTCAAAAATTCAATTGATGGCCAGCAAAGGTCTCCTGTTCACGGTCATACAACAAAACCCTCTCCACTAGTGCACAGCGATCAGAGTGTCAGCTTGTCGCCCACAAAACCATCTGCAGGCATAGACATGACAGGGAACAAGAACACTCCGCCAACATTGCGAAGGTCTGGAAGGCCACAGTTTTCACCAACAGACAAAAAAGGAACCATAGACGACGATGGAAATGAGAAGCGGATGGATGAGCAGGGCAAGAGGACCGAAGAACAACAAAGTACAGAGGCTGCAGGGAAAAGGCCTTTGCGTCGAGTTAGTTCAGGCTCCGCGGCTGAAAACATTAAAGGGCCTGGAACTGCTGGAGTGAGTGTCAGTCCTGCTACCAGCCCTCAGCTGGCAAAGAAATTACAGGGTCCTCCCAACAGTCCCGTGTATCCAACAAGGATGAGCCCACGAAAGACATCCCCTCGTGGAAGTATGTCTGCGGAAGATGGCCCCATTCTACCCGCTTCGCCCTCTAACAGGGTTTTGAGTCAGATCAGACAAACTCCGTCGGACCACCAAATGGTAAATTCGACTACCAACTCTAAAGGAGAAATGGGAGAATCAGCAAAACCGTCTGCATCAGCTGATTACAGGCAGGGTATGAATAAACGGAGGCAGGTGTCGGATGCAACCATAGCCATTGACATGTCGAAAGGAAACTTTGCACGAAAAGAGCTTGCTTTGCGCAATGACCAGGAAGAAAATGACTCTATGAAAAGAAAGTACAAACAACCAGCTAAAGACCTTTCTCTAAAGAGACCACGTTCCGAGTCGTTAGATGCTAACGTTAACAAGCAGGCATTGGTTGTCAATGAGAGCCAGGTAAAAGCAAGTCCAAATTCTCACTGTAAACAAAGTCTGTCCAACCTTCCAACTCCGGGTAGGACAAAAATTCTTCCTCCAAGAAAGAGCAGAGGACTGAAGTTGGAAGAGATTGTCCAGAAAATCACATCGCCAAAACGATTAATTTCTTCTTCGGCCAACAATACTCCCGATGGACACACAAATAGTTCTTGTCTGGAAGCAATTCTGTCAGGAAACACTGATCAACATCGTGTTAAGGTCGAGCCAGAGGATAAATCTGACAATAAATTGGCTTTACCTGCTCCGCAGCAGAAGACTAATTTGAATGTTAATCCAGGTAATGTGGGAGTAGTTTCTCCTGAGATAGTAACGATTACAATAGGGGACAGCGATGAAGAGATGCATGGGGGGACCAACAAGGGAATCAGAAAAGCTGCATCCTTACAGCCATTTAAATATCCAAACTCTGATGGCATTACAAAGCCAGGAATGCCTCCAGTGAAGTCACCGCCCCATGCCATGAATCGGGCAAATGCATTTCCTGCACTCCCAACGACATCTGTACCTCAAAATGCTAATTCTGCCCAAAATATAATGAAGGCATCCACCTCGTCCCCCAAGTGGTCCAGAGTTAATTTAAACAATGCTTACAACACATCTTCCACATTGTCCCCTCCTGGGCGATCTACTTTATATCGCGGACCAAGGTTTCCTGCGGCACCTAATATGCCAACATCGTCGAGTTACACTGCCAGACCCAGGACTCCTGGAATTGTTGGCAGACCGAGGGCTCCACCTGCTGTAGTGCAACCCACTGGCTCGGGTTCAGCGACGAGACCAATGGTTTCAAGTCCGACGTTCAGACACAAAACACCGAACCTGGCTGTCCGCCTTGCAGCACCTGGTTCGATGGTCAGACCAACATTGTGTTCGCCAAACGTCAGGCTTCCAGGTAACTCTGTAAAAACAGCATCTAATGTCCCAGCAGTTAGGCCTTCTGCTACAGGCCCAGTCATAGTCAGAGCATCGGCCACCGGTTCAGGCGCAAAGCTTGCAGAGCAGCAGTGTAGGTCGTATGTAAAGGGTTTAGACAAGCCTGTGTGTGCTATTAAAAAAGAACCGGCATCTGAGAGTACAGCCAAGCATGACGCTTCTAATACTGGAAAGGGTGATGAGACCAGAAAGAGAAAGATGATCAATAAAGGAAAGAAATTAGGGCCAGTGGCAAAAAAGAGAAGGGGGCGACCCAAAAAGCAGTTTGGACCCAGAGTGCAGCCCAATGAGCCTGAGATAAAGCTTAAATCTTTGTCTCACAGGCCTGAAGAGAAAACCGATTCGAAAATCAAATGTTTCTCTCCGTACATCAGAGTGCAAAACAAGAATAGTTTGAAGTCCATGTGTACTGTTGTGAACAGCAATGACGAGGAGTCTAAATTAGACAAACCAAAGAAATCATCTGGCACAGCGCTCACGCAAACGGTTTCTCACATCGTTCCATTGTCGTCCTGCTTTGTGATGGGTCGAGTGGTAACGGACACCCAGAACAAGGGTGCGCTCGTGTGCTGCTTCTGCGGCTTCTCTGCCAACTTCAAAGAGCTCGGGGACCTCTTTGGCCCATACTACCCACAAGGCCACGCACCTGCGGCAAGGAAGCCTCAGTCGGCCCCAAGCAAGGATCGCCCGAGCGAGGATGCCGAGGTCGCGAGCGAGACGACCCGAGTTTCAGAGGAGCCCGAGGAAGGAGGACACAAGGCCAGCCCTGCCGAACCGGCGGGGTCGAGCGACCACAGAGGAACAAAGAAGCCACGGGCAGGCTCCACGGACGAGAACTGTGCGTCGTTACGCGGGAGCACGAGGGGGGCGCGCTGCCGCAAACCCAGCTGCTACTGCTGCGTGGACAGCGACGGGGCCGTGGAGAAGAGTTCGGACGGTCGCTCCAGGAAAGGGAGGAAGGAGGCGGCGGAGAAAGAGTCGCCGACTGCGGAGGCGCAGCCGCCTCCCGAGGTGCCGCTCGACAACGAGGAGTTCTGGGTCCACCAGCCGTGCGCCGTGTGGACTAGCGACGTCTTCCTCGTCGGAGGGCGGCTCTACGGACTGCTCGAAGCGGTGGCGATTGCTCGTGACGTTGTGAGTGTGGCTTTGCATTCTTGAAATCATAATCGCAATATGACCTTGTCTTGTACAAATCATTGGCTTGTGCTCTAACCCCTTCATCTCTCTCTCAGCAAAAAACAGGAGCTTATTCGCCACGTACCATTCACCAGCATAAGCCATTGTTTAAAATCAAAGTACAGCTTTACGAAAGCACATTTGAATCTTATCCATATTAATGACATCATAAACCATCCTTATGGCTTTAAAACCAAGTCTTTTGTGATTCTGTTTCAGCGCTGATTTAAAGCCTTTCAGAATAAAGTAGCCCTCCCCATATTTTTTATTCCCGACATCGTATATATACAATGCTGATGTGGCACCCAATGAAAAAAGTATTGCTAAAATAATGCTCTATTTGCTTTAGCTTTGCCAGCATGACCTGCTGCGGAAACGCAAAATAAACGCCTAAGTAAATGCGTGCCGTGGGCGTAATTCATTTGCTGCACCTACAAGGCCATCCGCAGCAATTCGTGCAGTAAATGGGGGGGGGGGATCGTTTGCGAAACGTGACTGCGTCTCCGTCCTAAACTTAGCTGCCACCTTCCCCGGCACACCACGAATACGAGGGTAGAGCAGCATCTACAGCAGGCGGTGCGCCCACTGCAATTGTGGCTCTCCGCGTCGTCGGTGTGCGGTAACTCTCTCGCATTGCACCCCACGGCACAGCTGGGACCCGTTTTATCGCACGGCGGTGTCACTTGCCTCGCCGTGGAACAGCCGAATGAAAAATCTACGTTTCCCTGCAGATCTATGTTGCGATTATCACATTGCATAATATCACCTCCACGTGTTTGTCATGTGACGTAGATATTCCCAAGGTGGAGGAGTTGAGTGATGTGCATGTTTGGAATTTGTAACAGTAATATATACCGCAATAGTATTTTTTCATTTCTGGTTACATAGCAGGTTGTAACTTTTATCTACAAGTATTTGCAATTGTTTGCCATTTTAAACTTGTGTTACAATATGTTCCCTACACAGCAGAAACACGTTTGCTTTTATAAATTTCATCAGATGTTTACTTGAGCATAGCTGTATACGTATTGACAGCAATTAAAATCATTCTCTTTTAAAAGCTATGTAAAATGGTTAGGTTGTATATTCCGTTTGAATATCTTGTGTATGTCGAAGCAAGCTCGCATGTCATGATATGTAACATTTAAAAAAAGTAAATGTAGATAAAAAAAATATTTTGACACGATATATTGCAAGCAATAACCGTAAGAATTTGGATCGTTTCCACCGAGTGTAGCCCTGGGCAGCAATATCTGTTCTCGGCCAGTCAGCACCGCGTCACATTGGTAGTAGCCACTACTTTCATGAATAACGGAACGCGTCAAGCGACACAGAATAATATTTCAGCTGTGAAGGGAGGGAACACAGCCGAGTGAAGCCGTATCTACGAGCATTTCCTCTTGGTCAATATATTTTCAAAACGCGATCAGATCACCGTTTGCTCTTTGGTCTGTTGCTGCAGTTTTTATCAAAGGAGTTGGACGGGCAAGTGCCATAATAAAAACATGTTGGCGTAGATAACAATTTTAGCTCGTTTTACATACATATTATATGTAAAAAAAAAACGCGTATTGTTCCCATGGCACGACAGAGCTGTTCCAAGTGCCAGCGGACAGGAGCCACGCTGGGATGCCACGGCAAGGGATGCGCCCAGCGCTATCACTTCATCTGTGCCATGGAAGCGGGTGGGTGCTGTTCTTTTTAATTGACGATTGCGTAACGCGTCTGCGACTCTAACCGTGAGAGGCTGCCCTCGTGGTCCAGCCTCCCAGCTGGGCACCGTGCTCTGCTGCACTTAGCTGCGCCTCGCCACAGAGCCAGCGCGCGGTAATGCTTTCCGCCCCAGGTCCAACCCCATGCCTTCCAAGATCCATACTGTGTCGTGCGATCGCCACTGATGTCATTACAGAGTCCTTCTTGGCTGTATTTTTGGACACCGTGTGCAAGGTACGGGCAGTACCCAACCTCTGGACATAGTTACAGTTTGAATTAGTTTTTATATCAGGTTCATGGTAACCAGCTTGCGTCTTGAGCGGTGAATGTGCTCAATACGAGATGACCCTTGTTCCTTTGTACAATCCTCGGTACATTTGCAAGTCTGGAGATGCATTACTTGCATAAGCGAGTCTTAGCAGTTTCATATTTAATTAGTTTTTGTATAGCCCTGCTTTGACTCTCCATATGACTTAGCATGCAACATGCATAATAAGATATGTGTGCACAAGTGAAAGTAGGACTTTTTGCCCTAATTAAATCTGCTTGTGTTTACAGATTGTTTGCTATGCGAAGATAATTTCCTGATCAAATGTGCCAAACATAAGGTATGGTGGACTCTTCTTCGCAGTGTGTATTTACATGATCGATTTTCATTGTCTGTGAAAACATTTGGTTTTGCATATCAATTGTACAATCGCCTTGTGAGTTACAATCTTTTGGGGAAAATTTTCGATTGAGTTACAACATTAATTTCAAAGATCGTAGTTAAAATTGCCTTCCAATTTTCCTGTGAAGCCATGGCATGTTGGGTGTGCGAGATAAACCACTAACAAAAGGTCATGTTTACAATAAATACCAGGTTGCAAAATTGAACATGTTTTTAAAGTGTACATTCTGTGTTGTTCACTCGATCATTTTACATCTTGACATGGACAAATTATAGACTGAAAATGTCTTGAGAAAAAAGAATTCTCCCCTTAAATACCACGTTGAGTGCTTCAGAGGATAAAAGCCTACTTCTCAAAACCCCGATGGGGAAGTGAAAACTAGTCTTTGTACTACAGTATCAATTAAATGACATGCCCATTCTAAAGTGGCAAACCTCAATCGTTTTAATAACGCATAATTAAAAAACGTCCTATGTTGTCAACAATTGTGTTGGCCAACATCAAAGGGTACACAAATGTGTAATATGCCCAACACAGTTAAAACTGTAAATATAATGACTAAATACATCTGTAAATGATATACACATAATGTCACTTTATTTTGAGGTCAATTATTTACCCAGGGAAGGCCTCACTCGCTGAACTTGAACACTATTATCAGCATAGTTCCAAACTGATATGTTTCGCCAATTCCGTGAGCGAGTGGTTCAATGTGGGAGGAAACCCAGAGAACCCAGTGGAAACTCGTGCGTACGAAGAAGCAACGACACCCTTGAACAATCGACACATAAGCATGTCCGTGTGTTTATTCTCACGTGGCGTCCTTCGTTTGATATCTCGTTACTTTACACAGCGCAGTGAATATTTCTAAGGTACAGAATCGTATAATTTAATTTCGTGTACTAAGATGCGTATGTCGTCTTAGACTGGTCATTTTATTGTTCATAAAGTATTGTGCTTCCTTGATCAATGCTTAATTTTTCTGTACGTTTTGCATGCTTCTCTCCTATTGGTGGCACTATTCGACCGTCAAGCCTACATACGAAATATTCTAGCGAGCAATCAGTCGAAAATTAGGTTGATGGGCAGGAACAAATGTGACAATATTATATTCGTTAAACTACTTGAATTTTAAAGGGGTTATTTTTTTATTATACCAGCTACATTTCATTGCATTGGATCGAGTTTTTTTTTTATATACTGCATTTGTTTGCTAACCAATTGAATGTATTGGCGAGCAATATTTTTCCATTGACTGTTGTTGTTTTGACAGGGTAGAGGGATGGCTGCTTCTGTGGAAAGCACAGAGAGGAGATAACCACGCTCTCTTATCACCAGAATGGTATGAATAATGAACACCAAACACTGGGCAGTAACACCACACAACCATTACGGGCTTAGCGCCGTAGATATGTGAACTCTTCAATAGGGATGGGTACAGGCAAGCCCGTGTTGAAGGGGGTTATGGGTGGTTCAAATGAACCATAAGAACAGTCGTAAATAAAATTTTAAAAATCCACACTGGCAGACCAATTTGCCGTTAAGTGTATGGTGCTTTCATCAAGCGCTTTGCACTTAACATAATAAGACGTGGTTGGTGTAAGCGCACTTGCCATCGTAGGAAACTGCCCTTGTCTGGCTCTGAAATATAGGTTGATTTTAAGCCACAGCGCCATCTGCTGTGCAGGACTGACACTGATCAAATCGGTCGAGCGGCTCACGTTGAATGCGGTGGTGGTGGTGGTGGGTCTTGAATTGGTGAGTGCAGTGCTTGGTGCGCTGTGAACTCGGCACGACCTGAGTTTGATTCCCGGCTACGACTAACATCGGTGGCGAGTGATCTCTAAACCGCTCCTGCCCCCCCACCCTGCCTGCCCTTCACCTGTCCTTCGTGGTGAAATGTGTTAAACACAACCCCGTCGTGTGGTTGGATTAATCAAGCAGGATCTTGAAAAAGGACTGTAAATGACTCTTGTTTTAGATTAAAACATGTCGGCACTATTAATAGATGTATTATGCATTATTCCAAATTGAATAGTGAAGAGTATATTACATTATGATCACATTAATCTTTTGGGTAAAATGCATAGCATTTTAAACATCACTGCCTAAAATGCATACTTAAGAACATAACACCACTGCATTTCCATTATTTTGCAGGTTTCGAAGGATTGATGTATCAGTAGAAATTCTTTACCATCTCCCCACAACTTCCTGCCCTCTAGCAATTTGCTGCCTGCACAGTTCTCCAGGATTTTAAGAAAGGAAAAAAATAAAAAGGCCTGGTGGAATTGCTGTTCATTCACAGCTGTTTTTATTTCAAATCACCCACGTGATGTCCACATGCTGCTACTGGCCACGGACAAGACAGCCTGTAAGAACTCGCTTATACGACTCATTCATAGTCGAGTACATTTAGCACTGACCAGGTGATGGCATTGTATTGTTGTAATATATCGGTCGGCTTGCCAGGATTATGTTACAATTTGAGGCGTTAAAACAAGTGTGCAACACCTTTCTTAAGAGCTGCAGAATTATGTATTCTTTAAACGTCATCTGCATAACGATAGTTAACACCTTCGGTTTTCCCCCTGGCAAGCCAACATTTTCAAATATCAAAAACGGTTAGCAAAAGTTTAAATGCATTTTTGTAGAAAGATCTCCCATTAGAATTTATGTGCATTCTTCTCATTGTAAGACTGTTTTTAATGTTTAAAAATGTGGCCTGAAACACAGGAAAAAGATAATCCTGCAGAATAATTTGATGGATAAAGAGTTCACAGTTTACAAACAAGCAGGGGTTACATTGTAGGAGGAGCATTGACCATTTTCTTGGTTTTATAAGTGGTGGACCCGTAATGCAGCTTAGTGCAAGTGCCGTATCTAAACTGGGAGCAGCTGCATTTCAATTGGCCTTGTGAAAGAATAAGGGATAAACATGACACAAATTCCCCTTACAGCTGCCACCTTCCCTACAATTTAACCCTTGCCAATGACATAGTGCTCATGCCAGCGTTTACTTTTTGATCATCTAGTCCTTGTAGGTAAGGTAGTGTTCTGAAGCTAAGGGAAGAAGCTGTATACAAAAGGCGGTAAATATGGTTATACTGTATTAGTTTAGTTGGAAACCACGGCAGTGTTGAAGGGGGGGGGGGTATTCTTGGCATGTCACCGACTGTCGTTTGAACAATAAAATATACACGCAACGTCCCACATGAGAATTCCTTTTCACACATTTTTGGAAGTGCTTTGTGCAAAACATCTCGCAAATTTTGGAACCAAGCTCGTAGCTAAAGAACAACATCAGTTGCCTTGATTCACCTTCCCTTGCAAAAAAAAGAAACAGTGTTTAAACAAATTGAAAGAGCATCCGCTCTGGAAGCACGCGGTATTGCAGCAGTGTTCTACTGCCTTGTTCTTTTGAGGCGTGCTTCCATTGTCACCGAGAATCTGCCCTGACTGCTTTTGGGCCCCTTTGCACTTAGATGAGAAATGAATTGGTTTCCAATCATATTTTTCTATTTTCACATAGTTTTGTTTAAATTTGCTAGGCGAGGATTTAGTTTAAAAAAAAAAGTTACAATTCTACTTCGTTGTGCGCAGTAAAATGTCATTATATCCCCATTCAGGACCGATGCACAATTTCAGTGGAATCTTACGACGAGAACATTCGTACCAATTTTTAAAGTGAACTTTTGTAGTTACGGAGCATTCTTTAGCTGCTGAAAAGGTTTATTCAGCAATGTAACGTGATTGACAGCTGGCTGGCTTTCCCCCCCGCAAATCAGATGCAACCGCCTTTGTCCCGCCGAGTTATTCATATCATCTACAGCTTCCTACGGTTTCTATGACACGTGTTGCGCCTTCGCTTTAATACACAAGCCAACAACACGGCTGAGCACGCACACGGCAACGGAACTGCATAAAGTCACCAATGTTGAGTTACAAGCTGTTATCTTGCCATGGTGAACATTCAATGATATTGACAGGACTTGTGTTCAAATGAAATCTTACTCTTTAAAATCCCAGCTCTGTTGGTCCATTTTGCGTTTAATTTCCTTTATGAAAGCGACACACTTTTTCTGACGTTCCATAGGGTTAGAACTCCACAAACTGTGCATACTTCTATTGTATTTTTGTGCATATTTTTAATGAAAGTGCCCATTTCGTTCATAAATCTGCTGGTGGTTTTCTTTTTTGTGTTGTAAAGTTCAATTTTACGTAAGTGTGGGATTGCGCCACATTGAATGTTACGTGATTGTATTGTTTATGTATTATACAATAAAATGTTATTACTGTTGATTCTCAACGCGTGTGTATACATTCACTGTCGCTCAGTCACCGGCAGACCCGTTTTAAAGTTTCTTTTGGGTGACATTTCTCTTTTGTGAGTGTTTCGTTAATGTCCGTCACACGTGGCTTTACAAAGTCACATGCCGAAGTTGCTGTTATTTGGCAGTGTGTGTGTATGCCCTACGGATGTTTCTCAAAAAGCAACAAATTAAATGCCAAATATTTAAAGTCAATAAGACTTCTTATCAAATTTACGACCACAAATTAGGTTAAACTCCCATCACCGTTGACTCCCTAACCTCCCCCACCCACCCACTTGGGTTGCCCTTGCATGTTGTCCTTGATTCATTTTTGCAATGAATGTGATGTATACACACGTTGACGACGTCCCTTGCATACAACCCCCTACTGCTTTGTTTTACCTTCCAACGCTTGACGTTTACTCTTGCCCTCTATAATCAGTGCAGGCCTACACAGTGCTCCATACAGTCTTGCGTTTAAACACAAAACAAAAACTGCTTGTTTTTAACGGGCGAATAATTTATTTTTAACATGATTAACGTAACGTGGCAGTGTGCCGAAATAAGAAACAGCCGTGTACTGCTGTCTGCTATGATAGCTCAGACCCTATCAACAAATCTATAAAAGTGAGCAAAGAAGCATGGACATATTTCATACTTGGAATTAATTTGAGACAAAGGCACGTGAATTATAAAACATGCAGGTTATTGGCATAATTTTAACGTGTAACAAGTTGGATTGGGTAAGACGTGTCACTGATGGCTGGCGGTCAAGGCAAGTGGCAGTCAAAGACTGTAATGTGGCCTAGAAACCACGCAATGGAGACACCGTGCTCTGCAATCGACCCGTATGCAGGTGTGCTAGAGGTGGATTACACACGGCCGGCTTGGGAGAGGGTTTCATATCGTGGATTTATCGTGGCTGCTGCTGCTGACGATAACACTATGTAACACCATTTTTGTTCCTGGGTACTAAGTGTTATTTTTTTAATTGCTTATGCCTAAAAGTATAGAAAATGGCTGATTCCCCACAAACTTTGCTTTTGTGACCAGGACTTGTATGTGAACGAAAGACAAATGCACACCGCGTTTTCTCATTGAAAATAGGTAAATTTCAAAATATCACTGTCCTGGCCACAAAAGCAAAGTGTGGGGAGTAATATCCATTTTCTGTACTTTTGAGGCATAAGCAATTCGGAAATAACACTACCCAGGACAAATTTTTTGTTACACTTAATTAATGCTGATAATGTATCCCATTTCGTGCCGTTTCACGGTGCGGGCTCGACATTGGGGCTCGGGACACTGCTCGAAAAGCTTTTTGAGGGCAATTAGCCGCGTGCCTGCCTCGCGCAGCCGGGACTGAAGCCGAATTGTCCGATTCGCCTTCTCCAACCTCTCCTGGGGCGCGGCGTTTTGAGCGGCCATGGCCACGAGTTTCCTTTTTGAGTTTCACGTCACGTCACAATAACAAGGCAAGGTTGTTCGTTGGACTGTGACCAATTTAAAGGGCCAACTGTATTATTACGCTGCGGAAACAGAAAAGGCACTGATAAAAAAAATTGCTTTCGAATCATAGCTGGCCTCGGCCTGCGGTGTCCAGTTCAATTATCTACAGGTTTTGCCCGGAATTTAACTTTACGATGGAGTACGTTTACATTAATGGGGTTGGAGCAGTGGTGTAGTAAGCGCAATGCCCTACGATCCCAGCATCACGTGTTCAATTCCTGGCCACAGCGAACATCTGTGTCGAGTGACATCTGAAATTGTCTTGAGCATCTCCCTTAAGTCTGCACTCACAAGCGTGGTGAAGTATGGTCAAATATCCCCCCATAACTAACAACAGTGCAGGGAAACCGTCTGGCAGTGGTCTACCAAGAACTGCAAATGTTTACACACTGCATGCCGGGTGGCAACTCATGAGTTTTCGACCACAGCATTGGATATCGTAATTTTCCAAACGACGGGTACATTTCAGGATGATGAAACTTTTGACTTGCTTAATGAAAGACTGCTGTTCCCCAACTAGTCGTGGGTAGATTGCAGTATACCCATAGTCAGCCGTAAGAAGAGCATATGTAGTAAACCTGCGTGTGTACGACGATAATTATCTTGCATAAGGAACGCGTTTTGCATGAGAAAACGGATACATCCGTTTTTTAAGAGTATGATTGCTTTATTAAGTGAAACTGATGGGCCAAATCAGCCGTGTAAATCGCAGCCCAACCATTAAGACCGCAACAATGCCACTTCAAAGCCACAGCGCCGTGGACAGATCTGCGGGATGGAACCCGCGGGGTGGACGCTGCCACGAGCCGCTACCGTTTCCCGATGCCAATAATGACACTGGTCAACACAAAAAAAAAAATTCTGGCCTGGACTTTTGCAGCTGTTCTAGACTAATTTCAGGGTGCTGATTCCAAATCTGATCTCAGATTTGCTCTATCACATCATTTTTATGCTATCGGCATACCCCATTTTCATTGATTTTACCCGAAATTAACTCTGTCACTTATGATTGCAAGTTGTTGCGAGTCAGTGACTGCTTTAGTGTTAAAAGATGGTACTGTATTTTTAGGATAGTGTGTTTATAATATCATTTTATGTAGATATCCACATTTATTTAATATTTTTCTTCTGCAGTTTTTATTGAAAATGCAATATTTGATATCTCAAAAACTGATGCCAGATTTGGAATCAGCACCCCAAAATTACCGTACAATCGTTGCCAGAAAAAGTGTGTTGACCAGTGTTATTTATCCGCTGCCATTCGCCTGATCTGTATCGGTGTTGGTGGACGCTTTGCTCGGTCAGTTTAATATTTACTTACCGTTAAAGTGTACTTGCTTGCTCTAGACCCACCCAATTCTACGCCGTCGTTTCACATGGATGCAGAGGTATTAGGGCTGTGACGGTTCCACCTGATGACGGAGACTTGTGTTGCCTCCGAAACGTCGTGATTTTTATTATTTTATTTTTTATTAATTTTACCTACGTGACTTTACCGAAATAACTAAGAGTATCAATGTATAGTGACTCTGTGCACGAGTTTCGACCCTCGGTGTCTCATCGCAGCCCCTCTGAATACGACCAAGGCGGCGTTCTGACAGCTTTGGGAATGCGGCTTGCAAATTGATTTCATTGCAAGAAGATGACCCATACGAAGGGCATCGTTTCCACCCATGCGTGCGTGTACGAACAAAGAGCCCCCCACACACTTGTTTTTTGTTTACAAAACTCTTAAGTTTCTAAGTTGATTGTTGACATTCTGACGACGTGTGTGATCTTGAAGTCTTTTCGGCCGGAGACGCTCGGTGGCGTTCAGCACTGTGGTCGAGTTTCATCATCAAGTCTTCAACAGCACGCGGTCGCCACCTTTGTGGACTCGCCGTCATTGCCACGGCTCACTCAGGGTGTGAAGCCAACTGAGCGAGTTCAATGAGGCGATCCCAGATCCATCCGCCGGTTTGTCAGAGCGCTTGATTCACAATCTGCGCGAATTCAAATCCCACTTCGGGCTAAATGTGGCGAAGTCGTCGCTGGTCGTGGAATGAGTGCCAGTGGAACTCTCTCTCTTCCACCGCCCTTAAAATTGGCTTCGAGCACCCAACAGTTCAAGAAACTCTGCAAGACTCAAATTTCGTTTTTCCTTTTAGCTTTTCCTTGAGTATGTCCTCTCATTTTGAAATGTGCCTTTATTCCATAGGTAGGACCTACCTTCGTTTAATTTAGACCGTAAAGTATTGCGATTGCCACGAATTCGTGGGTGCGAGTTTTTACTTAAAAAAATACATCGGACGAAAGAGGAAGCGAGCCAGCGAGGCCCCTTCACGAGAATGTGGAATTGACGACACGTGCAGCCGATAAAGCGTTGTCCCGATGTTTCGTTTTAGCGGCACGTCGCCGCTTTGCTGGAGGTGGATTTATTTGTCGCAGACATCTGTCGCGACTGTTTTCCGAGTGAATTATAATTCAAGCCAGGGGAGAGCACTTATTTGCGTTCAACCTTCCGCGATTCACCGTTTCCAGGTGTCAACGTTGAAGAGAATTTACAACAGAGAGCGCTTCGTTCATTGTACAGCACACGGTGGATTTTTTTTTTTGGACCGTGAAAAGAAAATGCACGCGGCGGAGAATAATAGAAAGAGCCAAGGTCACCCCTCACTGAAGCGCTAACGACGACACTGCCATAGTATTGTCTCGTCTCCTGAGCTGGGCCAGTCGGCGTCAAGAACCGGCGGCGGCAGCAGCAGCAGCAACGCGACGTCCTCGAGGAAGGAAGGACACGAGCAGCTCAATTGAGTTCCCGAAGAAGTTCCCCGCACGTGGAGCGAAACGTCGGACATCACGCCAAACAACGCGCGGTACAACCCGAGAACACACATTTGTGCGAGCTGTTTATTCGCAATTTTATGTCATATCGTGTATTACGTCTCCTTTTACCGACGATGAACGTGTCACGCCGTTTTTGTCCGGCGTCACGAGATGCCCGTTGCACGCATCTCGACACATTCCAAACCCACTCGGGGCACTTGTGGTGTTGTAGCATCAATGCCAACCGAGAGAACCTTTGCTGAGCCCGAGTCGGAGAAGGGTGGCAGCGGTCGCGGAGGAGCTCTGAGCTGGGGGTGGATCAAGAATCGTGCTCGACTAAAAACAGCCACGCCAGCCACGGATCCGTGCGTCTCCCCAGCGATCTGCTTTGGCGATTCCGAATGCCGACAACGGAGCCGCGCCCAGCCGGCGACACGCCGGTGTCCGGCACCCCTGGACCCTTCTTCCATCATTCACCACCTTGGTCGACAAGGCTTTCTACCCCGTCCGTGCATGTTGTATGCACGAATGTCGGAACTTCTTTCGCACCGCACGAAGCCAACCGCGCTCATCGGAGGTCCGCAACCGACAAGCCGGGCGGTGTCGTGGCAGCACCAGCAAGGTGGGCCCACGTGGACACCTTGACGGAGATCGCGGAAAAGGAGAGGCCACATTTTTCGATGTAAAGCTTTCGTGACTGCAGGGATTCATATTCTTGGTTCTTTCACGTAGAAGGGAAATAAGAAATTATAAAAATACAACAATAAAATTCTCTCGACGTTTCGATTGCAACACAAGCAATCGTCATCAGGTGTGAAAACCACAGCAAGAAAAAAAAATCACACCTGATGACGATTGTTTGTGTTGCAATCGAGACGTCATGAGAATTTAATTGTTTCATATTTTTATTATTTTATTATTTCCCTTCTACGTGACTTTACCGAAAGAACCAAGAATAGGAGAGGCCAAGCCACGTGGACGACCGAAGCGCTGGCGGCGAGAGCGTGATGCTGCTACTGCTGTTGCTAGTGTTGCTGTGCCTTACGAGCCCCCCCCCGCCCATAGGTGGACACCGACTCGGGCCCGGTGCTGCCCGGCTGCGTGTGCGGCATTCCACTGCGGGCCCCTCCCCTCGCGACCCCCCCCCCCGCCGCTCCCTTGCCCCACCCCCGACCCCCCTGGCGTGGCCGTCCGCGGGTGTCCGCTCCGCCTCGCCGCTCCCCCGCGACGCCACCGGAGTCCCCCACGCGATGGCGCCACGCGGGCCAGATGCGCTTCGCAGAGCGTCGCACGTGCCCCCCGCGCGTGCCCCCCCCCCCCGCGCGTGACCCCCCCCCCCCCCCGCGCGTGACCCCCCCCCCCGCGCGTGCCCCCCCCCCCCCGCGCGTGGCCCCCCACCCCGCGCGTGCCCCCCCCCCCGCGCGTTGCCCCCGCGCGCACGCGGCCCCCCCCCCCGCGCGAACCCTCGGGACGGGAAGGCGGCAGAGGCCCCCCGCGAGACGTCTCCGCTCGCCCACTGCGCCCCTCGGGCCCCGGCGTCTGTCGGAGCGCGTTGCTGTGTCCGCGTGCGTCGGTGACCCGGGGGCACGCGCACGCACGCGCACGCGCCAACGTCATTAGGTCAGAAATGTCATCGGATCAAGCTGCACGCTTCTGTCCCGTGGATCCCAATGTGTGGAATAAAAAGACGCCAAATTCGCGGCACAAAGGGGCCGTCCATAAATGACGTCACGCGATTTGACGATTTTGACCCCCCCCCCCCCTTCGTCACACGGCGTCACAAATGTCTGACCCCCACCCCCCCTAGGTGCGTGACGTCATTTATGGACGGTCCTTAAAACCGCCGGCGGGCCAAAGTCAGCGCTGAGCTGGGTCCGCAGAGGCCCAGTGGCGTCACTTGGCGTGGAGCAGTCGGTGGCCAAAGTGACGAGCTGGGGTCCCCTGGACAACCAACCCGAGACGCGTCGTGAACAACACCAACTTGTTTAAAACGCGCTATTCTTTTTAATGAAAATTCTTTCATTTACGTCCCACGTTTTGTTTTAATTGAATCAGAGCCGCAGCGCGCCTGTTTCCATGCCGTCATCGTCATCGCGGTGGAACCGGGGAGAATGGCAGAGCTGCAAGTGGCGGCATTTAGCGAGAAGTCGCCGACGATATGCAGCACCGCCTCGGTGCCACCGTGCGGAGAGGCAAATCACAAATATTGGGACCCCACCTGAGCGATCGCCGCATGCCCTGAGCTCACGATGTCGTTACCACGCCACTGCAGCGGAGCTGACACGAGACGAGATCCGGGAGGGCTTTGGGGTGAAGTTCACGCCACCGCACACGGTCAGAGCCACGAATAAAGTCGACGCCTGCTCAAATGTCGATACGGCTGGTCTACACGGTACGACGAGCGGGCAGTCTGCCACTCGGACGTCAGCGGTCATCCGAAGAGACAAAAGAGGCGACGAGCAGTCAGACGGAGCTTCCGCAACGGAGACCTGGGCAGCATCAGATGCACCGAACGCGGTCAAGATCGGCATCGCTCCAACTGGCTCCGCTGTGCTCGACGCCGTCCCAGCTTCTTTCATTGACAAGCGAGGCGGCCGAACGAAACGCGTCGATCCACATCGACATGCTCCAGGCACCCATCGTTGGCGTTGGCCAATCACGTGAGTTTGAATCCATCCGAAAATCGTACGCCCTAAGACGTCCATTGCCTTTGCATTGATCCATCTCCTAAACCAGCCGCATACGTCCACGTTTTATGACAGTTTCAGCGATCGTCTCAATTCGTTCCTGTTTGTCGCGCGATCACAACAACTCTGGGATGGTTGAGGTCAGCCAAGATGATGTCGAGGATGCATCTTGGCGACTTGCTGGAGAGCTGCAGCCTGGAGTCACCAGTGGAAGCCACGGGGAGCGTCCACGTGGCCCGCCTTGTCATCTCGACGACAAGGAATTAGCACGGCACGAACACTGAAGTGGGACCTCTGCATTCTACTCACTGGTTTGGTGCCGTCTCGGATCGTCTCGACATGGACTGGCGCTGTCATCTGAGCACCACGGTGGCTAGGAGATGTTAACTACCTCGCCTGGTGTACAGGAGGTCGTGGGTTCCATCACGACCCTGACGCCCGCTGTATATTTGGAGTTTGCGTGTCTCTCTCTCTCATCATCATCACCACGGTGGCTAGGAGATGTTAACTACCTCGCCTGGTGTACAGGAGGTCGTGGGTTCCATCACGACCCTGACGCCCGCTGTATATTTGGAGTTTGCGTGTCTCTCTCTCTCATCATCATCACCACGGTGGCTGTGAGATGTTAACTACCTCGCCTGGTATACAGGAGGTCGTGGGTTCGATCCCGACCCTGACACCCGCTGTATATTTGGAGTCTGTGTGTCTATCTCTCCTCGTTCTCGCTTGGATTTTTCTCCAGCTTCTACCGGTTTCTCCCTCCACATTTAAAATCAACAGCACACGTTTAGAGTATTTGGCTGCTATAGATTCCCACGTGATGACAAGAGGCCAGCGGCGAACACGTCCCTGGCCGCATCTGATGGCATCAAGAGACCCCTCCCCTCTGCTCACTTCAATCAGCTCATCGCCTGGATCTGCTTTGACTAGAAAACAATGTTCACGCGGCTTGCGACAACAAGTAGCCAGCCGTGCTCGTTGCAATTCACATTTCAGTGGGTTTTGACACACGTCGATGACGACATCCCGAGTACGTCATCCGAATGTCGAATTTTGGCACTGCTCTCCTTCGGCTCGAGTCCTCACTGATCAAAAGCAACTTGTACAAATATGATAGTGCACCTCGAATGTCACTCCACAAGGATCGGGATCTTGTGCCGATTCTCGCTGCTCTGTACGTCTCGCCGGTCTGTGTCGTCGTCGTCGTCATCGTCATCTCCTCCTCCAGGGGTCGTGGACTACCGCCATGAAATCACTGACGATGCACGATTGTATGCTGCCCGTGCATCCATCTTCCTCTACGAGACACACTGGATTATTGGAAATATGTACGAATGCAGTTCAATACCGGTAACTATGGAAGTATCTGATAATGAACCGTGAATGATAGTCGGTTCCAGAGCGCAAGCACGGCCTATTGACGCTGCGGCAATGAATTTGACGATATCAAATGAGATGCCAGATAGCCGGCCGGTCGTCGGTCGATAACCACATTCAAGCCGCCTGCAAAGCGGCAATTTACCATTCCTGAGGTCTGCGCCGCAAGCGCAGTCCCCCATCTGGTCCGACGTTTCCCGGACACTTGGCCAGAGAGCACAGGCGGGTCGCGGATGGGACTGACGCGACGCGATCCTCCGGGGGTTGTGAAAGGAAAACTTCCACAAGCTGCAGAGGGGATCCCGGACAACTGGGCTCGAGCCATCACGCGGCCACCCAAGCGATCGCGTCCCTCCCGTCGCTTCTGATGTCCCCGTCGCTGGCTGCCGGCGTCGCGCGACGGAGCAGATCGCAGCCTGGCGCTTGGGACGCCTCGAGGAGCGCGTCGCAGCGCGCTGCGTTCGGGTGCCACGCCAAACCCAAGGAAGCGATGGAAACTTTCCTTCCGATTTAAAAAAGCAACTGGAGTTTTGCACTTTTAAATCTAGATTAAAAACGCATTTCTTTAAAACTGATTTTTGTATTTAGTTTATTGTCCTCCCCCCCCCCCGCACCTCCGATTCGCACGATTGGCCACGTACGGTGCGAACGAAGTCCAACGTACATACGTGTGTACAACAATTAACAGCGTCGTAGCGGTAGCGGGTTTCGCTGCGTCTGGAACTCACTCGGCTGGGGAGCGACGACATTCGAGGGGACAGTCCCACTGCAGCAGCGGTAGCAGCAGCAGCGGCAAAGCTTCAAGAAGCACCGTGACACACCACACGTGCAGCCACGCTTCAAAACCAATGAACCAGCAAGCACGCCTTGGAATCTTTGGAATTAGGGCACGAGACCGATGCACACTTACTCGTGGAGTTGAGAGGACGTGCGTGACAGGCGGCGCTGGAACAAAGTTCAAGCTACTGCTACCTTAATGCAGTACAGAAACCAGGTTTATTTGCTACGCATGTGAAGTTTGCGTGTTCTCACTTCCTATACATGTGCTGCTGCCGCTAACCCAGTTTTCACCCACGCGCACACACAAAAAAACGAAATCAAAAGCATATTGGCCAAACATCCCACAGCAGGACTCCCCTAAGAATGAGCCATGGGACTCAGTGATACTGTCATGGGTAGAAGAAGAAGACATTATTATCGTGGTGCCTCATTGAAGTGGACGACACCCCACTCGACCGTGGATACTGGCACCTGGGATTGAACCAATGGCCTCTCCCCCATTCAGAAATTCGCCAGCGATTGATTTCCGCCTCAAGAAAACCTCGACACCGATGACGTTTTGCCCAAACCGGCACTGGCCAACAAACTGCCCTTGAGTTTTGGCTGACAAATTTCGCCCTCCCCACAGCTCCGGTAATTGCAGAACAGCGTCACCAGACGCGCAGTGAACGGCCTCTCCATTGTCCGGACATGGCACCGTTTTATCTCGTTCTCTGAAAGGGCGACCTCAAAGGGGCGGCAAGAGGGCGCTGGGGATCAACGGAATACAAAATCTTAACGAAGGCCCTCGCCGCTGGCCCAGTGGCCTTCATCGTGAGTGTGCCCCCCCCACCCCCCGCGTCCCCCGACACCGGGCTGTAAACGGCGGGCTGTGAATGGCGGGCTGCAGAAGAACACCCAGACCTGGGTGTGTGCACGCCGCAGCTAAAATGCAAACGTGTTGAAATATTTCATTCGCGATGTGGCTACACGGAGCGGCACGGGAGCGCGCGCCCGCAGGGCTTAGACGTCGCGGTGGTTGCGGGCTGCGCTCTGTGCGGTCACTTGAATGTCAGGGAGATGAGCCGGTGCTCCCATCCTCAAGAGATCCACCAACCTCCTCCCCCCCCCCCCCACCTTGCAAAGAGCTCTGTATCACCGTCACGTGACGTTTGACTTGAGTGCGTTGTTGTCATCAAACGTGTATCAGGAGAACACTTCTTCCTAGGCCACCCTTTAATATGGCCATACACCACCAGTTTATACGATCATCTTAAAACGGTATTGCAATAAATTCATATTTTATATAGGTCCTTCAAACACACGCACCGTAATGTCATGCAATAATTTTCCCATAAAAACCCTCTTATAAATACTGCTTCGAATGACACGTACAAATTTATGTGTTACAAAAGATAAGTGACTCTTAATTTATATAATATTTAATATAAACACATTGCAGCAAAATAAACTTTCCCGAACCAGCAGAAGCTGTTCATTTGGAAACTGAAACCTTTCCCTTTGTGAATGCCACCACCCGTTTTTTTTACGCAAATATTAATACAGGGTGGATAAATTGTGCCATCTTTGCAAAAGATCACAACACAAGCAACAGTGTTTTAGGACGCCTTGTATCAGACGACAAGTCACAGGTGCTCCGTATCGTGCGCGTGTGTTGTCATGGTTAGCACAATGCACTACGAACCCAGCGACCTGAGTTTGATTCCCGATAATTGGCCGACACATTGGCGGCGAGTGCTATCTAAACCTGTCGTGGGCCCCACCTAGCTCGACTCCGCACCGTCGTGCCGGCCCGACTGGCACGCGCACGAAGAACGACGCGCAGCGGTGCTCGTTGAAACAGAGCGGGGAATGCACGGCTCCCATCGTGCCTTGCGTGCACGTAACGCGAGCACCCCCGTTGCGTGCAGAATGTTCCCAGCCCCCGTCCAATTCGTGCGCACTCGAGACAGAGAACTCATCCCTGGCGTCTACGGAGCTCCGGACAACCGTCTGGCGTGCATGGTCGTCTGCTCGCGCGCGCGGCGCAAACCCCGGCAACGGGTGCCGAGTGGGACATGTCCCGTCACCGCCGGGGCGTCTCTGCGCGGACAGCTCCACAGTGCGCAACGAGCCCCGGGGGGGAGGAGGCTCCCCCGGCTCCCAACTCGTGAAGCTGTACCCTGCCCGGCCCGCTCACCCCGACGACTCTTGACACTCATCTCGTGGCACCCCCCACCCCGCGTGCCCCCCGCATTACCTACCCCGCCCCCCTATCCGGCTGCGGCTGCGCGAGCGTTTCGTGACCGGCCGTGGACCTTGTCGGGTCTGAACGCGTCTCGCCGAAGCGCCCCTCTCACATCCCATCTCATCCTGCGCGGCGATCGCTGCGACACGGCACGCGGCTCGGTGCGTGCGATGGGGGGGGGGGGGGGGCGTTTATTCCGTTGTTGCCAACAGGGTCACCGCCTGTACGTCTGACACTGACCTGTCAAATATTGATAACACACGAACAACACCGGTAAGTAACAAACTGAATGCAAGCTCGGGTCTGTGTTGGTCACCTACATTTCAATGCCCCCGTACGCGAGGGCTGCGTCCGTGCTAAACGCGCGGACGCAGGCTGCCGTTCACCGGATCGCTCCGTCGGCGCGGATTCACCCAAGCGGCAGACCGCGCCTCGTCGCCCGAAACCCCACGTCGGCCCGACAGCCTCGCGCACACCGCGATGGCAAGGACCGTCGGCAGCGCCTCGCTCGCACACCGCCACCGCCGGGCCCACGCAGCAGGGAGCCGGCAAATCAGCCTGCGGGCACCTCCGTCGCAGCAGGCCCGGCCGAGACGGCGCTCTTACTGGCCAGCTGCAGTCGGAGCGGAGGGAGCCGTCGAGAGCGGCGGCCGCGTTCACCGTGCGTCAAAACTATCTCGGCGAAGGGACGAGGCGATGGGCGCTTCCGGAGCCGTGGCTGGTGCGGCGGCAGGGGTTGCTATCCCGCGCCGCGGGGGAAGGAAGGGGGGGTATTGATCGTCTGTAGCCGCGTCCCTTCGCGTCCGTGGGCCTGCCAATAGCCGGCGAGGGTGCAGAGGGAACGGGAGCCGCACCCCCCGCCCGCCTCACTGCTGCACCTCGGCTTCGTCAAACAGCTGCTTCTGCTCCTGCGTCGAGAGGCCCTCCCTCAGGCTCTGTGGGAGGAAGGGGCAGCAAACGGGCGGCGGGTCAAGGCAGCGACGGACAAGACGCGCCAGCCCCCATGGGCCAATCAGGAGACTCCAAATAGCGCTAATGAGGGTCCACCGATCGGGATGGGCTTATCAAGATGGACCAATCAGGTTGCACCAATGTTGGTAGGCTAATCAAGATGGGCCCGTGCATGCTGAAGGAGCAATGTGAATTCCGGTTATTTATCCCCAAAAACTTGAGACTCAAGACTACATTTCAGGAGGGTCCTGCTTTGGTATGTTTGGCCAGTTCCATTGACGAGTGTTTTGCATGTGGTGTGACATCGGAGTAGCCTAATCCTAACCTACACGTGAAGGAATAACACTCAAAGGTTCTGCACAGAGGGATCCCAGTACCTATTTGCTCGACTGCCATCTGCTACCCATCTAGCAGCCAAGTTAATTTGGTCATTTCCAAAATCTCCACGATTCACGGTGCTGGACCAGAGGTGTGCACCACCAACTCGTGCCTCCAACAACATGTTATCATCACCTAGATGCAAACTCACATTTCGTCAGAAGCATTTCAACATACTTGTGTTCGACTACTTGTATGACTTGTGATGATCCAATATCATCTGACAAACTAGCGTTCCGGAGGCGTTGGCTGTTACATTTGTTCGATCCGCACGCACCTTGGAGCGGAGGTTCCGCACCGTTCGCTTGCAGCTGGAGGTCGTCTGCGTCTTGAAAAAGTCCGGGATGCTCTTCGACTTGAGGATGTCTGCACGCGGCAAAAGCGGTGGGGGGGAAGCCCCATCACGAGACAATCGGCGCTCGCGGGAACGGTGCCACGCACGGCGTTCTCGCCCTCCCCCCCCGTGGGTGTCCCGGCGCGGCGTGCAGACCGCGGCACCACCCACCGTATCCGGCGCGCTCCTCGCCCTGGCTGATGGTCTGCAGCTGCTCGCGGAGCCGCGTCACGTCCAGGTCGGCCTTGGCGCGCGAGATGCTCAGCTCCGTGTAGATGTCCTTGTACTTGTCCGTCGCGTATTTCTTGTCCTGCGGGCGGGATGGGCCGGTGCGGGTTGTTTAGCCGCGAGCGACGCTCAGGGGAGACGGGGAGAGCGAGAGGATTGAAGGAGAGACGTTTGGGGGAGCAGGAATGACCCGAGAATAAATCGTGGAAATGTCGAGACGAGAAAATCCACAGAATGAGAGCAGAAAGTCTGAGACAGCAGAGGGTTCCGGTGCCAAAGATAGAGAGGGAGACGTCGCCGGCTTGGAAGTGCAAGAAGAACGGAGGCCCACCACGTGTCTCCTCCCATCGGCGGCCTCGCCCTGTCACGAGGTATGGACGTGGGTCTACAAGGAAGCGATTGCCGTGACCAGAGAGAGAGGGGAAGGCGTGGGGAGAAGTTCCAGCGGCCTCGTCGTGAGCCGCTGACGGGCAGAGGAAATCAGAGGTGGTGTACGCACGTACTTGTGTTGAACTTCTTTCGAGCCGTACGTAGCCAACCGTTCTAATCGGAGGTGCGAGTGGTGGGGTGTGAGGCCAGAGTGACGATGTGAGGATGAGACAAGCAGCCAGGGTAGTAATAATACTAGTACTTTCATTATTATTCTAACGCTGTACATTAATTATATAAGGAACAAATCCCATATATGCGGTTGGCTTCGTACGACACAAAAGAAGCCCACCACACACACTCTCACCGAGCAAATGAAAACCCTTCGACTACCAAGCAAAATAAACAATGAATGACCAAATTAATAAATGGCACCGAAACAAAAAGGCACAAACGACAAAAGAAAGTTAATCGCAATGAAGAAATGAGTCCCCACAATGTCTACGAGCACAACACGAGCCAGAGCAGGTGTTGTGGTCTACTTCCCAACCAAGTCGTGCGCTCACCCTCAGCGCCGACTGCAGCTCCTCCTTGAGGGCGTTGATCTCCTGCTTGAAGTACTGGATTTCAGAGTCCTTGACCCTCAACATGACCTGTGGGCGCAAGACAGTTGCGCTGTGGGTACGCTAAACAAAAAAAGTGTTTTAGGATTTTCCTGGGTAAATAAAGAGCGGTAAGATTATTATAATTATTATTGTGATCATAATCTGTCACTGTTCTAGACAGTGTTTGTTAGCGACGGTGACGTCGGTGAATTATAATAACATTGTGCTCCTCATCCATTAAACAACGCCATTCCACCAACCACCCCGACTTTGGCTAATCTGACTTTAGTCGTCGTCGGTGTCATCAGCATCATCTGCAGCAGTATCACCACCATCGTCATCATTCCCATCGTTTTTATGCAGGTCCTGTCACCTCAACAGGGCTCACTGAGCCACTATGGGTTACCATGGGATACCATTGTACCATGCTGATCTGAGCCATCATAGGTTACCATGGTATCATGCTGATCTGAGCCACCATAGGTTACCATGGTACCATGCTGATGTGAGCCACCAATGGGTTACCAAGGGGTTACCATGCTGATCTGAGCCACCATGGGTTACCATGGGTTACCATGGGTTACCATGCTGATCTCGCCAAGGCACCGTCACACGAACTCCGGTCATCCTCAAAGCGGATTTTGGCTCAGCCATCGAACGAATACGGTGGTTACCGCATCGCGGCGCTTTCAGATGCATTTCTGCAGTCGTCTGGAACGCTCTCCCTTCCAATATTAGGGAGCTACTGGAGCTGTGCACTTTTAAATCATCTAGATTGAAAACGACATTACTTTAGAACTGCCTTTTGTGTTTGGTTTGTTGTCCTTCCCCCGCACCTCCGAGTAGCACGGTTCACTACGTACGGTGCAAAAGAAGTTCAACGTACGTACATACACACACGTACGTACTACCCCGTGGATACGTTCGGCCACCCCGGCCCCCCGACCCACGGGACACTCTGCACCGTGGGGCTTTGATCACGCTCGGCGTGGTGAAAACCGCGACAACCACGGGCTCGGAGGTTTGGCGAGGGTGAGCGGCGGGCAACCAGGAGGTGAGCTCACTCGCTCACCCACTTACCCAACCGCTCGCTCACCCACTCGCCCACTAGCTCACCTCCAGCTCATAGGTGTCCTTGCCGGGTGCCAGCGAGGGCACGGCGCCGTTGCTGTCCCCCGTCACGATGCTGCGGATCCGCATCAGCTCCGTCGCCAGGCGCTTGTTCAGCTCCTGGTGGGCGACACCGGTCGGGGGGGGGGGGGGCGGGGGGGGGGGGAAGAGCGGCGAAGCGTCCTGCTCAACGCTCGCGCAAACAATGAACCGCCGTGCCTGACTTCGACCCGACTTCGACCCAACGTCGACCCGACGTCTACCCGACGTCCACTCTACGTCCACCACGATCGTCGGCATCACTTCGCCAGTCCCAATATCGGCGCGACAAGCGTGCTGATGAGAGCCTTCGCTATGGGCGCCCCCATCGTCGTCGCGATTCCAATCTCGTTTTGCTCGAGGGGGGGTGGGGAAGGGGAGGGGGGCTGGGGAAGGGGAGGGGGGGGTGGGGAGGGGGTGGGGAGGGGGGGTGGGGAAGGGGAGGAGGGGTGGGGAGGGGGGGTGGGGAGGGGGTGGGGAGGGATTGGTGGGGAGGGATTGGTGGGGAAGGGGAGGGGGGTGGGGAAGGGGGGGGTGGGGAAGGGGAGGGGGGGTGGGGAAGGGGAGGGGGGGGGCCCCACCTGGCAGCGAGTGTTGAGCTCCTCGTTCTCGCGCTGGCACTGCTGCAGCGCCTGCCTCTCGGCGTCCAGCGCCTGGCTCAGGTGCGAGTTCTCGAGGCACTTCTGTGAGTACTGCTCCGAGAGCACGCCCAGCTCCCGCTGGATAGAGGCCAGCTCCTCCCTGTGCACACAAACACCACCCGTGTCGCCTCAACAGACTGTTGGGGCAAGTGCTGTTAGCGAGCGGCACCTATGAGGGCCGGCAGGGCACACGAGGCGGTGGGTGGCCAGCACCTAGTGCTGATATTTACGCACCGTACCAGGTGCTCATTTTAGGCTGAGTAGACTTAGAGGAGGCACTGGACCGGTTCAGATAATCGCCACTGGCTGGTTGCCGTGAGTGGGAATCGAACCCGACACACACAAGTAGCCTTTTCACAGGCTGTTGGAGAAAATGATGTCGGGACGGGACCTATCAAGGGAGGCACGACACAGAAGAGGGTGGTGGCGGAGAGGCGAGCAGCATCACTGGTGGTTGTGTTCGTGCGAGCGGTGCGGTTGCGTGACGGTGCGGTTGTGACGGTGCGGTTGTGACGGTGCGAGTGCGCCGCTCACTCGTGCTGCTTGCGGATGAGCTCCGCATCCTGGCTGCCGGTGCCATGCCGCGACTTGAGCGCCTTCTCCAGCTCGCGCTCGAACTCGTCGCGGTGCGCGCTCTTCATCGCCTCCAGCGCTGCGCTCGGGCGACAACGGAAGGGCGACGTCGAACGTCCGTCACGATCGTCGCCGCCGTCGCCAACACACCTGCGGCGTAGCGCCGCAGTGGACAAAAGGGACTGCGCCTCCGCAATGAGGACCACCGTGGGTTATCGGCTTTAGCAGCAGCAGCAAAAGTGCGAGATCGCCGCGGCAGGCTTTGGTGATGAGGGGCGGATTGGGCTCGCTGCCCCAGCCAGGCGGGGAGCCTCTAGCGGCGCTGGGAACTTTCAAAGTGGCCGATTTCCCAGGACGGCCACTTCAAAACGAGGACGATCCTAGGAACACCAGAAAGAGTGGCGACTCTAACTGCTCCCCCCCCCCCCCCTTCCGGCTCCTCTCCGTGCCGGCGCCGCGACTCACCGGCGATGGTGGCGGCCGTCTCCTCGGCCAGCAGTTGCTCGGACTGCTGGCGCAGCAGCTGCATGTCGTGCTGGTGCTTGCGCTGCAGGTCCTCCATGCTTCGCTGGTGGGACTCCTCCATGGCGGCGAGGCCGCGCTCGCACGTCGCCTGTGGACAAGCGAAACACCGAGGGGGGGGGGGGGGGGTGTCACCGTCAGACCGCCGACGTCGCGACGCGCCCGCGGTCGCGCTGTCGCGGGGAGTTCGAATTTCAGTTGCAACGGGCTCCTCCCCCTTTTGAATCCGGTCTCAGTGTGTTGCTGATATTTTATTTTTAAAAAATTTGATTAACGTAGAATCAGGCTGAGGCCACCTCGAGCCGCTCACCCCTGGTGAGTATTGTCATTCACTTGACGCGGGGGTTTCACGACGACCAGGCAGCGCACTCGCACACTCACACACGCTCACACACAGGCGCGCACACACACACGCACGCACTCACACACTCGCACACTCACACACGCTCACACACAGGCGCGCACACACACGCACGCACTCACACACTCGCACACTCACACACGCTCACACACAGGCGCACTCACACACAGGTGCACTCATACACACACACGCGCACTCACACACACATGCGTACACACGCGCACGCGCACACACGCACACACTCACATACACGCGCGCACACACACATTCACGCGCATACACCTGTCAACGTGGCCACTGCTCTTAAAAGGGAGCGACTTGCCCATTTGCAATCGAAGAGTTTTTGAGGGGCCGGGCCGCGCCTGGAAGCCAATCGCCACAGCGCACAGCAAACACCAGCGGCCCTCTGTGATTGTGTCGCGTGAGATCTAAAATCATAATTACGCACTGCAACACGAAACGGGGTTTCTCAAACTCCAATTCTGGCGAATAATTTCTCACGGCCCACCACGGTCCCGCTCCCCACGCTAACGAGCCTTCTCCGTTATGTTAATAAAGTCGGGGTAGCCACTGCACGTGCCTCGTCATCGGTAAACGATCGTCCCGTGTGACAGGGAACACTGCTGGACCAACGCGCCCCGCATCACCTGGGGTGCGCGCGTACACACGTGTACACGTGTACACACGCGTACACACGTGTACACACGCGTACACACGTGTACACACGCGTACACACGTGTACACACGCGTACACTCACAAGATCCCAATCTCGGCGCTTCTACTAAAGTCAGGGGGAACGCGTTTAGCAATAACCAGGCATGTGCAGCTTGTAACGGTTCAAATTTGTACTTCAGAATCAGAATATCACAATCAGAATATTTATTTATACTGGAGGAATGCAATGAGCTATCAAGTTCTCTTTTGGTAGATGCCCAGGAGTTAAACGGAGGCAAATGAAGCAGAGCTGGAAACATGAACCGTGGGGGCCACCGACGTGGAACGTTTCATGAGAAAATAAACCCAGCGCCGATTGCAATTGCAAAAAAGGCTTCGTTCGGGCCTAGTGATGAACACAGGCGAATATCAGCAAACCGAGAATGCAGCCACGTTGACCGGAGACGCAATCGGCAGGCTCACAAAAAACAAACGATCGATTTATGTTCATCCTCCTTTGAAATGAAAAAGCCACTGTGAAAAATGATTGAAGCCACACGAAGATAACGAAACGGCAGTTGAAACGAGGGAAGCGAAAACGCGGAAGGCGTGTTGTGATTGTCGCCAAAAAAGGGAGTCGCAAGAGAGAGAGAGATGAAAAACCGGCGGCGGGGGGAGAAAAAAACACCACAAAAACAATCAAAATCACATCACACAGCAATGGATGGAGTTGCAATGCGGACGAAGGCAAACCGCAATCACATGGGGGCGGCGGCACTACACACTACAGTGACTGGCAGGAGAGGCCACACGACCTTGACTTCCTCAAGGTCACGCTGGAACGCGTCCCTGAGGGCCGCCGGGTCTCCCTGAGGCCGCAGGAGCTCCAGCTCCCTCTTCGCCACCCCGAATTCCCGCAGCGTCTCCTCCACTTTCTCGGCCAGGAGCTCGACGAGGTGGGCGTTTTCCAGATCGCCGCCGTCACCCGCCGCCGTTTCCTCCGTCGACGGGCAGCCGGCGCGACGCTCGGCCGGGCCGTTCTCTTCCCAGCCGGGCAGCTGCCGGAGCAGCGCTTTGAGCGCGGAGCCGAACCACCGCTCCCTCGCCCGAGCATCCCCCGTCAGGGCCGCCACCTCCTGCCGGTGCCGATCGGAGGCCTCGCAGGACAGCTCCTGGAGGCGGCGGTCGCGACGCGACAGCTCCTCGCGAAAGCCGTCCTCCCGCTGGCGCAGCTCCTCCTGGTGCTTGCGCTGCATGGCCTCCATGCACACGGTGAGCGAGTCCATCTCCTGCACGCTTTCCAGCGCCCGCGCCCTCAGCGCCTCCTCAGCGTGGCGCGCCTCTGCCCGGAGCCGCTCCGCCTCCTTGTGGAAGGAGGCCTTCGTGTCGCGGAGCTCCGCCCGGTGGCGCGCCGCCAGGTCCTGCAGCTCGATCTCCTTGTCCAGCCACTCCATGGGCTGCCCGTCGATCTGCACGACGGGCCTCTCCTCGGGCCCCGCCAGGGCGGCATCCGAGCGGCGCGCGCCCTGCAGCTCCCGCTCGAGCGTCTCCTTCTGCGACCGCAGCGTCTCGTTGTCCTCCTCGGCCGCCCGCAGCTGCCGCGACAGCGCCAGCGCCGAGGCTTCGCTCCGCGCGAGTTTCCGCTCCAGGCTCCTCGCCGCTTCGGCCTCCTCCTGCGAGACGCCCTCCCTCTCGCTCTCCAGGCGGCCAACCTCCTTCTGCAGCCGCAGGCACCGCTCCTCGAGCTCCGCGCGGCGCCGCTCTTCCGCTTCGAGCTGCTGGCGAGCGGCCGCCTCCTTGGCTGCGGCCTCGGCCGCCTCCCGCCGGCTCCGCTCCGCGTCCGCGAGCGCCCCGTCCGCGCGCCGCCGCTCCGCGTCCGCGGCCGCCAGGTCCCGGACGGCGCTCGCCAGCCGCTCCTCGGCGTCGTCGAGCCGCAGCTGCAGCCGGCGCGCCTCCAGCCGGTGGCGCTCTTGTGCCGAGGACGCGGCCTCCTCCAGCTCGAGGCAGGCCTTCGTCTTGTGCACCAGGGCCTCCTCGGTCTCCCTCAGCCGCGCTTCGGCCTTGCGCGGACGGGAGCCCGGCGCCCGGACGCAGCGTTCGTCGTCGTCGTCGTCGTCGTCGTCGTCGTCGTCGCTGGCGGCCGGCTCCTCGTGGCCGTGATGGATTTGCGCGCCCGTGAGGCTTCTCCGTGGCCGCGCGCCGTGCTCTAAGAGGCCTTCCTTGCCGCCGCTCCTCCGGCTTTGGTAATCGGCTGCCGCGACGCCGATGTTGAACTTGAGAAGAATCATATTGGGGGGAGGGGGTTAGTGAATGTTTCTGTTAATGAAGGGAACGTGTTAGTGATCAAGCAGCTCCAATGTTATTATTCCAGAACAAACGGGGGGGGAGGGGGGGTTGGGAGGGGGACCTTCGGTGTGCTCCCATAAATGAAAGCAAAGGGAGAGTTCGATTGTCTCCTACCAGAGCGATCGCAAGATATTCGTACGTTTTTGAGCAACACAGCGGTATGACACTAATCCAGTGCAATTGTCAAATGTCAACAAATCAGCAAAATGGCTTTTCCCACGTTCCTCCTGGTACCGGTTGACCCTTATTTATATACAGATGGTAATGACAGTGATGATGGTGGTGGTGGTGGTGACGAAGCTGCTCCACATCACTATCCTTGTTTCACGGGGGGGGGGGGGGGGACCTCATTGCCTCATGAATAACAGCAACAACCTTTGTTGATATTTCATGGACTTGTTTCCCCATTCAATCGGTGCACTCTCTGTGTCATGTGATGAGACAAAAAACCCATTTGGAAATCTCACAAGACAGTGCCCTCCTGCGCGTCGCAGAATGGTTGCAACAGGACGTTCGTCACAGGATTTTCCTAAAATATCCTCCAAGTGACCTATTTGACCTTCAAGCAGTAGGGGGCACACTTCCTACACACTCTGCTGTGGGATGGCCACGTGACAGTCGAGCTGGAATTTCGCCTGATTAAGTTAAGTTATCATTTGTATTGCTACGACTTTATCTTGTCCGGTTACTGGCGACCAGACTGATGCCATTGACTCTATAATCATGGGGCGCTGCTCAGATCAGCGCCGTTGGCTACGTACGGTGCAAGCCACCGGCCTATTGCGCGCAGGCCACACGCGCATAGTGTGATCAGAGATCACGTCAACACCTTTATATATATATAATATAATTACGCTCGTTTACCCAGGAAAGCCTCGCTGAGCCTCATGACTCTTTTTCAGGAGGTCCCTGCTACTTTGTTTGCAGTAGGTGGTGATCCATTGCTGTGTAGAATCCCAGTTGAGTAATTTGCGGTGCAATTTGTAAAAAAAATTGTCTTATTTGGAAAATGTCGTCGGAGTACAATGGCCGACGCCCTTTGCGAAAGACGTGACGGGGGAATCTTTGACGTGCACTGTGAAGCAGGCGGCGTCGGTGGTATTTTTACATCAGCAGCAATAACGAGGGCGGCCGCTGGATTAGAACCAGGAAAAACCTCTTCAACGATCGGCGAACGTGTGACTACTGATCCTTACCCCCTACCGCGGGGAGAGCAGCGAGCCCGGATGCCTCCGGTCGATCCCTCGTTTGTGCGGGCGTATTGCGCCGAGTTTGTTACACGTTATCTGCTGGGTTTTTTTCCCCCCCTTTTTGAAATCTACTTTGTATTCTGGGTTCTTGAATGACCATCAAACATTCATGATTTTTTTTAAATCAATCGCCGAACGCGCGAGCACCGGGCGGTGTCACCGCTTGCTCACCACACGCTCACCCTGCGACGGATGTAACATCCCTGCGGATACATTTTGCATCCCCGCAAATAATTTCCGTGCCTTACGATCTAACGAAAGGCTGCGAACAAACCACGGGAGCCACGTAAAGGTTTGCATTTTAAACATTAAAGAGACGTTATTATGAAAGAGACGTTTGTCTGCGCTACTTTAAAGCCCACCGACACGGGCTTGAGAAGCGTTTAAAGCCACGATCCACATTTCTGAATGTCAAAGCTTAAGATTGACAAATCAACCGCTGGGCACGTTCAGAGATAAAAGCATTCGTTGTTTATACGTGACGCATTTTTAAAGGTCGATACAGCCGTGTGCCTGACAAAGATACAGATCACTATAAAATATCTATACCCACCCCGTCATATTTATTGTTTATGTAAATATAATTTCAGAAATGTTTGGTTTGCGTCGTCTTTTGCATGAATTTCCAGTATCTGTCATTTTCTGCCACTTTGTAAGATTTGTATAACAATAACGTTCAGAAATTGGCAGTAATTTAGTCCTCTATTAGGACGATTCTCCAGCTGGAAATCTATAAAATAAAGCAGCGGGTCATATGCTTGGTTATATTTAATTCTTTTTTTCGACCCAAAGCCAGCAAAAACTGCCTTGCGAATTTTGTAACAAAAGAAAAAAATAAGCAGATCATTAATGTAACGACTTTGCCTGATGGGCAAACTTGTCTAGTTAGTTTTCATATTTCTGCTCTATATTTGCAGATTTCATCATCAGAGTGAGGGGTCTGCCATCATTAAGTTGAACGCCATCATAGCAATAATAAATAATAAGTAATTGGAAAAAATAAAGGGCGTGTTTTTGGGTTAGATCACGTAAATATGAATGTGTTGTTAACCCATCATCACCACCTGGCAAAGCTAATTAGTGAGGTTTGTCACGTAAACAAAATGTGCCAAATGGTGACTACTTCAGCACACCGGCGTGTCGGAGAGTAAACCCACAACATTAACATTTTGAGCACGACATTTCGCTGGTGAGTGTTGATGTGACTAAAACCCAAAAACCTGTATTATTAATTATGAATAATATTTCTCGCTAAAACCTCACCCCAACCAAACACTCGGCTCCAACCATGGCCATCACGCAAGCGTGAGCTGCATGCAACGGTAACGTAATTACGGGGCACACGCTCCTTTACGAGGGATGCAAAGAAGATTGCGGTGCCATCTGCTTGAAGATAAATTTGCGGAATCATCAATCGCTCCCCCGTGAGATGAATTCACGCTCGGGTGGGGCGGGTGGGGTGGGTGGGGCGGGTGGGGCGGGTGGGGCGGGTGGGGCGGGGGGGGCGGGGGGGGCGGGGGGGGGTAAACACAAAAAATAAATCTCAATCACTCACTGAAAAAACGTCACGGACGTGGCCCTCCACATTCAAATCGAATTCCCCGCGATGACCACGGGCGCGGAAAATTCCCCCGTCGCAAGGTGCCCTACGTGAGGCTGTCGTCCAGGGCGACATCGTAATAACGGGTCATGCGCTCCGAGCCCCTGGCGGCGCTGGCCACTAGCAAACCGGGCAAAAGCTTAGAACCCCAAGCAGCTCACGAGGCTTCGGAATTCACGAAAACACAAAATGATGGGTGAACAAAACATCCACTCAAATTCATAATCCTAATGAACATAACAACATAATTCAAACAGAAAGCCAGTTGCTCTCTCTCTCGTGTCTATGTTCTCTCAATCTCCCTCCATCTCATCTCACGACATCCGTATCTCTCCTCTACATCTCTTCCGTCATCTCACGAGGACTCCAAAATAATTTCTGCTCAGGGCCCCCTGATGGGCCAGCGCACCAACGCACGGAGAGGGGACCGGCGGAGGCGACCTCATTGTTTCTGCGGTCGCCTGTTGCCTGGCAACAGCAGCCAAATGTTGGCGTTTCTCCCGCCTCACCGCCTTGTCCATCAAGAGCGACGTCTGTCCTTGAGCTGCCCGTGCAGATTCTACCACTCACGTGGAAGCAGTGGGGGAGGGGGGGGACCAGACGCATGGCGCTGCCTCCCAGCCACCACACCACCCCGCCCCCATTTAAAAAGTGGTACAGCCACCTGCGTAGAGCGTTGTCGCCGTTGTGCCGCGTGGCTCTGTGATGTGCTTTTCGGGCCGTGCCGTGCGTTGTTCGGCACGGTGTCCGACGTTTCGCTCCGCGCGCTGGGAGAGCTTCTTCAGGACAAACCCAAAAAGCACATCGGAGAATGGCTGCAGCCCCGCTCACGGATCACACGCAGCCACTCAAGTGAGGCCCCACCAGGAGCGTACCATTGCAAACGGGGGGGGGGGGGGGGGGGATGACGAGCGGCTGCGGCAGAATCCCTTTGACACGATCCCACCGGATTCTCGACCGTAGCGACGTTTCAAACTAAACCACCCCCACTTGGTTACGTTATTAATTTTTACCCCGACCCCGCCGCCGTCCTCCGCCAGGACACCCCTCCGGGGGGCGCGGCGTCCTCTCCGCGTTGCCGTGGCGACCGCGCCGCCGCATCACCTGGGAGACGAATCCGGCCGGCGAGTACTCGGACTGCTCGAGCGCACGCAGCCGCGCCAACAGCGCCGAGTTCTCTCCCTGCGAGCTCCGCAGATCCTGCTGCACGTGCTCCAACTGCCAGCGCAACTCCTCCACCTGCAGCCGGGCGACAACACGCGTGCAGGCACGCAGGCACGCAGAGGAACAAACACGCACACACGCACGCACGCATGCACGGAGGCAGGCACGCGCACGTAAGCAGAGGAAAACACACGCACGTACACATGCAGATACACGGCGACACGCACACACACACACACACGCCCTGACCTGGGGGCCCAGTTGGACGGCACCCCCCTTTTACACTCCCTTCTCGTCAAGCCGGCGTGCCCAGTGGTGGCGCTAGGCCTCAGCAAACGAATGAAACACTAACGGTCCCAAGGGGCTCAAGTGACCTCAGATTCCTGTACACAAATTATGAGAGTGACCCACAAATAAATATCAACTCAAATTCAATGCCGAATCATGAGAAACAAAGTAAACTCACAGAGCCTCAACCTCCCTCGTTGGTGTCTCTAACCATCTCCGTCTCTTATTACATTTCTCTCATTTCACTCCACCCGTCTCGTCTGTATCTCTCTTCTCTCATCTCGTCTGTATCTCGTGTCTCTACCTCTCCCGTCATCTCCCCCCTTTTTGAAATTGAAAGCACTTGGGGTGAAGGGAGGAGAGTAAGGGCCGGCACCAGCACCATCACCAGCGCAGCACCATCACCACCGGGCACCACCCTCTCCCCCGCCGCCTCCACGCACCTCCTTCTGCAGAAGCTCCACCATACTCTCGGGGCTCATGGAGGAGGCCGTGGGCTTGATGGTGGCGATGGGGATCTGCTTCTCCTCCCGCACCGGCGTCTTCTCCACCTGCCGCCACCGCTGCTCGATCTCGTCCCGGCTGAGCGGCGCCCGCGGCACCGCGGCCCCCGCGGCCTCCCCCTCCCGGCCCCCGGGCCGCCGCCGCCCCCCGCCGGCCCCCGGGCCGTCCGCCTCGTCGCCCGCGGCGCGGCCCCTGTCCGACGGGGCCCAGCTCGGGTCGGGGCCCTGCTTGTCCGGCAGCAGCCGCGTCTGCGACACGGTCGTGGCGAGCACCGCGCGGGCCTTCCCGTCGGACGGGTTGAGCGCGCCGCGCGCGAAGCCCGGGTTGGCGACACCCCCGGCCTCGCGGGTCGGGGTGGAGCGGACGTGCGGAGGTTTCTGGCCCTGCGGAGCCGCGACCGCGGGGCGGGCCTCGGGCTCCGCGGGCCTCGACGCGACCGCGCGGGGCTGGAACCTGTCGGAGGCGGCGGCGGCGGCGGCGTTGCGCGGAGCCTCCTGCCCCGTGCAGGGCCCCGCCTGGGCGGCCGCGTGGCTCGTCTGGAAGTACGTCTTGTAAGTGCCGTTGCCGGGGACGCCGCCGGCACCGCCGCCGTCTTCGGAGCGGCCCGATTGGTCCATCCTCACGGGCGGCAGCGCTGACGACCGCACGGGGTGGTGGGCGACTCCACCTCCTCCTCGCTGCGAGCGAACCAGCGCCTGGTGCACCGCCTGGAACTCGGAGCAGTCCATAGTCTTGGCTCGGACTTCGCGCAGCCGTGCCTTGGGCCGGCTCCTTGCCTGGTCGGGGGGCGGCTCCCTGGTTTCAACGCTGGCCGATGAGACCGGGCGGTCACGGGACGACGACGACGACGGCGAGCGGCCCGGCCACGACTTTTCTGGCGAGCTGCACGGGAGGAAGGGAGGGAGTAGAGGGAGATGAGGGAGGGGAGGAGGGGACGGGGGGAGGGAGGGGGGGAGGGAAAGGGGGAGGGAGGGAGGGGGGAGGGAGGGGAGGGAGTGGGGGGAGAGAGGGAGTGGAGGGAGGGTGAGCTGTGTGCAGCTCTAGGGCGGCTGGGTGAGCTGCAATGGCAGCAGAAGCAAAGCAGTGGCGCAGTGATTTAGCGCACTGCACCACGAATGGATGCGAATCAAATTCAGGTCTCCGGGTTCACACAAAGCAGTTCCCCATCCACTTCACCACCGCTCCACCCCACACAAAGTGTACGCCTTGAAAGCAAATCGATTGCCGCACGCACCATCTGACGCGCGCGTCGTTAGTGTGAAGACAGTCGGGAATCGGGGAATCAATGCGTCGTTGCGTGCCCAGTCGACGTTGACCACGCGGAAAGGAGGAGGAGAGGGGCTCGATCTGACTCGACTTTATTCGTCAAGTAGGCCGCTGTGAAAGCAGCCGGGGGCCTCTTACCTCATCTTGTCCTGGGCAGATCCACCCAGCCCCGGACTCTGGCCGATTGCTTCCATCCAGCTCTTGCGAATGCCGGGCGTCACGGCAGCCAGCGTGTGCACCGCGTACTTGGTCTGCGTCAACAGATAAACGTACGTTTGATTTTATTTTGTATTTTTTATTGTTAAAAAACGCTCGTGTGGAGGTGGCCAGCGGCGCTGAGGCCGCTATCGCCGAGATTCTGGGCTCGGATCCTGAGTTCAGCCGCTCGCACGCGACTACGTAGCTAGAACAATACGACAGCAGAGTGTACGGGCAGGAGAACGTACAGGTAGGAGAAGGAAACAGACGAACGGATGGACAGATGATTGGAACGACAGGCAAACGCAGACAGGTGAACAGACAAGTGGACAAATGAATGCCCACCCTGGTGAGCGGAACGGTGAGACACGTGGACAGATGGACGTGTCAACGCCGCAGTGCGCCGTGCAGGGCAGGCCTCGGCGGGCTGCGTCGTACCTTGATCTGGAAGCCGAAGTTGCGCTGCACTTGGAAGTCGGCGATCGCGCAGTGCGGGGAGAGTTCCACGACGCCCTCCGCGTGGTCCCTCTGCAGCAGCAGAGACACGGGGCACACCGGTCAGAGAGAACAGGACATCAGAGTGCACACACACACACACATGGCCGAGAGAGAACAACACTGGCATGACAGGCCCATGAGACATGGTGGCAGTGAGGGGGGGGGGGGGAATCCATCCAGCAGTGTATAAATCATGGATGATGATGATGATGATATGTTTGTGTACAAATGTATAAACACACATCCGATTGGGTGGGCAGTGGTCAGCAAAAAGGAATCGCAATGAGAGAATCAGGAACGTGAGAGGAAGCGAGGAACCCGAATCAGAATCTAAAGATGTCTTCATACTTGAGGAATCCATTGAGCTGTAAAGCTCTTTGTTCACAGATGTCCATCCACGCTCCCCCCCCCCCCCACCTTCATCGAAATGTGGAATTTCCACATTCCTGTGGCAGGCAGGAATCCTCAAAATAAACCAATTCTGCCATGGTGTCAAATAAAATAAGAGATTAAATCAATAGTGTAAAATACGACTACAGTGTTATGTAACCTGATGCAGTACATCTTATGTGCACTACGGTATGCGTCTGTTGCAAGCCGACGTGAGATTATTACTCACGGAAACCCAATCACGGATCACACACAGACACACGCTCACTCGCGCGTGCGCACGTAATTGAGTGTGCCTGTGTGCGTGCACGTACAACACCGAGCACACACACAGAAACAAAGCGCCCCGGGTATTTTGAGGTCTGTGACGCCACGGGCACGATGGAAGTGGCCCTGAGCATCCTCATGCAGAGAGACGCTTTATAAATAGACTTCTCATGAGCTCACTACTTGCCCGCAGTGACGAGCAGAAGACAGGGTCTCGGGGTGTCAGCGTCACGCCGACTGTCTCAGGATATCAGGGTGTCAGGGCGTGAGGGTCTCACTGTCTCAGGGTGTCAGGGTGTCTCAGGGTGTCGGGGTGTGAGTGTTTCTGTCTTCATTGTCTCGAGATATCAGCGTGACATGTCTTTGTGCCAGGCCATTCTTCATCTGCTCTAGCGAGGCTCTGCTCTAGCGAGGCTCTGCTCTTTGCTCTCCATCAGTGTATGGAGGCAATTGTAATGTTTACTTGACAAATTAATGTTTACTTAATATATGGACAAGGTTTGATCTACGATTGGGGTAGGCTATCCTATCCCAAGCTACAATGACTGTGAAAGAGCCACGCGGCCCACAACAAACGAAAAAAACGGCCCACAGGGCCCAGTTGGTGCTGGCTCAGTCCAGTAAACGCTGCCGTGGGAATCCAACTCAACCTTCCAGGTTTCGCAAACCGGGACTGTCAAGTTTCAAGTGGGACATGGTGAGGGGAAGGGGCCTCCAGGATTGCGTCCCAGTGTCCCAGTGTCCCAGGAGGCTTTGCCTGTCTCTGCCAGGTGGGCTAGGCAGCCCCGTCACATGCTCGGGGAGACACTACCTCTACAAACTACAATAGAGCAACGATCCCTCCGTGTAGCATTAACAGACTGTCGGGGCAAGTGCTGTTAGTGAGCAGCACCTAGAAAGGTCGGCACAACACACGAGGGGGCGGGTGGCCAGCACCATGCCCGGCCGATGTTTATACATCGCACCAGGCACTCATACTGGAGGCCTAGTGGACCTAGGGGAGGCCCAGGACCAATTCAGACAGGGGAATGGAACTCGGGTCTCCGGGTTCGTTAGCGCTGGCGCGCGGACCGCTGCACTAGAAGCAGCAAGGCGCAGTTTGACACGGGGCCGTGGAGAGAGCGTCGCCACGGTGGGTGGTGGCTGTGCGTGCCCCGTCAAGGCCTCGCTGTCAGCAGGGGTTTCACCGTTATTGGCGCCAATCCTCGCCACTCACGCGCACATAAATAAAATCGGTCGTCCGTGCCATCCACCCAGCACCCCCGTCCTCTCGCCTACTCCGTTACGCAAGCTGCTATTTTGGATTCGTACCAAGGGTCACAGACAGATTTACTGGCGGATTTCAGGAAACGAGTTCAGCCCCTAACTTTACTTTGATGTCAGACTGACCAATGTAATCACCGGTTCGACAGTCTCGTTTGAAATAAGTTGCACACACCTCTAATAACACACACACCTTCACGATTTTTGTTTCATTCACAGACTAATCTGCCAGTGTGTGTGGCAACCTGGGTCTGATCGGTCTTGATTCGGGTTCAAATGCATCACAATGAACATTGTGAAAGCATCTTGATCGTTATTATTACTACAGCTATAAACTTACATTAAAACTGCTTAATCCGTGCTACTAATGCTGTGGTGGTTGCATTGTCCTTGAACTGTTTGCCTTTTGGCGGCTTCTGGTCTAGAACACCGGCGAGACAAAGTCATATACGGGGCTGTCTCTGGTGTCAGCCAAACAGTTTGAAGGACGGTGCGAACATTATCAAAGCATATTTGTTTTTATTTTTTACCACCAGCATGTGTGGTTTGAACATCTTAACACCTTCTGTATTTATGCCAGAAAGGGTAAAGCCATTTTAGAAAATCACTCGATGCCTATAAACTTCTATGAATGTATACAATGCTCACAATTAGAAGTGAGCACAATAGCAATTCCCTTAAACATCAGCATGGATATCTTCACATGCACGCACACACTCATTGTCATGTTTCGTCACAAAATAATTCACTTTAACCACCATTGGGAAAGTTTGTTACGCAAACAAAACATGCCAATTCGTTTTGGCACGTTCTGTTTACGTGACAAACCTCACTAATTGGCGGTGCCGGGTGGTGGCGTGTTCAAACACACATTTATAGTTACACCATCTCACCAAAATAAAACGTTATTATGGATAATATTGGTCACGTGTTAAATTCACTTTACGATGAAACTTTAGAAAAAAATTGTTTTACCTATCTACGTGACTTTACCGAAAGACCTAAAGAATATGAATTCCTGCAGTCACAAAAGCTTTACGTCAAGGAGCGCTGAGCAAACGTGTCGGCGGCACCGCAGCCTCGCAGACTCTTACCTCTTCGCTGGGAGTGTCGCGGTAGAACTTGAGTGCGCCGGGCGTGAGGACGAACCAGAACTTCCTCCACTGCAGACACGTGGACAAACGCAGACACACAGATGGGTGAACACGCGCACACACACACACGCACACAGGCAGACAGATACACACGCGTAAACCGACAAATAGATGGTACTACAGGTAGACAGACACACAGACAGGAAGACGAAAGACGGACACTCAGAATGACGGACACACAGATATACACGGACGGATACACACACAGGTGTAGAAACACACAGACAGGGAGGGCAGATGGAGATAGACGGACAGACACAGAGAGAGAGAGATAATCATACACAGAGGGTGAGAGAGTCAGAAATGCAGTCGCAGAGCAAGACAGACAGACGGCGTGGACTGCAAGACAGACACAGATCAGACACACAGACAGTCTGGACTGCAAGACAGACACAGATCAGACACACAGACAGTCTGGACTGCAAGAGAGACACAGATCAGACACACAGACAGTCTGGACTGCAAGACAGACACAGATCAGACACACAGACGGTCTGGACTGCAAGACAGACACAGCGCAATATTCGCAGCCAGGTCACGGAGGGCACGAGCCACCTTGTTTTCAGCCGACCCTGTCAGGAGAGACGCAGCCCGCGCTCCTCTCTCCCCCTGACAGCCGCGCAGCTCTCAGCTGTGACGAGGGCAGCAGCTTGAATCAAGGACGGCGAAACGTTTCACGAAGAGAAAAAAACCGCACAGCCCTAGCGCCGGTATGAACGGAACAAGAGGGCACGACGCCACGCTTACCGACAAGCTCGCACGTGACCTACGCGAGCGATTCGCATCGAAACAGGTCACCTCCGATGGCAACTGCGGTGAATTGCCACCGAGCCCCGCGGCACACGAGTTGACGGTTAGAGTCCCACGACAGGTGCCTGGTAATGTGCGTGGCAATGCCATTCACCTTCATGAAAGGCCATTTGTAAAACAAAAAAGATAGAGAGCTGCATAGCTTATCGGATTCCTCCAGCTGAAGTAATACATATTCTGATTCTGAAGTGGCGTTCATGAATCTGCGAGGTCGTTTACTGGAGTCGACAATTTTGATTCCGCATCACTGCCAGCAGATTTTTTGTTTTCACTTCCCATGAATAAAACTAAACTTTCTTCACATAATTAACAAACATTTACAGTAAACGCTGGACTAATAGTAAATATCTCAAGGATTAATGGATAACAAAATCCAGTTAACTCTGAGCTGACTATATAAAATGCCAAGAATGACAAGATATTGTCTGAGTCATAAAAATAAATGTTAAAACCCGATTCGGGTGAACATTGGTGCTTTGGAGAGAACCACAACACCGGGGCAAACAATGGCCAACTTGTCTGCTGACGCGTTACACCGGTGCAGAATTATTCACGCTCAAAGGTTAGTTGGAAAAAAAATGCATTTCAGTGACCAACGGTACTGCGCACTGCGCCTCCCTGATAAAGGACACGAAAGGGTTGGCGTATCGTCTCGAGATTACAGAGACGCTCTGGAAAGTAAGGCAACCACCGCCGCAATCTTGTGCCCGGTGTCAATAAAATGGTACAAATGTGGTCAGACACACCTAACCACATTATACAAATCTTTGCTTTATAACACAGGCGATAAGGACACGTCATAATCCGAAGATACGGCACTCATCCGCGAAAACTGACACACAACCGCATGCAACAAATTTTCGTTATAAAGCACAACTACTTTGCCCAACGCTGTGTATAAATTGCACTGCTGCTGCTGTTGTAGTTATTGGTCACAACTCACCACTTCCTCCTGAGAGAGCTAAAAACACTGCCAGCATAAACTTCACCACCACCGTCACACTCACGAAGCAGCGCCGCGACTCCGAAGATCCGTACGGACGAGCAAGACGGCCAGAGGCAGCGCCGCGAGCGCAGGCGGGAGACTCCGACACCCGCCGCCGCTGCTTCCTCCAAAGAAGGACCAAGCGCTCGCCGCATCATCCGATTAAATAAAACATAAATATAAACACACGCGCGCGGCCGTCAGGCGCGATCGAGGCGCGGCGGTTTGCCGCGTATTTTCAGCGAGTGCCTTTCACGTCACCGCCAACCGTTGTCCCCGAGGGTTTTACGCGAAACTAAAATAAAAGCGCCGCATTCGGTGCCATCGCCCGCCCGGCTGCAACGACCACGGAGGGGGCGAGGGGGGAGGGAGGGAGGGACGGCGCGTCCCGCCGAGCGCCCTCGCCGCGTGCCATTAATTATAGAGAGCGAGAGAGCGCGGCCGATTCCCGGGGCGGCGGCGGCGGTGGCGGTGGCGCTCCGATGGGACCCGCCGCTCGAGAGGGAGTCGGGGGCTGCCGCCCCACGGCTCGAGCCACCGATTTACTCCGCCGGTCATCTCGGTCACGGTTGCTCGACGAATCGGGATAGCGAGAAAATTTGCAGCGAGAAGTAATAACAACAACGACCTCGCCGTTGTACCCACGCGTGTGCCGCTGCACGGGAAGCGAGGGGCGGGGCTTGGCGATGCCATTGGCATCGCCGACCGCGTCCCACGAGGAGGCGGGATATTATTTCAGAAGCCCAATTAATCGACCACACAAAGAGTGGTCGATTACGATTTAAGTCGGTTGAGCAACCTGATCGTCGCAGCATCATGAGCAGGTGGCCATCTGAGGCCACTGGCTCACGATGAACGCCATTTAAGGGGCATCGCAGATCGCCAAAGGGTCACGTGTTGCCTCAAACCGTCAAAATCAAGGTCAAGAGGTCATCACGGCTCGTGCCAACGACGACCACCACAGCTTCACATCCGTTCGGTTCCTCTCCGAGACCCGCCTGGCTCGAGGTCTCCCGCTTGGCGCCTGGCCTCAGGCTGCTGCACCCCCAACGCCCGAGTCTGTAACCTGCCCGTCGTGCGTCTAAAATAAACACGTGTTTTATGCACAACCTATTAATATATACACACACGTGTATCGCACGTGGTATCCCGCTGGCTGTGAGAGGTTCGCTTGCTGTGGATGCGATTTAGCTCCGATGCGATCCACTGAAGAGCAGTCGGTTCATGCGCGGTGAGAGCGGCGGCCGCCCAGCGGTAGGCGCACTGCGCCGTGAACGCGACGAGCCGGGCGCCGTACCCAGCCAGCCGCGGCTCAACCGGACCTGGGCATCCACCTCTCACGAACGTTCATTGACCAGCGTGGTAAAGTATGGTCAAGCAACACCTCCCTACCCCCCCCATATCCAATGGCGGACTGACAAAGGGTCGTAAATGATGATGTCATTTATTAGCGATGGGTTGATGCCGAAGTACAAAGTGTGGAGCGTTCGGAAAAACGTGTTGTCAATAATATTTTAGTCTGGCTTTCGCATTATATTATCATTACATATATGCTAACGTGCAACTCGATAATGCAAGTTAACTTTTCTTAAATTTAACAATTCCCAACACTTTCAAATTCATGAATAACTCAGGTATGGAAAAATATAGCAATGTAAGATTAATAAACGCAAGTTTTAGGCCAGTTTCTATTTTTTTTTATTAATGCTAAATTAACAAGTACACTGATCAAATTGCCTTTGTTTGATCTAGCAAGCACACAGCATTAACGATTGTGTTTGACAAATATTCTATAGTTTAAAATGAACTACATTTTAAGATACAAAATAATACATTGAGTAAAACCTTTGCAAAGAAAAATGTATTTTCATAAGGGAGGCATCATAAAGCGGGTCCAATGCTCTAATACCTAAGTCTTAACATACAAGGAAATATATGAAACTCTAAGAGGTTGAGATTACATTTCAAATTAATCGCAGGCTTAGACGTGCTCACACACTGCAGCATCCGCGCTTCTCAACTCTCTGAAACCTGCGACCGTCAGTTACAAACATCAACAGAATTAAGCGGACGTAAAATGCAAATTATAACCGAACTAAGACTTCAAAGAGGAGTGGTAAATAAAGCCCGAGTGCGGATCTGTGTGCAGAGAGAGCGAGGAGAGCGCAGGGAGAGCAAACAGAGATGAGAGACGGGAGGAGAAATGAGGAAAGGAGAGTGGTCTGTCACCAGCTCGTCTTCCGACACACTCACCTGCCCAATCACCCCCCCACTTGTCGCCTCACCACCCACGTGCCCTCTCTTCCCTCACCCACCAACTGCCCTATTGCTCACCCATTCACCCAGGCACTCTTTGTCTACCCAACTCTCCCTTTCACCCACGTGCCATCTCACCTCACATCACCCACTCGCCCGCTGGCCCTATCGTCCGCCGATCCGCCCCCTTGCTTTCCCGTTCTCCCGCTCGCCCGCCTCTCCTGGCCCTCTCGTCAACGCAAGCCACTCGCCCGCTCCCTCGATGGCTCGCCAACCCTCTCGCTCGGCGCGACCTGCACGACTAGCGCCCTGGGGGTGCCCTCCAGAAATAGAGAGATTTAATTGCCGGGGCCGACGACAGCGCCGCCCGTAACTCTACCCCCGTGGCACTCGAGACGCGGTGTGACAAGTGGTGGTGGCGGTAGTGGCAGTGGTGACGGTGGTGGTGGCCGCAGTGGCGGTGCTGGTGGTGGCAGTGGCGGTGCTGGTTGTGGTGGTGGTGTTGGTAGCAGTGGTGGTGGCGGAATTGGTGGCAGGGGTAGTGGTGGCAGTGGGGGTGGTGGTGGCAGTGGGGGTGATAGTGGGAGTGGCGGTGCTGGTTGTGATGGCGACGGTGGTGGTGGTGGTGATGGTGGTGGCGGTGGTGGTAGCGGTGGTGGCGGCGGTGGTGGCGGCGGTGGTGGCGGCGGAGGCAGTGGTGGTGGTCGTGGTTGTGGTGGCAGTGGCGGTGCTGGTTGTGGTGGCAGTGGTGGTGGTGGTGGTGGCAGTGGTGGTTGTGGTAGCAGTGGTGGTGGTGGTGGCAGTGGTGGTGGAAGCGAGAGAAATACGTGTGGCCCACACTCCTAGGATGGCCAATGATGATTACATCTCCGTCATCGTCGTCAGCCATGATTATCCACTGCTGGATGAAGGCCTCACCATCTCTCATGGTTCTGCGATGCTGCAATTAAGCTAACACCAGCAATATAATTTTAATAACGATAATTTATTTTTTCCCTTTGTCAATCCACTGGTGAATGAATGTCTCCCTGAGCCATGTCGATGCCTGTCTGCATTGATGTCAGCGACGTTAAGCGCGAGAGGGAATCAAAACTCGGCTCACGGGCATTGCAGCGCACTGCGCTAAGCACGACGCTACCGCATCCCAATGAGCGGGTATATACACATATATATACTGGACACACATTATATACACACACACAATATCTTGTAGAGACAAACAGAGCACAGCAAGACAACACAGCAAAGAAGGAACGGCTTCACAAACAACAACACGGACCGGTGCGAGGACGTACCCGCGCAGACGTCCGTCACTCACAGGTTGGTACGGCTCCCTCTCTCTCTCGGCCCGCCACGGTCTCTATGTCCCCAGCAGAGCACAACCGCGGGCGCCGTGGCCGCACGAGAGGACGGAGGAGGAGGGGGTGGAGGTTGCGGGCGGTGCCCTCGCGCGCAATCCCAACACGAGGGTGCCAGCTCGCTCGCAGCGCTCCGGAGCGCCAGCCCTATTAACCCGTGCGTGGCACGACGCCTGTCGCCACCCCCACCTCCCTTTGCTGACTGACCCCCTGTCCGCCCCCCCCCCCCCCCGTTCCCCAGGGCTCGGAGCCAACGCCATGAAAATGCCCTCTCGTTAATTCGTCTTCTGGCCTCGTTTATTTTGCTGCCCGTAACGCTGCACGCGACAGGCAGAAGGCAATGTGGCAAAATCTATCATTGTACTGTACTTCTATGCTCCTGCGATGTTGCCGTGGCACTCTGGGACTCGCAACCCACACATCACCAGTTCCATTCATCCCCGCCGCTGTCCACCCAGAGGTATACATTGGTTCACCACAGGTAGTCGATCAGCAGGTCACGTGTGGAGAAGTAGGCCAAGATGCCCTCTGCAGGGGCTCTCTACAGCTCTCCTCTAGTGGAGGGCCTCTCTCTACGCGCCGATGTCTGTGCTGCCCCCTTCCCCAACCCGCTGAGACCAGCGTGGCGAAGTATGGTCTGGTAACCGTCACGAACAGCAACAGCGTTGAGATGCCCTCATCCAGCAGTGGATTTGTGTGGAATGCAGAACCTTTGCGCTGACAGGGCCCAAACGTGGGGATGGAATAATGTTTGGTAAGCCAATGGCATTAGTTTAATTAGCCTCGCCCTGCTGATGAGGCCCAGAAGGTTGAAACCGGCCTACAGCTTGCTTGCTTAAACAAACACTGCTGGAGGATAATATTGGTCTGGAGAACTGATGGTCCGATAGACTAAAAACAATACGCTATTGTTACGTAACGAAACGGACATTATTTTTTTGACTCAATGTTCCAAAGTAAAATGGACCTAATTGTAAAAGGACAATCGAGACCATTTACAAATATCATAAATGACAATGTAACAACAGTATATGGAATAAATACATATTTATGGCGTTGCTATGAGGAATGATGGTTGCTATGATGTACGATGGTTGCTAAGAGGAATGATGGTTTCCATGAGGTACGATGGTTGCTATGGAGAATGGTTGCTATGAGGTACGATGGTTACTATGGGGAATGATGGTTGCAATGATGAATTATGGTGTGTATGAGAAATGATGGTTTCCATAAGGTACGATGGTTGCTATGATTAAATAATGGTTGCTATGATGTACGATGGTTTCCATGAGGTACGATGGTTGCTATGGTGAAATAATGGTTGCTATGATGAAATAATGGTTGCTATGATGAATAATGGTTGCTATGATGTACGATGGTTTCCATGAGGTACGATGGTTGCTATGGTGAATAATGGTTGCTATGAGGAATGATGGTTTAAAACGTAAATATGTATACATGTGTGAGTGTGTGTACAAAATATGTGAAGATGCAGCCGTGCAATTACTGCTGGTGGTAGCTCATTACTCGGTCTACTCTTCCGCACCCGCCAGACATCTTAGAAGAGGAGGGGGTGACCCACACGTTACTCCACCACACGTTACTCCACCGCGCGTTACCCCACCGCGCGTTACCCCACCGCGCGTTACCCCACCAGCGACTGTGGTGATATCCACCAATGCCGCTGGCTGGACGGAGGCAAGGGAGGTCCACCGTCGTTTCAAAACCGCCGCGTGGGAGAGATCGAATCGGCGACCACCCCCGGATTGCCAAAACTGCGGCGTGAGAACCCCAACAAAACTCATTCCTCTGGAACTGCTTTCCGTGCTGATCTCGTCAATGAACGTGAACCATCACGCCAACTCCGGCCATCCTCGCAGCGTCGGCTTTTGGATAACCATCAAACAAATACGGCGGTCACATGCGGCCGTCTGGAACGCTCTTCCGTCCGGTATTAGGAAGCCGCTGGAGCGATGGCACTTTTACATTATCGAGATTTAAAACTCATTTCTTTCAACCCAATTGTTGTGTTTAATTGGTTGTCATTCCCCCCAACACCTCCGATTAGCGCAGTTGGCTATGTATGGTGCGAAAGAAGTTGAAGAAATCTACAGTACATACAAAGAGCACGTGACATCAAAGCATTTTGGATCCTTCACGCTTTCTCTGAAATGATTCGCGCTAAAATATCAGCGAGCACACAGGCCCCCGTGGCCGCGTGGGCGAAGTTCCTCGGGGAAGCGACCGCCGACACCTCCACACTCACGGAGGCAGCGGTAACTGTGATGGTAACTGAGATGATAACTGCGATGGTAACTGCGTCTGGTCTCGGGGTTGCCACCCCTCCGCCCCGGTTCCCTCATGACCGTGCTCCCCGCGCGTCGCACGGCGCAGGTCGCGGTGCGTTCGCCGCTTGTCGCTGAAGAGAGTTCACCGTTCGAAGCCGGCGACCGCCCCGGTCGTTGCTGCGGTTGTAATCGCCGCGATGACGCTACGACGCGCTGTCTTGCTTCGCGACGGGCGTTAAAGAGAGTCGCCCGTCGGGGTCCAAATTTGGCAAAACTTCGACAATGACACCGTTTCGGAATACGCGCAGCACGCGTCACTGCCAACTGGCAAGACGAATGACCTTGCTCGCTCTTGCACGTGAGAATATCCTGGTCTCTTGAGTTTCTCACCTGCTTAAATACATTTTTTTATTTAAATAATAACAAAACAAAAAAACCCGGTGGTTGTGACGCTGCTGATTTGGAGGTGCGATTTGTGGATCGTTTTTCATCAGTTGCGTAATAACCCACACCACTCTGTATGCGTGCAGTTGCCCCCCTCGCCCCTTGAATGTGTCCGGGTCGTTCGTACAGCAGAGATGGCAACCCGCGCAGGATCGGAGGATCGGGCGTGAAAGCGGTTAATGCACCACGGCGTTCCCATCACGACCCTGACATTTCCCGGGCTCCTTTGAGAGCCCACATCAGAGGGCCAGCGCGACAGAATGCGACGTGGCTCCCCCGGGACGCCGTCGCGCCACGACGCAACGACACTGCTGCTAGTCACTAACCTACTTGCTGTACCGCCTGCAACAAACACTACATCATTGCTGCGAATCTTACCCTGGCTCCATCTCTGCATGATCCACCAACCCCCACCACCGCCACACCGCAGTAGCGTGACGTACAAAGGACCGTGGGCGGTGGGAGAGCTGTCTGGTGTGTAGGCGGTGCAACTGCACCGTGGTCACACGAGGCCCCATGTGAACCACGCCGTGCCAACTCCAGGTACGCGAGTGACACGGCAATGTTTCTGCCCCTCTCGTCTCTATCTGCTCTTTGCCGTCATCGTTTTAGTTTTTTTTCAGCAACGCAACGCATAACCGCAATTGGTTCAAGTGATACAAGCGGATGTAACAAAAAAATACTAACACGGCATTATGGGTAACACCAAGAATGCACTGCGAATGCACAGCACAGTGCATGCGTTTGCAAAGCAGCCTGGGTCTTGGCACCATCACTGAACAGCCGCAGGAGAGCAATCATCAAAGAAAACTTTTCAGCAAATGTTTCAGGAATGCATGTCAGATGATAAGTCCTTTTGCGAGGGTTGCCACCTCTGAGGTACAAAAGAATACTAAAAGAGGGTAGAAAGACATGTAAACGCATTGCTATTATTATTATTAATAAGCAATTGGCAAAATCCTGGACTATTAGAGTTCTGGGAGAACGTACAGCTTTACACAGCAGTTGCCTCCTCCCGAGATAATCAGGACAGGTGGCAACCCTGAATGCTCGCACCCATGCCACTCAGTATGTTGCTGGCATTGCAAGCGTTTGATGAAGTCAAAAAGCACCACGTCCAGTGCACACTGTGAAGCAGGGCTTTGTACGCAGATGGCCTTGGGCCCAGCAGGTTATCTCCGCACTAAAATAAGTACGAGGCCATTTCACATTGTGTGCGAGCCAACAAAGCAAATTCCTATCGTCAAACAACTTCACACGCAACGCGGAGCCTCGCATCTACAAGATGAGTTGAAAGATGAAAAAAAAAATACACGAAAGAATGAAATAGATTATTAAGTAATGACATTGTTCAAAGAGACAATATATTTAATGTATGAATTATGGCTACGGAGCAGCCAGGCCGGAATGGGGGTCGCCGGGTTAAATAGTGCAGTGCGCTATGGACCAAGCCACCCGAGTTCAATTCCCAGCCAGGGCTGAAGTCAGTGGCCGGTGGTCGCTAAACCAATGTTGGGCCCCCTCCTTCTCCAAACCAAACTGACCAGCATGGTAGAATGCGGCCATAACACCATCACGACCGACACGGTGTCAAAAATCAGGCCTTCATCCAGCGGTGGATTTGCACAGTGCTGTTAACGCAGGCACGTGTTTCTTGCCACAGGCGTACGGGGGGGGGGGAGGGCGATTGTGCCTACCTGAGCGTCATCGTCCAGCCAGCTGAGCCAACCCTTCTTCAGACTCGTGGAGTCAGCCTGCGACAACAACAACAAAAACAAGGAGACACCGAGGATTAGATGCGTTGAAGCTTCTGCTAGAAACCGTGTCGCAGAAGACGGAGCGACCCTCTGAGTTCCCAGCCGAGGGTCGACACGCCAGGTCTGCCGCAGAACCCGGTCGCGGTACGTGTGAGCATAAAAGACAAAGATCCCCCATGTAGCCTTAACAGATTGTTGGGGAAAGTGCTGTTAGCGAGCACCTATTAAGGCCGGTACAGCACACGAGGGGGTGGGTGGCCACCACCACGCCCGCCCGCCTTTGTCTCCCCAGTGACGATGTTTACACATGACACCAGGTACATTACTCATTTAAGGCTGAGTCGACCTAGGGAAGGCCCAGAAATCGAACTCTGTTCGCCGGGTTCATAGTGAAGCGAGCTAGCAGTTCCACTACTGCTCACCGCCACGTGTGAGCATACACACACACACGTGTATACATAATAATAATTTCTGCTTCGGGTCCCCAATGGGCCACCACTGCTCCTGCCGACGCTCGCTCGCACGCACGCTCGCTCGCACGCACGCACGTGCGAGCGAAACGCTGCCGCTGCCGACGGCGCCGCACGCGCGAGCCTCCGTGGTCGCGGCCAGCGCCGTGCCGTGCTGCCAGAGTTCTCCGCAAACGAGGCGTGAATTTAAAGCCGACAGCGCCAAGCCATGCCAAGCCAGGCCATGCCAAGCTCGTTCAGTTCGGTAGTTCACGACGCCTCGGCTGCCCCTCTTCAGGGGACCTCTGCCCCACGGCGCCACGGCGCCACGGTCGCGCCACCGGCCCCGTCCGGTAACCCCGGCTACCCGCGTGACAACATCCGGCGAGCATTCCGAGGGAAGTGACCGGCGCGTTGAACCGGGAGCCCGTGCCTGCGATCGCGCTTCGCCGTCATTTCAGCAGCGGAAAGTTTGGAGGGAAACATTTTGCGCCCAAATGGTTTGAAATGTCGGTGCGGCGGGGTAGGTTTTGTCCGTTGCCTTGCAACGTCCAGGCATCGTCCTCATCGCACCCTTTTGGCGACGGTCCAAATGGCTACTGCCTGCTGATGAATGATAACGGCATGTAATTGAGGGATGTCCGTTATAATGCGCAATTACCAGCGGCAAATATTGACCTCGAAGGAGAAGTCGTATGAAAGGTTGAATACCCTTCCCCACGGAGGAGATTAGATGTTTTTCCGCGCATTATACAGCACACACGCGCGCGCGTGCGTGTGCGCTGCATGTGCATCGTAACGCATTTACGAAATCCGCTGAAGCGGCAGATTGTTTCAATTGAATTTTGCCCCAAAACCCAGCACCTGGAGGAGCCCAGGCAAGAGGCAATCTGCATGGCTCTGTGCTAGTCACTGGGGCAACAGCCAGCAAATGCAAACTCATTGCATTAGCACAGCACATGCATTTTCAGTACGTCTGCACACGCGAATGTACACACGTTGTGGGTTTGTGTCTGCGGTAATGTAGTGTTTAGAGCACTGTGCTACAAACCCGGCGACCCGAGTTCGATTCCCGCTCACGGACAATATTGTGCGATGAGTATCTGAACAAGTCCCCGGCCTCCCAAAGGTCGACTCAGTCATAAATGAGTACCGGGTGCCGTGTGTAAACAACAGCACTGGGGATACAAAGGTGGCCGGGCAGAGTGTTGGCCACCCACCCCCGCATGTGCCGTGCCGGCCTTCACAGTGCTCACCAACACCACTGGCCCCAACAGTCGGTTAACGGCTGTAGGGAGATCTTTGGCTACAGATGTAAGGAGTGCAAACAGCACACGTGTACTCGGCATTCACGTGCACGTGTGCACACACGCAACATATTGCTTTAATCTCTCGAGTGCATTCAACGCGCATGGAGCACTGGAGCGGCGGTAGGCAGCGCTCCGTCACGAACCTTGCCACCCGAGTTCGATTCCCGGCCGCGGCTAACATCGGCGCTAACCAGCGTGGGTGAAGCATGGCCAAACATCACCCACGACCGACTGGGCGGGGGGGGGGGGGGAGGCCATCATCCAGCAGTGGATTGACAAAGGGGCCCGCATCGTTATAACGCGCAATCACGTACCCACGTACATCGCGCGAGCGGAATAGAGTTCACGCGCACGGTTGAAGCCGCCCGTCCGCCCCACACACGCGTCACTCACCCCCTGCCGCTTGCCGCTCGCTGGCATCACCACCATGCCGCCAAACGCGGCGCTTATCCAACTCGGCAGACGGCAGCCGGCGAATGCACGGCGGTTATCACGGCGGTTATCACGGCGGTGGCGGCGGCTCCTCGCCGGCGCTGCTGCGTAGGGCGACGCGCGCCCCGTGGCATTCTCGAAGGTGGCAGATTTAGGCTGTTTACAAAGCTGCCCACCGGGGCCAGCTGCACAGCGCTCCTCCTCGCTGCTGTCTCCCGTTTCGCATTTTAACACGGCAGAAAATAAACTGAGCCATAAATCGTGGACGATGCACGGAGGGGGGGCAACGGAGGTAGCAGTTGCGCTGTCGTTGGTGGGAGGGTCGGGGGCCGACAGGGGCCGGCTCAGGCCCAGTTGGTTCCACGGGTAAGATAATCCGTTTTGGTGGAAAATCCGGTGTGAAATCTGGAATGATATCTGGATATGCTGCCCGTCCGTGAAACGGCTCCACACGCAACCACTGATTGATGCAGACCCCAGACACTCAGCCCAGCAACAGAAAACTAAAACACGTATAAACATGCACGGTGTGCTTGGAGTGGCCGTGTGACTCAGGAGTTTGAGCCAGCACCGCTGAGAAGCTGGGTTCACATCTTAGTTTCAGCTGCCTACTGTGACTGAACTAGGGTTGTTAAGTTTAGTCAGTTTATAGTCTCAGCTTAATAATTGCAGGCAAAATAATTACAATAAATATTTTTTTTCACTTTATTGAGGATTACTCAATCTAATTTTGATTGTCAAATGACAACCCTGGCTTGCAGACCGTGTGATCTGTGCAGCACTCATAAAGTGACTTGAGGTGTCTGGCAGTTATGCAAAATCATCTCCCAGAGTCCTTCTCTGACACAAAGTGGTACACTTCTCGCTGAAATATTTAAAATGGATTTTGTACGTACAAATGTCCAACTTCTTTCGCACCATACGTAGCCAACTGTGCTAATTGGAGGTGTGACATGATGACGATGATTATTGCAAAATAAAAATGGGCCATGTCATTTTTAAGCACGTTGTTTTACTTTTTTTAAATCCACGGTTGGCCGTTTTGAAGCGCAGGTTTGATCGACACCGGCCCGCATTTGACCCACGGGGGAGTCACACCGTATGAACGGGCCTGCACATGAGGGATCGACTTGATACGAGAGGGATCCCATAGGTTTGCGGATTGCTTAGGACTCAAAGGGCTTAGTCCCCTCGAATCGAATCACGAGCAGCTGACATTCGAACCCGGAGCCAGCGAGAGGGTACGGCCACCAGTAGCAGAGCACGGGGAAGACTGAAGCAGTCGGTGTGCGTCAGTCTACCGGGTGGGTGCCCACGCTGGCAGCGACCTTGCACTCTCTCGTTTTCGGTCATTCATTGTTGTGTTTTTTTTATCTCAATAACATTTTCGCCTGCTGCCTATAAACTAAACTATAAAACTATTTTTTATTTTATCAGGCAAGGCCCACTGAGCTATGTAGCTCTATTTTAGAAGCCAGCTGGCTGGCTATCACAAATGATAGCTTAACAAAGTGGCTTATTAGCATGTGGACATTCATAGCAGCCAAATACTCTTAAACGCGTGGTGATGTTGATTCTAAATGTGGAGGGAAACCGGAGGGCCCAGAGAAAAATCCACGCGACCACGGGGAAAGAGACACGCAAACTCCAAATATACAGCAGGCGTCAGGGTCGGGATGGAACCCACGACCTCCTGTATACCAGGCAAGAGAGTTAACATCTCCTAGCCACCGTGGCGACCATGGAGGCATCATGATGCCGAAGGGGCAGTTCCATTACTGAGTGGTGGTGGTGGTGGCGGCAGGGGAGTGGTGGGGGGAGTAGAATGAGACTAGGAGAGACCACTCACCGTGGGGGCCAGTCCCGCGTTTTGCCGGTCCAGGGACTGGGAACGCCGGAAGGATCCGTGGCTGGGATGGGGTCCCCCTGGGGACATGGGAGCACCACCCATCACCTGCAGCGACAGCGAGAAGACAGGCGCTGGAATCAGTGTGGCATTAGGGGAAACAGGTGACAGTACATCAGACGATAGCCCCATTCATCAATCACCCTTGGTTAGGAATGGGCGCGTCAGAAACGCTGGGCTGGCACCGTTGAGATCCGAGGTTGAAGGTTAAACCCCCAGGGCTGGGGGTCTAAGTTCTCACGGGGTTCATAATGGCCGCGTTGGAGACACTGAGCAAGCACTATTTGTGCTTCTGTGGTCAGAGCTCTTGAGCCAGCGAGTTGCGAGTTTAGAGCCAAGAGATCGACTTAGCCCATCATCACTTGAGGGTCGTTAAAATAGGGACCACTTTGTAGCAAGTCTACATGGTAACGGTCCCATTGGTTTCCTTTTGTTCACTCAGGCCACCCTTAATTTGAGACTTGAAGTCTCCATGGATTCTCACCCAGTAAAATTAAAACTGGTCAATCGACCAACCAACAGTGTTTCTTCTTCTGGAAATACTGGCCCACGCCACGATAATGTGGAATTACAATCACTGGCTCAGGGCTGCCAAACAAAGATGAGCACGGTCCCCACTGAAATAACAATCGCAAGACATCAACATCTCTGAGCGAGTCGGCCTGTTTACAAGCGGGCCCCAATGCTTTTCTAAGGCATTCCACTTCACCCCGGACCGAAATAGCGACGAAATGCCAGCGGGCTCCTTGCACAGCTGCTCCGGGCCTCTGGCACATTCGTACGATCGTCTGCAGCACTCGGAGCTATAAAGCCACTGCATGAGTCAACCGGGATCTACGAAGCAAAGCCTGGGCTGATAAACAAGCTGCCTGGGACGACCGCCAGGCACACCGCGACAGCCACGCATCGCCGTTCCATCGTGCGCGTCACCAGTACCTGTGGGCCAGGAATCGAATTCTGGGTCATGGGATTCGTAGCTTAGCGACGCTGCCGACTGCGCCACTGCTCCGCACATACCAATCGAAGAGCATCGATTCTTACGAGCGCGCGACTCGACGCAGGATGATATTTATCGACGAATCGGCGCAAACGCTACAACCAAAACCAACCAGCACGATCGCCCCGACAAACTGTGCTTGAGCACCAATGCATCAGAAACAGTGGCTGATTCACGTGCATGGAATGCCAAGCTCTGAGGTCACGCGTGGGTCAGCACATTAGTTATTACTTTACACTTCCTTCTTGGCATCCGATGGTTCGACATCGTCAGAAATGTCTCCTAGCAATCGAGAGCTTAGTTTGGCTGTGCTGTCACTTTGTGGACACTTCGCTGACTGTGCGTGATGACAAAATGAATTAAAGTTTCCAAACTTCCTCCGGTTTGTGTGCTTTGTGTTCGCGTCACCTCGAGTTCCATTTGCCGATGCGCAGCAGCAGAACCACACGCAGCCGAGTGCCGTGAATCTACGGCCTCGGCGAAACTCGACTGCATCCCTTGTGGAAAAAGACTCCTCAATTCTGGTGGCTGAACTCTCACTGACCCCAGTGTCAGCCGACGACTCACCCCGCTCTCTGACCCGACTCGGCCCCAGAGACCTCCACTTCCTCCTCCTCCTCTAGCCGCTCGCTCCCTAAAACAACCCTCGCACGCTTCAGAGTCGCTCCCCTGAGTCGGAAGAGTCAAACGTTGTCCTGCTCATCGAGTCTGTGAGGGTCCCACGCGATGCTACGCGGAGATCCTTGCGTCTCCCCCGTGTCTAAAAAGTCAAAATTCCATCCCGTCTCGTGAGCCTGATGCCCCTTGCACATCTCACACAAAGACAAAGATCCCCCGTGTAGCCTGTAACAAGGCTGGCACGGCACACGAGCGGGTGGGTGGCCAGCACCACGCCCGGCCGCCGTTGTCTCCCCAGTGGCGATGTTTTTACACACCGCACCGGGTTCTCATTTGAGGCTGAGTCGACCTAGAGGGGGCCCAGGATCCGGTTCACATAATCGTCACCGGTGTTGGCGGCCGTGAGCGGAAATCGAGCTGGGGTCGCTGGGGTCACCGGGTTCGTAGAGCAGCGTAGCGCTACGAACCTCTACTACGACTACCACCCCGTCCCACACCCTCACACGCCCACGCCAACCCCATCCAGCCTCGCCCGGGCGTGTCCAGTTTGTGTCCAGGCTTTGTGTACAGTTTGTGACCAGGTTTTGTGTCCAGGCTTTGTGCGCGTGGAGTCTGTGGGCTGGGATGCGTCACCTTGGTGTCGGCAGGTCGCGTCGCCCCACGCGGAGACTCTCGTGCGACGGGGCTGTGCAAGGAGGCGTCCACCCGCTCCTCCACGTCGCTCGACACCGGCCTCTCGAGCTCCCTGTCCAGCGCAGCAAACATGGCCACAGCCCTTATGTGCCTGAATAAACACACACGGAGATGCCCCGCTTACCGCTCGGCGGATGCCGAGTGCAGGCGACGTTAGCGAGCGCCTATTAAGGGTGGCAACGGTTCGCGGCTGGGCTGGCGCGCCGGTACCGGAGCCGGTCACCTTTGTCTCGCCCACTGATGGTACCCATTTAAGGCTGAGTAGACCTAGCACTGCTATTCTCCACCGAAGTTAGCCGTGGCTGGGAGTCAAACTCAGGTGCAGTTCGCACACCAGTGCGCTGCTCCTCCCCGTATCACACGTAAACATATATTCACCGCACATGACATGCGTCACAAATGGTCCCATCACGTGATATCATACAATTTGGATGTGAGTCTAAATAGAGCAGAGAGCTCTGGATGCTGTATCTCTGGATGCCTCCTCCTTACATGCTACCGGGACGCAAACACATTTCCACCACGATATACCCGGAACTCCTTGTAAGGCCGCTGCCCACCGAGAGGGACATTGCCGGTTTACCCCACGACCCTCAGAGGGCGGCCGCTATGGCCTGGCACGGCAACGGGGGCGAGAAACGGCGAGCAAGGCGGCGAGCAGCTAGGTGGCACTGCAGCACAGGGCGCGAGCGGCACTCGAGGGGTGCTCTGCCGCCGTGGTCGGTTTGCCGCAGCCGATGCAATGATGGATGTTTGGTTTCAGGTTTGGGCCACGTGATGGTTTCAGGCCAAAAAAATTCTGGTCCCTCATCCTCCGCCACCCGACGAGGTCGTCACGTTTACAAAGATATTACTTGAACGTGCCCACGTATCGGTCATATTACCGATCAATAAGGCGGCTCAGCCGTTGGCTTGAATGCTCTGCGTGGCCGACTGGAACGGTGACGTACGGCGACGTTTCGATGAAACTACTCTGAGATCCAACGGGGGTGGTTTCCTCTGAAATCGACCATTTCGAAATAAATGGGCCCCATCATCGCAATTAGTAACCCCTCTAAGATCTTTCTTTTGAAGAGCGAGGCTAAGGTGGAAGGCACTGGGGTGGGATAACTGTGCGAGCAGAACGAGACAGCGGAATAAGTAGATCCAAAGATACGGGTGGCAGAGTCGGGATTCAACCCACGTGCCCCTACATACCAGGCGAAAGAGTTGCGAGATGTTGACAAAATTTCGCAGGGTGGGAGCTTTCACAGGACTCCTGTGCCGGGAGTCTGTGCCGGGAGTCCGGTGAAAGCTCGTGCCGTTAGTCCTCAGAGAGGCCTCCCCCGCCGCTTGTATGAAGCCGCCGAACAAGATCCCGGGACGGGGGATCGAGACGCACGACCCGAACAAACGTCGCGGGGCCCGACAGGCGGCGGGGGGAGCGCGCTCACCTGTCGTGCGGCGAGCCCTGCGGCTGCCCGAGCGAGCGGCGGTCCTTGCCGAAGAGTCGCTCCACCTCGTCGCGCCCGGGGCTCCGTGTGCGCAGCTTGTGCTCCAGCCGCCGCTTCTCCGCCACGAAGGTGTCGCGGTGGCCGATGCGCCGGGCGCGCGGCACGTCCGCCAGGCTCGCGTACTCTCTCCCGCCGCCGCCGCCGCTCGTGTCCGAATCCGACGTGCTGGCGAGCCGCGGGTACGGGACGCCCCCCGCGTTCGGCGTCGCGCCCCCCCCCGCCTCTGGTCCTCCTCCGGTGGTCGCCGCCGTCGTCGTCGTCGTCGTCGTCTCTGTCGCCGATCCGCCAATTACCGCCGCCGCCACCGCCCCCGCCGCTGCCCCCGCCGCCGCCGGCGTGCTCGAGCGGACCTCGAGGCCCCGGAGATCGGCCCCGGGGATACGGGGACCGCGTGCCGTTGGCGCGGTCGGCGGAGGGGGCCTGGGCCTGCGACGCGGAGCCGTGCCGCGCCTCAGGGGAGCGGCCCCTGGGCGTCGGCGGCCAGAAGTCTCGGGCGTCTTGCGGCGGCGCGGGGCCCCCGAGTCTCGGGGAGCGGCCGCGCGGTAACGCCGGGACGCCTTCCCGGGGCGGCGGCGCCGCCGACGAGCGCTGGGCGCCGTGCGGGGACGACGGAGGGAGCTGGCGGCGGTGGTCACGCTCGTCGCCGCGGGAGCCGTTGTGGGAGCGCGACGGCGTTGCCGGCGGCTCCGTCGTCGCGCCGGGGCCCGGGTGGGCCCGGTGCGCGGCCGGCTCGAAGGAGAAGGTGCCGCTGGGCGGGCGGTCTGGCCGGGCGCCCACGCCTGAGAATCGCCGGGGTTAGCAGTGAGAGACGAACGGATAATCTTTTGACAGTCAAACTGATTTTTTTTATTCTCAGTGATGGAATTTCATCGAATGAAGTGCAAAAAAACAACTTTCTTATGATGGGGGGTGTTTTCGGGACAGTCGTTGGTGACCCGACTGACACTAAAATTGAACACCACAATTTTGCTATTGGCATCATGTAATGAGATCCATTCAAATTACCTCTTGCTGTATGTCACACTCAGGGCGAGCACTTTTATACACGCCCTGCTACAGAGTAATTGTCATAAAATTTCAGCCAAACCAATATTTTTAAGTCTGAAATTTAGACCAATTATGCACAAAAACAAAGTCATATGAAGGAGTTTTGTTGTTGTTGGTACAAGCAATGGTTGAATAGGCCAAGACCATTTACTCACAACTCTTGCTAAGCCGGTCTAAAGCCCACATCCAAACACGGGGGGGGGGGGGCCTTGGCGGCGCCAGCTCAGCGCTTTCATCACTGAGCCACCGAGCGCCCTCTGCAACAACTCGGAGCCTGTCCTGAGGAGCAGTGGAGAGGACTCAGGGGCTCAGCGGCTCGGTGGGGTCTTGGTATCGTGCACCACGAGGACCGTACCGGCCGGGCACCGCGTCACCGAGCACCGCGGGGGGTCCATCCTCTCCGCGTTGGGGCTCCGGTGCGCCGGATCCACCGGGATGGACATGTCCACCTGCACCGCGTGGGTCACGATCACGTCCTGCGCGGAAACCAGCGCCGGGTTAGAGGCGGCGAGGCTGGGCCAAAGGCGAGGCGAGGGCTGGCAGCGGACCACAACACGGCTACGCTCGCACACCGCTCCGTCTACGTGAAACACAACCTTCTGTTCTTGCCGGAGTCCACGGATTAGTATTATAAGCCGGGCCCCATGGTGCGTACAGCAGTCTCCAGATATTATTCACGCAGCCTCCGTGGCCTCTCTATCTCCCTGCTATAGAGAAGGGCAATTGCCCAAACTGTCATCAACTAAATACTTTTCTGCTCTTAGGCAAGCGTACTTGACGAACGTGTTGAGTTTTTGTTGTTTTAAGCTTGCGCACCACTACCAGATTCAGTATCACAACGTTTTTTTCCAGCAGTCGTGAATGCTCACAATGTCTATCTCTCAAAAAGAATAGTTTCTTTGTTTCCACAATAAAGGCCTCTCGGAGTCTTAATAATCACTTGTATGAGGGTCCTGAATTCGAATTTCCAGGCAGTTTCTTTTCCACCAAATTATTTCCACGCGTAGAGAAATGGGGGGCAAGCCCCACGCATATGAGGGGAGAGCAGTAAAACCTCGCCGTACTTTGATTACAGACGTAATTACTCTCCTGCCTGATACAAATACCACCTCATGTTTATGTACGTGGGAGTCTCACACATGCTGCCCCAGCGTGGCACACCGACACCTCCACAAGATTACACAACGCTCCACATCACAGTGAGCACATCGCCGATGATGGATTCAGCCGTGGAGTTTACGGAGAACCAAGGGCAGTGTACATATGCATGTATTTTGGACGTTTCACACCATACTAATCGAGGTGTCGGGGAAGGACAACCATCTAAACACAAAAAGCAGTTCTAAAAAAATAAGTTTTTCAATCTAGATTATTTTTTAAAGTGCATATCTCCCAGTGGCATCCTAACATCGGAAGGAAGAGCGTTCCAGACGGCCGCAGAATCGCATCTGAAAAGCGCCGCGCGTTGATGCGGTGGCCGAGCTGTCAGGCGCTCATCAGGAGGTGGCACTTTACCAGGGCCCACGGGTCTGGACAGGCCCAGGTGCCTGGACAGGCCCAGGTGCCGGGCCAATGAGAGAGGAAGCCCAACTGCATGACTCGACTTGCACCAGGATCCGTGCGAACCACGCTCGGCCAACGGCCACGAGCACTTCTGGGGACAAACAGCTCCCAGCACCTCCGCTGGCCGCTTTGTGCCCCCTGCATCGCAGCGTTTGGCATCGAACGCGGAGGAGGTGGGGGGGGGTAGAGGGGAGCAACGAATGGCCGAGTGAGTGAACGAGCGAATCGATGAATGGGACGTGGAAACACGCGCAGCTTTTGGCGGAGACCACGAGGGCGCGAACCCCGCCCGCAACAAGCGCTCATTCATCGGCGGCGTACGAGGCCGTGTGGGAGCGGACCTCGACGTGACGTCTTGGCCTGGGCGCGTGGGATTAACGGTCTGGATCGGCCGGCGGAGGAGGCTTCGTTCAGAAGGTCGGGGGGCATTGTGGGGCTAACAGCGCAGGACATCGCGAGGGCAAAACACGCTGACACTTGGAGTTCTGCCGAAACGGCGTACGGGCGGTGGAGTCGGGCACAAAGCGGACGTGCGGAACGCGACAACAGAGGAGGAATAAGTGGTGCTGTACCGAACAGCCCTTGCCCTTTCATCTCCCTCCCACCCCGTCTCCCTCCCTCCCTGTCTCCCCATCCCCCCTCCCTTCCACCCTCTGCCCATATCCCTCCCACCCTGACCAACCATCACTGCTACCTATTGCCATGTGCTACTTCCTATTATGTATTTTGGCCATTTGTTGTTGCTTTTTTCCAAATCAAATGTGAACTGTGTTAACACGTGGTGATGCAAAGTGAGCAGTGTATCACCGCGCGTTACAGACCTACCTCTCCACCCACACTACGAGTAAAATATAAAAAAAAAACCATTGCATACAGAGACTATAACGAATTAAGTGAAATCTCTCATTTTACTTTCTATTTTCTTTGTGCAGTCACTAATGACCATGTCGAGACCATCAACTAACTCACTACAAGTAAGAACCTGGTTTAATTACAAGCGGCTGAAACCTGGACCTGAACCCAGGACCTCAGCATTGCAGGCTCCGTGACTTGACCCTTGGGCCACCCGGCCACCCGGCCACCCGGCCACGATCAGTGCGCTGCTGCCTGAATGATGACCCCATCATATTGAACAAAGTGGGGTCACATTCTTGCTTCTTCCTATCTTGCTGGAACTCATCTCATATGTTTGGAAAATGCTATACAGTCAAAGTGGACCGTGAATTTTGCTTTGGCAAAATTACCAATGACTGAAGATATTCCTCAAGAAGTCCATACGCTAAGTGCTAGACTTTAAAGGAAGCTGTGACATTGTTTACAAGAGTGGATCTTGCTGTGCTGTGCTACAGTCGAAACCTGAGAGCGAATAGACTACCCACTGGCGAATACTTCACCCAGCAGGGGGTCAACAAGGACTGTGAATGGATATTCATGTATAATCATAGTGTATGGAAACAAAGTGAACCCAAAATCACACACACCCACAGTGGGAACACAACGCAGCAAAGGAACAGAAGATGCTCATGCAGCAGTTGTCTGTGCATCGAAGCACGCGCCACCATCGTCACAACGCCAGGCACACACACGCAAGTCGCTGACAGTAATGAGTGTATGTTCGCTTCATTGAAATGTTCAAAGAAATCGAGTTCCAATATATTTAATTTGCATACCTGACAAGCACGGAAGCTCCCAGAATGCATCACTGCTCGGCCTAAGTACAATGAGTGCTGCTCAAGTCTATAAAAGCACCCATTATGTTTAGCACCTCATTTTATTTACATTTTTCCTCCGCAATAAAAAAAAATCGTGAGGGCCCGTGGGCTAATTCCTGACGCGGACACACACCGACTAATGACGCTATCGAGTGTCGCCGTGTCTCGTATCGCCGGCATCGCCGCGCCGTGTGGGGGACGCGCCTGCTCTCCCTTCGTCTTCATTTCGAGACGACGCGAGACAACTTGAGACGGCGCTCGCAGAGAGACGTGAAGGATGCTTCCCCCGGGTGTCGGTGACACGCGGTGACACAGGGGACATGCGTGTGGCACGGGGGGAGGAATTAAATTACCTCCGCTGCCATCGTGACAGCGTCGTGAATGTATACACGTTGAACTTCCTTCGCACCGTACGTAGCTAACCGTGCACATCGGAGGCGCGGGGGAAGGACAACCAACTCAACACAAAAAGCAGTTCGAAAGAAATGAGTTGTATAATTTAGATTTAAAAGTGCATAGCTCCAGTGGCTTCCTAGTATCGGAAGAGCGTTCCGGACGGCCGCAGAGGGGCATCTGAAAGCGCGCGATGCCGCGACCGCCTTTGTCTTGAGATGCAGTCGCATGTGGACGCCACGCAAAAACAAACTGCACGGGATTGTGTGAGGGCGACTTTTTTCCGGGTACTCCAGTTTCCTCCCAGATGCAAATTCGTATTTCAAAACATCATCTGAAGCAGGGCCCTCCTCGACAAGGAGTTTTGGGTCAACAAACGTTTAGAGTATTTGGCTGCTACAAATTTCCACTTGATAAGCCACTTCATTGAACTATCATTTGTTTCTTAAACAGAATACCTGGTTTAAAAAAATGTAATGTTTAGTTCCAGTTAATTTATTTACTGACAGTGATTTCCTTACCTTTACTATACTCTGCACTCCTATCTGGACATCTGTGAAAAAAGAGCTTCACAGCTCATCGGATTTCTCCAGGACAGATCAATAGATAGATCAATAGATAGATCAATGAAACATATTCAGGTGTCGGTTTTGCTGCGACTCGTCAGTAATTATTTCCTTTAGTCCAAGCGAGCGGCGACTGGAAGAACAGTGAGGGCAGTCGACGAGAAATCACGGGAAACCTGTCCGGCCCCCAAAAATAGAAAAGATGGGGGTGGATGTTTTGTGCTCTTCATGGTCTAGTGGCATTGTCCACAGACACTCCCACGGAGCGATGGCTGCTCATAGCGAGCCTCAGCACAATCGGCACATCATAACATTCACACACAGCTTGACACGGCCATTTCATACACTGTACACACACACGTACAGGGCAGCCCTTTATCCATCCACTGCTGGATGACGGCCTCCAATCGTGGGGTGTTATTTGTTTGTATCTCGCCACGCTGATCAGATTAAGCGCACAGGTTTAATAATAACAATGCAAAATTATGTTTGAAGAGCGGCGCCTGTTTAACCGACGCGTCAATGAAAGGTTCAGCCACCGCTGTTCGATATCGCACTTTCACCTGCTCCTCGAACTTTTCTCTGCGTCTGACTTTTGCCATCTCAGGCGGTGTTCCCTGCAACAGAGACCCCATCGGCTCCCAAGTGGTCGTAAGTAAACACCTCTTGCCTGTGTCCGCTCGCAAGAATCCTAAGATCCAGCAGGATCCCCCCCCCCCACACCTTTGCCAGCCCCTCTCTACCCCACATTGCGCTCGTTATCTCCCCCCTCGTTACTCACCCAGAATGCCCCCCCCCCCCTCGTGACCTCCCCAGGATGTCCCCCCTCGTTAAGCCCTGGCGGGTCCACATAGTTTCTGTTCCCCCCCCCGCTGTGAGCGGTGCTCTGTACTGGGCTCCCGCTGAGCCGCAATAAAGACATTAGAGACCCAGTCAGACGACACGTGCCCGTGCCCGCATACGCACACAACAACAACAGCAACAACAAGCACCGCGGCGCTTGTGCCAGGCTAGGTGCACGTTAAGGCCACGTGAAGTATCGAACGCCCACTGGCAGGATCACACACACACCCTACACACACACCCTACACCCTACACACACGCACCCTACATCCTACACACATACCCTACACACACACAGAGACACACACACACCCTACACCCTACACACACACACAGGCAGAGACAACACACCCTACACACACACCCTACACACACAGAGACACACCCTACACACACACAGGCAGAGACAACACACCCTACACACACACCCTACACACACAGAGACACACCCTACACACACACCCTACACACACAGAGACACACCCTACACACACACCCTACACACACAGAGACACACCCTACACACACACCCTACACACACAGAGACACACCCTACACACACACCCTACACACAGAGACACACCCTACACACACACAGGCAGAGACAACACACCCTACACACACACCCTACACACACAGAGACACACCCTACACACACACAGGCAGAGACAACACACCCTACACACACACCCTACACACACAGAGACACACCCTACACACACACAGGCAGAGACAACACACCCTACACACACACCCTACACACACAGAGACACACCCTACACACACACAGGCAGAGACAACACACCCTACACACACACCCTACACACACAGAGACACACCCTACACACACACAGGCAGAGACAACACACCCTACACACACACAGGCAGAGACAACACACCCTACACACACACCCTACACACACAGAGACACACCCTACACACACACAGGCAGAGACAACACACCCTACACACACACCCTACACACACAGAGACACACCCTACACACACACAGGCAGAGACAACACACCCTACACACACACCCTACACACACAGAGACACACCCTACACACACACCCTACACACACAGAGACACACCCTACACACACACCCTACACACACAGAGACACACCCTACACACACACCCTACACACACAGAGACACACCCTACACACACACCCTACACACAGAGACACACCCTACACACACACAGGCAGAGACAACACACCCTACACACACACCCTACACACACAGAGACACACCCTACACACACACAGGCAGAGACAACACACCCTACACACACACCCTACACACACAGAGACACACCCTACACACACACCCTACACACACACCCTACACACACACCCTACACACACACAGGCAGAGAGAACACGTACCTGCTCAAGCTGCACCTCCGCCCTGCGCTTCTTGACGTGGTTCGTGCGGCTCCCGCGCGCGAGCGCCACCAGCCTCGCGTGCCACCTGCGGCGTGAAAGGGGCAGCGAGAGGGGGCAGGGAGAGGGGGCAGGGAGAGGGGGCAGGGAGAGGGGGCAGGGAGAGGGGGCAGGGAGAGGGGGCAGGGAGAGAGGGGCAGGGAGAGGGGGCAGCGAGAGGGGGCAGCGAGAGAGGGGCAGCGAGAGAGGGGGCAGCGAGAGAGGGGGCAGCGAGAGGGGGCAGCGAGAGGGGGCAGCGAGAGGGGGCAGGGAGAGAGGGGGCAGGGAGAGAGGGGGCAGGGAGAGAGGGGGCAGGGAGAGGGGGCAGGGAGGGACAGAGAAGGGCAGTGAGAGACAGTGAGAGGGGCAGCGAGCGGACACGGCCACATCGTCGATCCTCTACGCAGAGCGAGGCGGCCCCGTGCCAGCACGGAGACCCACGGACCCATTCACTCACTCACACAGGAGCCCACAGACTCACAGTCAGACCATCTACACCCACACAGACACTCACCTTGTCCGCACAGCACCTGGAGGAGGTACGGTTAAGACACTTCCACATCGTACCGTATTGTACAGATGCCACGCAAACCCAGATGACGACGATGATGATGAGAGTCTCGTACTGCGCTATCACACCTCTCGGCGAGAAGGCGGCAGGGGACGCGGCCACGCGCGCCGGCAGCTTCTCTCCCCCCTCCCTCCCCCACCACCGAAACCCTTCAAAGTCAAATGAAATAAAACCTCTTCACCAAGAGGCTCGTCCAGGGCAGGCTGGGGCGCCGCCACGACGGCGGACGGTGCCGGTGACGAAGCACTCGGGGGGGGGGGGGGGGGGTGCCCCACAGCCCGCGGGGGACTGAGCGCTCGGGGGTCACCGCCCCCAGCCACTGACCCCGCAGGGCGTGCAGGGAGGGGCTGGGGGTGGGGCTGGGGGCAACGCGAGCAAACCCGGGACCGGCTCCCCTCGCCAGGCGATGGGGACCGGCTCATTGCCGACGCCACGGGCCACTCGCAGCAGCAGGAGCTGCTGTTGGCTCGCCGTCGAACAAAGGCGGTGGTCACCGCATCGCACGGCGCTTTCAGACGCGCTTCTGTGGCCGTCTGGAATGCTCTTCCTTCCGATATTTGGAAGCCACTGGAGCCGTGCACGTTTAAATCAACTTCGTTGAAACCTCATTTCGTGAGAACTGCTTTTTGTGTTTAGTTTGTTGTCCTCCCCCACACCTCCTATTTGCACGGTTTTCTACGTACAGTGTGAAAGAAGTTCAACATACATACTTACGCCAGCATTTCAGATATTGCCCAGCTGTGTGTGTAAGTCTATGGGTCTCTCTATATGAGACTGAATCTCCATGCGAGTCTACATCTCAAACCATGGACCACACAGTAGATCCACTGCCCTCTTCCATCGATCGCCAGGCAGCGTTTCAGATATTCGCATTGTGGCTACTCCCGAAGCTATCCACTGGCACACTCGCCACCTCCACGTGAACGTACGAACGTTGCTGATAAACTCCACACCACACAGAAGACGAAGACGAAGACGAAGACGAAGCAGACGATGGCAAGCGAGAAGAAAATTGGAACGGTGTGGCGGCGGTGATTATTACGAAGACAGTCATAGAAAGAGAATGGGGTAATTGTTCAAGAAGGATTTTGTTTAAAAGCCTCCCCAAGGCCCGCAGCCAAACAGGAGATTAATAATGCAGAAGGCGGCCTCCAGTCGGAGGGAAACTCGATCCACTGCGTTGGGTTGCGGTGCGAGGTCCACCGCCTATCAACAACAAAAAGTTCACAATGGCTGGGAACGACGCCGGCATATCTGTTGAAATGTCAAATATCTAAACGACGATGTCTTGGGTTATTTTAGTTTTCTTCAATGGAAGCGTCTGTGTTTGGAGGCACTTTTTTGCTGGACTTGACAAAAGGAGCAAATAAGTTATTAAAGTATTAATGTCTTAATTATACGCGAGCGCTCGATAGTATCATAGGGGATATTCAGTATTACTTACAGGATGCGTGTCATAACGCTCGTGACAGATCGCATTCGTCTTACTGCTTAATGATGTCAACGTCTAAGAGCTGTAGTTGCTGGAATTTGTTTTATTGTCTCATTCAAATAAGTCGAGCCCCACCTTTGCTCAAACAAGCATTGTGCAGTGCTTCCCTCCACTAGGGAGGGGGGGGGAGGTGCTGAACCAGGACTGAAATTTCCATGTTCCTATGGCAAGGACAAGTCCACATACCACAACTACCAATGACTTCCCACCAAATGATGCAGCCTCATCAGGTGGTACGTGTTTCATCGACCATGATAACAATGATGATGACCATGGTGATGATCATCATGGTGATGACCATCATGGTGATGATTATGGTGAAGATGACCATGACAAGAATTGGGAAGGTGATGATGACAATGACAACCATAAACCATTTACCCTGGGCAGCGCTCAGTCTTGAGCCCGACACCTCACCATCTACGCCATGCCGCAAGTATCCACGTTGTCGCCACCAACAGAGACACGAAAACCAAGATCCTCGCCACGCGCTCGCCTCGCGGGCACCACGTGCACGCTGGAGCAGGGAGAGGCAGGATGTTACCGAGCGGCGATGCCTCGGCCAGACGGCACAACAGACCGTCCGCACCTCGTTCAGATGTGGCGGCGCCGGCAGCGATGTCCAAGCCAGGCCGGACGAAGAACTTTTACGAACGGACAAAAACTGCCAAGAGTCCGCGATGTGCGTTTCATAGCAACGAATCTGTCCAATGTCCATGTCCCACAGCCGAAGTGGAAGCCTCGGGAAAAGTCGCATGAGGTTGACCTCAATGCTTCCGCTGAACTTTGCGAGGGTCACAACGGTTTGACACTCCACGGCCCGGTCAGGGTTATCCACAGTCACCTTCCGCAGCGGGTGGAGACAATTGTATGGCGGAGCTCTCCCAAGCGATAACCAAGAGGGTGGCACGCGGAGCGTCGCGCGTCTCACAAGCCACGCGAATGCTGCGGGCAAACGTCGCCCGTGGGTCAGTCACGGGCACCGAGGTTCAGTGGCCATGATCGCTGCCGCCACCGCGCCCCGCCGAGCTGCCTTGTCACAAGTTTCAAACGGGTCGCAAAAGAATTGATAAAAAGCCCACAGCCAGTGGGCAAACGCAAAGAAACAACCGCCGGCATTTCCTGAAGCAGTGCATTGCTGGCTTTTCAGCTACAAATACTGCTGAAACGATGATGAAATACCGTAAGTAATAACTGCAAGCACGGAGGACTCGGTGAAATTCAGCAGACGCTGGCAATTATGCATGTAATGATGTGTCGATTCATCGATTAAAATCGATTATTTTTGACCATGATACATGCTTTGAATTGTGACTGTCAGAATCAACTGTTTATGGTTTATGCAAAGTATATGCAAATTATGTGCTAATGTTACATTTAGGCTTACGGAGTGAACAGAGCTATGCAAACAACACAGGGTAAATAATATATGATATGAATGAGATGGTTAAAAATGTCTCCCGAGAAAGAAGCGATTCTTCAAATGGAATCCGAACCGCCTGGGTGAGTTTAAATCGCCTTCCGAGGGCGGTCGGCGGATCGAGAGTCAACTTTCGGAGAAGGTGCGGCCACTCTAACGACACCGACTCGTGTCACTGCGGTGAGACACAACGCGTGGAGCATCTGTTGGTCCTTCGGCGCCTAGTGGAGCCGGGCATCATCAGCCATGGTCTATCCACTGCTGGCCAAATCATCATCACCACGTGCCCAATGCCGGAATGTGGTGGCAGGACACGACAGGAACAAGAAGACTTCTCCCAAAGCACTGAATTGGTGGTGAATTGTTTAACGCGAACAAACAAGATAACGATATTGGTGGAACAATATTTGGTGCTTCTAATAATCCTGTGATAGGTTGCTAGAAGGAATGATGGCCGGTGGTCAAGACTAAGAGCAGAGGGGGCAGCCACACGAAGAAACTCGCCCAAGAGGACGTCCGCCGCAGAGATGGAGCAATTCATAATAATTAGAATAATTAGAGGTGGCAGCGAGGAGAGGCCTTCGTCATGTACGGTGCAAAAAAAGTTCAACATACCGACATACATCCATCATCCGTGGATAAATCATGATGTTGATGACACGGTGTGTAGAAAAAGGTTTAGGTTTCTCTCGTTGGATGTGGAGGGATGCGCAGGTCGAATGTTACCGCACGCGATTTGAGGTATTCGGACGAAAACGTAACCTTCCATTTGACGTCAATTAAAGTGCGTGCAGTGCGCGCCAGCGTCGGAGGAGAAACGTGAGAAGGGCGCGGTAATTGGACCCCTTCGCCGCCAGCAGCCACAGCCATTGTGCGTCTCGCCCGCAGAAGGGGTAGCGAGAGCGCGCAGAGTCACGCCAAAACACCCCCAGCGACCAAGCGCTCCCCGCATGCAAAAATCCCACCGCCCGCAAGAATCCCACCGTCGTGCAGGAAACCCCGCATTTCTGATCTCCGAGCTCACGAAAAAAAAACAATAGCCGGCTCTCATCAGCCGAGTACGAGCTGGTGGACGGGACCGACAGATGGAAAGAAAAACAGATACAGACGGATGGACGGACCGATGGACGGAGGAACGGACTGACTGACGGAAAGACCAATAGACCAATAGATCAACAGCCCAAAGGACCGAATGACCGACAGTCCAACGCACGAATTAATGGATGGATGGACGGACGGACGAATCGGCGGTCGGAAGGGAACGGACTTACACAGCAATGTGTGTGTGTGCGTGTTGCTCGTTAGCGACCAGCAGCGTGTTTCATGCTCAGTGGGCTCCAGGAGAAGAGAGCAGACGTCAAGCTGTGCTGCAGAGTTCTCAATCGACCCTCAGGTTTACAATTATTTTTTAAAGTCAGCGTAACTCCCTGCTTACATGAGCACGAGGGCTTTAGTGGCCTTCAGTCAGTGGTGTAAACTCCACGTATTTATGGCAGGGTCAGTCAAGATAAATGCTAATGATTGTTGACTTCCCGTAAAGTGGTGCTCAAGTTATCGAGCTGGGTGAACGATGGACTCTGAGCAACATTTAAATCTAAGGCCTTCCGATTTGAAAGTCTTGTGCTACGCCAGAGTGCTACGCATTAGTGACGATCACCAATCGTTGAGAAACGTGAATAGTAACTTCATAAAAATCCACAGCCACTGAACGTTGCGATTGAATGCGGAGCTTTTCCCATACTTGACCTTTATGGGGCTGCTCGCAGCTTTGTGCGATATCCCAGAATAATTGCGATTTGTCCCATAATCCAGTTCTGTGCATGTACTTACTTCTATGTCACTACACATTGTGTGAACCCAAAAAAAATGGTTTACTTCCTCAAAAATGTAAAATATTTAGGATCCCCATTCGATGAGTCTTTACAATACATTCAACAAAACGTATTGTCAAATCCATTTTGTGGGAGGCCGCGACATCAAGCCAACTGGGAAAAATCTGAGCAAGCATAGGACCTCTCGTGAGACCAAGACCAGCTGCTCGACCCTCCACGAATTCGTGTGAGATCCCGGAAACCAACCTGGGACCGCCGCGCGAGACAATTGGACGAACCGGGGGTCAACTGGGGAGCGCCGGGGAGTTGTGCCGAGGTCCCTGACCACCGCAGCCTCGTAGAGGGCCTCTCCGCTGCTGCTCCGCCTCGTCCTGTCAAGTTCACTCTGGCGGTGCCGGTGGCTCCACCGACCGCTTTAGAAGGGCGACCGCTCGCTCGCTCGCTCGCCACCACCGCCACCACCGCTGCCGCTGCGCTCGCCTCTCCCACACGTGGGGCACTGAAGTTGGCGCACGGTGCAGGGCCTGCAGCCGCCCGGCCACACGACGGAGGACGTCGCCAACGAGTGCGCATCGCGGGGGACTGGGCGGCGTTAGTCGCGCTACTCCCCCAGCTATTACCACGCGGCTCACACACTGAAGTCTCACGTCGAGCTGACGCCACTCGCCGTGCGCTGGAAGAAGATTTAACAAAAGAGCGGAGAATAATATCTGAGCTGGACCTGTGCCCACCCCCATCCCCCACTCCCCCCCCCCCTTCACGACCCGCACTGACCAGCGCGGTCGAACAACCGACAGGATGGATTGGCAAAGAGCTGTACATTTATAAAATTATTTTTTAACGAGTACAGTATTGTATTCGCAAAGCACCTTCTTAATCATGGAGGGTTGCGACACATTTATAAATAACGCGATCTACCCCAAAAACCTTCATTATTAATAATACTGGTCGCGATAGCCTGCTACGTTTTAAACACCTCGTTAATGTTTGTGGTTGTTGTTGTTGTCACCGCTGCTTTGGGGTCATTTTTAATGAGCGCCAGGGTGGGCTCTCCACGCAGGGGCAAAGTCCAACAACAACCCCCCAGTTGGCGGTACTGTACGGACACAAGTCCAAACATTCACTTTAACCTTCACCTCGCTCACTGGGTGGGGAGGTGGCGGGGGGAGACGTTAAGTTGGTCCCGTTTCCTCATCAGCACCGCCACCACGTCCAACGCATCAATTCATAGGAGCAGGCCATCACGAGCCTCAACCACCATCCACTGAACACGTTCCCCAACATTCCCTCACGCAGCATCATCATCATCATCTCGACCACCACCATCATCATCATCATCCCAATTGTGTGAATTTCACCATTCACGATAATTCACACAGAGACAAATGACACAAAAAAACAAGTCTTGAATCTCATCGCCACCATTGAATGCTGACAATTCAGACATTTTTTCAAAATCAAAATATTTTTTGTTATACTGGAGGAATCTGATGAGCTATAAAGCTAATTTTCCAAGATGTCAACTAGGGGTGGCTAAGAAGGTTACAACAACAATCAGTACAAATGAACCCGAATACCTCGCTGATCTCGTCCAGGGACATAAAGCGTCACGCAAACTCCGGTCATCCTCGCAGCAGCAGCAGCAGCAGCGGCTTTTGGCTGCTGCCATCGAGCAAAGACGACGGTCACCGCATCACGTGGCGCTCTCAGATGCGCTGCTTCTGCAGCCATCCCGAACACAATTCCCTCCGATATTAGGAAGCCACGGGAGCGATGCACTTATAAATCTAGATTGAAAAGCTAGATTTCTTTTAAAAAAAAATGTTGTCCGTTAGTTTGTTGCCCTTCCCCTGCACCTCCGATTAGCACGGTTGGCTGCTGAATGGTGCAAAAGAAGTTCGACAGACAGACATGCAGACATATATACAGACATACATATATATATACAGACATACATAGATACATACATATAAACAAAAACACGACAGGAGTCAATTGTTGGGACGCCCGCCTGCTTGGATCGACGGGTGGCTACAGCTCCCTGCGGCTTGCCAGGGGCTCTGCCCCGCGAAGGCCCCGAGCCGCTTGGGCTCTGTGGAGGAGGTGGGAGGCGCGTGTGGCCGCTCGCGCTCGCAGCACCCTCGGCCTCCCCTGGGGAGCGCAGTGAACGTGCCCCACGGCAGAGCCGCACGGCGCACGGGCCGGGAACAACAAAGGCAAGAGATTCAACTCGTGCGACCAACACCGAACTGTCGGGGGGTGGGGCGCTAAGCGCTGTTAAGCGAGCAACTACGAAGGCCGGCGCAGCGCATGGCGAGGTGATCGTGGTGGTGTCGTCGTCACACCACGTTCCGGCAGCCTTCGTCACCCCCGTGGCTGATGTTTACACACCACATCAGATACTCATTTAAGGCCGAGTCGACCTAGCGGAGGCCCAGGACCGGTCCGGCTATCACTTTGTAACTCGCCACCGATGTCGGCCGCGGCTGAGAATCGAATCTAGGCGGCCGGGTTCGTAGCGTAGTGCGCTAACCACTCTGCCACCACTCTACCCGGGGACACGCGAGCGCAAACGCGGCTGGGATGCCGCCTCTGGGCATCGTTGCCTCAACTGGGAGTCGGGAGGAAGCCAGTGTGGTGGCACAACCCCTCATTAAGGGGGCACAACCCCTCACTGAGGGGGCACAACCCCTCATTGAGGGGGCACAACCCTCATTGAGGGGGCACAACCCTCATTGAGGGGGCACAACCCTCATTGAGGGGGCACAACCCTCATTGATGGGGTACAACCCTCATTGAGGGGGCACAACCCCTCACTGAGGGGGCACAACCCTCATTGAGGGGGCACAACCCTCATTGAGGGGGCCGGGTCTCTGGGCACCGAGTGGGCACACGCCGCCGACGGACACATGGAACCGTTCCAGCCTTCTTGGGACAAGCAGGGCAATGTTTTGAACGCATTTGTTTACTTATTTCTATATTTTTCGCCGGTTTATCCCAGTTGTGCTCCCGATGTTACGCCGCGGCACCGTCTGTTTGCGATCTCGCCGAGCAGCGCAAACCTTCGTGTTCAGGAACGGCCTGCGGAAGCGGATACTACAGAGCTACTTCGGAGATCCCTGCAAGCAGCCTCTGATCCACCCACAAGGGTACAACACTTGCCCACATGCTCTTCTGCAGAGAAACGTTTGTCGCATGGAAATAAAACTCGTATTTTAAATTCTCAGAGGAATTTTTTGGCAAATTAAATTACGAAACCGAAATGTAATAAGATTAGGTTGGGTTATTGGTGATGAGTCGACACTATAAACCTGCTACACTTGACAGTTCGGTTTAATCACAAGCGCCTTGCCTGAATTCAAATCCAGGTTGTCAGCGTTGGAAGCACGGCACACACCGACCTCTGAGCCACCAGGCCATCTCTGGGAGGCAACGTTTGAATGTGAGGTCACACTGCATGTGGTGTGCCTGTCCATTTACACGGTGGCCCAAAATTCAGGACACACACGGATATTTAATTTATTTTAACAGTGGCATGTAAATATATATTTTTTATTCTTTAGGTTAATATTTTATCGATGATCATATTATTAATATAAAATGTTCTCATTTCTTTTCAGATGACATTTACAAAACTCGACCAAGAACCCCACATGAATTGAGACTAAACATAATTGATGAATATTCAAAGATTACAAACTGTAACCTTTTAAAAAGTCCTAAATTCATTTCAAAAGAGAACTCGTGCACGCATTGATGTTAGCAGGAGTCAGTTTGAAGATTTGTTCAAATAAATTCAATAACCTTTTGGGAAATGTTAAAATAACCATATGTCGACTTTTTGGGCCACCCTGTGTATGTACACCAACAAAAATTATGCGGGAAGGAAACGCATCTCTACCGTAATGCGGGGAAATACAATTCTGACCTTATTTTTGGCCCTCTATGCGAACCGAGTTTTTAGACATTGCTGACCACAACTTGGGCTGGGCCCCGGTCAAGCTTCACGGCTCGCCGTCGCCTCTCCCCGCTCCGTCCACGTCCGTCGCGTCTTCTGCATATTCTACTCAGTCGCTCGAGCCCACGGGGAAACGGTCCCCCCCCCCCCCCCCCAATTTGTGTGCTCACCAATGAGAATGTTCACCACGTCCACGCCCCACGCTCCGATCAAATTGCACTTAAAAATGCACGGCGCCGTTACTTTTAGGATCCCCGTGCCGAAGGGCGGCGATTTTATAGCCCACCGTGGGCGGCGGCCGATAAATGGGCAGCCGTGTGGACAGCGTAGTCCGCGTGCCGGGAAAGCAGCAATCCAGAGCGGGTCTTCTTGGAAGCCTGAGTTAGTCGTCCTATAGAACTCGGGACGCTACCATGGTGTAATCTCGTGGTCGCCAATTCGATTTGATCTCCGGCACGCCAGCTGAAACATCGGTGCAAGATGATTAAATCCCCCTCCGCCTCCGTCTACCCGGCAATAGGAGTGGGCAACACCGCAGTTAGTCCAACGGCAGGTCGCGAGCGGTGGGGTAAAGTGTGGTTACTCTCCCACCTCAGCCAAAACGTCTGGCCAGTGTGGAAGTAGGCCAAAACACCCTCTAGCTGTGCCGTGGGAAATTAACTACAGGGCTGCACCTTCATCTTTACCGAAAGAACTTAAAGATGTCCCTTTCAAAGGAACGGTGAGAGTTTCCGCCATTGGCTCTGGACCAGGGACGGAGATGAGCGTTGCCCCTGATGTGTTGTGCTGCAGAGTGAGACCCTCGCTTCTGGGGCGCCGTGGTCGCGAGATGTTAACTCCCTCGCCTGGTATGCAGGAGGTCGTGGGTTCGATCCCAACCCTGATGCCTGCTGTATATTTGGAATGTGCGTGTCTCTCTCCCCGTGGCCGCGTGGATTTTTGTCTGGGTCCTCCAGTTTTTACCTCTACATCTATAAACACGCGTTCAGAGTATCTGGCTGCTGCTATAAATGTCCACGCGATAAGCCACTTCGTTGAGCTGTCACTTGTGGCCAGGTCGCTTCTGACAAAGAGCTGTATTGCCCAGTGAGCCTTACCTGGTAAAATAAAAATAGTTTAGTTTTATAGTTTCAGAGTTCAGGGCACGAAACAAACAACCGCACGCGGATAACACGCAAGCAACGGGAAAGTTACCGATTAAGCGAGCTCTGGTGGTTTTGAATCGACACACAAAGGGACGTGAGTCACTCTTTGCAGGAAATTAACAACCGTGGGCAGGAATCAAACTCAGGTCACCAGGTCCATAGCACAGTGCGCCAACCACCGTAACACCGCTCTGCCCACCCGAACCAAAGAGCACATGAACACTACAGTCAATATTATTTGAACAGCGTGCGCTCTAGGAGCTACAAAATCACCCTCAAGAAAGATTGGCGGGCGGCGGGGGCCGAAGATGTTTTAAAATATCGATCATGGCTGCCTGCCGTCACTTACACGACGATCATCTAAGCACACACAATGCCTGCGTCCGATCTTGTCGCATCGCGGACGCTAAGCAGGTGTCAGCCTGAATAGCACTTGGACGGACAACCGCCAAGCACAGCAGGTGCTATAGGCTACGGTGGTTGTGGGCAGCCCCAGGCCCGTGCACCAGCAAGATGCATTGTTGAGCTGTACTTCCATGTTCCCACATGAACGCTTCCCATTTTCACCGACCCGGCACTGCCCAGGGTGGTGAAGTAACCCCGACGACCTGCAGAAGGCCCTTATCCAGCAGTGCGTTGACAAGAGGGCTCTGCATGTACACAGTGGCCCAAAAGTCAGGACACATTTGGGATATTTAATTTAACGCTGGCATTAAAAATGTTAATTGTTGATTCGTTATTGTTAACATTTGATCTGTTATCGTGATTCATATCGATTTGTCTTCTTACTTGATCAGATAGCAAATTTGAAGGAAAGTTCACTGAAAGACGAACAAGTTAAATTATTTTTTTATGAATGCTAAAGAAGTCACTGTAATCTTACTTTAAACAGTCCTAAACTAATTTCAAGTGATCTGTTAACATAAATAATAACAACTCTATGTGTCCTGACTTTTGGCCCACCCTGCATATGTACACAGCACAAGGTATGCACACAAGCAGGCCAGTCGACACTGGACACGCAATATCCACCTCCGATGAGCGCGGTCAGCTACGTAGGGTGCAAAAAAAGTTCAACGTACACACGTGTACACACGTTCGTACACACACGTGGGTTGTCAAGTCCTTCAGTCGGAGATGACACTTAGCAGGCATAGGTGCATTGGTGATAGAACGTAAACGGAGTTGACGTCATCTGGGCTCACACACCTGGAGAGCTGCCATCAAGCAATCTCCATGCAGAGACTTAGCCGATAGCTAATGATACAAACTAGATTTAGTTCTTTCACTCGTTTACAGCGTCCCTCTAGTCCCGTACAAAGTCACGCTTTCTGCCTCCTTAACTAAGCGAGGCCTGGTGTCGCTCACTTTTGTTGTTGGTCGCCCAGAGCCACGGACAGAAATGTCACATTTCTCTGGAAGGGGCAAGTCTATCCACAGTAAACCCACTGCTGGTGTCCTAACAAAGTAACACCGATCGTCACTGAACTCAGCGGGATGATGGGCTGAGTTGGCCTCGGGCCAGGATTTGAGCTGCAATGTCAACGTGATGTTGTTTTCTGCGTCGGTTTTGCTAACATATTGGAGTTTGGCTGATTTGCCGAGCTGATTGTAAACCCCCGAGGCTCCATTGCAACACAGACTCGTGGTCGGCATATGCTCTAGCCTGGCGATAAACACAAAGTCTTCATGGGGAGATAAATGGGTGGATGGTGACGCAGTGGCTAACGCTCCGCATTATGAGCCCGGTGACCTAAGTTCGATTCTATTGTAAGGAGTGATTTCTATAAGTGTTCTGCCTCTCTCCCACATACTTAACCAGCTGAGTGAAAAATCTGGTCAAATGACCCCCATCACCAACGTTATGCAGGTATGCATAAGACTGTAATACCTAATTCAGAAAAGGAAATGAACATTTAGGTTTGAGGCTTCTTGAGTAAAACTGAAACTAGACACCTCTCAGAATGTGTTGTTAGTTGTGGTGCAATTTTCCAGCATGTATTTGTCGCTTACAAACAAATACAAACAGCAGAATCATCATCTTTATTTATCCTGGAGAAATCCAATGAGCTATGAAGCTTGTTGTTCACAGATGTCCCGCAGAGACAAAGACCACACAGAGAGCCTTCAGCAGACTGCTAAGTGCAAGCACTGTTCATGAGCACCTATGAAGGCCTGTCAAGTGCGGGCCAAAATGGCGATGTTTACACAACACAACCCGGGTGCAGGGCCGGGTTCTGATATCGCTCGCCACGGATGTTAGCCGTGGCTGGGACTCAAACTCAGGTCTGGTGGGAAAGTAGCGCAGCGCGCCGACGACGACGCTACGGCTCCCCACTGGCCGCGTTTGGACCACGCGTGCGCGCACGCATGAGGATCATCTCAAATATGTAGAATGCGCATTCCAATGCGCAGGCGAATGGAATGCTGTTTTCTAAACGTACCTAAAGGTGGGATCAGTCACTATTGTGTTTTATTCGGATTGTGCGTGTCGACAAATGACAAAAGTGCTCGACATTGTCAGCCTTTGCATGGTGCAATTCGTGACATCAGCTCGGAGAGGTTCTAGGATTATCGTGAACGCTTCCACGTGGTGACCCATGCAGCCCATTCCGACGCATTGATTTCCTTAAGCAGCAGCAACAGCGTGGGCCGAAGTTGCGCAATATAGGATTACGTTGCGCAAGAAGACCAGAAGTCAAGGCCCCCAGTAGGTGCCCGAGTTTTACTTTGGGCAGTGAGTGAGCAAACAATAACAACGACTTCAAGACCCCCTCCTACACACGCCACTTCACTGCTGCGCGGGGAGCTTCTCCACACGGGGCCAGTCACGGAGGGGGGGTGGAGGTTGTCGAGACACCGCACTTCACCACGTGAGTCATGGTGGGTCAGGGTAGAGCGGTGGGGGACCACGACTGGTTCAGGTATCACTCAGCACTCATCTTCCCCCATGGTTGGGAATCAAACTCAGCTTTGCTGGGTCCGTGAGCCCCGCGCGCCGACCACTGCGTCACCGCTCGCCCTGTGCCGCTTTCTGGCTCGGCGAATTAATTTGCAAACGAAGTCTGCGTGATTTACACGTCAATATTTTTGGCGTGAATATATATTCCCGTGTACAAACGCGAAACTGAATGCGATCTATAGCCGACATTTATAACCTGCCCCAGCATTCTTCACTCGTTTTCAGAGGGGGGCCAGTTTCGCCAATAAGACGTCGTCAGCGTGAGGACCGCCGCACCATTGAAACCATCGTGGGGTTTTTGACAGCAGCACCATGACGACGACGATGGTGATGATGATGATGGGGGGGGGGTTGTTTTCACTTTTGTGTCTTGTCGGGGGCCGCACTAAAGGCCACCAGGGCCGCCAGTGGCCCCCGGGCCTTGCAATGAACAACGCCGCTCTCTATACAATGACACAGACAGAAGCCAGGGGCGGGCCCAGTCGCGATCTGGACAATGCACCCAACACAGGTGGCACAAACATCACTTGAGGCTTACGCCGAGAGCCCTGGCAATCACGCCCTAATCGTGTAATAGATGGCACTGATCTTCAAGCCGCGTTGAAGAATGCGGAACGCTTCATCTTCCCGGTGCATGCAGTCCTTTTAATGTCAATCTCAACACCCTTTTGACCATCCTATGTGTTAAGGCATGTGAACAGTAATTTATATTTAGAGAAATATTTTTTTTCCTCGACATTATACACCAATTGGCATGACGTCACTTCTGCTTGGGTGCCACGGTGGCGAGAAAATGTCATCTCCCTCGCCTGGCACGCAGGAGCTGCTAGGTTCCATGCCGGACCCTGATGATGCCTCTCTGTTGGAGATTTGGAGCCTGCGTGTCCTCTCTCTGTGGTGCCCGCGTGGATTTTTCCTCCGGCTCTTTCCAATTTGCCCCTTCACTTTTAGAAACTTGCGTTGAAATTATTTGGCTGCTGCTGCTATAATTTCCTACGTATGACCTAAGCCACATCGATGAGGTATGATGTGTAAGTTTATTTTGATTTGTTACACGGATGATGGTCCCGTTTATCCAGTTACCTGGCTATCTTACACGGGAGATCCGTGGTGCTGCGTGAGCACAGCAGCAGCAGTAACAGAAGGCAAAAACATGGACATTGTAGAGAACGAGTTGAGGGTGCTGTGGCCAGCTCGCCTCTGAAGACGAGCCAATTGCTCAGTGGGCCTTACCTGGTGGAATACATCAGTAATCGTAATAATAAGTGGGGATAATTGGAAGTCTCGCAGATATGACATTCCGTCAAGAAGCATCGTTATCCACAACTTTCATGCACTCCGCAAAGGGGTGTTATTGCATGTCAATGCAGCCACTTGTAATTCACAATTGTTGTTACTTTTGGGTAAGATTATCATGTAGGCATAATGTAAGTTTTTTTTTACATAACCCTCCACCACCCGACAGACAAAATGAAATCGAATTCGGGACAAACGTGCCAACTTGTTTTTTGTTCAGCAAACTGCAGGAATGTCGAAACGCCCAAGCGAAATTGTCGACAACTTTAGGACGACGTTTCGCTAGAGATTACAGCCAGCATCACGGGGCGTTCACAAAAGCTCTCGTGAGAGCCTCCCCGTCCAATTAGCAGCCCCACTTATTTATCATCAGAGCTGGGATGAGCCGAATGGAGTAAAATAAAATAAAAATTTCATGTCATAAGTCTATCGTGCAGTCATTAGTGGCCGGCATTTGACCATCAATTCACTGCACGCGAGAACCGAGGTTGATCCCCGGGTCATTTAGGAAATTCTGAATCGTGCCAAGCCCATCTCTAACGCAGGGGAGTAGCGGCACGGGGGCAAGCTGCGGCGAGGCCCGGCCACATGGAACGGCTCTGCTACTACCGAGGTCTCCTCCATCGGCCTGTAGTTAATCAAACGACCGATGCTGCAATTTCTAGACCGACTACATTTGGTCAGCAGCAGCATTGGGAGCGTTTGCACGAGGCGTGAACGCCTCCTGGATCTGGCCACGCACAGATGGCCTGAATAGGTAGAAAGAGGTTATAAAACCACGCTTGAAAAACCAGTAACCCCAGTGTGTTTCAGTGACAGATTGGCAGGCAAGCCGAATGTCATCATTATAATCAGCCATGATGAATCCATGGTTGGGGTGCTCAAGTCACTGCCATCCCTCACAAATACACCTGATGTATACACCACAAACAGACCACAAATACACCAGATGTATACACCACAAACAGACCACAAACACACCACACAGAGACCACAACTACACCAGATGTATACACTACAAATACACAACAAATACACCACAAACAGACCACAACTACACCAGATGAATACACCACAAATACACCAGATGCATTGAAAGTAATCAGAAAAGCCAACGCGTGCTCATGCCCGTCGGCACCGCGGAGCGGCGGGTCAAAAGTCGCGTGAGAACCGGCGACTCGGCCGCGCGCCCAGAGCGACGGCCGCGGCGAACGCGGCGACGCGGCGGGGCCCACGGCCGCGCGGAGACGAACGAGCCTGCGCGGCGCGGAAGAGCCCGCTCAAGTGGAGGTGAAAAGCTCAGCGCGATGCGGTTATCCCCGAACAAACAAAACAAAAACCCCGGGGTCGCCGGCCGCCACTCGCTCGCTCGCTCGCGGCGGGCACGGCCACGCTCCGCACACGGCACGGCACGCACGGCACGGCAACACCCCGAGGAACAAGGCCAATTTGCGACACTTACTTGCTAGCAAATCCGGATACTTCTCTCCATAAATGTTCTTCACGATGAAAGTTTTCCCCACCGCCACCCCCAAAGCTGTCAAAGGTGTTATCCCCTTAGTTTTGTTGCGTCGATTTCTCCGGTTAAGCTGTTGCTATTGCAGCGAGTGCTTCTGTCGCGTTACACTTCACGGCACAGATACACACGGAGGGAGAGAGACACACAGAGACAGAGGAGTCGGCTGGGTCGACCCGTGGGAACTGCGGAGCGGTGTGACGCGCGAGGCTTAAAACTCGCTCGGGGTGTGGCGGCACCGGGCCCTATAACCGGAGCGGAGCGAGAGAGAGAGACAGGGAGAAGACGGCGTCTGCCCAGAGCCCCACCTCGCTCACGCGCGGAGCAAACCCGCCTGACCGGATGCGCGAGCGTGCGGCCACGAACTGAGAGCGCAAACCATCGCTGGTGGAGCGGTGACACCAGAGGCTACCCCGGGGGGTGGGGGGGGGCATTAACCTTCCATCACTCACTCTTCTTTTCTCATTTGCCTTTCCTGCTGCTGCTGCTGCTGCTGCAGGTCACGTGGCTGTCGTGGTCGAGGTGCCGCCGGACAATCGAGGGCACGGGAGGCGCACGCAGCGTCGGCGAATCGGGGTGAGCGCGGGGGGGGAGACGCTCGGTGACATTCGGGTTCCCGCCGACTGCCGCCGATTCCTCCCACGAGCGATGCCACGGTGGAAAACGGAAACCGGTGGACAATAGGATTGGCTGACATCGGAAACAACGGCCAGGAACATGCCTGGCTGAGGTAACAAAAAAAAACACGCGGGATTATTTACGTTAAAGCTCGGCTTGGTTCAGCTTTCTTACTGAAAACACATTCCTCGTCGAAATGAATTTTTTTTTATTTAACCCAAAGGGTCTCCTCCTTGCTGAGACAAGCAGGCCCATCTCCGTTGGCGGTCCCGATGCCACAGTGGAACATTCCACATTCCCATGGTTGGAAGTAAAAACATTTTTTTTTCTTTCTCCAAAAGCAGCTGAGTGACGGGGGCCAGTCTCTCCGTCGGTGGCGGGGCGCGAGGAACCACAAAGTTGTGCCCGCCGTTCTTTTGTGTTCGTGGCTCTTCGTCCCCAGCCCTGCATGTAACATTGCCCTGCATGTAACGTCCCCAGCCCTGCATGTAACATTGCCCTGCATGTAACGTCACCAGCCCTGCATGCAACATTGCCCTGCATGTAACGTCACCAGCCCTGCATGCAACGTTGCCCTGCATGTAACGTCACCAGCCCTGCATGTAACATTGCCCTGCATGTAACGTCACCAGCCCTGCATGCAACGTTGCCGGTCAAGTGGCGGGAAGCGCGACGGTCTGGTGACACTGCGGCGGTGCAGCACATCGCGGGACGCGCTGGGTCACGACCGCTAGGCAGCGCCACCCCCGCCACCCCCGCCACCCCCCGCCACCCCCGCCACCCCCGCCACCCCCGCCACCCCCGCCACCCCCGCCACCCCCGCCACCCCCGCATGCCACCATCGCCCGCAGCCAAACCAGCTGCAGGTGGCGTGAGCGAGACGTCACGCTCGGAGGAGATGGTGACGACAATGTTTGTGTTCGTACGCATGCTGAACTGCTTTTGCACCGTGAGTAGCCGACCGTGCTAATCGGAGGTGCGGGGTAGAAGGACTAAAAACTTAACGCAACAATGCGCTTTTAAAAAAAAAATGTTGTTTCATTATCGACGGTCGCCTTCTTGTCGCTTTCACCGCTAGGCCCAGCCACTTCACCCCAACAAAAACAAAACTTAAGCGGAGTTTGGGTTTTTTTTCTTCAGCAGAGCCGAATCATCTCCCCCTGCCAAGTGCCTCGCCGTTCCGAGAGCCACCGCTTACGGTGATTATGGCTGTCGGGTCCTTTTAGACAAACAAACAAAGTCGCTGCTCGCCAGGGGCCTGCAACGGACTTAACAAGCGGAATTATCAGCAATTAACAGGGGATTTTCTGCTTCCGTATTTTCTGTCGACCCAAAAACTTTACAGAGACGTCGGTTACTGTCGCGGGAACTTGACGTGCGTTAAAAAATCGGATAAATTAACTTCACCCCAAGCCACGCCTCGGGGTAATGCGCTCTAATCCCTTAATAGCCCCCCCCCGCCGCCTCCCCCACCACCGACGAGGAGGGAGAATGGGAGAGCACGGTACAGCCTCTGCCCCGCGCGTCATCGCGAGGACCAGGCATGCCGCCTGTCTTGGTTTCCCCAAGGGTTGTCCACCTTTCAAGGTGGCCCGTCCTGGAAAAAAATCCGTAAAAAAAAAGTCTTCCCGGAACTTTCAAAGTCCACGGCCTCTGTCAGTTGGGCAATAATAATGCACCACTCAAGGCAATGGATATATGACTGCCGGGTGACATGTGACTGGGCGCGCCCGTGGTAGCGAATGTGTCTGTGTGTAAGCCTGTCAAACAACGACTACAGCCGCCGCCGTCCACCACGAAGTGACGGTGTGGTCACCACGGCGCCTGTGCCAGGCCAGGTGCACTTTGAGGCCACGTGAAGTGTCGAAGGCTCGCTGCTGGCAGGTCACGGGAGACCCAGGTGGTGCTATGGGCTGACTGACTGAGATGACCGGCAGATTCATTCACCATCCACCACCCTGAACACTCAACCCACCCGCCCGCCCCCGTCCCCAGAGTTTCGATGAATTGTCACCATTCGGAGCCGCGATTCGATTGAAGAATCGACTCCGCTTCGTCCCGTTTACCACCGTAGCGTTCGCATCGTTTCTCTCATTTATTTGTCTCCCGTTTGACCCGGTTTCTTCACTCCGTCAGCCGAAGCGCGACGTTCATCTGTGCGAGTCGTAAATTATACATTTTCGGACTCGCGATTCGATGCGCGTATCTGCCGTCAGCATGAGAATCGTCAGTAACGATGCGTCGTTGAAAAGCCAAGTTCCCACGGCGTGCTGCAATCCCCGCGGACCTCGGCTTGCTTCCTGACCATGAACAACATCTGGGCCTCCCCTAGATCAGTTCAGCATAAAATGTTTACGAGCAAGTGGTGTATGGTAATGAGCCCACCATCTAATTATTATTATAATAATAATAATTCCATGTATATAGCGCTTCTCATCAAGGATCTCAAAGTGCTGTACAGGACACAGCAGCAGCAGCACTCAGCATAAAAATATATTACAAGTGAAATAATCCATTTACTAAATGAACTAAAAGCTGAATAAGCGGAAGTGTATGAATAGGTTTTAGGGCGCATTTTTTAAATGTCCATAAACTCTTTGAAATCCCTGATATGTCGTGGAAGTGCGTTCCTGGGGGCTACGCGGGAACAAACTTGGCCACCCACAGACCGAATTCTCGATCTGGGATTGCAGAGAAGATCTGCAGCATGCCCAGCCCTGAGGGACCTTGAGGGGACATGGGTGCGACGATGTAGGCTGGGGCAAGATGGTTACGCGAGTTGTCGGTCTAAATTGGTATTCACTCTCAACGGGCCCCATGACAATGATGACAAATTGTGTCGTCATTGCCATGCCTGCTGCCTGCCATTGCCAAGCACGTGGGGTGATGTACTGCCGTCTGAAAGTTCGAGCAGACACTGACTTTCATGACATTACTCAGCGAGCATACTTGATGATTTATTTATCCACGTGGGTTTTGCATGCCGGGTGCTTGTCTGTCAGCTGACAGTGGTGGCTACTGATATCCTGAGCCCATCTTGCACCTCCGCTCGGGCGACTCAGCCTTAACACGACTACTTGGCAGATTGTGTAAAACACCAGCAGTGCTGGCTTCAACAGGTGCTCGCTAACAGCACTTGCCCAAATAGCCAGTATGTATATATATTGAACTTCTTTCGCACCGTGCGTAGCAGTTCTAAAAAAATCAGTTTTCTATCTAGATGATTTAAAAGTGCATAGCTCCAGTGGCTTCCTAATATTGGAAGGAAGAGCATTCCAGACGGCCGCACAAGCGCGTGTGTGTGTTTGAGTACACACGCGGTGGTGCAGCCATTAGCGTGCTGCGCTATGAACCTGGCTAACACCAGTGACGATTATCTGAACCAGTTCTGGGCCTCCCCTAGGTTGACTCAGCCTCAAACGAGTACCGGGTACGACGTGTAAACATCGCCACCAGGGGGACAGAGACAGCCAGGAGCGGTGCTCGCCACCCACCCCCTCGTGTGCCGGACCGGCCTGAATAGGTGCTACTCGCTAACACCACTTGCCGCAAAAGTATGTTAAGGCTACACGGGGGATCTTTGCCTTGTACTCACGCGCTGATATCCTCCCTGCTCTCCCCTCCGATGAAGAGCTCCCTGTCGGGCGCGGCGATGCGCAGCGAGTGCTTGCGTCCCGTCCGCTCCTCCGCACCCGCGACCTCCGTGCACTGGGCCAAGTTCAGCGTGCCCTGGGGCAGCGTGCTGGGCTGGAAACACACAACACAGACAAAGATCCCCCGTATAACCTCAACAGAACGTCGGGGCAAGCGCTGTTAAACGAGCAGCACCTACGAAGGCCGACACGGCACACGAGGGTGGGTGGGTGGCCAGCACCACGCCCGGCCGCCTTTGTCTCCCCGGTGGCGTTGTTGACCCACCGCAGCGGGTACTCATTTGATGCCGAGTCGACCTAGGGGAGGCCCAGCACCGGTTTGCACGTGCGCACAGGATCGAGGCGGCCGCCGTTACCGGTCTCCGACCATCGCTGCCTCCTTCGTCCGTGCAGGAAGTGAGGTCTGCTGCATCGAGTTACTCATTGCAGGCTGAGATGACCGAAGGGGGGGATGGACACCCCGCGGGCAATGTTCCAAGTTTGCCGCAACTTCATGGGACCCCGGAGGCCCAAGCCGCGGTGTATCATTCACCAGGAACCCACGCGGGCCCGCACGTCGTTTTTTTGACGTGCAATGATTGCAGCGTCGTTCTCAGACGCAGGTTCTCACTGTGCGCCTCTTGTTGAAGGTAAGGTGTTTATTTAAGTGTCCGATGTGTATATTTTTACAGGTTGCTTATTTATTGCAATGTTTAGCACGGGGAGAGCATTAATCAGGAGAGGCTGGGATCGTGAAAAACACATGTGCAACAATGCTTGGACCTGAATGTATTCCAGGCAAAGATCTTCCCGTATAGCTTTCATAGACTGTTGGGGCAAGTGCTCTAAGCATGCACGTATGAAGTACGGCACGGCACAAGAGGGGGTAGGTGGCCAGCACCACACCCGGCCGCCTTTGTCTCCCTAGTGTTAATGTTTATACGCCCCACCAGGTACTCATTTGAGGCTAAGTCGACCTAAGGAAGGCCCAGGATCGGTGCAGATAATCGTCACTGGTGTTGGCCGTAAACAGGTATGGAACCGCAGTGCGCTAACCACTCCGCCACCGCTCCCCGCAATGTATTCGCACACGCACAGTGGATGCATACAGCCAAGTGAACACACGTGCATAGATACATACAACAGGTTCATAAAGCAGTGCAGAGTTAACCACCGTGCCCCTCACTCCCCCCCTCCCCCCCGCACACCCACACACCCACACACCCACACACCCACACACCCACACACCCACACACCCACACACCCACACACCCACACACCCACACACCCACACACCCACACACCCACACACCCACACACCCACACCCCCTCCCCCCCGCACACCTACACACCCGCACACCCGCACACCCGCACACCCGCACACCCACACACCCACACACCCGCACACCCGCACACCCACACGTGTACACACACACACACCCGCACACCCGCACACCCGCACACCCACACACCCACACGTGTACACGTGTACACACACAAGCACGTATGAGCAGACACAAAGACGTCCACACAAGCTCTCAATGCCAGGGAGGCAACGCTTCGATTTCAAACCAGTGAGAGCTCCTCTTCTAGATCAGTGCTTCTTAACCTGGGGAGCGTGATGCCCTTTCTGGGGGTGCGAGACGTGGGCAGATATTTTTAGAAGGTAAATAATCGAAAACACATCAAGCCTATGTATTTATTAACATACTTTTTAAAAAATATTACGATTGAGATCCAAAGGGGTGCAAGGCTGCAGTAAAGCTTAAGGAGCACGGTTCGAGTTATAGAATCAGAATCGTTATTTCCAACTGGGGGAATCCGAGTTATAGGAAGACGACCGACAAACGCGTACATCTCAAACATGACCCAGAGCGACGGCTGCGACACCCACGGGCACAAGGCACAACGGGTTCACACAGCCACACACACAAACACAAGATTAACGATAACGCTGAACCATCAACTATGTCCTTTTTGGTTCTTTCGGTAAAGTCACGTAGGTATAAAAAATAAAATATACCCACGTGACTTTACCGAAAGAACCAAAGAGTATGGATCCCTGCAGTCATGAAAACTTCAAATCTAGATATCAACTATGTTGTTTATCTATTGTCTTTCAAAAAAAGGTGACAGAAGCAGAGGTCGCAATCGGGTACCCGATACCCGTACCCTACCCGATACCCGGCTACCCGTACCCGGCCAGGTACAGGTACGGGTACCCGTTTGCGACCCTGGTGCGGCCGGGTACGGGTACGGGTAAGGAATCAAAACCCGTTTGCGACCTCTGGACAGAAGGCAAAGTGATTTCCCTGCTCTCCTGGTGGAAATTCCACACTCCTATGGTGGGGTCAAGTTTGTTCGCAGGACAACCACTATTCGCTTTCCCCAATAGGTTGGAGAGCACTCATTTTATCAACGCCGTTGGGTTGAAGAATTGAGTCAATCCCTTACCAGGATTTAAAACTCGTGCGTACTTATTGCGAGCCATGCACTCCACTACACAGCCATATATATAAATCATGATTCATCGAACATCTCCAAGCGCTGGCATTTACACCTCCGTAACTCATGCGGCACATTTAGTAATTGCTGCTGCCAAATCTATCATCACCGCATGTCACATGACCTTAGTTTAATTTAAAATTGAAAAAATTTTTTGCAGCTTTGGTGTATCTGCAGAATGGCCTCCACATCGCAGCGATAAATTGTTGACATTAAAATATATCATATTGAACAGGCCTTGGTCTAGCCACGGCTGAATGAGGGCCATGTCATATCAGTCACGGGGGGTTTGTGTGACCGTACTTCGCCACGCTGGGCAGTACGCGGTTGGCAAAGGGTGGCGAGGAGTCCCAGGATTTGTTCCGATATCACTCGTCGCTGTTGGTAGCCGTGGCCGGCAATCGAACTGAGGTCGTCGGCTTCATGGCTCTATGCGCTAACAACCGCTGTGCCACCACTCCACCATGACCAAATTAAATACAAGTTAATCATTGTCGACCAATTTTCTCCTTCCAAATTGGTCACGTGTTTTTTGTTGTTGTTGTCGATTTCTGCTCAAACCACATGCACTGCAGCTGCTGGGTTTTCTCCTTCTTCTTCAGAGTGACGTTTGAATGAAGGTTACAAATTAAGTAAATAAACCAAGAGAACAAATTCCCCTCTCTTGCTGCAGCAACAGTAGCAGCAAAGTCAGCCCACGGCGCGCGGCGGCACGAAGCCCATTGTTGATCTTTCCGTAATACTCGGCGGTGGGCGTAACCCCAACCCCCAAGGTCACCGGGGTCAGGGCTCACCAAAGGGCTGTGCGCGTGCGATGGTTTAACCCGGCGCGCGTGGCACGGGGCCCATCGCAAGTGACGGCGAGAGGGAATCAAACAAAACAATCGTAACACCCACCAACCAAGGTGACCATCAACAGGGGCAGGGCTGCAGGGCCTTCCCTGCCTGCAGCCCTGCGCCCTGGTTAATGCCGGGCCCCCCCTTCTACATTCTAAGGCAGTCTTCCCTCGTTATTCGCGAGGGATACGTTCCGGAGACGCTCGTGTCTTTTCTCAATAAATTGCCTTAAATAAATACATAAATAAGCTATTAAATTAAAATTATCATAAAAACACAAGCAAAAGAAATGTGCTTATAGTAAACACAAAGTAGATGAAATGTAACATGAAAGTATTAACGACTATAATAAGCAAAGAATGTCTGTGTGTCCCGCGCGTGATGTCATTCCACGTCGGCCAGCCCCCCTCATTAATACTCATGAACTGGTGACGTCCTCCACATGGACCCCCCCCCTCATTAATAATCATGAGCGGGTGACATCATTCCACATCGAACAGCCCCCCTCATTAATAATCATGAGGAGGTGACGTCTTCCAAATGGACACCCTGCCATTAATATTAATTAGCAGGTGACGTCACTCCACATGGGGGGGGCGAGGCGCCTCCTCCCCCCTTGTCAGCGTCAACTTACATCCCTCACTACAAAGGCAGAACCCTCAAGCGGCCTTACAAATTGCACACGAATTGATGCAATTGTAATCTAGCTCTCAGACACCGTCTTGTTCAGTTATATGTTTATTTATTATGAATAAAGTCCGCCGACTCACTGATAACTTAACGAGCAACGGCGAGTGACTATATACACTTGGGTAACTTAGGTAAATCTATTCTGAGACAACATAACTCTGAGCCTTCCAAGACGACAAGGTGCCCACTCCAGGATGGTGAAGACGACCCGCTCAAAGGTGACGACGGTGATGGCAGTTCCCCCACAACAGCAGCCCAGAGCCCCGGTTCACGCCGGCTCTTATCCCCCTCACAACCCGGCCACGCCCCTATTCCCGAACCCTCTCTCACCGCACCTGGCCCTGTCCGTCTCTGCCCTTATTACAATTTACGACCGTTAGGTCCCCGTGCTTCCCCTCGTGCGACCCTGTCGCATCAATAATTATTAGCGACCACTTAGGTCCCAGTTACCCTAACGTGACCCTGTCTGTTCGCGTTACTTTAATTAGTAGCCATGGCCACGGGGATCCGTACTGTCCCTACATCACCCCGTACTGTCCTTACACAATGAATATCATGTCGCGGTCTGCTTTTCGCTTGCAAGTTTCAGATTTACTGAAATACACCCGTCCTTGGACGGGCAATAGGCTAGTTATGTTATAGTTTATAATGAACTTATATTAAAGTATGATGCTGCGCAGTAGCATCATCATCACTTTCTCTCTCTCCATGCAGTCCTGTAGAGTTCCAGATGCGATTCGCGGACAGCCCAAAATTGCGCACAGCAAGTTCGCGAAGAGCGAGGGAATGCTGCAGCGAAGTAAAGAAAGGTGTGGGGCGCCTTAGCGGACCACCCTTGGCCGTGAAATGGAACGTGCCCGCGTGCCGTGTGCTGGCTTCAGATGGGTGAATTGGCAACCACCGTCCACACGCAGCAACCAGCACGCGATGGCGAGAGGGGGCCGGACATCGTGTGCAGACGAGTACGGCAACGAAGCGACGGGGCATCGGAGAGCATTCGCTCGTCCGCGCCGGGGGTTGAGAGCCAGAGCAGAACGCATGACGGGCAACCGCGCAGATCTTGTCATCGCTGCTGTTTAGCGTTTCACACTCGTTTGAAGTTTGTTTAACATTGACCGGAGTCGTGCCCCCCCTCCACCCCCCCCCCCCCACACACTCTTTTTTAAACAAGGTCTATGCTACAGGTGTGACTTCCTGGAGTGTTTAACACGTAAGCTTTCGCGACCAATATTGTTCATAATCAACGATTTTTGGGTTTAGATCGCGTTATTTATAAATGTGGCGTAACCCTCCACCACCCGACACGGCCAATCAGTAAAAAAGTGTCACGTTGACAAAAGACAAATAGTTCACTGCTTTAGCCCACCGGTGTGTTGAAGCGTGAAACCACAACATTCCTGGAGTGTATCACAACAACTAAAACAGAGGCATCGGTAATAATCACGTAAAAAAGAACGTGAGAAATTACCAAGAAAAACTCAACAAGCGGCAGTGAAGTATTTGGGCCATGGCACCGTGGGCCTCATTGAGTTTGATGCCAAGCTACGGCTAACATCAGGAGCGAGTAAGACTTAATTCCAGCCGGGCTTTTGGCCGGGCCCGTCCCTGTCGTCAGCCCAAGAAAATATTTCCGCACCCGGCGCACCACATGCAACATACCTGTGGCTAACTCCCGTGGCCACGATCGCAGCATGCCAACTCCAGTCTGCCAGGGACCCAGAAAATATTCGGCGAGAAATCAAGCCCTGGTGGCAGGCGAAAATCTGAAGCAGCGCCGGTCACTCGAAACCCCACCTCCTACCAACTGGCGCGGTTCAAGTATGGCCAAACTACTATCCGACACCCGTTACCGTAACAACAATAACAATTAAAACGGAAATGAGCGAGTGAATGAATCGCCACGAGCCCACAAAGGGGCGCATTCCCCGGGGTCACCACTTGGCCATTATTCTCTCGGCAAGAACGCGGCGGCCGTGTGGGGCCGCCCCCCCCCCCCCGAGCCAATCTAATTAGCGCTCTCACCTGGCCGGGGGACAACTGGGGTGCTTGGGTCCGGAGGGCCCCGGCCTGTGACCCGCAGCTTAATGCGCCGCTTAATTGGGACGCGTCACGCCTCAGCGCACACACACAGAAAGGGCCCACGGACAGGCACGCACGCACACGGAAGCACAAATACTCACACACTCACACAGAAGCACACATACACACTCACACTCACGCACACAGAAGCACAAATACTCACACACTCACACACACAGAAGCACAAATACTCACACACACTCACACAGAAGCACACATACACACACACACACTCACACACACAGAAGCACACATACTCACACACACTCACACAGAAGCACACATACACACACACACACTCACGCACACAGAAGCACAACTACTCACACACGCACTCACACACACAGAAGCACACATACTCACACACACTCACGCACACAGAAGCACAAATACTCACACACACACTCACACAGAAGCACACATACTCACACACACTCACACAGAAGCACACATACACACACACTCACACACACAGAAGCACACATACTCACACACACTCACACACACAGAAGCACACATACTCACACACACTCACACACACAGAAGCACACATACTCACACACACTCACACACACAGAAGCACACATACTCACACACACTCACACACACAGAAGCACACATACTCACACACACTCACACACACAGAAGCACACATACTCACGCACACTCACACACACAGAAGCACACATACTCACACACACTCACACATGCACACATACTCACACACACTCACACACACAGAAGCACACATACTCACACACACTCACACACACAGAAGCACACATACTCACACACACTCACACATGCACACAGAAGCACAAATACTCTCACACACACAGGAGCGCACAAAGACAAAGATCCCCTGCATAGTCTTTGACTGTTGGGGCAAGTGCTGTTAGCGAGTACTTGGCACCATGCCCGGCTGCCTTTGTCTCTCCACTAGCTACTCATTTGAGGCTGAGTCGACCTAGGGGAGTCCCACAACTTGTTCCGCCACGTGTTGGTCGTGAGTTGCGATCGAACTCAGGTGGCCGGGTTTGTAGCGCAGCGTGCTAACCACTGCACTACCGCTCCCCCACTCTCTCACTCACATGCACACACTCGCTCACAGAGCATAACAAGACAAAGATCCCCATATAGCCTTAACAGACTGTTGGGGCAAGTGCTGCTGGCGAGCACCTATAAAGGCCAGAACGGCACACGAGGGGATGGGTGGCCAGCACCACGCCCGGCCGCCTTTGTCTCCCCAGTGGCGATGTTTAAACACCGCACCAGGTACTCATTTGAGGCTGAGTCGACCTAGGGGAGGCCCAGTACCGGTTCAGATAATCGCCACTGGTATTGGTGGCCGTGGGCGGGAATCGAACTCGGGTCGCCGGGTTCGCAGCGTAGCGCTATAACCACAACACCACCGCTCCCCCACTCTCAAGGCAGCACACACACTCACTCTCACACAAGAGCACACACTCGCACTGCCCCACAAAGCAGCTACACACACACTCACTCTCTCCACGACTCTGCCAACGGCCTTGAGCAGAAAGATCACAAAGGCGTGCATTTATTGCCGTTTTTGCTCTCTGCTTCTAATTGTACTCACCGTTTGAAACGTGCTGTATGAGTGGGCGACAGAGAGAACTCCCACATCTCTATTTAACGTGCGGCATGCTAGCACAGTTACATAAGAAGCAGAACCTGGAACGCTTGGTCAAACGCAACCCCCCCCCTCCCACACCCTCCACCGATGTGAACTTGTTCAGACGGACGTATGCATCTTGAACTTCTTTCACACGGTCCGTAGCCAACCCTGGTAATCGGAGGTGTGGGGGAAGGACAACAAACTAAACGGAGACAACGAAAGTTCCAAATCTCGGGGGGCAGGCCCCGTTCGCTTTCCCCACGGCAGCCTCGCCGGAGCTCTCACGAGCAATGCAACGCAACGCGTTCCGCGACACCAATCAACGCACCTCGTGCCACACCAACCTCACAAACCACACACCGAAAAACCACATTCGCAACGCTCACATTACTCCCACTGACAGCGACAAGAATCATAACAACAACTTCAGATGTGAATACGTGGGACGGCTCTGGAACCCTCAATTAAGTTGACCCACAAACCCACCGATTGTGCGTAATTGTGTGTATATGAATGGTACGTATGTTTAGCACCGCACGTGGTCAACCGTGATAATCAAAATGCCTATTAAGAGATTTATTTGCCAATTGGCATTGCCGTGTGGGAACCACGCTCAGAAAGCTATCATTCATGTACACACACACATATGTCACCAAATGCACCCATGGGAGGAGAATAGTGAGCAGCGAAGCATCTGGGCTTTGCTCACTCTTCGTCGTCGAGGCAAATTTGCCTAAAATGTCTGGCCCTTGCCCGAGTCGCATTAAAGTCATTCCCATTGCCCCATTCTTTCCGATTTTATTTCTCATCTTCTGTTCTAATTATCTCCGATATATTGCTGTTGTTGTTGTTGTCGTTGTCAAGCGTTTAAAAATGTTGCCACATCAACCAAAATAACTATTTGTTTTAAGATATATTACTCTTGTTTTTACAACCATTGGTCAATTGACGCTGGATTCCCTTGCCGTGTCAGTCATCGGGGATTGTTGACCAAACTTCACCACAACACTCAGTGCAGGTTGGCTAGGGGAGTGGGGGGGGAGACGGGACCAGGACCGAGTCAGATACCACACGCCACTGATGTCAATTGCTGATGTCAGCCACTGATGTGTCACTGATATTAGCCGTGGCCAGGAATCGAACCCAGGTCGCTGAGTTGTTCTATCATTGCGCTCATCAGTGTGCCCCCCACTCCACCCTCTGTTTTCATTAAAACAGAAACAATGCCCCTTATCACATCAGCTGCCGAGATGAAGTCTCGTGTTATCTGTTTAATTTTTACTGCTTAGTCCGCTCCATTTCCGCGTGGTAAAAACGCTGATACATGTGCCGCAGATTTCCAAGAATGCAATATCGTAAAAACAAAAGGCTCCTCATTCTTGTGGGATTCTTTTTAATATCGCGCTCTGGCGCAATAAACGCCAAGGCCGCCACCACCACCGCACCGGCCCAGCCCGGAGTCACCGTGCGGGAGCACACTCCTGTTACTAGACTCGCTACACCCACGCCCCCCTCGACTATCCATAGCTCCCCTCACTACCCACGGCCCCTCGACTATCCACGGCTCCCCTCACTACCCACGGCCCCCTCGACTAGACCCATTGCTGGATCACGCCCCCCCCCCCCCTCTGCTCGTCGTGGGGGTTGTCTGACCATGCCTCGCCAAGCTGGTCAGTGGCGGGGTGAAGGTGTGGAGCGTAGACATGACGTGGGAGCATATTAGTACCATACAACAACGGGGAGGGGGGGGGGTCTGCACCGCTCACCACATACCCCTGCAGCCTATAGCACCTGTTATGCACGGCAGTCTCGCATCACGGCACCACTGAGGCTCAGATGCTGCTCAGCATACCGAGACTGAGATCGCGATTTGGTCACGGCGTCCATTGTGAACCGTAGGCAGGTAGATGGGACTTTGATCCAACAGTAGAGGCACTTGCTACAAACTCAATTTCCTAAATTCCAGAAATTTCACGAGCAAGGAAATTATTAACACAACGTTCGATTATCGCCTCCCTGTTCCATGCAGATCGATGTCTGGCGATCTGCTGAGCCCTAGGGGCAATGCCTATCACACGTGTACCCTGGCAGCCTAGACAGTGTACATCACGCGTGTACCCTGGCAGCCTGCAGTACAGCAACGCTCCCCGTGAGCACGTGGACAAAGGTAACGCGTCCCACACTCATCCCATCCACGCAAGCCAACACACCCGCGCGGCTCCACTGAAACGCGTCGAGGGCATTGCTGCCGAGACCACCTACTGCTCGACGGCAAAAAATAAAAAATAAAAATTTAAAACGACCAAGCCCAAACGAAACGACGAAACAAAAACAAGTTTAACCATTCCCCGAGCAATTACTCCGCTCGTGTTTATTGTTGTAGTCGTTATCAGCGAGGAGTCGCGGCCCGTCGTGGCGCAGCTCGAGGTCTCGGCCCCGGTTTATCATCAGGTCACACTCCTAACATCACACCGTCCAGTGAGACTGGGAGCACAGACATTGCGGCATAGAAGCACAGTACAACATACTCTTAGGTTTTTTCGGTAAAGTCACGTAGAATGGAAATAACAAAATAATAAAAATAAATTACTATGTTTTATTTTTATTATTTCCCTTCTACGTGATGACTTTACCGAAAGAACCAAGAAGATGAATCCCTGCAGTCACGAAAGCTTTAAATCACAGTACAACAGTTTTTTTTTTCTGCCCGGCCCTCTGTTTCCCACCACGTAGCTCCGCAGCCTATACCACCTGTCGTGCTTGGCGGTGGAGCACCCACAACCTTATCTGGGTAAAACCCTGCTTCGTGTCTGAGATCTGATGGGAGATTGAGCACATTCCTTGTGAGTCGGTCCGGGCGCCCCCCACCACCCCGACCCTCGCCCCCCACTTCAACCGACCAGCGCCTAAGAGAGCGGTGAAATATGGTCAAGCAACCCCCGAGACAGCGTGGGAAGGCCCTCGTCGTCACACGTCCGAGCTGCGGGTGTCTCTGCCGTCACTTCACAGCCTCGCTCACAGCTCCCCCTGGCAGTAGCGTCACAGTCTCAGCGGATTGCACTGGTGTTGATGCAGCTTGCTCAGCAGCCTTGTCATGGCTAGCCATGTTGCCGTGCAATATGATGATGATGATGATTATTCGGATTATTATCTAGCAGTAGTTTGGCAACTGTTCATGCAATATTACGTGAAAAAATATTTATCTAAAACATAAAACTACGGGAAAAATTAAGTGCTCAAACCGTAGCAGTGGTACGTTTTGATTTACTTTGCATTTTTAGCAGATTAAAAAAAACATCGAACAAAGCATGCTGGCAGTACTGCCTGTTTTGCTCCTTTGTAACATTATTTAAATACCTCTTGGATATTTCTTTTTATTGACAACAGATGGCGCGCGCGAAAATGCCAAACCGCGAACAGGTTCACCGCCACCGTCACACGCCGTGTCAACTCCAGGAACACCAGAGCGTGTGGCCCACGATCCTCGCATGATACTCGCACGATACTCACACGATACTCACACGCCGCGAGACGCGGGGTCCGTGGGCAGCCCGTCAGCCCCAGCGCGACGGGCGGCAGCGACGACGATGGGGAGAGTTTTTTTTTTGGAGGAGTTGTTTCGGAGAGCGCGGCACGGACGCCGGGTTCGTCCGGCACAAAGGGCTCGCTCGCTCGCGAAGTGCTCGCTCGCGAAGTGCACGCCGCTCACGACGACGACCACGACACGCCAGTTTTGTTATCCTCGCCCCCTTAGGAATGCAGCGTTTCCCTCCCATCCACCGCCTGGCACAGTCACAGCCGCCACCCGGTTCGCCCACACAGAACAAATGACTCTCCTCTCTCTTATCTCCTCTCTCTCGCCGCCGCCGCTGCTGCTGCTTCTAAACGGCTCACTCCAACAACAACAGCGGCTGTTAGGGAGGACTCGCGTTCCTCACGCGTGCAAAGTAAATGACTGTGATATTTAGAGATTCCGCTGCAGTAACAGTCATAACGGCCGTCGCATTCTCCGGATCACGGCCCACTTGTTCCCCCTCTATGTTGGCGCAATAGTTTAGGGGGGCTCTTGACGATGTGCGCGCGTGTGGGGTTGGGGGGGGGCAACACGTATTTTTAAGGTGCTTCTTACTCACCAGAATGCCTCATCACCCGGAGGAATGCGGTGCTGAAGTTTGTCAGTGAGGAATCATCTTGCTTCGGATATTTTTTTAAATATATAATAAATTTGTATTATTATGGAGTGTGTGTGGGAGGAACGGGAAACGTGTAAGAGGAGGGAATGGTCACATTTCAGAGAGATGGGTCATCAACCTACTTGCTGGACTACATCCTGTGAGCGTCGCCTCATTGCCGTGCGGCGGGAGGAGGGGGTGGCGACACGCGCGCGTCGTCACGGTTCTATCTCTGTGTGAACCGCTAACCCCACTTACAGCAGAGCGGATTACGGCACATTGGGTACGCATGGTTCCATTCGTCCATGACTGACCACCTGCAAGCCATGCCACCGCCACGGCTGAAATTCTCCAAGAGAGCAAAGGAAAAGTTCACGAAGCCATCACAATGCCGTTGACAGCATTCCCACCAAGCGAACGTCTCCTTCCTTCGATAGCTATTTTTTTTTATTTTACCAGATAAGGCCCACTGAGCTACGTAGCTCTTATCAGAAGCGACCTGGCCACAAAGGAGAGCTCATAAGAGTGGCTTGTCACGTGGGACTTTATCGCAGCCAAATACCTTAAACGCATGTTTCTAAATGTGGAGGGAAAAAGTGGAGGACCCGGAGAAAAATCCACGCGACCACGGGGAGAGAGACACGTAAACTCCAAATACACAGCAGGCGTCAGGGTTGAGATCGAACCCTCGACCTCCTGCATACCAGGCGAGGTAGTGAACATCTCACCACTGTGGCACCCCAGGCCTCGTAACACTGAGGGCTTCCCTGGGCAGCTCTCACGGTCTCACCATCGCCGCCACCAGTTTGGCGTTGGGCCTTCCCCATGGTCACTCAACCTCCGGGTGCCACTCGAATGCTCGTCTCTGTAACACGCCCCCACCCATGGCAGCGTCCGATTCCTCGCCTAATCTGCAACACCTTCTCTCTGACCGCATTCCATTCCGAGCCTCAGAGTCGCATGCCCTATCCCGACAAGAAATTCCGCGCATGGTCCGCATGCCCTCGTATGCTTGGGCCAGCAAATCCATTTCTCGTTGCCATGTGAACTCGCCCCAACAAGACCATAACAATAGAACGATACGCAACTGCGACTTGTCAACACAGCGCTCTTGTTTAAATGATGCGTGACCGCCGACCAAAAAGCGACTCAATTTGCGAATTCTGTGAAATCCTAATCATTACCATTATCATGTTCTATCCACTGCTGAATTAAGCCTTTCCCAGGCCTCCACCATATCTTTGGGCCTTGACACGAGCCGATCTCATCGCTCGATCTCACGCGGTCGATTGTCCTCTCGGGCACCTTCCCCTTCTCCGGCCTTAGTCACGACCAGCGGGCATCACCCCCCCCCCCTTCCAGAGACTTCTCCTGCCCAGGCCTACCTCCTACTCCTGACGCTCAACATGATCTCTCTAACTTGAGAGTGTGTTTCTCCAAACCACGTGTTCCTCGTCCTAACCACCCCCCCCCCCCAAGTGCAAATCCAAACGTCATCAGCAGACGTTGCAAAAATTAGCATTGGTCGCCGTCGATAGTTCCCACTTGTATCGGCTGCCCTCCCTGGGGGATTAAAAAACAAGTAATCCTGAGGAATTCCCACAGGTCTAGCACTGCGGTTCCACACGCATGACTCCACACGCACACAACGGCTTAATTAGATCTGTCTGACGAGAAGCTCAGCTCTGGGGCTAAGTCCTGCCCTGTACTGGTACAAACGGTGAATTTTAAATCCGCAAATCACCAAAACTTAACCCCACAAGCCATCTCACGTGCAGCGAGTTGATGGTCCCAGCACGGCTGCACAAAGTTTCCAGCGGAAAATGTAACATCCGTCTGACTCTAGTGTGATGAACATGACTCTGATTTGCAGAACGCGTGGTAAAGGGCTGCCATCCCAATATATCACTTGAAAGGTTCTCAGACGAAGCTCTGCCACATCCACTCTCGACAACGAAGATTTGCACTGCTCTGCGAAAGATACAAACGGACTCTTCGTCTCAAGACGCGACGCCGATAGCACAATCGTGACGAGGACAACAACAACAGCAGCAGCAGCAGCGTGTGGCCCGTGGAGCTCCACTCACCACTCGCGCTCGCTCCCCAACCTCGCACGCAGCCTCACGATGCTGCAACGCGGCGGCACGGCAGAGAACCTCCGGGAGGAGTTTTCTCTTTGCGCCAACCGCGATCTCTCCCGTGCGGGGGCGGCTTTGCTGCTGCGGCGAGCTAATGGACTCGTGCACGTGAGCTGCCTCCGGGGGATAAATAGGCAAAACAACGTGCGGCATCACGTGGCTTGACACCACCGCGGGCTTTAATGAAACGATTGTGCCGCTGCCAACGCTTCGCTGTTCTGCGAGCAGCTCCATTGTGTTTCACATCGTGCCCGGACTTGTCCACGAGTTCGCGGTGAATACTTTAGAAAATTTCAAAATGTAAAGAAATATGAATAGCCTGATAAAAAATAAAATCTGGTCCCGGATTAGTTGTGCCGGCAAATACGTGCGACGCACTCCAGCATCGGGGCGGGGTTGGAGGACCGCTCGGAGATGGGAGCACGGGATTTCCAAAGGTTGGCAGCTGCATGGCAATGTGAAGGCGGTGCAGCAATGAGCGTTCTCTACTTAGGGGGTCGGCCAACCACCACCCTGAATCAAGACCCTCCTCGAGTTCGGCTTTCCTGGCAAATAAATTATAAAACATCGCTGCAATAATATCATCGATCAGCTGTGTGCTGAGTGGATTGATGACTTCATTGAGCAGTGGATCAATCATGGCTGATGATGATGATGATATACAAAGAAAAAAATTTCTTCAACAGCAAAGAATAACAGGAATCCCAGCATGCATATCAAGATGACGTCACCGCTGTTGTGATGACAATCACCACCTCGACACTGGCAGCAACAACAACAAGGAAAGTGCAGATCGTGGCAGTCTCACACTCATCATTATGAGTCATCAGTAAAGTGCAGCCATCATGGCTTGCTGCTGCCACTTGTGCCCGAGGGACTTATGTTGAGAAGCACTCACCCTGTATTGTGGGAGAAATGTTGGCAGAGCCTAAGGAAAATATTATTTACATATAAAAAAAGAATTATGAAAAAAATAAAGTTTGAAAATAAAAAAAAATAAGACGTTTTCATCCCATCACTCATAGAACAGGGAAGGTTTCCACGTTTCAGCCAACCGGCCTTCCTCATAAAATGTTGTATTAACTTTTTGAACAGAGAGAGTTTAAAAAATAGTGGTGGCAGGTGAGGTTAGGTCGTGAGTGTGGACAGATCAACAATGGATTGTATAAAAAAAAAAGTTGTGAAATGAGATGGCCATTGCGTGGACATCCCATTCAGCAGGTCGAGAAAATAGAAACCCTCTGTGACAGTTGTACCTTCTGTTAACCTCTTAAAACGTTCAATCGGCACTTCATAGTTTCAAAACCTCCTGTCCCTTATTCCCATTCCAGCTTTGCGCATCCTCAGAATGATTTTGCCCTCGCGATGCGAGGCACCAGAAGAAGGACAATGATCGCCACGAGGATTACGACGGCGTGGAAAAGTTATCCTGCGCTCACGCGACACACGAGTGACGCCATGCCACGAAGCGAGTGGCGTGGCGTCACCCCGATGCAAGGAATTAAAAAGCGTCCCCCTCTCTCAATCTCGCACCCCCTCCCCTCCTCCTCTTCTCTGGAGCCCGACGCCTGGGCTCCAGTGCAGTTGCACCACCTGTGCACTCGATAGTAAAGACAAAGACCCCCCTCGTAGGCTTCGACAGACTTACAGGGCAAGTGCTGTTGCCGAGCACACGAGGGGGTGGGTGGCCAACGCCGTGCCCGGCCGCATTTGTATTCCAAGTGGCGGCGTTCACGCACCTCACCATGTGGTAATTTGAGGCCGAGTCGACCTAGAGGAGGCCCAGAACCGGTTCAGATAATCGCCACTGGTGTTGGCCGTGAGCGGGCATCGAACTCGTGTCGCCGGGCTGGTAGCTCAGCGCGCTAACCGTTGCGCCACCGCTCCACGCGCCACTTGTCGCGAGAAACGTCGGGCCCGCAAGGTTCTGCTCGTCAGACTGTGGAATGGCCGCGCCGTGCGGGGTCACTCGTTTCACGTGCAGGTGACGCCAGAGCGCGCTGGTACGGCTCGAGTCCCTCCCCGGTTTGCGCACTTTCAAACCTCTGCCCTTGACACTTCAAGAGACGAACATAATAATGCCGAATCAGCATTGTCTCGAGGTACTTTGTATACGAGGTACAGCCATATACTGTCACTATGGTGTGGGCACCCTTCGTCAATGCACTGTTGGATGATGAAGGCCTTCTCATGCCCCCGCCAATCAAGGGGGTCGACGGAGCTCTCTCCACCACGCACGAGGGGAGAGGGACACGGGTCCGGTTCGGATGCCGCTCGCCACCGATGCCATCTGTGGCAGGGAGTTGAACTTTGATCGCCAGGGGTTCAGAGTTCAGTGCGCTGCCCGCTGCTTCCCCAGAAGTACAGGACAGTGTTCAAAACTGTTAAAAGTCACAGGCGTCTCTCGCTGCACAAACAAGCGAGGAGAGGTGCACACCTCTCTGCTGGCAGCTCGTGAGCCAGTGGCGGAAATTCCACATTCCCATGGCATGCACTAGCGTCTCCATAGTACGACGACTGACTTGGCAGCCTCGTGATAGCCTTTGTGCTGTAATAATGGCAGTCCAAAACAGAGTTTACTCTCCCACACACCGGTGTGCTGTACTCACAACGAATCGGCAAGTTTTGTTTACGTGGCAAACCTTACTAATTGGCTGTGTCGGGTGGTGGCGGGTTTCACGACACATTTATATTTGTGCGATCTAACCCAAAACCTACCGAGCGATGCCACGTGATTGGATTGCCGTTTGTGTCGATCCCTTAGAATGCGGCCTCTGTGTGTCTCACGCAGCAGTACACCACCCCACGCTGGAGGGCGCAGTGCTTGGTTGTGGTGGTGGTTGTGGTGGTGGTTGTGGTGGTGGTTGTGGTGGTGGTGGTTGTGGTTGTGGTGGTGGTTGTGGCGGTGGTGGTTGTGGCGGTGGTGGTTGTGGCGGTGGTTGTTGTGGTGGTTGTGGCAGTGGTGGTTTTGGTGGTGTTTGTGGTGGTGGTTGTGGTGGTGGTGCTTGTGGTGGTTGTAGTAGTGGTGGTTGTGGTGGTGGTGGTTGTGGTGGTGGTGGTTGTGGTGGTATTTGTGGTGGTGGTTGTGGTGGTGGTGGTTGTAGTAGTGGTGGTTGTGGTGGTGGTGGTTGTGGTGGTGGTGGTTGTGGTGGTATTTGTGGTGGTGGTTGTAGTAGTGGTGGTTGTAGTAGTGGTGGTTGTGGTGGTGGTGGTTGTGGTGGTGGTGGTTGTGGTGGTATTTGTGGTGGTGGTTGTGGTGGTGGTGGTGGTGGTGGTTGTGGTGGTGGTTGCCCAACTCGCCCTGGGCGCTGCCCTTCCCCACGTGCTCTGCCGCGGAGGTCTCTCCCGCCGCCGCATGGCAGTCAATGTTGAACGATTCATTCTCAGAGCTGGAATTTAGCCAAATTTCAATGAAACCCTAAATTAAATGCTACGGGTTGTTGTTGTTGTTGTTGACCGTTATTGTTGACTGCGCCAAGACCATCAACTCGTTGCACTTTAGAGCCCGGCTCACGCGCTCCGTTTATTCACGGACGGAGCGATGCCGGATCGGCGTCTCTGACCTCTGAACCACCCGGCTGCCACAACAGCCCCACTCTGGATTTTATCACACGGAATTTCTATAAATATCAATCGCAAACAAAACGAAACAAGATTAATATACAACATGTGTGTACATCATTGGGTCGTTATGTTTAGATTCTTTGTGACAAAAATACCCGATCCATATAAAAACAAAGGAAAAACTCCGAAGATATAAATCGACGGACTCCCAAACATTAATCGTACAAAATTCATCGTCGCGCGGCACATTTTGGCAACCTTAGGCAAACTTCGCCAATATCAGAGCAAAGCCAGGACAGCAGTAGCAGCAGAAAAAGAGGAGGGGGGGGGAATGACATTAAAAAAATCCTGCTACACAGAGCAGTGGCATTTACATGCAGCGCCGCACTGTGCAGGCGGAGACGGAGAAAGGAGAGCGAGAGAGGCGTGAGCATGTCAGCGGAGGATGCAGGAACACAGACATCTTCATAGAAATCAGTGCCGGCAAGAGACGCCTGTTGTTACAAAGACGGAGTTTTTGGAAAATGTGTCCCTTGGAATGACAACCTTTTAAGCGGCTTTTGCCTTCTGTTCAGTGGAGAAAAATACAAAGATCGCTCGCGTAGCCCAAGCAGACCGTACCGTGAGAGAGAACCTTTGAAGGCCGGCACGGAACACGAGGGAGCGGGTGACCAGCACCACGCCCATCCGCCTTTGTCTCCCTCTTGGCGATATTTACACACTGCACCAGGTGCTCATTTGAGGCTGAGTCGACCTAGGGGAGGCCCAAGATCGGTTCAGATAATCGCTATCACTGGTGTTGGCTTGCGCATACGAGCATGCGGAGGCATTCGTCTCTATCGCTGGCCCTGAGCCGAGTGGTGGACATTCCATATTGCTATGACAGGGACCAATAGTATCCAGACGATGACCGTTACGGACTTTCAATAGAGTCTTCCTATCCTGGCTGCTATGCCGTTCCTCACACAAGCAGACTCATTGTTCTCCTTTCACCAATACAATCGCGACGTCCTCTCGGTTGGATTCTAATTGGGAAAATTAGACTCGTCTTGTTGTGTCGTACGAATACAAAAAAAAATCTACCTTTATGAGATGTACAGGCCCATTTAAATATATAACGCAACGGGGCTTTCTATGGCATCTCCACGCTGCTGTATCCCACGACACTGGCCAGGAACGGTGGGAATCCCGAGGAAAGAGTGGGGGATGTATTTCTGTAAAATTGTTATTGTTGCTACTGCTTATGGCTCACGTATTGTTGAATGTTTTATATATGAAATGTTAACTGCTGTTTTCTGTATTTCTTTGCGAAAGCCAGACCTCCCCTGAGAAATAAACAGCTTATGTTCACTTGGCTCTAAGGGTACATTAAATAATGAATGTCAACACAAGAGCTCGTGCGTCTACATGGACCCTCCCCTGGCTATAAACAACGAGCATCATAGCAGAATGAAGAAATAATGACCCTGCATGTCAGGGATCATCTCTGCCACCTTCCCACGAAGTGGCACGGAGTTTTATCTCCTTCTCAAAAAGAACGATATAGCTCAGTGGCCCTTACCTGCGAAAATAAAAATAGTAAAACATTTATCAAGCCACGTGCTCCTCCCCCATCTACCAGACTCTCTCTCAATGCCCCCCTCCCTCCCCAAGCACAGCTATAAATACACGAAGGTGAGATTAGCGAATTGATCCGTGCGTATGTGAACGAGGCGTAATGCGCTCAACGGCGTCGTGATTAACTCCTTCGCGGCGAGGACCTCAACGGACCTCTCGCCGGACGGAGAGCGACGCTCACAGCGCTCGCCCGGCCGTCTCGGCCATCAGCTGAGAAAACAGCACGGGGCGCCTGCGACGGAAGAGGCGCAGGAACACCGCTGGGCCCCCTCCTCGCGGACGCACACGCTAATCTCCAGTGTGTCAACAGTGCAGTGTGTACACACGCGCCTGCCCAGACCCACAGCCTGAGAGAGAAACAAAACAAAAATAACACGCCGTGACTTTGACGCGTGCGCTCATATAATTCACGGGGCGGCACCCGTCTTGGTTTAGCGGCCAAATCGCGCGGCCACGCCGCTGCGACGTCCTCGTTACTTCGCTTGAGCGTTCTGTCCACGCCGGCCCCCCCCCACCCCCCAGCGCACCCACCGCCCCGCTCTCAGCCCCACGCTGGCGGCAGCGGCAGCGACATTCGCGTCTCGATCGGCGATTTCCGCGGCAGCATCTGGCTTTGAATAAAGGATTTCATCGATTGATCAAGCGCCGAGTGCGGCGACTGAAGTGACCGAATCGTTCCAACGCGCACGGTGGTCCAGGATGAACAAAGACGGGGATGGGTGGGAGGGGGGGGCTCCGACCGACGACGCTACTAGAGCCGCATGCGCACCCCCATCGGGCACGCGCCCCCCCCCCCTCGGGCACGCGCCCCGCACCCGAGGGGCGGCTCCGAGTGCCGCGGCCGCGTGGCTCCAACCACGGAGTGGATGGGGGGGGGGGGTACCCGCCGCGAGCGGGGACGGTCGGAGGAGGGAGGGCGAGCCCCTGGCGCCCAGGGGAGCTGCACTCTCTTGCAACTTCTGATCGCGCCACGGTTTCCAATGGCAAAGTCGAGGGCGCCGAGAAGGGAGCGGGAGGGTTGGTGGGGGGCTGCGGGATGGCGAGGGGGTGGCGGGGGGGGGGCCGAAGGACTCTCCGGGTGACGAGGTCTCGGTCGATGTCCGCAGGAACGCGCCATGTCCACGAAGTACACGTTTCCCAGATGATGGGGCGCCACGGTGGCTAGGAGATGTTAACTCCCTTGCCCGGTATGCAGGAGGTCGTGGGGTCCATCAAGCTGACACTTGCTCTATATTTGGAGTTTGCGTGTCTCTCTCCCTGTGGTCGCGTGGATTTTTCTCAGCGTCCCCTCCACGATTAGAATCAACATCACCACGCGTTTAGAGTATTTGGCTGCCGCTATTAATGTCCACGTGCCAAGCCACTTCGTTGAGCTATCATTTGTGATAGCCAGGTCGCTTCTGAAAAAACATAGTCGATAGCTAAAACAGAGCAACCGTTTGCGTGCCTGAGCTGGTTGGCACGCAAACGGCCCGGAGCCACTTCGCAGAAGCTCGGCAAACAGAACCCCAGCGCCGTGCCCGATTAGAAGCCTGATAACAGAGGTCACCGGGGCGATCAAAACGTAAATCATCCGAGTCTCGAGACGTTTCCAGGACCGAATCGCGTTTGGATGTCACCGCGAGGAGCGATTAGTTTCCTGTGGGAGGTCGCCACACACACCGGGGGACGGCGCTCAAATGTCAGCGCAGAAGAATGCACGAACCCACGCGGTCGTACTGCACCCTTGATGGCCATCGCACTACCCGGCCTGTTTTGGAATTTCAGTAATCTCGACGTGATCCACCAACCCTTGCCCTGCAAAGCGCTGGGTTCCGGGCGCGCGCCACCACGGCCGGAACCTTCAAGGCTGCTGCTGCCCCAAGTGCCACTGATCTTGAAGGAGAAGAACACTGCAGCCCTGAAAAATACCGCTGCGAGCTACGGCAATCACTGCCGTTATCGAACCATTATCAGCCGTGCTCTATCCGCTTCCGGATGAAGGCCTCTCCAAACCGTCGCTATCTCTGGAGGTCACGCGATGAAGCATTCCATCGAGCCCCAGCGCACGCCGGCCGATTCCACTGCTCCATCTCGACGGTGGACACAACGTGTCGCGACTCGTTCCCTCCCTGCGCCCCTTGGCTGCCGCTCCCTCATTAGTCTCGGCCGCCGGCCACCGTCCCCTCGAGCCGCGATGTGTCCTGCTCCAAGCCCCACTTGCTTCTTCGTAGTGGTCGGTACGGTGTCTCGAATCCACGTGTTTCTCCCTCTCTCTGCCTCTCGTGTAACTCCGAGTACAGGACTGGAGATGAGAGGGAACACCGTTCCCAGCGAGGGCCAATTAAATCTCAGTCCCAGTCACACCAGAATCAGAATCCCGACTGAACATCTGTGATAAGGGGCTGTATAGCTCATCAGATTCCTCCCAGTATAAATAGAGATTCTGATTCTTTATTTATCCCGGAGAAATCCGATGGGCTCCAAAGCTCTTTTCCACAGATGTCGTCCCGATATCGCTCAGGATGAACAAGCGAGGGGCTTGCCTGCGAGCGGTTGGACGCGAGCATCAACGGAGACCGAGCGCCACAAAAAAAACAACAAACATCTTCAAGAAACCGCCGACGCGGGAGAAAGCCTCCCTCCGGACGGCGAAGCCAGAGTGAGCTTTTGAGCTTTTGAGAACAGGATATTGGACGCACGCACGCTCCGTATTTCAAGTTGATTTTGTTGAACCAAGTGGTGAGAACTCAAGAGGGCAGGATGAGTCTCATTCGCAAGAGTCACTTTTTTTGTCATTTTGGCAAATCAAGTACAGCGATGAAGCAAACAGAAGTGAGAGCAAAAAAACGAAACAAATCAAATATATCGCACAAACGTAAAATAACGTTACATTACAAATTCCCTGACGTCGGAGCCACAGTTGGCTCAGGCAGATTATGTTTAGACTGATTATAGGACCATCTCAATAAAATTAAACATACATAGAGGGGTGACTATTGTACCAACGCATAAATCGACTTTTGATTTTTACCAGATGAAGGCCAACTGAGCTGCAAAACTTTTTTTCAGAAGCGGCCTGGCTTTCACAAATTATAGCTCAACACATTTCTCGCAGCCAAATTCTCTAAACGCGTGGCGATGTTGATTCTAAATGTGGAGGGAAAAACCAGAGGACCCGGTTGAAAATCCACGCGACCACGGGGAGAGAGACACACAAACTCCAAATACACAGCCGGCGTCAGGGTCGGGATCGAACCCGCGACCTCGTGTACACCAGGCGAGGTAGTGAACATCTCACCACCGCGGCGCCTCTGTAATGTATGCCGTGTATATTGGAGTACGTTGCATTGCAGGATCGTGGAGAAGTGGCTGCGGCTTGGCCAAGCCTTCAGTGCAGCAGTGGATGGACCAGGGATGCTGGTGATGATGATGATGACAACGTGGAGTATTTACATGCACCATGCTGAGTGGGTGCACAAAATACAGCACTGCGCATGCTTTACATGGCATATTATGTTAAATAGCAAGGATGAGCAAAGAAAAGAATGGCGACAGGTCCCCGCTCGGCGCGTAAATCGTGGGAAAGGCATATACGGCAGGAGCGTGGGAATTCTGGAGGCTGCTCATTAGGTCATAAATCTCGGCCTACACGGCACGACCCACAAGCCCCAAGCTGCTGCCGTCCCCTCCGCCAAGGAGCGGCCACTTTATGCAGCAGCAGAGAATCGGCAGAGGGGCGGGCGGGGGGACGCGGTGGGATGCGGTGGGACGCGGTGGGACGCGGTGGGACTCGTAGGGCGCTTCACAGCGACGAGGGGCCTGACTCCGATTCCCGACCCGGACGACGCTTGTTGTGCGTTCTCTCCCCCTCGTTCTGCAATGGGTTTCCTCCGCGGTTACCGCGGTTGCCGGGGTTGCCGGGGTTGTCCGCTTTCCTCCCATCGCTAAAACAACGGCAACGTGCAGTGGAACTGGTGTTTGGTATTAGCCAAAACATTCCAACGCTGAAAGAACAACTATAACCTGCGAATTGTAAACCGTCACGCGAACTCCGGTCATCCTCGCAGCACCAGCGGGGCTTCTGGCTCATCATGGAACAAAGGCGGTCCTTTCAGATGCACTTCTGTGGCCGTCTGGAATGCTCTTTCCTTCCAATATAAGGCAGCCACTGAAGTTATGCACTTTTCCATCTAGATTGAAAACTCTTTTCTTTAGAACTGCTTTTTGTGTTTAGTTTGGTGTCTTTCCACCGCACCTCCGATTAACACGGTTGGCTACGTACGGTGCGAAAGAAGTTCAACATATATCCATACTGGCTATTGGGGCAAGTGCTGTTAGCGAGCACCTATTAAAGCCAGCACTACTGGTATTTTTCACAATCTGCCAAGTGCTCATGTTAAGGCTGAGTCGCCCGAGTGGGGGGGGTCCAAGACCTCCGGTTAGCAGGGTTGGCTACGTACGAAAAACGTTCAACACACAAACGTGCATACCCAGTTGGGATTACACGCTGCGGCTTTGCTCCCCAGCGCCAAATCTCGGCCCTTCCTGAAAGAGTCCCGAGACTCTGCGAGGCATTCCTGGGTAAACAAGTGGAATAATAATAATGGAATACATTGTAGATAATAAATAATTATATTTCCCTGCTAATAAAGGCATTCATAATGAGCCTATTGCTATTGTTCCTGCACAGGCCCTTTGTTAACCCACGGCTTAATGAGGGCCTTGTTAGTTGACCATACCTCTCCACGCGGTCGGCGCTGGTTGGTGAAGGCGGGAGAGCATAGACACGACGAGAGCACAGAAGCGCAGTACAATGGCGCATTTTGCCGCACTGCCCCTCTGCCGCTCCCAACGCAGTCTCGTGAGCCTATAGCACCTGTTGTGCGCCGTCGGCCTTCGATGCCAACACGATCCAGCGCGCAACCTCGCTCAGCTGGGGAGAGCTGGCGAGGTTGGGAGGGCTCTGGGTGATTGGGCCATTAGGTTCGTGACTGTTATTGCAAATGTGAATCACAGTTTTAAAAGTCACTTTCCTTTTAAGTTCACGGAGAGGTGCCCGGAATAGGCGCTGCCAGTTTGTTCCGTCGCGTTGCCGGACTTGCGAGCAAACGCGGAGGGAAGGCCGTGAGGGTCCGCGAGGTCTGGAGTGGCCGTCGTCGCCGCTGGTACGAGAGGCAAAGTGCCCTCTACCCCCGCTGGCCGAATTTTGGTGGAACAATTAACGCCGTCAACGGCGCCGACCTGGTGACCTTTAGGTGTCCTCGTCTGCTGTCAGCCGGGAGCCCCGCCATCGATAGGGCTTTTGTACCACTTTGCAGGTAATCTCCAACCGACGTGCCGCGTGTCGCCGTTTCTGCGTTTCCGATGTCCGCAGGGCGAGGTGTGCCGAATCACGGCACCCGCAAAGCCTCTCGGCACGGCAGCGCGGCCGTGATCCCACGGTGCAGGCGGTACAACAAGATGCCTGCCTCGGTATAGGCTCGCGGCGGTTTCCTATTTGCTGGAAGTTCCACATAAGGTCGGTACGGTAAAAAACATGGGGGTGATGGTGCTGCCAGCATCCAAACCATAGCCTCTCGAATGTTGATGTTTTACACACTGCAACAGACATACACGTTTATAAGGCGGAGCTGAACTAGGAGAAGCCCAAGGCAGTTTCAGATACCATAACATTGTACATCATGGGTTGGAGGTAAAAATCTTGGTTTTTGCTGTTAACTGTGACCGCGAATCGAACCCAGGTCGCTGTACGATAACCCCTCTGCTATCGACACACGCATACACACAGCAGCAGCAGCAGCAACAGTAAGCATATATACATACACGCACACATGTACGCACACGAGCATGCATGAATCCCCGCACTTACATACATAGACGCACGCATGCCTGCACACATTCACCGGTGCATACATACAAAGACAAAGATCCCCCGCATAGCCTTAACAGACTGTTGGGGCAAGTGCTGTTAGCGAGCACCTATGAAGGCCGGCACGGCACACGAAGGGGTGGGTGGCCAACACCACGCTCGCACACACGCACACACACGCACACACACTCAAATACACGTACACAGGCACACACACACACAGCCAATGATAACACCCCCCCCCCCTCGTCACAGATTGCTGCCACCCCGCTGCTGTGACCTCTGCCCTCTTGCTGACCTCTCGGGCGAGCCTTTAGAAACCTCGCTCAAGTGAAAAATTTTCTTTGCCAATCACAAGCTTCCCAAACAGCTCATTCCCTTACAGCTCCCGCGGCCGCCCTCCCAGCGCTCGCGAAGAGGACGACGAAGACAAACGAGCAGCTTGCCCCCCCCCCGTCCCGACCCCCCCCCAGCGGCCCCCACCGTGCTTACAGGCCGCCCTGTCAACACAAACAGGCCACGCCGCCCATGGGGACGCAATGATTGTCGTGGCGCGCCGCGGTCGCTGCATTTCACGCAAGGGCCGCCGCGCTTTGGGAAAATATAATTCGTGAAACATCTGGGAAGGTCGGTGAGGGGGGGAGAGAGGTGGGGTGAGAGGGGGGAGAGAGGTGGGGTGAGAGGGGGGGGTGGTAAGAGGGGTTGGTGAGGGGGGGGTGAGGGGGGGGTGAAACGAGCGAAAGGATCCGAGGTCGGGGCAGAGGACGCAGCAAACCCAAGGTCACAAAGCACGACAAGCGACTGCCGCTCAATACGCGATGGCGGCGTCACTTGCGACCCCTCGTTCATTTCACAACGAGGACGCCCGCGCCCCCGGCGCCTGGGAGGAGGGGGCGATGATGTCCGCGTGCTCTGGCGCCAGTAGCGCACGTGCAGGGCCAACCAGAATCCGCAACCACGGACCCCACCGCCACAGACCCTCCGAGCCGTCGTGACGCTTCGGTGTTCGCGCCGCTCTTGTCGCGCGAGGCGATCGCGGCGGTGCAACGTTGCTTCGTGGCTACGCGGCTTCAAATGCAATGACGCAAATTGCCCAGCGAGTTTTCAAATCGGCCCAAATGTGGACCACGACGCTGCAGAAACGGTCAACTCCGTTTTAAAGAACGTTACAGGACCGTTTGCGAAGGAGACGTCGCGAAGTCGGATGTTTTGCTTGACAGTGCTGCGGTATTAACCAGGGCGGCCTCCGGGCTTGAACCGTGAACCTCCGAAGCAAGCGGCGGACGCGCTGCCGCTTGGGCATGTCACTTTGCACTCGTCACTTTGCCTGCTGCGTCCTTTTATCTTCCGGGCGTTCAAATGTTCCAACGTTTCTCTCTCTCTCTCTCTCGGCAGCTGTTGTGATTATTAGCGGCAGCTCCGGGGAGGTGTGGAGGAGGATGGGGGGGGGGGTGAACGCTGTCCGACTGAGAATTCCCGCTGAGATGCTGCTGCTGCTACTCGCGTTCGATTTGGTGTGAGTGGAACGCAAACCGCGTGTACAACTCGCCCGGCTTGTTGTTCTGGCACGACACATCATCTGGCGTTTCGCTCCGCGTGCCGGTAGAGCTTCGAGAGGAGCTGAAACTACGAAGCACGAGGAGCGAAACGTCAGACTTCATGCCAAACAACGGGCGGTACAAATCCGCAAACGCATCCGAGCTCGTCACAGCGCAACCAGGGCAGCAGACGTGGTAGCGGTGCATCGCTACGGTGCATCGCTACGGTGCATCGCTACGGTGCATCGCTACGGTGCGTCGTTACGGTGCATCGCTACGGTGCATCGCTACGGTGCGTCGCTACGGTGCGTCGCTACGGTGCGTCGCTACGGTGCGTGGCCGATTGAATTGACTCGACATCGGCAGAGGACGAAAATGCGTACACATCCTTCCCAAGAAATGTCATTCTGCTCACAAACAGTACACAAATGCGCGCGTGTTCTTTATTTTGTTGGCTTGACGAGTCGACGGAGCTGCGAGTGAGCTTGACGTCGACACGGGCTACGGCGTCACCGATTGACTCAGCTCTTCATCCCTCACAGGGGCTCTCGACAAAACAAATACCGTCTTACGGGGAAGCCAGCAGCGGGTGTCCTATGGGTTCGGACTCGCCCCGGCGACATCGCAACGCGGGATTTCCACCCGCTCGCTTGTGATGTCCGAGTGAACCGCGATTTCAGAACCGGACTCCCTACCTGGTCCAAACTCGGCGCTCATGCTCAGCCTGCCGGAGACACCACTGCCCTGATTCTCATCACCGCTATCATCATCATCATCACCACCACCTCCTTCTTCAGCCATGATCCCTATCCCTCACGGTCCTGCGTGAGGTTCCAGGGTGCTCTGATTCTGCACTCAAATTAATCTCTCTCTCTTGATTTGAAGCTTTCGTGACTGCAGGAATCCATACTCCTTGGTTCTTTCGGTAAAGTCACGTAGGTAGAAAATAAAATAAATCACGACGTTTCGGGCACAACATCTCTCTCTCTACACCTCGCCCCCCCTCCCGAGCAACTCCCCCAACTCCCCATGTCCACCCTCCCTCTCGTCCACCACTCACGTTCACACAATTCACTGTGGGCCAAGGGGCCCTGTCTGCCGCCTGCTCCAATGCCCCCCCCCCCCGCTCACCCCCCCCGCTCACCCCCCCACCCCGCTCACCCCCCCGCTCACCCCCCACCCCGCTCACCCCCCCCCCCGCTCACCCCCCCCCCGCTCACCCCCTGCTCACCCCCCCCCCCGCTCACCCCCCACCCCCGCTCACCCCCCACCCCCGCTCACCCCCCACCCCGCTCACCCCCCACCCCGCTCACCCCCCCACCCCGCTCACCCCCCACCCCGCTCACCCCCCCCCCCCGCTCACCCCCCCCCCCCCGCTCACCCCCCCCCCCCGCTCACCCCCCCCCCGCTCACTCCCCCCCCCCCCCGCCCCCCCCCCCCCCCCGCTCACCTCCCCCACCCCCCCCCCCGCTCACTCCCCACCCTCCCCCCCATGCCACCCGTGGGGCCCATCGCTGCGCCCCGCGTGCCCTAACGAGCAGGCCGAGGCCGTCCACTCCCCGGGTCCCCACGGCGCTCAGCCTGGGGCCCCGCGTGACGTCACATTTTATTTTTAGCTGTTTGTCGTGTTTTTTTTTTGTTCTGTTTTGTATAAAAATATATAAAACCGCCTTCCACGCTTTCGTATCAATCTAATGTGTACATCTGGCAGAGGGATATACCAGCCCATCATACGGATGGGATAAAACTAAATTATTTTCTAAACTGCGATTGTTAAAAACCAGCACACCACTCAGCCAAGAGGCCCCCCCACAACGCCACGCTTGAGGTTTTGTGTCGTTGTTGTCGTTTCCACTCGAGGCAAGCGACCCCTACGCCCTCGGCGGTGTTCGTCACGAGCCGTTGATCGTCGTCATCGGCTCCGTTGCGCCCCAGCTCGCAGCCTGCGCCGGCGAGACGGTCATCGCCACAGCCGCACGGCGGTCGTGGCGAGGCCCCACGGAGACGGGGCCCAGGCTGAAGCGGCGGAGGGTTCGCACGGCGGGGCGGGTCGCTCGCCGGCGCGCCTCTCACCGTGGTCACGCGCGGGCGGTTCGGCGTCGCGCCGATGCGAGGGCCGGGACGTTGCGTGCAAGCGGCCTCGGTGCCGTGGTGTCCAGGAGACGGCTCGGAGGGGCGGACGCGGATCCCGAACCCGAACCGAGATCGTGCGTTGGAATCCGGGCTTGCTAATCGAACTTGGCGTTACGTACTTAATTCGTGATTATTATGTTTGTGGGTGTTGCTTTGACTTCTCGGTCTGTATCTTGCTGGGGGGGCAGGTGAGGGGTGCGGTAGATTTGTGCACCAGGTCTCCCTTGAAATTAAAACTTTTTTTCCATTCCTGTTGCTCTATGGCCCTAGTCCATTCTCGCTCCGTTGTAATGTGCACCGATGCCTACTTGATCACGGGCGATATTGGCGCATACAATAAAGATTTAAAGATTTTTCTCGAAGGGCTCTCAGCTGATTTATTTAACGAGTTTTCTCATTCCCCAAGTTTTAACCAATTGTGCTATCGGTGTCGTGAGACAAAGAATCCATCCAGAACCTCTCAGACAGCAATGCAGCATCGCCCCATGTTAGATTGGCGGTCCGCGGAAGAAGACATTGCAGAGCTACCGCTTGGGATGCCCTTCAAGTGACGTCTTCTCCACACTAGGGGGCAGCACTTTCCCAGCCACCCGGACACCAAATAAATGTTCATCACGTGACAAACCAGCTCAGCGCTCTGACCTCTGAGCCACCTGGGTCACTTCTGCTCTCGTTTGTGATAATTCGACTGGAACGACGACAGGCCGACCTGCGCTGTACCCGACCACGTGGGATACGGGTGGAACGATGCATTATTTAATCGATTGATACGCGTTGTTAAGCTCACGATGCACGGCATCGAACCGCACGAGTAATAATCGATGTCTTTCTCTGCATACGTTGCATGTAATGGGTTACCGCGATGTGAACGAAGTCTAATCGAATCGCGACACTTCAACAAGGGTGCGTGTGAGCCGTAGCCAAGTGTCAAATTCTCACTCGGCCACTCCGATGGATTCAAACAGAAATTAAGTGCGGGGTTGCTGGCGGTTGGACCCCAGTAAACAATGCCAACGTCGGTCCAACGTTTGTCCGACGTTCCACGCTTTTGCTTGCCAGCGACGTAGCCGCCGGGCAATGTCGAGGTGAACGCTCCGCGCGACGCAAGAGGCGCCGGTGGACGCGGCGCCCTGGAACTGGTCAACCAAGAACGCTTCTCATGACAAAGGCCGCGACCACGCAGACTTGTCCAGCGGTGCTTCTGCCTAGTCAGTCACCCTTGACTGAATGAAAGGGATTGAATGGAATTAATGACTCAAGGAACGAGCCGTTAAGTCAACCAGCTGCCGATGGGCGTGCCCTGTAGGTCTAAAACAAAAAAAATCCCCCAGTCCCCTTTAAACCGCACCATATTTACCGAAACCTCTCAGCTGTGATCATTAATCCCACGACCAAACGGCGGCGCTAAAGGTAACGCCACGTCGCAAGACGCAGCGCGTGGAGCGTCAGAGCCAGCGAGTGTTACGCAACCGTGCAGCTGCCCTCCCTGGGACGGGGGGCAGGGCAGCAGCTGGCCTCGCTGGCGGAGGGAGGGCCCAGCGACGACGTTGGCCCTGCACCACAGGCTCATCGCTCAAATAAAAAAATAAAAATTTATTTAATAAAATGTTTCATTTTTATTTTACCAGGTAAGGTCCCACTGAGCTGTGTAGCTTTTTTCCCCCCCGAAGCGAGCTGGCCATCACAAATGATAGCACAACGAAGTGGCTTATCACGTAGAAATGTATAGCTGCCAAGCAACTGATGTTGATTCTAAATGCGGAGGGAAAACCCGAAGGACCCAGAGAACAATCCAGGCAAACTCTAAATATGCAGAAGTCAGGGTTGGGATCGAACCCACGTGCCCCCGCATCCCAGCCACGGAAGTCCACATCTCGCCACAGCGGCCCCCTTCCAGGCGAGTTCCCCCCACGCATCTGTGGCTGCCACTTTGTCGTAAGCCGCAGCCATCGGCCATCGTCCCTTCAAGTGGTGATGCGTCCTGCCCCGAGCAGTCTTAACAGGACCAATAATGAGTACGATTTATAGCGCGCACCGAATTCACCATTATTATTCTGCACAGTCAATGATGTCCCTAACCTCTGTGCGTTTTCCAACCTTTTCTCGAACTGCTTAATCCAAGCAGATAACTGGAACGACTCCTCCGTGGTTTGGGGCATGGTTAATATTTTGTAGTGGACGACAAGGGGACAGGGGATATGAAGAGGCTTATCGCTCAACGTGGTTGCGATATCAACGATTCCGCGGATTTCTTTCCGCTCCCATCCTCCCGACCACACCTCACGCACCCTGCTCACCTCCCCTCGTCGCATTCCCACCCGTGGCCTCAGATGGGACAGGAATGCGCGAGCCTTTGAGGTTAGAGACGCGCACCATCTGCACACGAGAGCGATTGCCGGGGCAGAGCTCGGAGCTGTGAAGCGAGTGCCCCGGACGACGCTAATATCAAGCCGATGTCGACAGGGAGCGTACATCGAGCACATGCGCCAGGCCGCCCGCTGGAGTACGTATGTTGAACTTCTTACGCACGGCACGTAGCCAACCGTGCTAATCGGAGGCGTGGGAGATTGACAATAAGCTAAACACAAAAAGCAGTGGCTTCCTAATATCAGAAAAAAGAGCATTCCAGACGGCCGCACAAGCACATCTGGAAGCGCCGCGATGCGGTGACCACCGTCTTTGTTTGACGGTTATAGCCAACAGCCACTGGCGGAGTGACGGTCACGGGTGGAACCCACCGAACGCGGCAGGAAGACTCGCCGATGCCACAAGGCAAAGGGTTGAGTCACCCCGGCCGGAGTTCCTGTGCTGCGTCATGAAAATCGATTGGAAGCTGCTGGAATAATTCGTCAACGGATGCGACACCGAGCCACGCGAATGCTGCTCAGAGAATGGGACCCCCCCCCCGTGAACCCCCCCCCACCCCCACTCGCATCACCCGGCTCCTTCTCCTGAAACCGGGGCCCAGGGACACCCTTTTTCCCTTCACCCACGATACTCACTGACCGGCGCAGTGAAGTGCGGTCAGACAATGCCCCATTAACGACGTGGCACGGGGAAGGCTTTCGCTCAGTGGTGGAGCGAGCCAAGGGCCCGTCAAGTTTGTTTGTTGTCAAATAATTGGCCCTGCTGCGACTTTGCGTGCGGTTGGGGCTTCATCAGCGCGTCAATGGCACTTCGCATTGATGGCGCGCAGCTGTAGAAGTGGGGCTTGTCAACGACCACGCAGACAACAACGGCGATTCTCACCGTCACCCCGCTCACCCACTTCCAATCCTCGTCGTCCGCGGGATTCGTTTTTCCCTTTAAATGAGCGAGCTTTTAGCGCGCGCTCGAAACTTACTTACGAACGATGACGATTTGAATCTGAAACAAGAAAGAGCCAGCTCAGCCGAGTCACTTGAGATAAAATATTAACGATGTACTATAGTTAAACACTGCTCTCACCACCATTGAAATGTACAATTAACTTCAAAGGGAATCAATCATTTGTCCGAGGTCAAGAGGTCATCACAGGGTCAACGCTGTCGTTGCTGCCACACCACACACATTGCCATCGCCTCCTTCCTGCTGCCAGAATCGTCAGCCATTCCGCCGGTCTGCTCTCCCAGTCCCATCGTCTCCTCTACCTGGCTCAAGGCGTCTGCAGGTCCTTCAGGAGACGCTCTTGGCGTGGTAACATCACCGCCATCTGGCGGTACGCCCGTCCCTCCGTTACCGACCTCGCCGTGCCCCCCCCAAATGCCCCGAGGCGAGCCCGGTACGCCCCCTCGTGAGCCGGCAATCCCCACGGCACCTGTCTCCCGGCACGGTCACCTTGAGTTGGTGACGCGCCGCTGCCAAAGCGAGGGAGCGACGGGACGTTCGCCAAAGAGCTAAATCCGTCCGGGAAAATTGATCGCAACGTTTTGAATTCAACGGCGACCTGGCAGACGGCGTTGATCCGCATCGCTGCGGCTGCCGAGAGATTAAGAATCGATGCGGACGACAGACGCACCTCTACAGTGATTTTGTAAAGTTGTATTCGGATGCTCGAGCTGACCGGCAAGGCAGCACAACAACAGATTCCTGAATCCTCCTGTGCGGAGCGTTTCATGTGAACCCGCCCCTCCACCCCACCCCACCCTGACATGCGTCGGTTTGTTTCTATGTCCTCCTGTTTACCTTCCATACGCCAAACACTTATGACTGGAACTTGGCAATCGTTTGAATGCAGGCCACCCTGAAAAAGTGTGGAAACACAGCAAAGCTTTCCACGTAAACAAGAGACTTCATCATCATTGTTACACAATAAACATCAACTGCTGTTAAACAATACACGTGCCAAAAGATTATTATTATTTCTGTTCCAAGATGACAAAAACGAGCACGAGTTGAGAGAGAAAGCGGATGGTTTCAAGGCCTCGTTACGCAAAGATTCAGGAAGCCGTTTTAATTTAAATTTCTCCATCAGGAGAAAACGCTCCATATAAAAACATCGCAATATCTCTCCTGCGCACGCCAGACAGGCCACCACAAACTCTTTGAGGCGGTCAGCCGTTTTGCTTCGTTTGAAAATAACATTCCTGGCGCTCGTGGTTTTTCAATCAAATTCAATTCCGTGTTACGGCACACCAGAGGCTCGGTGGGCACCCGCAAATATTGGGACAGTTTACATTTGGCGAGGATGAGAACAGCCCAGAGGAGACCCTGCAGGAGACAGGGGGGAGGCCTTCATCCTGGCTGATGAGCACTGAGTAAGGTCCTGGTTGATACAGAGTGGTGAGAAGTAGAATTACCTGGGCCCCCAGATTCTGGAATTGGTGGCAAGTGACCGACGCTACGACTGCCCTGCTGGTGCAATTACCACCATGCTGGTGCCACCATCCAGGTAACCACGATCACATCCAGTTACCATAGCGACCATCCAGGTAGCCACGATCACATCAAGTTACCATAGCGACCATCCAGGTAGCCACGATCACATCCAGTTACCATAGCGACCATCCAGGTAACCACGATCACATCCAGTTACCATAGCCACCATCCAGGTAACCACGATCACATCCAGTTACCATAGCCACCATCCAGGTAACCACGATCACATACAGTTACCATAGCCACCATCCAGGTAACCACGATCACATCCAGTTACCATAGCCACCATCCAGGTAACCACGACCACATCCAGTTACCATAGCCACCATCCAAGTAGCCACGATCACATACAGTCACCATAGCCACCATCCAGGTAACCACGATCACATCCAGTTACCATAGCCACCATCCAGGTAGCCACGATCACATACAGTTACCATAGCCACCATCCAGGTAACCACGATCACATCCAGTTACCATAGCCACCATCCAGGTAGCCACGACCACATCCAGTTACCATAGCCACCTTCCAGGTAACCACGATCACATCCAGTTACCATAGCCACCATCCAGGTAACCACGACCACATCCAGTTACCATAGCCACCATCCAGGTAGCCACGACCACATCCAGTTACCATAGCCACCATCCAGGTAACCACGCTCACATCCAGTTACCATAGCCACCATCCAGGTAGCCACGATCACATACAGTTACCATAGCCACCATCCAGGTAACCACGATCACATCCAGTTACCATAGCCACCATCCAGGTAACCACCACCACATCCAGTTACCATAGCCACCATCCAGGTAACCACGATCACATCCAGTTACCATAGCTACCATCCAGGTAACCACGATCACATCTAGTACCATAGCCACCATCCAGGTAACCACGATCACATCCAGTTACCATAGCTACCATCCAGGTAACCACGATCACATCCAGTACCATAGCCACCATCCAGGTAACCACGATCACATCCAGTTACCATAGCTACCATCCAGGTAACCACGATCACATCCAGTACCATAGCCACCATCCAGGTAGCCACGATCACATCCAGTTACCATAGCTACCATCCAGGTAACCACGATCACATCCAGTTACCATAGCCACCATACAGGTAACCACGATCACATCCAGTTACCATAGCCACCATCCAGGTAGCTACGATCACATCCAGTTACCATAGCCACCATCCAGGTAACCACGATCACATCCAGTTACCATAGCCACCATCCAGGTAACCACGATCACATACAGTTACCATAGCCACCATCCAGGTAACCACGATCACATCCAGTTACCATAGCTACCATCCAGGTAACCACGATCACATACAGTTACCATAGCCACCATCCAGGTAACCACGATCACATCCAGTTACCATAGCCACCATCCAGGTAACCACGATCACATACAGTTACCATAACCACCATCCAGGTAACCACGATCACATCCAGTTACCATAGCCACCATCCAGGTAACCACGATCACATCCAGTTACCATAGCCACCATCCAGGTAACCACGATCACATCCAGTTACCATAGCCACCATCCAGGTAACCACGATCACATCCAGTTACCATAGCCACCATCCAGGTAACCACGATCACATCCAGTTACCATAGCTACCATCCAGGTAACCACGATCACATCCAGTACCATAGCCACCATCCAGGTAACCACGATCACATCCAGTTACCATAGCTACCATCCAGGTAACCACGATCACATACAGTTACCATAGCCACCATCCAGGTAACCACGATCACATCCAGTTACCATAGCCACCATCCAGGTAACCACGATCACATCCAGTTACCATAACCACCATCCAGGTAACCACGATCACATACAGTTACCATAGCCACCATCCAGGTAACCACGATCACATCCAGTTACCATAGCCACCATAACAGGTAACCACGATCACATCCAGTTACCATAGCCACCATCAGGGTAACGTAGCCACCACGTGACCAGCACAGGTAATGTTGCTGCCACCGCCACCACGGCATTCAGATGCCCCAACTGTTGACCTCGGGTAACGGCCCAGGCCTTTCTTTGTGCAATACAAATAGACAATTTGTATAGGTAAGTAAATAAATATATCACGTACCACCGTCTGTCTCTTTACAAAGAACATACATTCACGACAGCAGCCTGAGGGCCTTCTGGACTAAAAACGAACTTCTAAAGCTTTTGTTCAAGCAGACAAACTCCACTGAGCCCTGAAGGAGAATGAACTGGGACACTAAAATTATTTATTATGAAAGAGAGGGGGAATCCCCAGGGCTGCTTCAGATGTTGATCGCAACCCGACGTTGGCTGTGGCCGGGAATCAAACTCAGGCCACCAGGTTTATCAAGCAGTGCGCTAACCGCTGCTCCACCACTCCATCCCAGATAGACGCACTGCACGATCAATTTATCGTTGTGACAAACAAAGACACGTGATAAATGCCAGCGAATGTGATATTTAGATCACGCAGAACAAAACGAAATTAATTAAAGATTGCCAAAAAGTGAACACAACCAATTGTAAGCCCATCTTTCTGTCATCGCTGCATCTCGCCAATATGCATCCTCAGTTCAACCGTGCAAGTGGTCAGTTGATGATGTCACACAAAGACAAAGATCTCCCGCGTGGCCTGTAACAGACTGTCGGGGGCAAGTGCTGCTAGCGAGTAGCACCTATGAAGGCCGGCACGGCACACGAGAAGGTGGGTGGCCAGCACCACGCCCGACCGCCTTTGTCTCCCTAGTGACGATGTTTACACACCGCACCAGCTACTCATTTGAGGCCGAAAAGACCCGGGGGAGGCCCAGGACCGGTCCAGACAACCGTCACCGATGTTGGCCGTGAGCAGGAATCGAACCCGGGTGGGCCGGGTGCGTAGCGCAGCGTGGCGCTCACCGCTGCGCGAGCGCTCCCCACGACGCCACACGGTCACACAGAGACTCACAACCCCGCACGGCCACACACCCGGGACAATACAGTCACTACTCAGGTGTAGACCTGAACTCAATTTTGGGGGAAATTCTGTTGGCGGGCACCGATTTAAGGCCGCCATGGTACATAAGGTGGTGGTGTGGCCGGGACCATGCATCACCGCTTTTGTTTACCCACATTTAAAGCTGAGTCAATCTAGGGGAGGCCCAAGGCCAGTTCAGATATCACTCACCGCTGACGGTATGTGTGTCCGGGAATCAGATATGCCATCAGCGGCGCAGTGCGCAAACCACTGCGTCACCGCTGCCGATTCACACACAAAGATGCCCCATATAGCCTAAAGAGCCTTTTGGGGCAAGTGCTGTTACGTGTGCACACACACACACATACGTGTGCGGGCATGCAATGTCATAAAATAGATCTGCTAGCACGTAAATAACTCACAATGTAGGTGGCTGGCAAGAATTCAAGAGATCGGAGGAGATATTTTCACATTCCTTTCGTAGCCACAAGTGAAGTGACATTGCTACAAACTGGAATGGCTGGATTCTGGGGAATTGCAGTCTTTGTCTTCACCTTCCACGTGTCTCTTAGGTTTTTTTTTATTGAAGAATATATATGTACGTTGAACTTCTTTCGCGCCGTACACAGCCAACTGCGCTAATCGGAGGAGCAGGAGGGGTAGGACAACAAACTAAACGCAAAGATATGTTCTCAAGAAATTATTTTCAATCGAGATTATTTAAAAGTGCACAGCTCCAGTGGCTTCCGAATATTGGAAGAGCGTTCCAGACGGCCGCAGATGCGCAACCGAAAGCGGCGCGCGATGCGTCGACCGCCGTCTTTGTTCGACGGTTGAGCCAAAATCCGCGAGGATGCCCGGAGTTGGCGTGATGGTTCATGGTCCTTGACGAGACCAGCGACAGGTGTCGTGGTTCATTTGTGGCGAGCGCTGTGCGCGTAACGAGTGCGACCTTCTCAAGGTATTCGTTCGGCAACCTGAAGCTCGGCGAGCACCGAGCGGACACGGTCGGATCTCGCGGCTCCCGACACGAAGGATGCTGCACACGCTGCAGTCGCGTAATGGAAGCAATAATCGGCAGAGTAATCAATAACTTAACTAATCGGATTACAGAGCGGCTCTGCACTCAAGTCAGGGAGGGGACAGCACGGGTTTGACCTTGCGTCCGTGAGCGTGTCAGTGTGTGAGCGTGTCAGTGTGTGAGCGCGTGAGCGTGTGTGAGTGTGTGAGCGTGTGAGTGTGTGAGCGTGCGAGTGTGTGAGTATGTGTGTGAACGTGTGAGCGTGTGAGCGTGTCAGTGTGTAAGCGTGTGAGTATGTGAGTGAGTGAGCGTGTGTGTGTGAGTGTGTGAGCGTGTGAGTGTGTGAGTGTGTGAGCGTGTCAGTGTGCGAGTGTGTGAACGTGTGCATGAGTGAGCGTGTGAGTGTGTGAGTGTTGCAGTGTGTGAGTGTGTGAGTGTTGCAGTGTGTGAGTGTGTCAGTGTGTGAGTGTGTGTGAGCGAGTCAGTGTGTGAGTGTGTGAGCGTGTGCGTGAGTGAGCGTCAGCGTGTGAGCGTGTCAGCGTGTAAGTATGTGAGTGAGTGAGCGTGTGAGCGTGTGAGCGTGTCAGCGTGTGAGTGTGTGAGTATGTGAATGAGTGTGTGAGTGAGTGTGTGAATGTGTGAGCATGTGAGCTTCTCAGTGTGAGTGTGTGAGTGTGCGAGCGTGTCAGTGTGTGAGTGTGTGAGCGTGTCAGTGTGTGTGTGAGTGTGTGTGAGTGAGCGTGTGTGAGTGTGTGAGTGTGTGAGCGTGTGAGTGTGTGAGTGAGTGAGCGTGTGAGTGTGTGTGTGTGAGTGAGCGTGTGAGTGTGTGAGTGTGTCAGTGTGTGTGTGAGTGCGCATGTGAGTATGTGAGTGTGTGAGCGTGAGTGGATGTGCTTTGGCTCCACAGCAGCTAAATAACAAGGGGCGAGCTGTCGGGGTAGTTGTATAACCAGCAGAACTTTAATAATCCCTCTCAGGGCGCCTTGCTGTCGTGACCGGACGGGCTGCTTTGAGCAGGAATGCCTCGCTAGCTCCGTCCAGGCTGTGCTCGTGCGAGATGCAGCGAGGGAGGGAGGGGAGGGAGGAGAGGGAGGAGAGGGGAGGGAGGGAGCAGAGGGAGGGGAGGGAGGAGAGGGGAGGGAGGAGAGGGAGGAGAGGGGAGGGAGGAGAGGGGAGGGAGGAGAGGGGAGGGAGGAGAGGGGAGGAGAGGGAGGAGAGGGGAGGGAGGAGAGGGGAGGGAGGAGAGGGGAGGGAGGGAGCAGAGGGAGGGGAGGGAGGAGAGGGGAGGGAGGGAGGGGAGGGAGAGGAGGGAGGAGAGGGAGGAGAGGGGAGGGAGGAGAGGGGAGGGAGGAGAGGGGAGGGAGGAGAGAGAGGGAGGAGAGGGAGGAGAGGGAGGGAGGAGAGGGAGGAGAGGGAGGAGAGGGAGGAGAGGGGAGGGAGGGGAGGGGAGGGAGGAGAGGGGAGGGAGGAGAGAGAGGGAGGAGAGGGAGGAGAGGGAGAGAGGAGAGGGAGGAGAGGGAGGAGAGGGGAGGAGAGGGGAGGGGAGGGAGGGGAGGGAGGAGAGGGGAGGGAGGAGAGAGAGGGAGGAGAGGGAGGAGAGAGAGGGAGGAGAGGGAGGAGAGGGAGGGAGGAGAGGGAGGAGAGGGAGGAGAGGGGAGGGAGGAGAGAGAGGGAGGAGAGGGAGGAGAGGGAGGGAGGAGAGGGAGGAGAGGGAGGAGAGGGAGGAGAGGGAGGAGAGGGGAGGGGAGGGAGGGGAGGGAGGAGAGGGGAGGGAGGAGAGGGGAGGGAGGAGAGGGGAGGGAGGAGAGGGAGGAGAGGGAGGAGAGGGGAGGGGAGGGAGGGGAGGGAGGAGAGGGGAGGGAGGAGAGGGGAGGGAGGAGAGGGGAGGGAGGAGAGGGAGGAGAGGGAGGAGAGGGAGGAGAGGGAGGAGAGGGAGGAGAGGGGAGGGGAGGAGAGGGAGGAGAGGGGAGGGAGGAGAGGGGAGGGAGGGAGCAGAGGGAGGGGAGGAGAGGAGAGGGGAGGGAGGGGAGGGAGGGAGGAGAGAGAGGGGAGGGAGGGAGGAGAGGGAGGAGAGGGGAGGGGATGGAGGAGGTGGAGGGCAGGCAGGGAGTGAGGGAGTGAGGGGAGGGGAGGGAGTGAGGGAGTGAGGAGAGGGGAGGGAGTGGGTAGTGAGGAGAGGGGAGGGAGTGAGGGAGTGAGGGGAGGGAGTGAGGGGAGGGAGGGAGTGAGGGGAGTGAGGGGAGGGAGTGGAGGGGCACAGTCACTAACATCTTCAGCCACAGACGTCTGTCCCCTCACTCGCCCCCCCACGCTGCACTCCCTGGCTGCCAATCACCACGCTGCCTCGGGGAACACGACAACCACAGACAGACACACTTACCCTGCGCGTCTCTCTGTGTGCACGCGTGTCTTTGTATTTCCGCTTCATATTGAACTTTGATTTAATGCTGATTTATGTTTGCGTAATATCTATCCATTGGTACAGTTGTGTTTTTATTTTTGGTCCGATTCCTATTCACCTCAATGCTGAACTTTATTTTATTTGTTTGGCAATTGCCATTTTGGTGACGAGACTTATCCTGGACTCCTGAATTCTCACCGGGTTCAGTAAAATAAAAACCTGACGGCGTGTAGCGAGTTACATGGTGCGGCGTGTCAGCTTCAGCACCGGGAGGCATGGGTGCTCGCTAAAAGCACTTACGCCCACAGTCTGTGATAATTACTCGTAATTAATACTCATACACAGAGAATATACGGTACGTATTTTTCCGTGTGTACGTGAGTTTGTGTGTATATATCTGTGTGTGTGTGCGTGCTGGCATAGTAGGGGGCACAGGTGATGCATCGGACAGTCGTCTCAGTCAGTCGACCCGTGGCACCTGGGTCTGTCCCGTGCCTTCCTGCCAGCGGGCGTTCAACACTTCACGTGGCCTCAAGGTGCACCTAGCCTGGCACAAGCGCCGTGGTGACGTCACTGCCACTTAGTGGTGAATGGCGGTTGTTGTTGTTGCTGCGTGTGCTGCAGATTGCAGAATCAGATCATAAATCGCTGGATGGCTCCGTGCACGAAGAGAACACTTTCCGTGTGAATGTGGACATTTGAATCCAGGGGAGAGGCGCGGTGCACGTTGAGAAGCCCCAAACTCCGACAGGCGACCTGGTGATGAGCGCTTGCTCGACTCGTGCCTCTGCTCGGGTTCAAACTCACGGTCGGGGGTCGCCAGCTCAGCCCAGGGCCACTTTGCGAGACCCACTCGAACCTGCCATGCAAACGTGGAATTTCCACCACTGGCTCAGGGCCACCGCCGACGGAAAACGAACGCCAGCCCAAACAGTCGTCGAGAGCGTTGGAGACGCGTCGGCTTCCCCGTCCCGTGTGTCGGCGCGTCTGTCTGTCTGTCTGTCCAAGCGTCTCTGGTCTCTGTGTCGGCCTCTCTGTTTGCCTTTCCACGGGACCACACAGTCCACGACGCAAGCGGTGGCCTCGGCCGGTCGCCCTCGACGCTCGCCGTTCACGGTGGGCGGGTGGCCAGGAGAGAGATTTTAACAGCGGCAGCAGCAGCAGCAAGGACATGGATGTGAGCCAGAATATACAGGGGAGAAGGAAACATGGGAAAATAAGTGGAGCTACAGCACCGACTTTATTTATGACTAGGTAAGGGCTCATTGAGAATAAGACTCCCGTTGTTTAAGGGGAGACATCGGTTAAGAATAAAATAAATGGACAGGGACAACATTCGGCAATGATTGCAAATCTAAACTGCTAAGTTTCACAAAATGTGTTATTAAGCACTGAATATGTTACCCGTGTGATATCAAAGTTAAACGAGCAAATCGCGAAACTGTGCTGGCAGTTGTGCACAAGAACATCAGATGACAACGTTTTAGAGTGGGGAAAACTATAAATAAATCAACAACGTGAACGAGACAATGTCCGTGAGAGGGAGAAGTCTTCAAATAGAAGAGATACTCTTTGGGTCTTTCGGTAAAGCCACGTAGATAGAAAAATACAAAAAAAATCACGACGCTTCAATCGCAACACAGCCAATCGTCGTCAGGTGAAAAAAATACAGCAGGCGGACTGCCGAGGCAGGAAGAAAAATATAGCGAGAATGAATTCCTGCAGTCACGAAAGCTTTAAGTGAAAATAAAAGAGACTTGAGGTATTGTTCCGCGTCCGTGAGACAGCATGTGCACAATTTCGTCAGGTCCTGCAATTCTCATATCAGGACTCTACGACACATTCGGCCACTATTGAATCGTGATATAGCCACCTATCCAAATCATCGATTGTAATCTTTTTTTTACATCACAATTCACATCACAGTATGGTATTTCCGTGAATAAACAATGCCATCGGGCCCAAGGTCGAGATGGTCCGAAACTCTTTGGATCATCAAGGTCATAAAGGTCATAAAAGTCATCAAGGTAATCAAGGTCAAGGTCATCAAGGTCAAGGTCATCATGGTCATCATGATCATCAAGGCCATCATGGTCATAAAGGTCACCAAGGTCATCATGGTCATCAACGTCTTCGCCGCGTCATGCTGGGAAGGAACTGCGGTAACTTTCCAGCATTTGAGAAGCTGGATATCTGGCATAGACCGGTTTAAAATGGGTACCGATTAATCGATCGTGGGAAACCAAATCGATCCAAATCGACTCTTCGTTTCGTGACACCGGAGAGGAGGAGGAGTAGGAGGCGTTTGGCCACTCGAGTGGTCTCTCTCTCTCTCTCCCCGCGCCGCAAGCTGCTTTGTTGCCATCGGAAGACGGCAACAACAACATCGTGGCACCGCAGGGGATCACGAACACGGCGCTCGGGAAACGCTCTCCGCCTTGTGGCTTGACACGCCGCGCGGCGTTAAACATCAAAGAGGAAACAAACAATTGTATATTTATATAACTCGGGCCCCAAGGAATGCTGTTAGGTTTTTTTTTTTGGAACGCGGCCGTCATTATACCCCACTCAAAGCTATTGTATAAAACACAGCGGTGTTATGTAATGCTGGGGAGTTGGGGCGAGCGTGAGTCTGAGATCCACAGTAAAACGAGAAACTATTTCGATTTTATTTTTTCACCAGCTAAGGCCCACTGAGCTACGTTGCTCTTTTTCAGATGCGACCTGGCGATCGCAAATGACAGCTCAATGAAGCGGCTTATCATCACGTGGACATTTTATAGCAGTATCCACATACTCTAAACACGTGACGTTGATTCTTAATGTCCACGCGGCCACGGGAACACGCAAACTCCAAATATACAGCAGCAGGCGTCAGGGTCGGAATCTAACCCACGACCTCCTCTGCATGCCAGGCGAGGTAGTTGACATCTCCTAGCCACCGTGATAATGATGAGAGAGAGAGAGACACACAAACTCCAAATATACAGCAGCAGGCGTCAGGGTCGGGATAGAAACCCGCGACCTCCTAAATGCCAGGCGAGGTAGTTGACATCTCCTAGCCACCGTGATGATGATGATGATGAGAGAGAGAGACGCAAACTCCAAATAAACAGCAGCAGGCGTCAGGGTCGGGATCGAACCCACGACCTCCTGCACGCCAGGCGAGGTAGTTAACATCTCGCCACCGCGGCGCCCCGATTCAAGCCTGCAGATAAAACGTGGCCGTAACTTCCATTTACCGGATGGGAGGTGTGCAAAGCGTCGCAGAGCGAGAGGGCCGGCACTGGGAGGTCATCGGCACGGGGACGTCATCGCCCCCGGGGCAGCACGACCCGACAAGCAGGGAGGGTGTAACGATGCTGCCGGCGGCGATCGCGGTTTCTTTGCCGTTGTTTCTGTCGTTGTCCTTTGTTTGATGTGGCTGCTGTTGCTGCCATTTAAAGCGGCTCCCTCAGGGAAACTTGAACTTGAGATCGCTTGAGGGTCATTCGCCGGCCGTGTTAATGCCACTTGGACTGGGAGAGGCGATGGTTCAAGTAAACCACGGAGTTTGCTGTCTGGCGAAGCGCCTGCAGTCATTACAGAGCCATCGACGTGGACCTAATCCGACCTCCGATTAGCCACGGTTGGCTACGTACGGTGCAACAGAAGTTCAACGTACATACACGCATAGTCCAGTCTGCCCGTGGACTGGAAAACTATACTCGAAATAGAGGCTTGCCTCAGGACAAATTGAAAGGAATGTATTGACTATACGAGGCTTAGGAAGACTTACAGATCAATAAATAACTAAATAATCCCCCAAAATCGAATTGATGAATTTCATGTACAATTTGTGTCAAATGTTCATTGGCGATGGTCCGTCAAGATATTGGGACGGAAGGGAGACGGGGGGGCGGTTAATCGCAATAGCCGACCGCACGACCCAACACAGGGTCAAAACGTCATGCGGACAGCAACGAGCAGCACTTAAATCGCGGGTCTGGTCAGCGAGGGGGAAACGCGTTTATGACCGAAGCGAGCGCAGTTAAGGGGAAGGTGGGAGTCACAAAGTGGAAGCGGCGCGAGAGGAACGAGGTGGGCGCGAGAGGAACGAGGTGGGAGCGAGGAACGTGAGAGGGCTCACCGTGGCACAGCGGAGGCACCGCGAGGCCGAGCAAGTGCGGACAGGGCTCGTGACGATCTCACCGCAGCGCTCTTCTCACAAATTCCACCTTCTCGTGATACAGCAAAACCGCGCACTCCGAGGGAAAGACGGCCGGGTGACGTTGGGAGTTGCCGGATTTAAAAAAACACAACACGAGCGTGTACTTTACGCACATTACAAAGAAAATACCACATTCACGAATTAAACATGAATGACGCAACGAGAAAAGGGAGTTTAAATTACTTAGCCTTTTTGGCAGATCGTCCTTTCTAAAAATTTCCATTGGCAACTGTTTAACAAAGCGCACGTGCCATGACGCTTGTACGCATACACAAAGATCCCCTGTACACGTATAGCCTGCACCGGCTGTTGGGTCAAGTGCACTCGGGAGCGGTGCGGCCAGCACCACAACCCGACCACCTTTGTCTCCCCAGTGCCGATGTTAACAAACAGCATCAGGAACTCGTTCAAATACTTGGAGGCCGAACATCAGTCGCGGTTTTTGTCACCGATATTGGTCACGAGCAGGAGTCAAACTCGGGTCGCCGGGTTTGTGGCGCAGTGCACTCAGCACTGCGCTACCGCTCCACAAACACAGACACACAGGCAAAGATCTCCTGCATAGCCTCACGAGACTCTTGGGGCAAGGGCTGTTAGCGAGCATTTATTAAGTCTGGTACGGCACACGAGGGAGTGGGTGACCAGCACCACACCCGGCCACCTTTGTCTCCCGCGTTGGGAATGCTTACACATCACACCAGGTAGTCATTTGAGGCTGAGTCGACCTAGGGAGAGGCTTAGGACCAGTTCGAATAATCGTCACCGGTGTTGGCCGTGAGAGGGAATCGAACTCGGTTCCGTTGGTTTCTTAGTGCAGCGCGCTAACCGCTGCGCCACCGCTCCCCGCACGAATACATTCACGCAAACAGGCAAACACTCGTACAATGGAAGTGACGAGGGGGACTGGAGGTGCCTCTCGGTGCTTAAACGGATAATCTCTCCAGCCGGATAAGCACTAAGCAGGTAATTCGAGGCTTCACACTGCCGGCTGCGTTCTAATCGTGACTCTCATGCCTGCCCGCGTCATAAGCACGCAGCGACACGCGCAGCGACACACGCAGAGACACACACAGAGACACACACGCACGACACACGCGCAGAGACACACGCGCAGAGACACACACGCACGACACACGCGCAGAGACACACACGCACGACACACACGCACGACACACACGCACGACACACGCGCAGAGACACACGCGCAGAGACACACACGCACGACACACGCGCAGAGACACACACGCACGACACACACGCACGACACACGCGCACGACACACGCGCAGAGACACACGCGCAGAGACACACGCAGCGACACACGCGCACAGCGGCATGCGCAACGTAACACGCGCATGACACACACGCACGACACACGCGCAGAGACACACGCAGCGACACACGCGCAGAGACACACGCGCAGAGACACACGCAGCGACACACGCGCACAGCGGCATGCGCAACGTAACACGCGCATGACACACACACAGCGACACACGCAGCTTCCTGCGTTCATGGATGTAAACAATCATCGCTTTATAATAGACTTCATTCATTGATCGTCAGCCATGATCTATCCTCTTCTGGATGAGCACCCCCCACCAGAGCCGTCGCCATCTCTCACGGCCTCGCGATGCGACGATCTATTTTTATTTCACCAGGCGCAAGGTCCCCAGAGCTCTGCAGCTTTTTTTCAGAAGCGAGCTGACCACAAATGACAGCTCAACGAAGTGCGTTATCATCACGTGGACATTTATAGCCGCCAAATACACGAAATGCGTGATGTCGATTCTAAATATGTAGGGGAAAAACGCAGGACACGGAGAAAAATCCACGCAATCACGGGGACAAACAATTGAAACAACAAATATACAGCAGCAGCAGGCGTCAGGGTCGTGATCGAACCCACGACCTCCTGTACACCAGGCGAGGTAGTGAACATCTCACAGCCACCGCGGCCCACCCCGTGTGCACACAACGCTCCTTTCTCCATTTCCACTGGGCGCTCGCTAATCTCCTGCAAGTACAGTTTAGAGTCATCGTCGCCCAGTGAGATTAACGGCGACTGCCTCGCTTGGCTGACGGTGCCCGCGACAGCCCCCCAGAAGTGACCGAAGGAATCAAACCTCGTGACAAGCGCTGCCCCTCACGCGATTACAGTATTCGCAAGCCGAGACGCGAAACGTAATTCATATTTAAGGCAACATTGCTCACGATAAGCCCAGGGCATCATCGCTAGTATTAGGACGCGCTTGCGTCATGATGACATCTATTCATAAAAAAAAAATTGGAACGAGCTGCATTGCGATGTTTTCCCGATTCCTTATTCTTTTGCTTCTGGGAGGAAACTGGAACACCCTGAGATACACGAGGCGCACGTGCGCCGTACCCTGGCCGCCTCACAGCCCATCACGTTTGGGAGTTCCGCCAAATCTCTACGCGATCCACCAGCCCTCGCTCCCAAGGCGCTGCATCAAAGGTGTGCACCTCCCCGCCCGGCTCTCTCGCCGGCGCATCACCATGGCCACCAGAGGAGACTCCGGCTCCAGTCCGGGATGTGTGTCTAACTCCGGCTCCAGTCCGGGATGTGTGTCTGACTCCGGCTCCAGTCCGGGATGTGTGTCTGACTCCGGCTCCAGTCCGGGATGTGTGTCTGACTCCGGCTCCAGTCCGGGATGTGTGTCTGACTCCGGCTCCAGTCCGGGATGTGTGTCTGACTCCGGCTCCAGTCCGGGATGTGTGTCTGACTCCGGCTCCAGTCCGGGATGTGTGTCTGACTCCGGCTCCAGTCCGGGATGTGTGTCTGACTCCGGCTCCAGTCCGGGATGTGTGTCTGACTCCGGCTCCAGTCCGGGATGTGTGTCTAACTCCGGCTCCAGTCCGGGATGTGTGTCTGACTCCGGCTCCAGTCCGGGATGTGTGTCTGACTCCGGCTCCAGTCCGGGATGTGTGTCTAACTCCGGCTCCAGTCCGGGATGTGTGTCTGACTCCGGCTCCAGTCCGGGATGTGTGTCTGACTCCGGCTCCAGTCCGGGATGTGTGTCTAACTCCGGCTCCAGTCCGGGATGTGTGTCTGACTCCGGCTCCAGTCCGAAATGTGTGTCTAACACCGGCTCCAGTCCGGGATGTGTGTCTGACTCCGGCTCCAGGTTTTCTGTGTCTCAGGTGATGCGCGCAGGTGTTTAAGGGAATGATTGGAATGTGGCGGCAGCGGCTTCACCAGGGGTCTCTCTCTCTCGACGCGTCCGCGTGAAATACATCACCGTAGCACCGTTTCTCAATCGTCGCTTTCACATCCCGAATGTTTACTCAAAGCGCGTGTCGCCTTCAAGTGCAAAGGTCCGAGAAGGAGTCTCCAACCTCCTGGAATGGAGGCAGCAGGAGCGGTCACCGCTTGCGTCAAGGTCGCAGGATTTTACCAATTTCTGTAAATACGGCACGGTCTGCATTCATGCGCACCACGTGTGCTTGTTTGCACTGCTTCGTCTTAGACTAATGTTAGCTTTCAGACCCATTCAATTTTTGCACAATGACGGAACACGTTTGCTTTGGATTTGCTTGCAACGTCTCAGTCTAAAGTAACATTCACACCCAGGTTTGTTTTGCGCAAAGAGATAAAGAGAAACACTGTCCAGGCTACGAATGAAGGAATCTGTGCCGTGCACCTATGCGCCCATTTCCTCTTGTCGCGCGATAGTGCGCGGACTCGTGAAGACGACCCTGCACAGAGTTACACAAACCAAACTCGAGTGCGGTGAGGTGTGAACCGTCAGGCATGTTAGGAATGACTGCCCAGTACAACCACGTGTACCCTGATGTAACAAGCCGACTACTCCGCTCAGCTACCCCAACACAACCACGTGTACTCTGGTGGAGCAAGTGGACTTCTCTACTCAGCTACCCCAACACAACCACGCGTAGTGTGATGTAACAAGCCGACTACCCCACTCAGCCACCCCCCTGGGTGCCGTCGTGGATTGGCTCCCACAACCAGGCAGCACACGGCAGCTGTAGCCCGTGTGCTGCTTTAAACAAATGGCCAGAGCAGCGCTGCTGTCCATTGCAAGGCCCGCGGTGGCCTTCAGTGCGGCCCCCGACAAGACACTAAAGTGAAAACACCCCCCCGCCCCATCATCATCACCATCACCGTCGTCATGGTGCTGCTGTCAAACCCCACGATGGTTTCAAATGGTGCGGCGGTACTCACGCTGACGATGTCTTAGTGCCCCCCCCCCCCCCTTGTTAAGGCTAAACGAGCGCTGGCCCCCCACAAGAAGACGGAGGCAGCGCGGTGTTGTCCCACGCTGCGTCGCTCTCTCTCCTGCCCCCCCCCCCTCTCTCCTGCCCCCCCTCTCCTGCCCCCCTCTCTCCTGCCCCCCCCCCCTCTCCTGCCCCCCCCCTCTCCTGCCCCCCCCCCTCTCCTGCCCCCCCCATCTCCTGCCCCCCCTCTCTCCTGCCCCCCCCTCTCTCCTGCCCCCCCCCCCTCTCCTGCCCCCCCCTCTCTCCCGCCTCCTCCGCTCGTTGTTTCGTAATCCGAAAACACGCGCACGTTTCGCATTTTCAGATATTTAATCAGATTCCACGAGAAGAGTCGCGGCCTTCATTGTACAATGTGCCCCCCCCCAGCCCGTCTGTTGTGTCGTGTGTGTTTAGTCGCTGCTGTTGCCACGAGCACTACGTGTTGAGGTGCAACCCGGGAGGGACAATGACGCTGTCAACCACAGCGCCACGACGGCCCCGTCAACAGTCTCGGGTTGAAAGTTGCACGCGACTTGGGCAAGTGCAGGGGAGTGCCTGTGCAGTGATGCAGAGGCATTCCGACTGATGCAAGCGGGGGGGGGGATGTTGGGGAATGCACACACCGACACACACACCAACACATACACACACACACACCGACACACACATACACACACACCGACACACACATACACCCACCCACACATACACCCAAACACACACATACACACACACACACCAACATACACACACACATACACACACACCGACACACATACACCCACACACGCACACCGACACACACATACCGACACACATGTACCCACACACACACACACATACCGACACACATATACCCACACACACACCATTACACATATAAACCCACAAAGACAAAGATCCCCCGTATAGCCTTAACAGACTGTAGGGGCAAGTGCTGCTAGCGAGCACCTATGAAGGCCGGAACGGTACACAAGGGGGTGCGTGGCCAGCACCACGCCCGGCCGCCTTTGTCTCTCCAATGGCGACATTTACGCATCGCACCAGGTACTCATTTGAGGCTGAGTCGACCTAGGGGAGGCGCAGGACCGGTCCAGATATTCGCCACTGTTATTAGTCGTGAGCGGGGATCGAACTCCGGCCGAACGGTGCGCCGTGGAGTGCGCTCGCCACCGCAATACCGCCCTACCGCCCCACCGCCCCACCGCCCCACCGCCCCCCACAAACAGCTACGCACAGAGGCACACCGTGATGCACACGCACACACACACACACACATGACACACACACACATGACACACACACACATGACACACACACACATGACACACACACAGACAGAGACAACACGCACACACATGTGCGGCACACACAAAGACAACACACACACAGACACGGGATCTTCTGTCACACCAAGCGCTCCGTTTGTCTGCCGGAATGTGCCTCTGACACGCATTGTGCCGAGCTCCTCCGCAACTGGGGACGCCGTTTAAATCTTCTCCCCCTAGTTTTTGTTCCACGAGTGAAAAGGCCTCTTCAGTTCTCAGGAGAAGATTTACACAGCCGGGTGCTCTCGCTGTGTCTGTGTCTCTGTGTCTGTCTCTCTCTCTCTCTCGGTGTCTCTGTGTCTGTGTGTCTCCCTCTCTCCATGTCCCTCTCGGTGTGTGTCTCGTGTCTGTGTGTGCGTCTCCCTTTCTGTGTGTGTGTCTCGGTGTCTCGGTGTGTGTGTGTGTGTGTCTCTCTCTGTGTGTGTGTCTCTCGGTGTCTCGGTGTGTGTGTCTCTCGGTGTCTCAGTGTGTGTGTCTCGGTGTCTCTGTGTGTGTGTGTCTCGGTGTCTCTGTGTGTGTGTGTCTCTGTGTGTATCTCTGTGTGTGTGTGTGTCTCAGTGTCTCTGTGTGTCTCAGTGTCTCTGTGTGTGTGTGTCTCTCTCTCTCTCTCTGTGTCTCGGTGTCTCGGTGTCTCTGTGTGTGTGTGTTTCTCTGTGTGTGTGTCTCTGTGTGTGTGTGTCTCTCTGTGTGTGTGTGTGTCTCGGTCTCTGTGTGTGTCTCTCTCCAATCTCAAGAATGCTGCAGGAATTCCGTACCCCTCAGTTATTGCAAAATAAGCGCCTTGTTTATTGACAGTGTTTGACTTATGACCGATTGCACACTCGTCTCGTTCCTCTTTTTGCGTGCCTCTAAAATTAACGCTTTTGCTCCAAAAATACCGAGCGGAGGTTGTTCTTATTCATGGTGCCGTTGTCAAAAAATGATCACAATGCACAGGGTACAGAAATACACAGCGCGTTTGCTTCATGGGCGTGTAACGCGTGTTTGCCCTGTTATTCATTGTCGCGTGGGTGGCTACGGAGTTGACGAGCAGTGGAGATGGAGCGACGAGGTGATGCAATTGAGCAATTGCATAATTCACAAGAGCGAGCGACGTCATGCCAAGGCAGCGGGTAAGAGCGTTCATCGCGGTTTTCGTTGTTCGGCTAATTGTCGAGTGAAGGATTTATCATTTTATCATTTGTTACATTTTTTTCTCGACTGGTAGTTTGTTCATCAAGGTTGTTGCCACTGCTTCCATTACAAAGGTACAGCCTGCTTCTTCGTGTGCACTGCAAATCATGACCATATATCAACGTATGATGGTGATTTTTTTTAAATGCACAGCCTATTGTCAATTTTGCGGTGGCGACATGTTAACTACCTCGCCTGGTATACAGGAGGTCGTGGGTTCGATCACAACCCTGACGCCTGCTGCTGTATATTTGGAGTTTGCGTGTCTCTCTCTCATCATCTTCACGGTGGCTAGGAGATGTTAACTACCTCGCCTGGTATACAGGAGGTCGTGGGTTCGATCCCGACTCTGACGCCTGCTGCTGTATATTTGGAGTTTGCATCTCTCTCTCACCGTGGCCGCGTGGTGATGATGATGATGATGAGGAGCCACTGCGGCGAGCTACCAATTGTGGCCGGGTCGCTTCTGACAAAGAGCTACACGTCGCTGAGTGGGGCCTTGCCCGTTAGAATAACAAACAGTTGCGTTTATAGTTGTAGGATTGTGAGATGATATTTGGCAATGAATGTCGTTTGACCATACTTGACCATGACGATCAGGAGCGGTTATCAAAGGAAGGCAGGAGGAGAGTGGGGGGGGGCGGGTGGCGGGCGGGGGCCCTGGACCGCTTCAGTCGTCACTCACCACCGACGGTAGCCACGGGTGGCCGGGAATGGAAGCGATTGTGATGCAACGCGACGTAGTGGGCAGTGCAGCAATTTCCCACTGTTATACTGCACTGCCTCATCTATGCCCCCGTGCCGTGACCCGACCCCCCCCCCCCGCCCCCAACGACCAGCCCAGCGCGGCGGCGTTCGGTCAAATATCCGCCCACGATCCTCACGGCGCGAGGAGGAACCCATCGAGCAGTGGATTGCCAAGAGGGCTGTACATGCACACACAGACACGTCTCATGGTGATGATGAAGACGATGATGGCTGGTTACGTGTGTACGTTGAACTTGTTTCGCACCGTACGTAGCCAACCGTGCTCATCGGAGGTGCGGAGGGAAAAGGAGGAGCGTCTTACCGAAGAGTCGAGGGCGAACTGCAGACCCCCGTGCTCGAACAGCACGAAGAACCGCCTCTGCCACTTCTAGGGAGACACACGGAGACCCCGCACCCAGCACGAGCGTGCGCATCCCATTACAGCCGCACTTGTGACAATCACTCGGTCAACATCAACTACGCTAGCAGAACTCCCTTGTACCTCTTCACGTATAAACTCACGACGCGTAGATATATCTTAATCCATCGGCCTCTTGGCATTCCAGAGCAATATTAACCCGCAGCAGTTGTTTTGCCAAACATCTGGAATGGCTGTTTGACCTTCTCATCGGCAGACTTGTTAGAAAGTCGAAGACACCGATGCTCACGTGGCTACGTGCACACGCTGAAACGCGGGGAACCAGGCAATTATTCACGGTGTTTCATAATCACAATAAAAATGTCAAAAATTAAAATGTCAATCACGGCAAATAGCAAGGGATGGGTTATGCCACCTCCCCACCACCCACGTTATGAGGCTGATGCCACTCCTCCACATCGAACACGAGCACTGAATGAAGTGGGCATGGCGATGTCCGAATTTTACCCACCATGAAAGCCAACTCAGAAAGGTCGAGGCGTCACAATTCCCTTCCCCGGTGATCCAGTGACTTGTCGCAATTCGGGTTCGAAACTCGCTTGCATAATCCAGTTTGTATTTGTTTTTAAGTTGTGAACGTAGCGGCCACTAGTGGCGGTCACACCGCACACATATACGAATCGAAATGCGCCGTTTGGAGAGCTAAAGAACCCGCCTTAAATCGACGAATCATCTTGTCGCTATCCCCCTTCTCCGTCTCGAGTGTTCCTCGCTCGCTCTCCTACCAAGGCGTACAGCGGTAGAGTGAAGGAAACTGCTCCAGATTTTCATTTCCATTTCCCCCCGCGGGGGAAACATCCCGTGACCTCTGGATTGCTCGCGCCCAGCGTACCGCTGCCACCTGCACCCAGGGTTAACTCAATGGTGAACCACTCAGCTGTAGGAACCTGGGCCCAGACCATTTTTGGGATAGCAGACCGGCTCACCGTTGGGCAGTATGTGAGAACGGCGCATCAGGTGCACGTATGTGTACGTATGCCTACGTGCCTATATTGAACTCCGATATTTTGCACGTGGCACCGGGGGTCGTTCGACACTTCACGTGGCCTAAAAGTACACATAGCCCGGCACAGGCGACGTGGTGACGTCGCCGCCACTTAGTGGCGAATGGCGCTTGTTGTTGAATTTCTTTGGCACCGTACGTAGCCGACCGTGAGCTAAATCGGAGGTGCGGGGGAAGGACAACAAACTGAGCACAAGAAAGGCAGAAGGATGTGTACCTGTGATGTGGTTTCACAGGCACACATCATTCAAATTCCACACTCCACCACCGCCGCCCACACCCCCTCCTCCTCCCCCTCCCCCCGTCGTCTTCATCGAGAAGCTTTCTTGCCCGGACCACGCCTGCGTGCACACTGCAATAATTACTCCTATCTAATGGCTATTCAGGACTGACAAAATGCTTTAAATGCTACAGCCAGGCCCACACATACCACAGGATCACCGCGACAAGCGGCACGTGGATTTAGTAAAACGATCCGGCGCAGGGTTTCTATTTCCCCCTAAACGGCCATGCCAGGTGGCATCAACTGGCTTTGGACTCCGGAAAATGTTCCATTCAATTTTGCGCACAATCAACAGTGTCCTGTTCATGTTCATCTGTAAAGTAAATGTGTTGTTGTTAAATTTCGATTTAAAGCTTTCGTGACTGCAGGGATTCATCTTCTTGGTTCTTTTGGTAAAATCACGTAGAAGGGAAGTAATACAATAATAAAATTATTATGTTTTATTTTTATTATTTTATTAATTCCCTTCTACGTGACTTTACCGAAAGAACCACAAAGATGTGTTGTTGTTGTTGTTGCTTTCATTTTGCGGTCACGCACAGCCTTTCGTCACAATCCACTGCTGGATAAGGGGTCTGGCCCCACGCCACGTCAACGTTTGGTTGACCATACTTCGCCACGCCGGTCAATGCGGTCTGCCCGTGGAGGGGAACACAAGGGCCGGTGCAGGTTTCACCCGGCACTGCTTGTTGGCCGTGGCTGGGAATCAAATCCAAGTCTCTGGTTTCACAGCGCAGCGTGCAAACCACTGCGCCACCTCTCACCTTAATCTGAAGTAATAAGAATGGCTAGTTTAATTAATGTAATTTCAAAAAATTATCATACCGGTGAACCTATAAAGTAACCAGTACAACTGTGTATTTTTTATTCGTTTCTAAATAACACCAGAGTCAAATACATCCCTTGTCCGAAAAAAATACACACTTTTCATGAAGTTTACGTGAATTAAAGACCAATTTGCAGTGCAAACTTTACATTTACGTCAGTGGCTGCCGACGCATTTTAAATACTGTATGCCACCGTGTGAGGGGCAGTGTGGCAGATCGCTCAACAGGGCTTGAGATTGTAGCCAGTGAGTTGCAGTTCTTAATGAAGCATTTCATGCAAACAAAAAATTGCTTTGCCCACACTCTGCAGAATTCGTCACCACAAACGGCCAGAGAAACTTTCAAACGCTTCATTTTAATTCCCTGGCAACTTGCTCGCGTTTCTGCCAATTGGTGTTGCAACAACTTGTGCGGTGCGGTTAGTGGGACGGGGCTAGGCACGCCAAAAGGTTTTTGGAGGCCCAGGGAGGGAAAAAAAATACCTGAGAAGGTCCGCATTGAGGCCTCCTCAGCACTTTCCTGGCCTCTTCTGAGGCCCATTCAGCCCTTTCTAAGGCCCCTCCTAAGGGCTACTCTTGGCCTATTGTGAGGCCCTCTTGGCCAAACAAGCGGCCCGGGGAAGGTGGCAAACTGCGCCACCTGCCACCCAACCCTTCCCAGTGGCCCCGGGGCGGGGGAGCCGAGGCCGTTAGCTGGCCGTGTTGTGTCCGCGTACCCGTGATCGATGTCCGGCATTCTCAAAGTTGGTCCCCTCCGGAGCCAGGCACAGCCACCCTCCGTACACCGGCCTCGCCTGGAGAGACGAGAACATCGACGCGTTAGAGCGACGCAAGCAAGCGGCCGTGAGATCACACCCGGGGCAACGCTGCGCGCCGCAGCAACGGTGACATCGGTGCCGGTAAATCGCGTGACGTGACCGCACATGTCGATGTGAGCCTTTTGTGAATTAAATAAATCCATGCATCGTTGGGGAGTTTGTCAATCCGCTGCAGGCGAAGGCCTCCCTCTGCCGTGTTGGCCATGAGGGTTGTTTTATCACACTTCACCATCTGAGTTAGTGCAGGTGGGGTTTGGGTGTCCAGGTCCCATTGAGATACTACTGCTGCTACGACGGCGAGATGTTAACTACCTCGCTTGGTATGCATGACGTCATGGGTTCAACCCCGACTCAGCCTCAAATGAGTACCTGGTGCGGTGTGTAGCAAACCTTGCCACCAGGGAGACAAAGGCGGCCGGGCATGGTGCTGGCCACCCACCCCCTCGTGTGCTGTGCCGGCCTTCATAGGTGCTTCTCGCTAACAGCACTTTCCCCAACAGTCTGTTACAGGCTACATGGGGGATTCGTTGTATTTTGCACAGATGTGTGAACACGTGTGTTTCATGCTCATCGTGACTGAGTGAAGTTGTGTTTTGCAAGCAAAATAAAGGAGCCGCATTAGAGGGCTTTTTTTGTATTAAGCACACACAGATGTCTGGCAAATGGCCCCGTGTGTCCAGACGACGTGTCTACCTGACGGTGGAGGTAACAATATGGGAACTCTTCTCGGGTTCGCATAATCAACGTCGCTCGTTCATTTGTTGTTGGTTTCCCGATTGTGCTGCGTGTCACCCCATGCCAGAGAACAATCCGTGGAAGTAGACATCACACAACTACTACGACAGGGATCCTTTCACGTGACCTCCTATCCGTACCAGATGGGCAAGCACATTCCCACACACCCTGCTGGACACGGTAATGTTTTTTAATTCTCAGAGTTCACACTTGGCCAGATTAAGTGCAAAAGCAAACTTAATAGGATGGCTTTTTTCAGCAGTAAGCTTCACCATCAACTCACTCCACTTGAGAATGCTGAATTCAAACATTTAAAAGATCGTTGAGCGAGCACCAACTCAATTGGTAAGCAACCCGACGCACGGAAATGTGTCCCCAAAAACATGAAAAATACAATAACAAAAACAATATTCTACGTACCAAAATATTTGAATTTTTCGAACATCCAGAGACGGTGCATCTGGGTTGCATCCCCAAAGTGGTCCTTAAAAAACAAATAATTGCCACCGATTCTCAGCCCCCCGCCCCTTCCCTCTCAACCGTGCTCGCAGCACCAGTGACTCGCCAAAATGAACTCCCTTTACCAAGCGATTACCACCCTTCGGCACGAATCCACGCGGCTCAACTCGACCAAAACAAATCTTTAAAAAAAATCTGAAAAAAGGGAAAATCAGCGCCAAAAAGGCGAAAGTCGAACCCGGCTCACGCGTCGCCAGCCACACGCGCGCCCGCCGCCTCTCAACGGGAGAGAACGACAGTGGAAATGCGAGCAGCCCCCCACCCCTTCACCACGGGCCCCTGCCACTAATCCGGTGTGCGGTGCGCCACTTCAAGCGGGACAACACAGAGCGGGGCGGCGGTGGGGAGTTTGGCACGGAGAGCCGCTGGGCGGTTTCCAACTCTGCGTTTGTTTCTCCTGCGCCTGGGGGCGGTCTGTTGGGGGCGGTCTGTTGACAACACGGGGGGGAGGGTCAGTTCTACCCGTGACCGCTTAATGCAGTAATTGTCTTAATGATGCACACTCACTCACCTGCTCTAACACGATCCCGCTATTGGCACACGCACGCACGCGCATGCACCGTATGAGAACTCAACGTCTTTAATGTAGAAGGCAAAGGTGCAGTGCTGTAAGTGGAGGTCCTTCTGCCACTGCTGGCGGAAGGACCTCCACCTTTCCGCGATCTAACCCAATTTCTATTATTGGCTCCACTATGGATTTCTATTGCTTCAACCGCCGCGCCAGGAGACTGCATCGTACTGCCAACCTCTGGACTGCAAGTCCAGTGTGCGAACCTGTTCACCAGGGCAGCATCCCAACGTTCTCAATCGTTGCTTCACTACATTCGGCAACGTGTCCACATACATCTCCCTCCGCACGTGCCCGCAGGGTCTTCAAGCTCCAGCGCGGAGTTTGCTAAATGACCTCCACTCCAACGCAGACCTTTCTTTAGGTGGTTACAATCTGCACACGCCTGGCGATTGCGAAACGCACAATTTCCACACACCGTAGAGAGGGGCGCCGATTCCAATTGAGATGCAGATCATTGCGAGTGTGTACGTAGAGATGACTGATTCAAATACAGATAGAGGTATTGTGTGCGTGTGTGAGTTTGTGTACATCGCATGTGTGACGTGCAGAGAGCTCATCAACATTAAGATTGAGATCTCGTCATGTCAATTTGACACACTTTTATTTAACTCACTCTGTCTGTTGTTGTCGTTGTTGTTGTCGTTGTTGTATCCTCAAATCTTGTAACTCAATTTTAACCCACTTCCCGACTGCAAACTTGGTATACTTATGTCATACTGAAAGAACTACGAGTATGAATCCTTGCAGTCACGAAAGCTTCAAATCTAGAACTGATGACAATACTATATTCTATCATAAAAAAAAACATATTTGAAAACATTATTTTTTTTATGTTTCGGCTTGGGTCAAATTGTCCACGCTCAACTCACGTTGCCTGTAGTTGCTCACGGCCCCTTCCGTCGTGGCAAGCCTCGGGGCCACTTCCTGGAGTCGTGGAGTTCTTCCATTACTAGTACGCTACATTTCATTAAAGCGTGTTTTTTTTAAGTTATTTAAAATATTACTAATTAATGACTCTATTATGTTTTATTTTTATTATTTTATTACTTCCCTTCTACGTGACTTTACCGAAAGAACCAAGAGGATGAATCCCTGCAGTCACGAAAGCTTTAAATCGAGACTCTATTATGATTACACTTGTTTACCCAGGAAAGCCTCACTGAGCCTCAAGGCTCTTCTTCAGGAGGGTTATGCTGATTATAGGCGCCACGAAATGTTAACTACCTCACCTGGTTTACAGATGGTCGTCGGTTCGATCCTGACCCTGACGCCTGTATATGTAGAGTTTGCGTGTTCTCCCCGTAGTCATGTGGATTTGTCTCCGGGTGCTACCAGTTTTACCCTCCACATTTAGAAAAACGCGTTTCGGGTATTTGGTCGCGAAATATTTCCACGCGATAAACCACTCCGTCGAGCTATCATTTGTGGCCAGGTCGCTTCTCAATAAGAGCTATAAAGCTCAGTGCGCCTTGCCGGGTAAAATAAAAAAAAATGTAGTTTCGTTTTAGTTTCGTGTTTTCACAGCACGGGACGATGTTGCTATGGATAATCCCAAATCGAGGAAATTTGACAGGTACATTTTCAGCATTGGGGTGTATGGCCAACACAAGTTACATTGTGGATGTGTTTTTTTTATTCCAGCGAATAATAAATCGCTACCGGAATCATGATATCATTGTGGCCACCCAAACTTTTCCTCAGAGGAGGCGGGAAAAAAATGTTGATCTCTCACGGATGTTCGTCTCGGCTCGATGTCCAATCGAACGCAGTCGTTTGCACTTCATATTTTAATCTCGCTTCGGTGAAGCCACGGCGACAACCGCCGACGCCACGTCGGTCCCCCACGAGGTCTGTGCAAGTGCCACAGAAATCGATGTTGCACCGGAGCCATTGACGCCGCCACCGCCCCCCCCTCTCTCTCTCACTGAGCGTCGCCACGCCGTGTAGGGATCTGCGAGAGCGAGGCCGGGCGTGCCGGCGCGCGGGTCGAAAGCGCGCGCAGGCCCACGTGAGACGGCCGTGCGGACCGCTTTGTCGAGCGATCCCAAACCACCGCATGGGTGACACTCGCCCACCTGCCCGCTCGCTCGCCCGCCCGCTCGCACGAGCAGCGCTCTGACACTCACAGACACGCGAGCACGCACACGCGTACATAAGTACACACACACGCACGCAGTAAGTAGTTAATGTGCACTGTCGTGTGTGCAGTACACTAACTACACGGGGACATATTTCAATCGTCATCCGATAGCTTATCAACATGTATTTTAGTGGGGGAGCGGTGGTGCTGCAGTTGACAACCCCGAAGCTGGCGATCAGGGTTCGATTCCCAGCCACGGCGAATGCGAGACGGTCAGTTATATTAAATATGGGCTTGGGCCTCCTGTAGATCGACTCGGCATGAAACGAGTGCCTGACGCGGCGCGTAAACAGCGCTGGTGCGACCAGCAGCGCAAGGGGAGCGGCGTGGGTCCCAGCCACGACCGACGTCAGTGGCGGCGGCAGCGACACCCGAACTGACCCCGTGTCCCCACTTCACCAACGCGCACCGATTATGGCGACGAGGCACGGTCATAACCACAACTGGCAAAGAGTTGGGAGACCTTCATTCAGGACCGGGTGGATCATGGTTCATCAAGGTGGCGATGATGACGACGCCGGCGACGAAATCAACGAGCGACGCCTACCTGGCCAGAGAGGATGACGGCGATGGTGACAACGGTGGCGTTGATGAATTTGGCGGTGACGATGACGATGATGATGCACGTTTTTAAGAATGGCACTCCTTTTGAGTTTGAGTGCCGGCTGCCAGAGCCTCAAGCGCCCTAACCCCAAACATCAATCGATGGCAATTAGAGGCATACGACGACGTGTTCAGGGGCGGCCGCGGGGCTCGCGAGGTGACCCCCGACCCCACCCACCGCCCTCCGAGCCAGGACTCGGGGCCAGAGCCTCGCTCCGCTGCTCTTGAGCGGAGAAGTGGGGAGAGAAGCTTTGTCTGCCACTGCCAAGGAGGGGTCCTTGTGCTCAGACCTGGTCACCAATGACTGCACAAGCGGTTTAAAAAAATAGATCTTTGAACCTGCTCACCGTGGAATACATAGTTGTATTTATATAAATAAAAAATCCCTGATATTATCCCAACTGTGCTCTTGGCATCGATTCATTACAAGAAGCGTCCATCCGAGACTCTTGCAGAACGGTGCAACTCTTCAGGCAGGAGAACGCCCACGGAAGTGGACATCACAGAGCTACCTCCGAGTCCCCTTCAAGTGACCTCTGGTAGGGGGGGGGGGGGGTCAGCCCTCTCCCCTCCACTCTGCACCCACGAGAGCAAAATTCGCTGCACGACGGTCAAACCGATACAGTGTATTCATATCTCCAAGCTAGAATTTAAGCACATTAAGTGCAGAACCAGATTGAGTGCGATGGCTTTTTTTCGTGCAGTAATTGGAGACTCGGCTGCGACCATTAAATCACGGCCACGCATGAGGACCCAGTTTCGCCACACGTGGCTGCCCGGATGTGAACTCAATGTTCTCAGCGGTGCCAGGTCCGTGTTGTGACCTCTGAGGAACCAGGCGGATGAACGAGTTGTATTTTGTTAATAGAGTTTCTGTCACGTTTTTTAATTTTTTGCGACAGCCGTGTTTTTGCAGGGGAAGTTCTGTGTCTCTACGCAATCTCTCCTGCTCACGTTCAAAGTCAAAGCGTCTCCCAGCCCAACCGGGCGTAGCACAGTGCTCATTTCCATTTGTGGTCATGATGCATTGGTGTAAATTACACATTCCTATGGCGGAAATCAGTTAGTGGTTTAAACAGCAGTCGTCGACCTCGTACAACGTGGGGATTGTTCTTTATTAACTCCAGAGGAAATGACGGTGATGCAGGTGCTAACATTGATGATGATGTGGGTGATGATCATTTCAACATTAGTGGCCGACATTGACAACGATGATACTGACGTTGACGGTGACGATGCTGTATGATGGATGACGAATGGCTATCCCCAAAAAGGGATTTGAATTCATACCCATACAATTTCCCCTTTCAAATTGCCACGGTGATGTATGATGATGAAGGTGGTGGTGGTGATAATGGTGACGATGGCCGTGACGGTGGCTGTCGGTAGAGACGCAGGAGTACGAGGAGATGTCGGCGTTGCGCAGTATTCCAGAAAACTCTCTTCAACCCTTGTCACCGCTCACCGACGCCACCAATCACGCAAACTCCCTCGCTCACGTCGCCGAGCCGGTTTCCTCGCAGAGCACAGAAGGCGGCCACACTCAGGGGGCTTTCCCTTTCGAGCCGCAACGTGTCCTGCCCAAAGGCCACTTTACTTGTGCGAACCGTCGATGCGACGTCCCCCTCCGCCACTCCTCATGGGTACGCAACTCTGACCCCCCCCCCTTCTTCTCCACCTCCGCCTGCAGCTGACACCGCGTGGCACCACCACGCGGTGTCACCAGTTGGTTTGATCGTTGCCATCGGAGCGTCGACATCCAATGTCAAGAATGATACTGCGATTACGATCGTTGCAATTTCCACCCGCGGTACCGCCCAGTCGATCCCCTCGACCCCTTTGACCTTCCGGCGGCGAGAGGAACGCTCTCACGCCTCCCAGGGAAGGGGCGACGAAAAGGTCGCGGTAGTAAAACAAAAGTGGCGGCAGTAAACGCATCGGCGATAGTGACAACGGCGTGGCTGCCTGCAGAAGTGGCAGTAACTTGCACAACAACAAAGCGACAGTGGCCTTGGGGTCGTCAAAACTTCCCGTTGATGAGCACACACCGGGGCCAATAAAGCTGCATGCGGGTCAAGGGAGTTGACGCCTGTAAGTAAGGGTTCATCGGTAATCTTTCAAAACATCCTAAAAGGATGACGGAGAAGAAGTAAGTCGGTAAACAGGTAAGCAGAAGATTGAAGTCAGTGGCTTCCAACCTTGAATTGGGGAGGCAATAATCACCCCTGTACAGCCCTGAGTCAATTATTGAAAATGCCACAGTCCCAGGGTTGATGCAAGTCTATCCACGAGACAACCACTGGTAAATCGATGCTTATAATTATATATATACATTTATAAAAACACACGATTGACAGCCCATTGTCGATCCACTGCTGGATGAAGGCCTGCCTGCACAGCGTCGGTCATGGGTTTGTTTGACCATACTTCACCATGCTGGTCAGAGCAAGTTGGTGAAATATGGAGGGATCCAAGACCCAGTTTTGATATTACTCGCTGCTCACGGTAGCCACGACCGGTAATCCAACTGTGGTGCCCAGGCTCAACAGTGCCGCGCTCCAACCACTGCACCACAATTCCCCAGGTACGTCTTACAGACAACACAATGCCTCTACGCTGATGCAATAACAAGAAGAGGTTTTACCCTTCGATTTAAAGCTTTCGTGACTGTAGGGATTCATCTTCTTGGTTCTTTCGGTAAAGTCACGTAGAATGGAAATAATAAAATAACAAAAATAAAACATTGTAAAATAATTCTCACGACGTTTCGGCCACAACGCAAGCAGCCGTCCTCAGGTGAAGAACAGGTCTGTCGAGAAGACAAAGTCTGAAGGTTTTACCCTCTCTGGCAATGCAACAGGAGGGGTCAAGACGTTCAAACACCAAACAGAAACCTTTACAAAGGCATCGAGTCAGCATGAACCACACGTGCGTGTGGCAAAGCGTGCAAACAAACATGCTCAGATAATGAATGGATTTGTATTTCAAACCGATTGGCCTACACCAGAGACGGCCTTCTTTATGGGCCTGTCTCTGCACCAGAGTTAGACCAATGAATGCCAAAAGGCAAACAGTGCAAAGACAATGGAAGTTTCAAAGTATGATGAGTTTGGATTCGAGCAGTTGGATCGATGGGACCTTTTTGCAGTATCAAAATGATGGGGGGGGAGAATGCATCATTTTTATATTATTTTCTTAATCATTTTGATATTGGGAGTATAAAAATGAATTTTGAAATATATATTTCCTGATGACGGCCGCTTGTGTTGCGATCGACTCGTCGTAGTTTTTTGTTATTTTCTTTGAACCCATCTACGTGACCCAAAGAAAATGTTTATCATTTTTTCAGCATTTTTTTATACTGGAACAAACGTCCCATCGATGTCCCTGCACTGACAAAAAGAGGAGCAGACATGAAGTGTATTGTTCAGCTTCGCACGCTACTCTTGGAAGCAGGCGGCTCCATTGTGGTGTCGGGAGATAAACCGGCACCGGGTTACGGGCGGGAGATCAACGGCGGAGCGCGCAAAAAAAAACGTGCGGTACAGTTTCCACAAACTTCTTACAGCTGGATTTTTTTCCTTGGCGAGCCGTAAAAACAACACTGCCAGGCTCACTCCGCAGCCGCGCACTGCACCTGCCCGCGTCAACTGCGGAGCGGCGGATGGCAACAATTAATCCCGTGGAGCGCTCCGAGATTTATTTATTTATTATAGATCGCGGTCGCTGAGCGCAAGGCCCCCAAAGGGCCCAACGTTGCAGAGTGGCCAATGCTTGTGAAAGGTGGAAGAGGTCGGGGGTGAAAATGCGTTTTGTTGAAATCGAGCGGCGGTTGTGAGAATTTGGGAACCGGGACGATGGCGAGGAATTCTGAAGTCCAGCGGAGAGACAGAGCGGGGCGTCCGTCACCTTAGAGCAGACATGGCAAGGGAAAGAGAACAGAGAGAGAAGTGTTGTGACCTGCAGTGTGGTGGGTTTGTGAGTGAGTGGGTGAGTTGATGGGTGAGTAGGTGAGTGAGTGGGGGGTGATTGAGTGGGTGGGTGGGTGGGTGAGTGAGTGGGTGAGTGGGTGGGTGGGTGAGTGAGTGGGTGGGCGAGTGGGTGGGTGAGTGAGAGGGTGAGTGAGTGTGTGGGTGAGTGAGTGGGTGGGTGGGTGAGCGAGTGGGTGGGTGGGTGAGTGAGTGGGTGGGTGAGTGAGGGGGTGGGTGAGTGAGCGAGTGGGAGGGTGAGTGGGTGAGTGAGTGGGTGAGCGTTTGAGTGGATGGGCGGGTAAGTGGGTGAGCGAGCGGGTGAGCGTGTGAGTGGGTGGGTGGGTGAGTGGGTGTGTGGGTGAGCGAGTGGGTGGGTGGGTGAGCGAGTGGGTGGGTGAGTGAGTGGGTGAGCGTGTGCGTGGGTGAGTGGGTGGGTGAGTGAGCGTGTGAGTGCGTCGTTGTGGGCTGCAGTGTAGCTGATTGAACACCGTTGCGTGTGCGAGACGAAAGCAGTAGTCAATCTGGTAGACTGCGTCCTCATTATGGGTGGAGGCATCTGTTGGTGAGGTTCTTGGGAACGGTAACCACGGTAACCACGGTAGTAGCTATATCAGGGCGACACGGAGGCGACAGACAAGCTACCAGAATACAAAGAGATGGCAGAGATGTTTTGAGAACGTGAATGTTTGTTTCTCCCTGCTCACGCTCACCCTGTCGCCGTCTCCGCCACGAGGTTCCGTGTTCGTTGTCGTCGTATTTGCTCTGCAGTTGCTGCCTTGTGTCGCTGTTTTGTTTTTAGTTGCGACTCTTGCTGCTGTTCGCGGAACTTTGGTTTTGCCTTTGAGATGAAAGTGTTCCTTGAGCGCGGCCACAATTGATTCCCCACACCCCGTCCTGTATGTCCCACACCTCTGATTTACCACGGTTGGCTACGTACCGGTGCGCGAGAAGTTCAACGCGCATACATGGACCCTTACTGTTATTCGCAACTTCTAATGGACGCGTGGAAAATCCTCTATTAGTGCGTGCATTGATTTTTTTTTCCCAGTAATGCACAAGCGGAGGCCAATTGGTCCGATAGCCCACACTTGTCTGTGGATTACAATCCCAGCGGTCTCCCGGCAGCGTTCGCTTCATCCCGTCATCCATGCTTATTGGCGATTAAAGAGCCGCCACCTTGAAGTGACGAAACTCCTTCCCGTCATCGATCTGCGTGGAGGTAAAAGGCGCAGCCCCGAGATTACCTGCTCACGTAATGCCCTCTCTTGTGGGTACTTGGCCTACTCTTCCACGCCATTCACGGATAACCGCGCCGACAACAGGGATGATGTCCGTGGACAGATGCCGATTGATAGGATTGGCCAACCGAACCCAGGCTGCCGCCACCGACCCAAACATCTTGAAGAGAACGCTGGCGATGGTTCCAGTGCGACCGTTCTCACTAACCACAGCAGTTGTGTCTCTCTCTCTCCTCACGATGTCTGGTGGCAATGTCCCTCGCTGGGTTCTTCTGTTGGGCAATCATCGCTCGGCGGAAACGTGCTTACGATCCGAACGCTCTCAACCACGCAGCTGAAGGCACTGCATGACAACTGACAACTGACAAAGATCCCCCGTGTAGCCTGTAACAGACTGCTGGGGCAAGTGCTGTTAGCGAGCACCTATGAAGGCCGGCAGGGCACACGAGGGGGTGGGTGGCCAGCACCACGCCCGAACGCCTTTGTCTCCCCAGTGGCGATGTTTACACACCGCACCAGGTACTCATTTGAGGCTGAGACGACCTAGGGGAGGCACAGGACCGGTACAGAAAATCGTCACTGGTGTTGGTGGCCGTGAGCGGGAATCGAGTTCAAGTTCATTTCAAGTTCATGTATCAGGTGTCGCCCTGTGAGCCATTCGGCTCTTGAATCGGGTGCAACCGCAACAAACAAAAAACAAAAACATGAACAAGAAAACATCTTAAAGTGAATGTGACTAAGTGCAAACAAAAAATTCAAGAACAGACGGCAAAATATTGCAGAAAAAACACCGTACACCAACCCTGTGCAAAAATCCCAGTGGGATGCAAGTCAAACAACAACAACAACTACAAGACAACTTAGATTATCGACTCTCACACACACACATACACACACCCACACACACATCATCTTACAGCAAAACAAACGCAAATCGTTGCACTCATTGCCAGTCCTTAAACGTGACATCCTTTAACCATTTACCAAAGACGCCAAAGGTCAATATCGTTTTAACCACCGCATCACTGACAGGCGGACACTGTACCATATTTATCTGTGTATACACAGAGTGAGTGGGGGAGGTCGATAACAGAGTGGGGGGATTTTTTTTTTACATCGAAATACCGGTGGCTGCTTCGGAAAACGGGAATAACGGGTTAAAACCGGTTCGCCGCATGTGTAGAAATGTCTTGGGCAAATAGACACACAAGGCCGCTCGCCTTTTCGAGTCGCCACGTGCCGCAACAGGACAATGGCCGTGGCGACGCAGAGGTCACGGGGTCAAGTCCATATCCTCCCCATCGGCAGTTCAAACAATGGGAGCGCGGGGGGGGGTTACGACATTTCTTCGCGACTCGCTGCACTCGTGACTAAACATCGGTGACCAGTCGCCGACTTTAGGAACCGGTAATCTATTCCGAAAACGGTTACCGGTTTGTTCCGGTTACGGCTGCACGAGATCGCTCTCGGCCTGTCACATCCATACCCGTCAACCGCTTACCTTATGACAGACCAAGTCGGACCGTATTGGTCACCCCGTGCCCCTTATAACTCTCAACGTTCATCCGACAAAGTCCCATCACAAGGGAGAAACACAAATAGACACGCAAAAATGTTGCCCGCATTGAAACGACACACTTCTTGCACGTTTCTTCAACGAATCTACTGCTCACAAACCTCCATTAACCCATGCGGCGCGCAAGATAACGCGTCTTGTGCGCGTGTAACGTTAAACACGGATGGTCACTGCATGCCGTGAAAGCTGAATATTAAACATTTCACCGCACCCGGTATTTACACCTCATGGGCTGTGGCTACGAGCCACGTGCCTCCTAGCCACCCACGTGCCGTCTCTCCAGCCTCTCAAGGTATGTTGGCACATCACGGTGGCGAGGAGATGTTAACTACCTCGCCTGGTATACAGGAGGTCGTGGGTTCTATCCCGACCCTGACGCCTGCTGTGTATTTGGAGTTGGCGTGTCTCTCTTTCTCTCCCTGTGGCCGCGTGGATTTTTCTCCGGGGCCTCCGATTTTTCCCTCCACAGTTAGAAACGTGCGCTTAGAGTATTTGGCTCCTATAAATTTCCACATGATGATAAGTAAAAAAAAAATAGTTTTAGTTCACATCCAGTAGACGTCGTACTATGGTGGTTGTGGCTACTCTCCACGTGCCTGCCCAATTCCACCAACCACCCGCAAACAATGTTTCCGTACCCGGCAAACACCACCCAGGATACATCTCGCCATGGCCTTGGCGACTTGCCAACTTCACGTGTGTCGTGCCATCTTACCGGGGGTCCTGGAAATTACGCGGCGAGTGAGAGAGGGAGAGATTAACCCCTGTCTGATCGGTTGAGACAGGGTCTGTCAAATCATTAACGCGGGGGTCACGCTACCGTGCGTAATGCAAAGCGCGGTGCTCTGCAGACAAAACTATTGGATGCTGCTGCTGCTGCGTTGGCAGTGGTGCAGAACAAGCACGAATACAGGTACTCCTCTACTTACGAACATTCAACTTACGAACTTTCAGAGATACGAACAAAGCTGTCCATATGTACAGTTGCCTATTGGGACCGAGAGTCGCAAGTTCAACCGCCGCGCAAAAGATGGCGGTGGTGGCATCTACATCTGCAGAACGTGAAGAACCAGTGGCATCAACATCTAAAGAAGATACTACTTTTTCAACCATCCCCCCATGTTTAGTGTACACGCCGTACTATATTTGGAATCGACAGGAGTAGAGTTGGACAAATCGACTTATGAACAGACCTCTGGAACCTAACTGGTTCGTAAGTAGAGGAGTCCCTGTAACAACACTAAATATATTCATCAATAACATAATGGCCGATGTTGCAGGCAATGACCCTTCGTCAAAGCTATGAAGCTCTGCCACTAAGCGTGCACTTTGCGCGGCCAATTAAAAACATTAAATTGTGTTGGTTAAAAAGCACACGGCCATTTGTCAATGAAGCAACAACCCTTGGCATCGCTTGAAGGAAGAATATAATAATAGGTTTTTACCCTTTCAACTGGTACAAAAACTGACACCTTTATACAAGGGATCATGTTTGCAATAACCACAACACAAGCAGTCAAAATGCAAACAAAAAGAAACAACTCTGATAATGATATCAATGATATCAGAGTTGTTTCTTTTTGTTTGCATTTTGACTGCTTGTGTTGTGGTTATTGCAAACATGATCCCTTGTATAAAGGTGTCAGTTTTTGTACCAGTTGAAATGATAAAAACCTATTACTATATTTTGCCACTGGTAAAGGAGGTCTCATAGTGTTGAAGGAAGAACATCCCTCCGGCCCTCTTGTCTGAGGTCACCGTCAATATAACTTGGATCAAATGTGACCGACTGGCAGCAGCAGTGAGACAGAGAGACACAACCGTGGACCGGTTTCATCCTCATCAGGTCTCATCAGCACAGTAGAGTAACGAGTCACCAATTCTCCAGTCACCGACGCTGGGAGGCAGAGCCGCCGCTCAGCACGGCGCCGGGTGTGCGTGCGAGCACAGAGCGGCCTCGGGGCTTCACAGGTGACCTCCCCCCTCTCATTGTCGATCCAAGCTGTAGCTTTCCGTGCCATCGGCACGGCTTCAACGATTCAATGAAGTCTATCGCCTTTTCCATTCTCGAATAGACCCGTTGTTTAACGTCGTGGCGAATGGTAGCGGGCCTCTCGTGGCTGCACGGCTAACGTGAGGCCATTACGTACAACATATTATCATTTGCCTTGATCTCTCCGCTGCTAGATGAAGGCATACCCCCCCCCCCCCAGCACCACACGCTCCCCACCCCCTAGAGCGGTCACCATCTCTCACGACGCCCGTGCCGCCACCCCCGCCAGCGTCCTGCCCCTGGACTTGGGAAGTTCTGCGTCGTGGACCCGCCAGCGCGCGAGGTTTGGATGCAAGGAAGCATCGGGAGCTTGCGGCAGTCGCCAGCGACCCCGCTCGCCGCTCGCACCAAGATAGCCAACAAAGCTTTGCTGTTGTCCAGCCAAACTGCTCAACCCCCTCGCCCGCTCACCTCACTCGCCCAGTGGCGTTAGCGGTGTTCATCCCGCCTTCGTGTAACTCACTGGCGGTCGCTGTTCGCGATGTGTCTCCAACTCCCAAACAGTTCTGCAGAAGTGGACTCAAGACGGAAATGTTCAGTAAAGCTTCGCAAAGCATCACGGTACAAGGGGGCACCACGGTGGCGGGATGTTGACTACCTCGCCTGGTATACGGGAGCTCGTGGGTTCGATCCCGACCCTGATGCCTGCTGTATATTTGGAGTTTGCGTGTCTCTCCCCCGTGGTCGTGTGGATTTTTCTCTGGATCCACCGGTTCTTCTGTCCACATTTAGAATCAACGTGCGTTTAGGAGTATTTGGCTGCTATACATTTCCACGTGATAAGCCACTTTCGTTGAGCTATCATTTGTGATAGCCAGCTCGCTTCTACAAGAGAGCCACACATTCTTTGGGTTTTTCGGTAAAGCCACGTAAAATTAAAAAAAATATCACGTTTCGATCGCAACACAAGCAATCGTCGTCAGGTGATCACCTTTTTTCTATCTACGTGGCTTTACCGAAAGACCCAAAGAATATTAATTCCTGCAGTCATGAAAGCTTTAAGTCAAGAGCTATATAGCTCAGTGGGCCTTACCTGGTAAAATAAAATTAAATATTAAATGGTGATATAGCGCCTTAACTCGTGATAATCTTTGCACTCTAAGGATTGGGATAAAGCCAAATGTACTTCTTAATTTTTCAAAATTCGTATTAATGAATTCTCTGAATAATTTCACCCCGATTGAGAACCATTTGCGGATTCTGCAGAATAGCATGGTGGGTGCACAAAGTCAGGGGTTCATCGAACACGACATCCCCGTCAGTGTCGATCCCTGAACCCAGTAAGCAGGTGGGAGCATGGGGGGCACCTGTAAATATGGAAGGGGTGACGCCCCATACCTCCACGCTCACTGTGAATCTCCACGAGAGGGATGAGACCTTTAACCTTTTGGCGAGCCGGGGTCACTCTCGCAAACGGGGACTTTAACCTTCGCCTCTCGACTTCTGGCCTGGCTCGACACAACACGAACGTGGGGCTCCATTGCATGCGCAAGACCGTGGGCTTCGTGGCGGGGAGTTTCACTTGCAGGCAATGTAACGGAAAAGGCTTGGCCAGCAACACTGGCTCCAATTCGCGTGCCGGTGATGGCCAACTCCGTGAGCTGCGGTGGGAACCTTGCAACTTCCCCCCCCCCTCGAGCGTTTTGCAGGACCACTGCCTTCCTGACGATACAAACGTTACGACGGGAACGTAAATGTCACGCGCCTTAACCCGACGGCCCTTGGTGACGGGCGACCTTTACCTTCAGGAGTTATGTGTACGGTAATGCGTGGCGAAGGACTGCGGCCATACAATGTTCTTTTTGTAACACTGATAATAATCATTCTAAAACTGACAACAGTTTTACAACTGGTGACAAAATCACCCGAAATGTACCAGGTCTCGTTGAATCACAGAAGCTTCCTCGTAAACATTGAGTTCCGTCCGATTTCGTAACGAGGCGGAGCGAACGTCTTCAGGCCGCGGCGTTCTGTGCACGTGGGGTCGAGAAAACACGCAGGCTAACGCCACCGTGTAAACCTTACTATGTCGATTGTTTGAAGTGTGGATACTCCCAAGTGGAACTGTAGGCCTGAATACGCTCTGGAGCAATTGCACGGCTACACCTGTACCTGAAGCTGAATGCCAGTTCTTGAATAATCTTCCAGCGCACGGAGCGACCCGTCGGACATCGATACCGACCAAACACAACCAGAAAAAAACCTCATGGGCGGAGAGCGACACGGCACAACTCAGCGCCGATCAGTACGGTTGGCTGCGTACGGTGCGCGAAACAAGTTCAACGTACGCCACGTACGCACGGAGGGAGGGAGAAAGCCCCCGCGTGAAAAAATGTTTTATCCCGTTCAATTTCGTACGCAGAGCGGCAACGCAGCGCTAACGGCGCAGCGACGCTTACGTAACGCGCGCTGCATACCTACACGACGGGTGAACACGTGCGCGTAATTGGATCGTCGTGTGCCGCCGATGGAAGGAGGACTCGGGGCTGACCACCGGGGGGGCTTTGGGGCAACGTCCCCACCGGGGCCATTTTTGCAGGGCGGCGTTCGAAGCGGATCGCTATCGCGCGCTACTTTGGCATTCCCGGGTCATTCCCGGGATCAGAAGTCTGCAAATTTCGACAAGGCAATTACGTGGACGAAGAATTAAATAAATACACCGCCACAGGTTAAATTCGTTGACCTAATTAGCATTCCATTGCTGACATTTGCAAAAAATGAAGATCCAGCGAATGCCGATCGGTGCATAATACTAAACAACAACAACGATGATGATGATGATGCATAAAGCCCTTCATCAGCGCATTGCTGGATGAAGGTCTCCCGATGCCACACGGGTAATGGGAGGTTGCTATTTTTAGCTGCCATACTTCACCACGCAGGCCTGTGCAGGTTGGTGCACGCTGGGACCCAACACCGGTGCAGATATATCACTCACTCGTCAAGTCATCCTTGGCCGGCAACCTTGCTCAGTTCAAGAAACGTACCAACTCCCATCTCGCGTAAAATAGCGGCGCTTTTAGGGGCATTCGAGGCCTGTGCTCGGGCAAGCCGTGACGAACAAAACCCCAGAATAGAAATTTTGCCGTCGTTCAGTTCTACCTGCGCCGCGTGTCACGCTTGCGACGGAAACAGTCTTCGTCGATAATAGTTTTTTTACCCTACTATCTGGCAACAAAACTGACACTTTTTTTTGTTGCTAGATAGAAGGGTAAAAAAACAATTATCATATTTTTACTGGCAAATGAGGTTCCAATAGTCTTCGTCGAGTTTGCGCGTGCGCGCGTCATTGCTTTTGCACACTCCCTGCCACAATGCGGCGAGGGGGGACATCGTTGGGTTCGTGGGGGTCCGAGAAATGCGTTGGCGCGCACTCGCGTGACCCCGATGTGCTATCTGCGAATCGGCCCGGCAGTGCGGCACTCAGGAAGGTCGTTACTTCATTACTTCATTACCGCGCTCGTCAACGCAAATCTGCAGAGGCGCACCCTCGCTTGAAATGTTATTTTGCGTCCGGGTAATTTTTCTGAAGTTAAATGAGAACTTTCTTTTTTCTTTACTTTCAATCTCCTTTCCGCTCCCTTCCACAACCACCCGACCCCCCCCCCCAGGCCCTCTACAGCGCTTACCCCAATTAGCCCTGTGCGTGGACAACACAATTCTATTTGCAGACAGCAGTGACAGCATGTATTTTATGGCTTGTGGGTTGTTGATTTTCCCTGCCAATAATCAGAGGCCGTGACCAAATCACACGGAATGCGCCCGGGCTTCGTCACAACTTGGAAGCTAAACAGAGCCGAGTCTGGATAGCGTTTGGATGGGCGACCATCACGGACCGTCGTGTTTTTATTTTTTAAGAATCTCATGTATTACAGGCTGCTGCTTTGTGGGCAGCAGAGGGGCAGTGCAGTTAAATACAGTGTTGTACTGTACTTCTATGCTCCAACGGCGAAACTTCTCACCCAACCTTCGCCGACCAGTGCGGTGAAGTATGGCCAAACAACTCTCACATTGAGCTCGGGCGTGTGGGTGCACGACCGGTGACACCATCCAGCGCACCACCATCCAGCGCACCACCACCACACACGAGGGAGTTCAACTCGGGCCCTCTCCGTGTCTGCTGGGGCTCAGTACTCTGACGTGCCCCCCCCCCCCCCGGACCACCCATTGTCCCACGGAGACAGCGCCTTTGTTTATAAAAATAAAAAAATTACATTTAATTCCGCACGTCTCAAAGGACACTCATTAATATTGCACAGCGCGCATGTTGTGTGGGAGTGCGTATGTGCTCGAGTGCATGCGTGCGTCTGCATTCTCTTTATTCTTTACACTTTTTTTTTCTCTATTTTTGCTTTCTCTCCGCCCACCACCCACCGCCCGCCCCCCAATTGCATTCCAGTTGTGCTCATGGTATCATGTCATTTTTGCTTAGAATGCTACAGCAAGCAGCGGTGTCACCCTGCGTCTGAGCACGGCCCCAGAAAGTGACGCACGCACGCGTGTTGAACTTCTTTCGCGCACCGTACGTACGTAGCCGACCGTGCCAGTCGGAGGTGCCGAGGGAAGGACGGCAAACTTGAAGCCACTTCGATAAGCCTGTTTAACCACATTAGGGTCACACATTTTACATACCCTGAAAAGAGTGTCCGTCTCAAGTCAATCAAACCGAAATGTGAAATTGTCAAGAGCTGGAATTTAATCAAATGAAGTGAAAGCCAAAAATACGTTGACAGGGTTTTTTTGTTGCATTAATAGCATTGGTGACCAGGCTGAAACCACCAAATAACTACACTCGACAATCCAGCTTCATTACTGGTGGACTAAACCTGGATTCGAGCCGAGCCTCTTAGAAGCGCTCTCACCAGCGAGCCACCCATGCTACCCCGGCCGCAACTTCACCAACAAGCAAGCAGCGTGGGTTATTAAAGTCAGCACAATCAACGTCGCTCGCACAAACGCACGGGGGTAATGTCGATTGCGAGTTAAAGTGCCAAAATATGACAAAGCCCGCAAAGGAAAAAGCAAATCCTGTCATGGAAAAAGTAAGGGGCCAGTGAGTAAATAACCCAGAGTAGTAATAGCTGTGACCCAGGCCTTTGGAGGCGAAGGTTTATGCACCAAAGCTCACTCGACTATCAGGTGGCAGTGCAGCGTGTGGGCTCACGAACCCACCCCCCCCTCTGTGTACCTGTGCCGTGTCGTGCCCCAGGTGTGCGTTAGGTTTTGTTGAACCAACCACTCCAGTGTCCTCCCAACGCGAAGCCGAGCGCTCAGTCAAAAGGAATTGGCGAAACATCTCGATGCAAGGTGCAAGACCTTTCGGGGGGTTTGGGGGGGGGAAAGAGTCTTGGGAAACTGGTGAGGCTTTCCTAATTAACGAAGCAATATTAATTAACATTACACTTATAAACACTGGACCGAGGGCAATGCATTTTCACCGCATATTTGCTCCACTCTGGCAGAGCGCAAACGCACGTACGCGCTGTACATCTGACGGAGCGAACATGAGTGTGTCCACATCTCGAAGTGATCTCATCTCCGTCGCGCAGCCCGGCATCGGGGACCGCCACCGAGTCCGTTCCTACGACAGCGGCTGTCTACCGCTCCCTCGCCCCGACACTTTAAATTTCGCAACCGACTGCTGCCAAAGGATTATAAATGCAGCGGACGTTCAAAGCACGCCGCGATCCGATTTGCGGGAGGTCACCGTGGGCTCACGGCCCGACCCCCGCATTTGCGAGTTATCCCCACGAGCTTATTTGGAAATTGCAAATCTCGAACACGTGACACGTGTACGTTACAGTTTCACGCAGCGGTCCAGGTGACTTGTGTTCTTAAAATTATTTCTGTATATTTTTAAGCCAAGATATGTGTAACTGTTGTGTCACAAATCATGCTGTAATCGTTATATGACTCATGCAACCCTCCCGTTGCACCACCACCAACTGCGGTTCACCTTCAATGGAATTCTTTCATCTTTACAACTGCGGAGGCTACCACGTGCTCCTCGATCAAATTCAAAGCAGTAGCAGCAGCAGTAGAGCCAGCTGCTCGAATTTTAGGGTCCTCCCAAAGTATCTCATCATCAGCCATCTGGATGAAGGCCTCACCTCGCCCCCTTCCCCCAAACCATCGCAATGTAACAATCCGCCTATCGCCGGCACACCAGTTGAAATCACCGCTCCATCTCCGAGGGTGGACGTTCCCTCGGATGCGTAATGGGAGCAAGCCCCCCCCCTCCCTTCATATCCGACAACTAACGTTGGGCCCAACGTCAAAAATGCGAAACATCACCACCACCGCCTCCGTCCCTTCCCCGAGAAAAGCCTCGAGATCTGCCTCTGTAATCAGCAGCTGCTTTACTGCGAATGCTGAGGCTGCTGCTGATGAGGATGATGAAGATGAAACAACATTTTTACCGAGAATAATTCACAACAGGATATAAGGAGAAGTGGAAAAAGGAGCGGATATTTTGTTTTGTTACGGTTTGAGGTCACGCTGTGTTTTTGGTGGACTTGTTCCGCTTGATTAGGGTTACAGTATGAACAGAGTTTAAGTTATGTTCTGTTCCGTCCCCTTGCCACTTCTTAGCTTTTTCACTTCATTTCCACTTTCGCCGCCCCAAAAAAAATTACATTCGGATAAAAGAACAAAAATGTCGTTTATTTAAGTTATCAACAAATTGAAAGCTTTCGCCCACCAACTCAGTGGTCGAACTTTGCCCTACTGCTGTCTAAAAAACACAAGTCCACAATAGCTATGGTGAAGACTTTGTGCATTATCCACGCGATTCTGTTTAACCAGGTGTCAACTCAGGATACCAAGATGAGTTTCCATTGCAAGTGTGGCCTGGGGCACTATGAGGCTGCCAGTACGGCACGATAATCGCTACGTGTGGGGCGCCACGGTGGTGAGATGTTGTCCTTCGCCTGCACCTCTGATTTGTAGTCCTGCCCCGATTAGCATGGTTGGCTCTATACGGTGCGAAAGAAGTTCAACATATATACATGCATACATGTTAACTACCTCGCCTGGTGTACAGGAGGTCGTGGGTTCGATCCCGACTCTGACGCCTGTAGATTTGGAGTTTGCGTGTCTCTCCCCATGGTCGCGTGGATTTTACCCCCGGTCCTCCGGTGTATCCCTCCACATTTAGACTCAACGTGCATTTAGAGTGTGTGGCTACAAGAAATGTCATCAAGAAGCCACTTCGTTGCGCTATCATTTGTGGCCAGGCCGCTTCTGAAAAAGAGCTACATAGCTCAGTGGGCCTTACCTGGTAACATAAAAATGGGTAATTGCGGGTAAATTTCGATTTTGGTAAATTTGGACCCTGACACCAGCACACAATGGCCTCCTCTTGCGAACGACGTCAGAGGATCTTTAACGTCCACTGTAAAGCACACGACGCGTGGTATTACTACGTTTGACACCCGCAGTAGTAACCAGGACGTCCACTTCGATTCGAACCGCGAACCTCTCCAACAAAGCAGTGGACACATGACCACGATGCCTTCTCAGCATTTCCGTCTGATGAGTTTCTCGTCTTCACGGACAGAGTTGGGGTTGGTCTATGTGAGCGTGTTGGGTGAGAATGTAGCTATAAATTAACCAACGTCCGTACACTTCACTCCCTCCCCTCTGTGAACACTCCAGCAAAGTCAAAGGTGCACACACACAGTGGAGAAAAACAACTCCCCTTCAGTCTGGAGAGAGTCTAACGGTGTAACGCGTACCCCAAGTGAACTCGTATGAAGGCCAGTATAGAGTGCTGCGGTTGATACGACGCGTGCCAAAGCTGCCGTTGTTTCCCTGGTGCTGCTGACGTTACAAGTCAACGACTAAAAAGGTACCTCCTTTTAGGTTGAGTCCACCTAGTGGAGTCCCAGACCAATGTGTGAAACCCATTTGCACTGGTGACGACGGATAAGGCTTGAGCCATTGGCCCAAAAAAAGATTTTCGGTGGTACCACCTAGGATGGCAAACGCTAATAATCATTGTTTTTTGTAGATTACAAATATATATGATAGCAAGGTCACAGTAATAGCCGTTTGTGAGACATCATCCAGTGAAGGAGGATACCGTCATACATTTCAAAGCGGAGAATATCGTTTAGGGAAAGAAAATAAGACACCGTGATGTGGAACATGTACGGATCATGAGAACTTAACAGGATGCACGTCAATAAAGCACTCGCAGGCACGGAGAGAACGCAAGCGGAGCGTTCTGCACATGGGTGACACCTGTAGCATTTGCCACCCCAGGTGATAGCGGCCACCCCCCCCCCTCGGCTCGTGGGAGATAGATAAGCCTCCGTGCGGGAAGATAAGCCGGAGAATGTTTCACTCTGCCTCGTCAAAACCCACAGCTGAGACCACCAGAAAAACCGGGCAGGGCTACAGCAGGACAGGTGTGGGTCCCACAGGTGCGGGTCCCACAGGTGCATTTGCTCAGGCAACGGCAGGCGACGGGAGAGAGCGCTTTGTGTACAAACCGCTGCTCTGTGACGTGGACGTTACACGCCAAGGTCAGTCCCAAAGACGCCCCACAAGCTCACTCCACACGCGTCTTGTTTCTCTTCACATTCTGGAAAGGTTTCTAAGCTCTTAGCTTTTTTTTTTAAACAAACACACACCGCGTGTTTATCGGTGTTGGAAAAGCCAAAGAAATCCCCGAAGAGAATTCGAGTTGAGAACGTAGCCCAGGTGCACGCAAGTCCTCTCAGCCGCCGCCACCACTTCCAGAGGCACGCATAGAGCTGCCACGATCAGCTATTGAAGCGATACACCAATCTACAGAGATTATTGATCAATTAATCAATTCGTACGAATTACTTTAGTGGAAAAAAAAGATGTTTGGTCGATTCAATCGATGAGTGTTTAGCCCGCAACCGGAGGAAACTGGGGTTCTGTAAGAAAACCAATCGTGCAAATGAGGCCGCACAGATGAATTAAGTCGACCTGCTGCACAACTATTACCTCTTGGCTACCACACTGCCGATCCCATTAGCAAGTTTCACAAATCTCGCCTCCAAAGCACCGGATTCGCAGCCGTGCGCCACCACCGACACTACCGCCACCACTGCCATCGCCGCCACGACCACCACCACAACCACCACAACCACCGCCGCCACCGTCGCCACCGTCGCCACCGTCGCCACCACAACCATCGCCGCCACCACCACCACCGCCACCACGACCACCACCACAACCACCACAACCACCACCACCACCGCCACCACCACAACCACTCCAGATAATGGGAATAACATTGTTTTTGTTCTCGTGATATTGAACACCAGATGTAGACGACACATTGCCGGTCATTAACACGCTCAGCTGTCGGCTTGTATTGCCATCCGGTACGCACCGATTGGGTTCTCAAATTACTCTTCCCACGACCAGAACGCGACGTGGATGCACACTCGCCAAAGCATCTCCCTCATTGAAACGACAAGGTGAAGTTACACTTCACGCCTTGTTGATTTACGGTTACCCCCTTCGACTGGACCAGCGGTCGACAAACCAAAAACAACGAGCCATTTTTTTTTATTATTAATTCATTAAAAAAAAACTCTCAAAATTTAAAGAGCCGCAATGCACCGTGTTGCGAATACGAGACGGTGGTGGTCCTTGATCAATAACCGTCAGGAAGAGGTTCCTTAAAGAGGCGCGCCGCCGCATGCCACTTCGGGGCCACTGGCTACTGACCCCTGACCTGGACACTGGGAGGGCACGGTCACGTGCATGAGGGCAATGGTTGCCACCTGTCCTGGGAAGCAAAAGCTGCGGTCCCACCACACCTGTGGGTTTCATCTGGGACGTTCACACCCGCCAGTCCAGCGCCCGAGACGATGCGCTCTCGTGCAGTCGTTCAACGTTTAGGCATTGCGAGCTGATTCTCTTCTTCCCACGATACGTCCCCGCTGGTGTTGTACCTCAGCGGTGGCGGCCCCGACAAGGGATGTACAGTGCTTGTTTAGGTTCTCAAGTTTAAAAAAAGCAGAATGACGGGTAAATTGATTTAAGTAAATCAATAGTGCGTATGAAGATGATCATGACTATTATGTTGATGATGATTGCAAATATATCTCAATTAACATAAGTGCAGCATCCTGATTTTGTAAAATATTGCAATCCAGACATCTGTCAATTGATATTGAGAGTGTGAGCAGTCTCAAGCAACCCCAGCACTCCACTAACGCGCTTGCCTGCTCTCGTATGTACGTAAGTTGGACTTCTTTCGCACCGTACGTAGCCAACCGCGCTAACCTCCAGGCCGGGCCATGCCCTCTGGGTCAGTGGTTCTTGGCCTTCACTGCAGCCTTGCAGCCCTTACGTTCTCAATCGTAAAAATATTTTTTTAATAAATACACATGTTTCATTTTTGTTTCCGATTATTTACCTTCTGAAACAATCTGCCCATGCCTCGCACCCCCAAAAAGGGCATCTCTCACCCCCAGAGAGATGCATCCCAGGCGAAGAACCACTGCTCTAGGGAAAAACAAGAGTTGGGGGGTTTTTGGAATGGGGACATTTGTTTTGGAGCAGAGCTCCCTCCAGCTTGCAACACTCATGCGTCTCTACTCCTGTTGCTCGCGGAGGGTGGGCAAGACGGCAGAAGAGCTCGATGTCAAGGTCGCGGTCTGCTGCTGCTGCTGGTCACGCCGAGAGGGCTTCAGCAAAGAGAGAGAGTTCAGAGTTCGCGTCGTGTTGCTGTTGTTCGTCAGTCGGGAGGAGCGCAGGCCACTGCAGAGCTTCACGGCGTGGTCCAGAGTTTGCGTTGCGTGGCCACAGTCGCACTGACCGTGTGCGCACGGCTCGTCATTCCAGTTGTAATTTCAATGACAACACATATTCATAAGATCTCGTACGCCAGTAAGAAACGTGTTTTCTTGATGCAAACGATCGCGATAAATGACGACTTTTCTCATACAACTGTCCACGAGGCAGTGGTTACAATTCCACATTGCCATGACGTGGACCAGTATTGTCCGTTTGACAACCAAATCACGACAATTATTGTCCAAGGTGCTCGTTTTACCAGCCCCCCCCCCCCCGGGCGGGGTGCGATCGACTCTCCACCTCTGGGAGGCGACCTCGCGACACACGCCGCTGATTGATTGTGTACAGTCGTGAGCAAATACAGCCATGCACGTCGAGTCAAGGTGGCGTGTGTGATGAGGATGTGTGTGATGTGTGTGTGTCGTGTGTGTGATGGGGGGGGGGTGTGATGGGGGGTGTGTGTGTGATGGGGGGTGTGTGTGATGGGGGGGTGTGTGATGATGATGATGAGTGTGATGGGTGTGTGTGTGTGATGGAGGTAGGTGATGGGGTGTGCAATATAGTACGTAATTCGCCCGGTGGGGTGGGTGATGGGGGTGTGATGTGTGTGATGGGTGATGGGGGTGCACGGCGGCTGTGTGCGATGGGGGTGTTCACGGTGATGGGTGATGGGGGTGCATGCACGGGAGTCGTGATGGAGGCGGCGTGTATCGTGTGTCGAGGTGTACACACCTGGGGTGTGCTGCTGAGGAGTTGCCTGCCGTGTGACATCGCGTATGAGACACTGTACACCCACGTGCGGTGTGTGCGTGTGACAGACTCAGTGCGATGGCTTTCACAGGCGTGCAGTGACGCGCGATGAGTGTGAGATGTTGTGTGATAGGGGTGCAATGGGTGATGCATATGTAGCGAGTGTGTGTGATGATGGGGGTGATGGGAGTGTGTGATGGATACGTGTGATGGTGGGTGTGCGATTAGTGTATGTGTGTGTGTGGTGTTGTGTGTGTGTTGTGTGCGTTGTGTGTGTGGTGTGTGTGTGTGGTGTTGTGGGTGTGTGTGTGGTGTTGTGTGTGTGTTGTGTGTGGTGTGTGTGTGGTGTTGTGTGGTGTTGTGTGTGTGTGGTGTTGTGTGTGTTGTGTGTGTGTTGTGTGTGTGTGGTGTGTGTGTGGTGTTGTGTGTGGTGTGTGTGTGTGGTGTTGTGTGTGTGTGGTGGTGTGTGTGTGTGGTGTTGTGTGTGTGTGGTGTTGTGTGGTGTTGTGTGTGTGTGGTGTGTGTGTGGTGTGTGTGTAGTGTGTGTGTGGTGTGTGTGGTGTTGTGTGTGTGTGTGTGGTGTTGTGTGTGTGTGGTGTTGTGTGTGTGGTGTGTGTGTGGTGTGTGTGTGTGTGTGGTGTGTGTGTGGTGTGTGTGTTGTGTGTGTGTGTGGTGTGTGTGTGGTGTGTGTGTGGTGTGTGTGTGGTGTGTGTGTGGTGTGTGTGTGTGGTGTTGTGTGTGTGGTGTTGTGTGTGTGTGTGTGTGTGTGTGTGTGGTGTGTGTGGTGTTGTGTGTGGTGTTGTGTGTGTGTGGTGTTGTGTGTGTGTGGTGTTGTGTGTAATGAGCGTACGCGATGGATACCGGGTGATGGATGGGCGTTGTGCAATGGGGCTGCGTGCTGGCTGTGTGGCGTGCTGGGTTATCTCTTGCGTATGGCAAACATGTTGAGGTGCTAGATGGCGATGTCAAGGTGTGTGCTGTGTGATGCCTGTATCCAATATGACCGCTTGGTGGGTGGGCGGGTGCCGGCCGTCATAGGTGGTGTCCGCTAACAGCACTTGCCCCAACAGTCTGTTAAGGCTATATGTGGGGGGGGGGATCTTTGTCTGTGTGTCGCTCCGCGTCTGCCCTCACCTGGCCCAGGTCCTCGTTGGCCACCACGTGCCGCTCGCGCGGCTTGAAGCAGTTCTGGCAGCGGCTCTTGTCAAAGATGTTCGCCTCGAACCTCTGGCAGTGTCCCTCCGGGGCAGGCATCCTTCCACGCTCGCCTCCCTCCCTCTCTCTCTCTGCAGGTGGTGGTGGTGATGGTGGAGGTGATGGTGGTGATGGAGGTGATGGTGGTGGTGATGGAGGTGGTGGTGGTGGTGATGGAGGTGGTGATGGTGGTGGTGATGGAGGTGGTGGTGGTGATGGAGGTGATGATGGTGGTGGAGGTGGTGATGGAGATGATGATGGTGGTGGTGGTGGAGGTGGCGGTGGTAGTGGTGGAGGTGGTGGTGGTCACTCGCAAGCGGCACTGCTGTGCCCGCGTGTGGCTCCTCTGAGCGTCATCCCGTGAGCAGGGAGGCTGCCACGGCAAGGATTCCTCCTCTTCTCACCTTGTTTTCCCCACCCACCACCCCCCACCCCTTGTCAAGAGGAATCTCCACCACATGCAATGTGAAGATAAGTAAAGTGCGATGATGATTGATGGCGGTGAGGATGGTGGTGGTTGTGGGTGGGAGCTCGTCAAGTGCGGCCGCTACAGTCCGCACAAACTCCGTCGCTCGCGAGCGGCAGCCGCGCACCACCGCTCCATTCACAAAACGTCGCCTCCCCTCCCCCTCCCCTCCCCCTCCCCAGGGGCGACTCGCCCCCCCCCGACTCGCCCCCCCCCGACTCGCCCCCCCCCCCGACTCGCCCCCCCCCCCCCGACTCGCCCCCCCCCCCCGACTCGCCCCCCCCCCCCCGACTCGCCCCCCCCCCGACTCGCCCCCCCCCCGACTCGCCCCCCCCCCGACTCGCCCCCCCCCCGACTCGCCCCCCCCCCCCGACTCGCCCCCCCCCCCCGACTCGCCCCCCCCCCACCCGACTCGCCCCCCCCCGACTCGCCCCCCCCCCTGACTCGCCCCCCCCCCCGACTCGCGCCGAGCCCCCACGGCGACCTCCACGCTCTGTGCCGGCCCACGCCGCTCCGACAGTGCGGCAGTGGCAGTCGGAAGGGAGTGCAGGGTGGTGATGGTGGTGGTGATGGTGTGGCGGTGATGATGGTGGTGATGATGATGGTGTGGCGGTGGTGGTTGTGTTGGTGGTGATTTTGCGCCGTGTGTTCTCTGGGGCTCAGGCTCCTCCCAGCTGAACAGGGGGTGGAGCTCACCTCTCCTCTCCTCCCTCCCCTCCCTCTCCTCCCTCCCCGCCTCCCCCTCGCCGCCTCCTCCTCCTCCCCGGCTCGCCCACTGCGCCCATTGGCGGCAGTGCCACGCCACCCGCCGCCTGCTCGCCGCGCGTGGCTCCCAGCGGTTGTTGCGCATCACTGGCGCCGTGCGTTGGGATTTCTTTCGCGCCGTATGTTGCGACACGGCACAACGGAGCTGCGTTGTGCCGTGTCGCCCTCCCACGCTTATGGGGTTGTGGGTTTTTTTTTCTGGTTTGTGGTTGGTCGGTACCGATGTTCGACGTTTCGCTCCACCCGCTGGGAGCTTCTTCAGGAAACGAAATCGAGTTGCTAAACTGCAACACGCTGGTTAAATTTAGATTTAAAGCTTTCGTGACTGCAGGGATTCATATTCTTGGTTCTTTCGGTAAAGTCACGTAGAAGGGAAATAATAAAATAATACAAATTCAACATAATCAATTTGATTATGTTTCATGCTGGTTAATGACAATGACATCACGCCAAACAAGACCGCGGAGAAAGCTGTCAACTCTACAGCCCGCTCTTTACAATACAGTATCTACCGTGTAACGTTTCCACTGCGCCGTCTCACGACGAAGTCGCATCCCTCTCTGCACCTCGCTGACCCTGCCTTGCTCCTTGCAGGTGTGACCCATGCCCACTGTGCCTCGGTTCTTCCTGGCCGTGATCGTCCTCTTGGGCACAGTGGGAGGGGGGGGAGATCAACAATAATGATCAAAGTAAAAACCGACAGCTCTCCGGCGTGATCTACTTGCTCCCCACGCCGGGACACGAGGGATGCAGGAGGAGGCCTCTCCGCCACACGGTGTGTGGCGGACCATCTGAAACGACCCAAATGAGCCGTCAACTTCACGGGCACCACGCCTTGCTGATCAAATCCCTGCGCCACGCAGGGACATTTTCAGTTTCATTTATTAGGTGTAGCCCTGTGAGCCATTCGGCTATTGACTCGGGTGCAACCGCAACAAACAAAAACATGAACAAGAAACATTTTAAAGTGACTACGCGAAAACAGAAAAATCCAGGAAAAAAACAGCAAAGTCTTGCAGGAAAAACACCGTATATCAACGCTGTGTGCAAAAATCCCAGTGGGATGCAAGTCAAACAATAACAACCACAAGACAACTTAGATTAAAGTTATCAGTCTTACTCTGTACTACAACAAACACATATGGCGAAACCAAAACGTTTTCGAAATTACCAAAATAAAGCTATAAAAGCAATGTAACAGCGATCATAGGAACTGCGATTGAAACTTTACAATAAAGATATATATAACATGTACTATCAAACTTGGCAGCCATAGCTGGCAGCATGAGTCACTCCATAACAGCAGGAGTAGCAGTAGGAGTGTCAACATTTTTCAATGCACCTATAAAGATCAGCACACTATGATCAAAACACAAGATCATACTTTGCAGCGGCCATCCGGAGCGAAACATGTGATTTCAGGCCACTGAATAGCAGTGGCGGCTAGGGGTGTACCACTCCTCTAGAGCAGTTTTGAGTGAAGATCTCACAGGTAGTGATCCAAGTTGCAGTGTTTTGGCGATAGCATTCCAGACCCTGGGGGCATCAATGGCAAAAGCCCTTGCTCCAGTATTTGTACGGCATTAAGGAATGTGACGCTGGTAAATGAGCGAAGACCTTAGGTCACATTTGTTCTTCGAACCAGAGAGGAGATCCAGCAGGCGTAACAAGCCGAAACGAGCAGGCCGACTCGGTCACGCCGTAACGAACCGATCGGTGATCGTGTTCGCGTGAAGTCTCTCCGTCACACTGGTCATCGCCTCAGCGCTTTGTCAAAAACATGTTCCAAATACAAATTAAAGAGGTTCTCCTTATGCACCATTTAACAAGCACATAACCACACAGGTTACACTCTCAGGCCTTGTTGACGAAGCCCGCGTTTTCATTCATCTGATCGTAAAATAATAAAAATTATATAGACAATGTTTAGTTGTCCTTTCCCCACACATCCGATTAGAACGGTTGAATACGTACGGTGCGAAAGAAGTGCAACATACGTACACAATACTGTTGACTTTCCCACAACCTGGCATACATTTTATCGACCCTAAGTGATGATCACGACTGATGATGGTGATCACGACTACGATGATGTCACCATCTAGAATTAGAACTCTGACGATCTTCCGAACATCCATACGTGGAATAGAGGCCCCGCATCGCTGACAAGACACATCTTGCATGCCGGGATCCGCTTCTGCTGAAACACGTTTCGGAATGCGAAGTCGTCATCTTGAGGTGTTTAAAGCGGTCACCTATGGAGCCGCGCTCAGACTCCTCCATTATTCAGGACGGATCATGTCAACAACAACAACAACAAAACCAGTCTCGTTTGTGACTTTGATTTGCGGTCATCTTTGGGGACTTCTCGTTCAAGGGTTTCCGTGGCCTGGTGAGCCAACAGCCTCGGGTGGCGTCCTCCACACCCCGAGTGGGCTCCACCCAGCGCACGCACACGGGGCTGCTCTGTGGTGGTGGTGGTGGTGGAGTGGTGGTGGTGGTGGAGTGGGGGAGTGGTGGTGGTGGAGTGGGGGAGTGGTGGTGGTGGTGGAGTGGGGGAGTGGTGGTGGTGGAGTGGGAGAGTTGGGGAGTGGTGGTGGTGGAGTGGGGGAGTGGTGGTGGTGGTGGAGTGGGGGAGTGGTGGTGGTGGTGGAGTTGGGGAGTGGTGGTGGTGGAGTTCTTCTCCCATCGTACGGCAACGTTTCGACTGGCCTTGTCGAGGCTGGTGAGTGAGCCGATGGACTTGGTTCACGAAGTGGCCTGCGTGTACACACACACACACGTATGAACGTCTGACCAAAGCGCGCAGTGCAAGTGGCGTTCCCATGCGGGACAATGGCTTGAGATTGGCGATCGTCGCGCCCAGGATTCTTCTCCCTACGCAGGCGGTATCGGCCATGCATCGCCATCCTCCTCGCAAGGCATCAACGTCCATTGCGGCCAGAGGACATGGACATATCGCGTTCAGTCGCTTATTCGTCGCTGCCGTGAGCTCGTCACCGGCAGGCTGTTGTAGGTCTCCATCGCATGACGCACTCGCTTCGGCACTTGTAAGGTCAACGCCTCGTTTGTTGACCATCTCAGATTGCGATCTCAACTTTGATGTGAAGCAACCGGTCGAGGCAAAACAATCCAGTCTGTCCGCCTTGACGATCGAGGACCGTGAGCAGAGAGAGAGAGACTTCATCGTGGGACGTCCCGCGACTTGGGTGCGCCTCCTGTTGGGCACAGGAGGGAGAGGCAGAGGTTGACTGACCCGTGGAGGTCAGTCATCTTCACGTTGTCAGCTGCAACGTTGTCTCTGTCCGCATCGTGATGTCCGTCAATAAACATCGAGGGAGCCCGACAATGACCCAGAAGTTACGTGCGCGCGATCCACACTTTTGCTGCGCCGATAACAGGATACATCCGTGCTTCCGTGCAGATTTGTGTGGAAGGTCTACTACACAAGCTGATGAACAAAAAGTATTACGATTATTCATAAGTGGACAGCCTTTGGTCAGATAATACATTTACTTACTACCGACAATATGCCAAACAGCCCACAGCGATTACAGTTGTAGTACCATTCAATCTCGATTGGAAACTGATTTATTGAGAACTGCTTCTTGTTGTGTTTAGTTTGTTGGCCTTTCCCCGCACCTCCGATTAGCCACGATTGGTTAAGTACGGTGCGAAAGAAGTTCAACCTATATACATACAAAGACACAGATCCCCCGTGTAACCTTAACAGAATGTTGGGGCAAGTGCTGTTAGCGAGCACCTATGAAGGCAGGAACGGCACACGAGGGGGTGGGTTTGTGTTGGCCAGCAACCACGTCCGGCCGCCTTTGTCTCCCCAGTGGCGATGTTTACTACACAGCGCACCAGGTACTCATTTGAGGCTGAGTTGACCTAGGGGAGGCCCAGGACCCGGTTAAGATAATCGTCACTGGTGTTAGTGGCCGTGAGCGGGAATCGAACTCGGGTCGCCGGGTTCGTAGTGCAGCGTAGCGCTAACCGCTGCACCACCGCTCCCCTCTGCCTCCATACAAAGACAAAGATTCCCCGTGCAGCCTTAACAGACTGTTGGGGCGAGTGCTGTTAGCGAGCACCTACATATACATACGCACACACGTACGTGCAATTCTCACACGTGACACTGAATGGTTCCATGGTGTGTGTCGAGGGCTCGTGCTCTCCATGCGGCAGCTGTCGAGGAGAGGCCGCACGCTGCAGATGCCACGCAGAGAAGTCGAAGTCGACATCTGCCTCGCTGCGCCTGCTTCTGGGATGTTGACACAAGACGGTGGAGGCACGAGGCCTTGTGGGTCAACAACGTCGGGTGATAACGAGTCGTTCCAGAAAAGCAAGATCCATTTTTGTAAAACAGCTTTTTCGTTAGGATTTCCTTGTAAGGCTTTGTTTTGCAAACTGAGTTCAGATGATAATCTAACCCAGATACCCAGAGTATTTCTAGGAAGGTATATTTTCCGTAAAACATAAGAATCAGTGACACGACTTGTTCTTCTTCACACACACTGGCTTTCATGAGCGATCCTCCTTTAGAATGCCTCACCTCTGATGTCGACGTGCTGTGTGTGTGTGTGGAGCGATGGAGCAAGTGGCTCGTGCCCCTTGCAGAAAGTGGTCAGGGTCACGTGTGGGGAGCGGTGGTGCAGCCGTTAGCGCTGCGATACGAACCTGGCGACCTGAGTTCGATTCCCGCTCTCGGCCAACCCGGTGGCGATTACACTGGTCAACAAAAAAAAACATTTTTTTTCTGGCCTGGACTTTGGCAGCTGTTTTAGACTAATTTCAGGGTGCTGATTCCAAATCTGATCTCAGATTTGCTCTATCACATCTCATTTTTATGCTATCGGCATACCCCATTTTCATTGATTTTACCCGAAATAAACTCTGTCACTTATGATTGCAAGTTTTTGCGAGTCAGTGACTGCTTTAGTGTTAAAATATGGTGCTGTATTTTTAGGATAGTGTGTTTAAAATATAATTTTATGTAGATATCCACATTAATTTAATATTTTTCTTCTGCAGTTTTTATTGAAAATGCAATATTTGATATCTCAAAAACCTGATGTGATAGACAAAAACTGATGCCAGATTTGGAATCAGCACCCCAAAATTACATTAAGACCGTTGGAATACATTATTCCAGAAAAAGTGTGTTGACCAGTGTTATCTGAACCTGGTCCTGGGCACGGTGTGTAAACATCGCCACGAGGGAGACAAAGGCGACCGGGCGTGGTGCTGGCCACCCACCCCCTCGTGTGTCGTGCCGGGCTTCATAGGTGCTACTCGCTAGCAGCACTTGCCCCCACAGTCTGTTACAGGCCACGCGGGGGAGGGATCTTTGTCTTTGTGTCGCTCCGCGTCTGCTCTCACCTGGCCCAGGTCTTCGTGTGGCTGGCGCACCGCGTGCTGAGCCCAGCCACGTGAGTTGTATTCACAGCCAGAGCAGGCTTGGACGGTGACTGAACTGTGAACCCGTCCTGGCCTTACTCTTTGGTTCTTTCGGTAAAGTCGCGTATAAAGAGAAAATAATGAATCAAATAATTGCATACGACGTTTCGATTGCAACACAAGCAATCATCATCGGGTATAAATGAAAGAAAAAACAGACCTATTATACTTAGAAATATAATGCAATGCAACACAGAGAGTCGGCTAACATAACAGTCATCACCCTACCTGGTTGATTTCGTTCTTCCAGAGAATGCTAAATTTGAGAGAGAGATAAAACACAGAACTGGAGACATATAGACAGACATTCAAGCAGAGAGAGATAACACAGAGATGCATACAGAGAGACACATACATAGGCCTGGTCCCCCCCCCATCCCCCTCCTTCACCAACCCACACAGTTCAGGATTTACCCGGACGGCCTGGAAATTGGCGACTTGTGTCGAGACCCGGTACCGGTGTTGCAGTTGACCTTTTATCGCAGCGAAGTGCACGGTGGAGGCTGCCCGAGAAATATGTCCAGCTGTGTCCAGCTGTGGTCGGTGAAAAAGGGGGCGAATCGAGTGCACGAGTCGACCAACCGGTGTGGTGAAGTATGCTCAGACATCCCCATCACCACCATGGCTTGGGGAGGCATTCATCTGGCAGTTGATTGACAGATGTGGCTGCACTGTAATGTAGTATTATCTTCAGACCGCCCTCATGTGTTAACCGATAATAAAAGCAAATTAAACCATCTATAAAAATGGGACCTCTATGCTATTATAAATGCGCCGCATTCATGTCACTAAATTAAATACGAGAGGTTGCCAAATGGATCCTCCCCCCAAAATCAGCCCTTGACACAACATACGCCATATCGATGGCGAGATGCACATAAGCATACCTGAAAAAAGGGTCATTGCTCGGAACATCGACCCTGTGACACACGTCAGCTGACGATGCATTACTTTATAACTGAGGGGTGATGTCCGTAGCAGTACCTTTCAATCGCAATCCACATGAAGCTAATGCATGAACATTTTCCAAACGTGCAGATCAATGAATTGGGAGTCTGTTGTATTCCCCCTGGCACCAGCAGCACCGACAAAAGCAACATCGGTACGCGCTGTGACGGGGCGCGCATTTGGGCGCATGGCGCAGACACGCTGCTGGCCTCAGAGAAGACATCCATTCACACGCCGCTCCCTCCAGTAGGGGGGCTCAGTGTCTGATAATGAGAAAAGAGTCTCACATTCGTCGGCGCAATGTTTAACGCCGGGGATTGAGTTAAGAGACACAGGCAAAGAACCCCCGTATAGCCTTAACAGACTGTTGGGGCATGTGCCGTTAGCGAGTACCTATGAAGACCGGCACGGCACATACGAGGGGGTGGGTGGCCAACACCATGCCCAGCCGCCTTTGTCAACCTAGGTACTAATTTGAGGCTGAGTCGACCTAGAGGGAGGCCCAGGTACCGCTTCAGATAATCGTCACCGGTGTTGGTGACCGTGAGCAGGAATCGAACCCGGGTGGCCGGGTTCGTAGCGCGGCGTAGCGCTAACCCACTACACTAACGCTCCCCTCCCCTCCCCACGCACACACAGAGACACGCACACACAGACTCGTGCACACAGACACACGCACACACAGACACACGCACACACACACACGGTCGTGCACACAGACACGCACACACGCTCGTGCACACACAGACACGCACACAGACACACACACACACAGACACACGCACACACGCTCGTGCACACACAGACACGCACACACAGACACACAAACACGCGCACACACAGACACGCACACACACACACGCTCGTGCACACAAGGCGCTTTGTGTGCTCGATCACTGTCCGCTGCTTTGAGATGGAAGGGCCACCGGCGAGGAGGCTGCGCGGCGGGGCGAGGATCGTACGGAGCAGCCGCCGCGCACGCGGTGACCCCTTCCGCTCCCTCTCTCTCTCACCGACGTTGGCGCATCTCGTGATGAAGATGCGTCGTCACAATGTCGTTGAGAAGAAGTGCAAGTTGTGTTTTGTTCGTACGTGCATATTATAACCTCGCTTTATTGCTGCGTTGCTAAAAACAACAACAAGAAAGCTGGATATGAAGCGCGCCCTGTATTATTTACCAGTCACAAAGCGGCTTTCAGCTCATTGGAGAAAGCCTGAGGCTCAGCCAAACAAAAGCGGCCAGTGCACAATGCTGCTGCTATACTTCTGTACAAATTACTCTCGGAAGCTAAGCATGGATGAGCCTGGTTTAGCACTCGAATGGGAGACGGCCTGCCAGTTGTTGTGGGTTTGGGCCCTACGAGGTCTGTGTGGAGATGGCAGTACAGCAATGGATTCCTCATCCTATCTGTGCGGTGCTGTGAGTGGCTTTTCATTCGCTTTGGCTTTTCGCTGAGAGCACACATCCGATGGAATTGGCCAAACATCCGAATGCAGGGACCGTCCTGTAAAGAGCGCACCCGACACTTTAGTGACGCACTTCTAAACAAAGTGCACCGTTGTTTACAGGACTGTAGTATCATTGTTGTGGTTACACAATGGCCTTTGTCAAGAAACATCACCTGGAACGCACCCGAATCTCGTCGGATCTCAAAAGTTATTTCAGGCTGAGCCTGGATAGCGCTTCGCGTGCAAAGTCACCACGCACCTCTGACTTGATGTCACGGTAGGCTACGCACGGTGCAAACGAAGTTCAACAAACAACAACAACATCACACACGTACACCACGTTGTCGTAGGCGGCTGCGGGGAATACACTGCGGGCAGCAAAATTAATTGTACCGTACTTATATGCTCCCACGTCAATGCTTCGCCTGCCTTTGCACAACCCCGACAGACCAGCGCGATGCAGTTAGACCAAGTAACTCCCACTCTCTAAACTAAACATGTTTTTTTTATTTTACCAGCTAGCGCTTCGTGAGCGACACGGCTCGTTTGCAGAAGCGACCTGGCCACAAACTATATAGCTCGCGTGGACATTGACAGCAGCAACCAAACATTCTAAACCAGGGGTGGGGAACGTACAAGGCTCGCGAAATCAGTTGGTGTGGCCCTGCCAAGGCAACCGCAGGCGGGACTCGAAATTCAATAAATCTAGGAGCAAACCTGGAAAAGCAGTTGCGAGTAGCAACATCGTCAATACCAGCTAACATCACACGCCTCACCGAAGAAAAGCAGTTCCAGCCATCGCATTAGGGGTGAGTTAATGAAACGTTTGACCAAATATAACAGGCTAATTTTTAAGTTGATCATTTTGTATGATGTTATAAATATCCAAATGGCCCTTGGCAGAAAACGGTTCCCCACCGCTGCGTCTAAACGCACGTTTCTAAATGTACAAGGGAAACGCGGGAGATCACGCAAACTCCAAATATCCAACAAGCAGGCATCGTCAGGGTCGGGGTCGACCCCACGACCTCCTGCTAATGCGGGCGAGGAAGTGAAACATCTCCTGGCCGCCGAGACGACCCCACGACCTCCTGCTATACCGGGCGAGGAAGTGAAACATCTCCTGGCCGCCGGGACGACCCCACGACCACGCAACGGCTTGGGGAGGGCGCCTGGATCGGCGACAGCACGGGGCCTGTGCGTGCGCCTTCACGAGTCCATCTTTCTCTCTCTCACCAAAGTAGAGTGACCCCCCCCATCTCTCTCTCACCAAAGTAGAGTGACCCCCCCCCCCATCTCTCTCTCACCAAAGTAGAGTGACCCCCCCCCCATCTCTCTCTCACCAAAGTAGAGTGACCCCCCCATCTCTCTCTCACCAAAGTAGAGTGACCCCCCCCATCTTTCTCTCACCAAAGTAGAGTGACCCCCCCCCCCATCTCTCTCTCACCAAAGTAGAGTGACCCCCCCGCCTCTCTCTCACGCTGCCGCTTCCACCACCGCCCGAGAACTCGACGCGCCTCCGCCGCGAGGCGCACAGCGGCACTGCCCGTCCTGCCGCGGAACGACCGCGGTCACCGTTTGGCCACCGCCCCTCGTGAATAATGCGGCAGCAGCAGCGACGTCGTCGTTGTTGTTGTTGAGCTCCCTCGCTGCGGGCGAGCGGTGGCGGATCGCGGCGTCCCGAACTCGAAGACTCTCGACAAACGCCCGCGATGTCCCGCACGAGTCGCTTTTTGGACGAGACAACCAAAGGGACAATCCTCGCGGATTGCGCCGAACCGTGATGCGTGGAACGATGCACGAGACAGAGGTGCGGCTACCTCCTCCATCAGCGGTGGCTAGGAGATGTTGACTACCTCGCCTGGGGTGCAGGAGGTCGTCAATTCGATCCCGACCCTGACGCCTGCTGCTGTATATTTGGAGTTGGCGTGTCTCTCTCCCCATGGGCGCGTGGATTTTTCTCCGGTTCCTCCGGTTTTCCCCTCCACATTTAGAAACGTGCGTTTAGAGTATTTGGCTGCTATAAACAAAATGTCCACACGATAATCCACTTAATTGGATTATAATTTATGACCAGGTCGCTTCTGCAAAATTTCTAAAATAGCTCAGTGGGCTGTACCTGGTATATTAGAAATTGTTTATAGTTTAACGAGTCACACAATTGTGTCTATGCAGTCCATTGCCCATCGTGTTGTGTTGTTGAGCATGGATCTCTGAGTCGTTATCTCTCTATGCAAGTCTATGGGTTTCAACGTGAGTCCATGGGTCGCTGTGTGAGTCTGTGGGTGTCCATGCCAGTATGAGGGTCTGTGTGAATCTATGGGTCTCAATGCGAGTGTGTGGTATGTGAGTAGATGGGTCTTGCGGTGAGCCTGTGAGTCTCTATGTGAATCTATGGATCTCCATGAGTCTATGAGTCTCCTCCATAAGTGGGAAAGTCTCCTCATTGTGGCAAGGTTAAAGGTGAGCCCACACTCATGTCCCTGGGCAGTCCCGTACACAACATAGAACCATCCGGTGACTGCCAGATGCTGTCAAATGGCTTCTCCAAACTCAACAAACATTTATAAACTCCATAATAGAGGTTTTTTTGGGGTTAGACCGCGTAAATATATAAATGTGTCGTTAAACCCGCCACCACCCGACACAGCCAACTAGTAAGGGTTGTCACGTAAACAGACCGTACCAATTCGTCACTAGTACAGCACTAGTGTATAGTGTAGTGTATAGTGTATTATACTAGTACAGCACTAACCGGTGTTGTTGGAGAGCCAAGCCACAACATTTACAATCTGAGTACGACGTTTCGCCAGTAATTACAATCGGCATCATCAGGCGGCAGCCAATTATAAACTCACCTGTTGCTTTTCAAATGCCTCACTACAAAGCAAAGGTCCAATGTTTTTGGTACGGTGGTATTTGGATGTTTGACCCCCGAAGTAGAACCGGTACTTACAGACATTGTTTGCGCATGTTCAGTGAAATACCGAATTGCACCTTCCGTCTTCGTTTGGAGCCCAAACGCGTGGCAATTTAAAACGTAAACAATACATCACCATCGTCACTGGGCCGTGTAGACCCGTTTAGAACGCGAGTAACATTTCAGCGATCGTAATTTTCTGACCGCTGACAAAGTCACCGTCGAAATGATTCGAGGTGGTGATTGGTTTTAAAGCGGGGAAGGAGGTACTTCCTTCACGAGGTGTTTTGTTTGTTTGTTTACGAGGTTGTCCAATTTGGCCGCTCAGCGATTCTACGATGTTGTCGCGTCCAACCGTGACGACAGCGCCATCCTGAGGGCCGTCTCTCTCTCTGTGTGTGCGTTGGCGCATCCACTTGGAGCTTCGCTGTTCGAATCGCCCACACGCGTACGATCTGTGCTCCCCTTCCATTTCGCTGAGCCGCTGCTCAACAATACTGGATATATACACCATTGGAACCTCATTTGCCAGTAAAAAATATAATTGGTTTTTGACCCTTTTATCTGGCAAAAAAACTGACACCTTTTTTTTCAAGAAGTCATGTTTGCATGGACCACAATACCTGCAGTCATAATGCAAAAAAAACATAACTCTGATAATGTATGCACTGTCCTTGAAGTTGATTGGTCCACACCCGAGACAGCTTTCCTTAGAGCCTAGTCTCACATGGTGTTGGACCAGATGACGCCAAAAGGCATTATGACCGCAGGTATTGTGGTCTATGCAAACATGACTCCTTGTAAAAAAGGTGTCAGTTTGTTGCCAGATAAAAGGGTAAAAAACACTATTATTATAATACTGGATATCTTCACAGTGAAATGGTTGGTGACCAGCCTTTCATTGAGGTCAGTCGCTCTCGACTGGAACACCTAATGGCGAATCAGGTGTTTGTCTTTGCCGACACCCCAGAGGGAGTGATTGATGGGTTCCGTCGTCCGTGCGCAGGAATCCACCATGGCGATCTTGAGACGACCGCTCAAGGGGCCATCCATAAATGACGTCACGCGATTTTAGACGATTTTTGACACCCCCCCCCGTCATACGGCGTCACAAAAAGTCAGACCCCCCTCAAATGACGTCACAAAGCTCTGCCCTCCCCCAAACCATGTTTCCATTTTGAAAATAAAACATGCTTGAAATCGCTTTAAACTATTGTCATTGTAGTGCGTATTTAATCTGGCGCTGCACTCTGATGTTGTAGGAGTGTTGTTATAACAATTAGTGTTGTTATAACAATTCTATATTTATTTAAAGTTGCGCATTTTGATGTGACGTCACATTTCTCAAACCCCCCCCCCCCTCGTCACACATCGTCACAAATGTCTGACACCCCCCCCTACCCCCCTAGGTGCGTGACGTCATTTATGGACGGCCCCCAACCGTGCTCCGCTCACCGGGGTGTTAATTGCGGCGAAGATCTGCAAACTCTGCCCTCGTGTGCGTACCTCGATCCCAGCTGCGTTCCTGTGTCGAGCGGCTGGGTCTGCGCCTCGGTTGTGGAATTCCCTCCAGTAGGAAATTCGTTTAACCGACAAAGTGGATAACATTGAATTCGCGTCTAAAAACACATTTTTTTAATTCCGTGTATTCTATATATACATCTCCTTTTCTCTCTTGGCCTTTCCTTAACTTTATTCTGACAAGGCGCCTTGAGATATTAGTGGAAGGCGCCTTATAAATAAATGGTCTAACGCCGTTTTGTGACGAGGCTCAAAAGAAAGCTGTCTCTGGTGTGGACCAATCAGTTTCAAAGACAATGCAAATATTATCAGTTTGTTTTTTGTTTGCATTCTGACCACAAGTATGGTGGTTAATGCAGACATGATTCCTTGTAGGTTTCAGTTTGCTGTTTTAACATCTTCTTAACACCTGTTTTGTTGCCAGAAAAAAAGGGGAAAACATATTCTCATAAATGCGCATTATTATAATGGCTGCAATCCCCAGCGTGCCTCAAGGAACCGTCAATACCGGATTTTTTTGGCGTGAACTCGTCGCCAAATGGTCTTCTTTCGTATGGCTGATGTAGACGCAGGGCACCTGATCGTGAAATTGTGGCAGTAGATGGAAGGGTTTTTTGACGGTACGATACTTCGGACACCAACTACGAGCATGCCAGTTCGCAGCATCCCGAGCGGCGGGCAATTCCGGGCCATCGTGGTGACCATTGGCCTGGCTAAGTTGTGTTTGCGTGCCACGGCTGGGCGTTTGCACGACCTGGTAAAAACAAAATCCTCACGCGTCCCAGTGGAGACGAATATTTGTTCCTCCCCCATCCCCTCCACGTGAGACCGTGGCGTCTGCTCGTCCCAGACAAATCAATACGCCACCTCGATTGTAGCGATGTGCAACAATGCATGACATCCTCCGCACAGACGTAGGGTGATAACGCTTTTAGCAAAGTACGTTCATTGGAAATTGCAAAACTCTGACAGACCTGTGTATGTTTTTATATATATAAATTGCAATACGTTAAAACAATTGATAGCATTGGCATTAGAAGCAAAATGCAGACAAATCTATTGTTTTCGGGATTCATGTAAAGCAGTGCACATTATTCAGAAGTTGAAAAGAATTAACGTAGAATTACCGCACTCTGAGCCAGACTTCTCAATTCGACGAGGTTATAAACGCAGCATGCTTCTGTGAAACAAACTGCAGCCCTGAGCAATCCGAAATAGAGTGATGTATTCCAATGTGTACATTTATTTATAACACAATTGTAATACGGCTCTAGCGACATGAACTCAGTAACCGGTGCCCTACCTTATTACAGACCAATTCAGACCTTATTGGTCACCCAGTGATCGTATACATCTCAACGTTCATCCTACAAAGTCCCATCACAAGGGAGAAACACAAATAGACAAAACATGTTTTTGCCCGCATTGAAACGGCTGTAAGCCGTATGGACCTGACAACTCAATTTCCCTGTACAAGAATACGGGGTAAACCGTATAGGTTGACAGGGATCTAATCTCAATACAAGATGCTGTACATAATTTATACACTTGTATTAGGAGTGTTTGAAAGCGTTGAAAGTGGTAATGAAACATGTACTTAATCTCAAGTGTAATCTCTAACTTGAGCTTACTTTAACAATGAGAACTTTGGGATAGGACCTCAAAATGCGATCAGAGCACGGAGCTGGCACTGCTGAGATCCTGGGTTAAAATATGGACAGCTACTCGTAATGAAACATCATTCTCAAGTGTAGCCAGTTGATTGTCTCAATCCCAGCCCAATGGTGATCTCAATCCCAGCCCAACGGTGATCTCAATCCCAGCCCAACGGTGATCTCAATCCCAGCCCAATGGTGATCTCAACACCAGCCCAATGGTGATCTCATTCCCAGCCCAATGGTGATCTCAATCCCAGCCCAACGGTGATCTCAACACCAGCCCAATGGTGATCTCAATCCCAGCCCAATGGTGATCTCAACACCAGCCCAATGGTGATCTCAACACCAGCCCAACGGTGATCTCAATCCCAGCCCAATGGTGATCTCAATCCCAGCCCAATGGTGATCTCAACACCAGCCCAATGGTGATCTCAACACCAGCCCAACGGTGATCTCAATCCCAGCCCAATGGTGATCTCAATCCCAGCCCAATGGTGATCTCAATCCCAGCCCAATGGTGATCTCAACACCAGCCCAATGGTGATCTCAACACCAGCCCAACGGTGATCTCAATCCCAGCCCAATGGTGATCTCAACACCAGCCCAATGGTGATCTCAACACCAGCCCAACGGTGATCTCAATCCCAGCCCAATGGTGATCTCAATCCCAGCCCAATGGTGATCTCAACACCAGCCCAATGGTGATCTCAACACCAGCCCAACGGTGATCTCAATCCCAGCCCAATGGTGATCTCAATCCCAGCCCAATGGTGATCTCAATCCCAGCCCAATAGTGATCTCAACACCAGCCCAATGGTGATCTTAATCCCAGCCCAACGGTGATCTCAACACCAGCCCAATGGTGATCTCAACACCAGCCCAATGGTGATCTCAACACCAGCCCAATGGTGATCTCAACACCAGCCCAATGGTGATCTCAACACCAGCCCAACGGTGATCTCAATCCCAGCCCAACGGTGATCTCAATCCCAGCCCAATGGTGATCTCAATCCCAGCCCAATGGTAATCTCAATCCCAGCCCAATGGTGATCTCAACACCAGCCCAATGGTGATCTCAACACCAGCCCAATGGTGATCTCAACACCAGCCCAATGGTGATCTCAACACCAGCCCAATGATGATCTCAACACCAGCCCAACGGTGAATTATCAATAACTTGACATATTCCCTGCTCTGAGGATAACATTTTCAGTCTGATTGCTGCCTTGTGGTGAGCATGTCCACAGCAGCAGGGCACCATCAAGTGTGGGACAAGGACATTAACGGGGCCTCGAAAGTTCTCGTTTGGACCCTTGCAGGGAGCCTGGTCTCGAGTATCGATGTATGCGCTACGTTCTGCAAGCTTCATGTAAACATGTTCATCTCACAGCTGATGGCACAACTGCAGCGTAACTGGGGAAGAGACATCATTGTTTTGATATTGGTTGGTAACTTTTGGTAACCCATATTCAATGTAGTACATGTTCAAATGTATTTGCCTTATGCTAAATATTTTCTGACAACTAAAAAGGCATATTATGAATGTGTGCGATGGCACTTGAGTTTTAAATACACAAGGAAACAAATATACTCTGCTAAATTTCATTTGAGATAACATATATGGCATTACTTTAATGGCATGAAAAAATATAATCATAAAGATGAAGACTCAATTCATTTTATTATTATAAAACTAAGAACAATAAATAAATTCCATCCTCAAAACTGATTTAGCTGGGTATCTTAATTTAGGCTAACTAGATGATTGCATATTCCCAGCACAAATCATATAAGTATCCGACTCCTCCATTAAGTCAGTGGCACAGAGAATGCAGAGAATGCAGCTGCTGAAATGTAACCGTCCATGAAAACAATAATTTTCTATTCATTGCTTAATAACAATAAGAATTGGTCTTATCCTTTCTGGCAAGAACTCAGGTGTTAAGATGTTAAAACACCAAACAGAAAACCCTTGCAAGGCATCACGTCTGCATTAACCATGCATGCTTGTGGTGAACGTGGTTTGCATGTTCACCACGAAATGTAGACGCGATTCCTTGCAAGGGGAATCTGTTTGGTGTTTTAACATCTGAACACCTGTTTTATTGCCAGAAAGGGTAAAACCAATTCTTATGTTTTGATGCTGGCAAGAGGGGTCCCTTAATAAGAATATATAAAAAATCACAATAGGCATACTGTCAGGGTGTGAGCGGAGGATGCAATGGATGTGTTAATTTCGCTTTTAGCACATCCGAGTGGGTGTCTCCAGGGCAACGCCAAATCTAAGCCTCGTTCTCTGCGCCCCCAACAGATGCATTGCAAGAAGCATTGCCAAATTAACTAGGCGACCTTCGCCAAAGACGTCCCGTACGATAGGTAGCAGGTATGAAAGACCCCGTGAGACCACGGACTTACCTGTGCCAGCATCATGGCCACATTTGTCCAAAAACGTACCCAAATATATGCAAATTGCACCACTGAGCAATGCTAAATAAAATCCTTCCCATTAGTTATGCATATTTTTGTGTTGCTGTTTAACAATCGCTTGCTCTGCAGAGATGAGGGCAAGGACAGTTCAAGAACGAAGTGTCCAATGCAGCACCCCAAATCAATCGAGACGAGTGTTCTCCAACAGGGGAAGGTCCATATGGCTTGAACAAGCAGCACAGCAAATAGCAGAATCCACCCACAGATCTGACAGCACTTGCTTCGTATTATAACCGCATTCATTTTGCATTTCTGGTGCCAAATCAGATCACATGTAACCGTTACCATTGGGAATATATATATAAAAAACGACCACAGTGCACTTGACATGTCTTGTCGTTATAAGATGGTATGGATCTTCTTGTGTCTGTGCAGGTGGTATTTGCGGCCGAAGCTCATGCCGCACTCTTCGCACACGAAGGGCTTCTCGCCCGTGTGAATCTTCTTGTGCTGGTTCAAGTTCCGCACCAGCGAAAAGCGGCTACGGCACACGTCGCAGACGTACGGTTTCTCGCCGCCGTGCCGGAACGCCTGGTGCCGCCACAGCTTGTCCGTGTCACTGTACGCGAGGCCGCAGTCGGTGCACGTGAACGGGCCGGCCCCAAATTCACCGGCCAGCTCGTCGGAGCAGCCTTCGCCCGTCGAGTCCGAGCCGGGACACTCGCCGCCCATCCTCGCGTCGCCAAACGGCTCGCCGAGGTTGGGCGGGCGGCACGCCGGCTCGCCGTCCGGCAACGGGCCGTACGACTGGTGAGGGGGAAGCCTCGCTTTTGCCAAGGGGCCGAACGAGCGGAACTTCGGGTGCTGTGTAGCACCGGCCCCGAACATCAGGTCCTCGCTGCCGTTGCCTGCACGATGCGGAAAGGGGTTCGTCAGCACTTTCGAATGACCAGAGTAGGTAGAAGGTGGCGTGTGCCGAGAATGATTGGTGAAGTTGACAGTGGAGTTGGGAATGAGAGAGGTTGTCTGCTAGAGTTCAGCCAGCAAAGATGTAAAATAATGCAGGGTCACGAAACTTATTATGTTTTACATTTTCTAACCACTCAATTAGTTGTGTTCTTAAAGAAAATTGTGTTATCATTTCTACAATGCAATCCGTAAATGACACCTGCACGAATAATGAGTGTAATAATGTATTTTATCTGATGAAACGATGCATCATTACATGCTTAAAATATACGTGTTTCCTTGTGTTTCATCTCACGATGTACTTTTGTTTATATTTATGCTGTTCAGTCAATGAGAACATACGCATATTTTGAGTTGAAAGATAATCAATTGGAATCCTGCTACAATTTTGCTCCAGTCATTTCGTGATGGGTGCAGTGGATTTCAGTTTGACACCACGTGCATTTGAAGTTCACTTCAGATGTTCTTGTCCGAGTTTGTAAAGACTCATTGATTTATTTTGAATAAACAGGAAACTTACAAATTCAATTAATAAATGCAAGAGCAAGCACGTGGTGTATAAATTTAAATTACCTGTTCCAGTCTCAACTTTAGATACAAACCAGCAATGGATGGTAGCAGGCATGTGCGTGGAATTAAAACCTTAAAGTTGCCAAAAAAATTACATCTGCAATAATTACAGTGACTTTGCAAAACTCAACGTTGTAGGCCTAATGGACGAGACCAGATTTAGAATGTGGCACAGAGTGGTTAAAGCACATGCTGATGCACACGACAACCCGAATGTAATTCCTGCCCACAGCTAACGTCTGTGGAGGGTAACATCTGAATCGGTCCTGGGCCCTTCCCTTACCCAACACGCACTGACCAGCGAGGTGAAATAAGGTCATACAACCACACGATCCTCCATGAACACCGCAGCGTGGGAAGGTCTACAAAGCCCCACGGCGCAGTGTTGCAATACAGCTAGTAAAACGGGCATCGCCAGCAATATGTATACATGGGTATTGTGCCCACGAAATCATGTATATTTGTTCCCTCCTACTTATTTGTATTTCTGGGTTAGGACCACAGCCCAGTGCGGCACGGCTACCACCATGAGAGCGGTTCGAGTGACTCGCCTCCCGCGATGGGTTCCGCCTTCACACCCAGCACGCCCCACACGTTGCCCCGGGCCACGCCATCCTCCGGCGCGTCGGGCAGCATCTCGTCCGGGGTTCGATCTCCGCCGCCGCCGTCGGACCTGCCGGCCTCGTCCGCGATGGGTTCGGCCTTCACGCCCACGACGCCCCAAGCGTGGCCCTCGACGGCGCCATCCTCCGGCCCGTCGGGCAGCATCTCTTCCGGAGTGTGCTCGCGCTCGTCTTCCGACCTGCCGGCTTCGTCTGCGGGACGCAGCCACTTTAGCATTGGAGCAGGCAACAGTGCACAGGGCCGAGAACTTTGTGGATGGAGAGAAGAACCAAATGGCACGACATTGAGGGGGGGAGGGGTGCGGCGACCAGCACATTCAAACCTTCTATTACTATGCATTCTCGTCTCTCGTGCCAGGCTGTGTATACGAGGAAAGGCTGTCACAAACCCGTCGCTCAACTGTACAAATAGCTGCGATGTGTGAAGGCCCCTCGCCCACTGGTGATAAATGTTGCACCAGCAGAAGGGGAGGGGGGTAGGGGAGCTGAGTTGTGAGCAGTGGAAGCTCAGCGCTCTGCGGCAGCCCCAACGCTACAGGGGTGAGAACACACGGCTGATGACAATTCAGGTTTCTGAGGCATAAATGAAAGGATGTGTGATCCTGGCCTCACGAACCTGCAATCATACCCTCGCTGTGAAAGCAGTTCGACTCGGGCCATCTGTCATTCGGTCCCCTTTCTTCTTGGAAGTCCTTCTCTGCCGAGAACTCGTTCATGTTCTCAGAGACCTCGTCCTCATACTCCTCGGCGAAGCCTGCAGCAAGCCCACGAGAACAATTTAAACGAAACAAATTGTTGATGCGTCCAGGAGTATGCAAATGCTATTATAATCGTGCGAGAGGTGTTTTTGCTGAGATGCAAATTAAACGAATGTGTTTACAGGGTGTTCATTAAACTATGTTAAAAACTGTAGTTTTCACACTGTGATGCAAATTTCTGGTAAAAAGGAATTCAAAGTCAATATATCCGAATAGTACATACCAAGCATGTAAGTACGCATCATTTCATCGGTTAAAATAAATTATTACACTCATCAATCATGCAGGTAAGAGTCCATTATTTTAATTCATATATGTTGCATCGATGGAGCAGTGGTTCAGTGGATAGTAGGTTGTGCTATAAACCTGGAAACCGGAGTTAAATTCCTGGCCACAACTACACCATCAGTCGCAAGTGATATCTGAAACGGTTCTGGGCTCCCCTTTCACAAAATGACATTGACCAGTACGGTGTAGGATGGCCAAACAATCCCCTTGACATCATGGGGCAACCTTCATCCATCGATGAAATGACAAAGGTCTGTACACATATTTTATTTATACATTTTCATGTGTTATAGGCGATAAGTTGACAATCCCTGCAGTTACTGCAGGTGGAAATTACATGACTTAATTTTCTTAATAATTTGAGCCGAAAATGGTATATTACTGTCCATCAGGAATCCCCAGACGTTTGGTTACGTTTGGTGTTGGAAGAGTATGCCCATTTCAATGCCATAATTCAGCATTTTGAGCTCAATGCATAGAAAACAGCATGTTCGTCATTCAGTGTAAGAGATTTACTCCTCTCCAACGAGGAAGTGACTTTCCTTTTGCAATTGTCCCGAATGATTCCAGAAAACCCACAGCTGACAATGAGAATTAAATACCGTTGCTCATTATCAGCATGCTAAATGATCATCCGTAAAGTGTTCAGCGAGTCACAAAGTGGTAACAGGTAGATGTTAAAGAGGAGAACACCTAATACCGATTCTTGTGGCAGACAAGCGTCATTCAGCACTTTGAATTCAACTGTATTCCATGTAACGTAGGTTTCCCTATTTAAGAGGTAATCGCAGAATCAATCAAGGACTGACCCAGATATACTCTTTGGTTTTTTCGGTAAAGTCACGTAGGTTAAAAAAGAAAACAAATAAATTAAATCACGACGTTTCGGAGGCAACACAAGCTTCCGTCTTCAGGTGAAACCGTCACAGCAAAAATGCTGTGTTGCCTCCGAAACGTCGTGATTTAATTTATTTGTTTTCTTTTTTAACCTACGTGACTTTACCGAAAAAAACTAAGAGTATGAATCCTTGCAGTCACGAAAGCTTCAAATCTAGAATGACCCAGATATCTCCACTCTCACATGCAGAGTGCCCATCAAGCTTTCATGGTTATTTAAGTCGAAAGATAATTTAATGGAGAGCGGTAGTGGCAGTAACTTTACCTCCATCCATGGCCAATAGGTTTTGTCATTTGTGATTTTGAAGAGAAATGTGCACCCAGATTGTAATTTGATTAACACATGGTTCTTTAAATGGTTTAAAAGCACAATTGTGGACAAGGTCGATATTGCTCTTTCATTAGATAACATATCTACGTAATATTTTCACATGGGTATTAAGAGAGTTTTTAAACTCACTTGAAAATGAATTGGCATAAAAGATGAATGCACTATAGCAGCGTATAAAGGAATAAGATAACAAAGGCAGAGAAAAAATGATGAATTGTTTGAAGCAAATCAAATTACTCGAGTCAAGAGCAGCATCCCCACGGTGGTGATTTGACTCCTCTGCCTTTTCCTCCGTGGTGACGTACAGCAATCCGTGAAGGTCACTGAACCTCTCAACCGACTGCAGCAGCTCCTGGCTGAGACTGCTGAGCATGAGGACGATGGCGTCCAGGAGGCCGCTCAGGAACGGCTGGAACGCCATCACGCCGGTGGCCTGGAGGCCGCCTCCACAGGCCCCGTCGTGGCCCTTGGGGGACGAGGCCTCGGTGACGCGGCGCAGCACGGCGTAGAAGGCGAAGGGCAGCCGCTCCCTGGCGGCGGCGAACATCTCGGCCCTGACGTGGGGCTGCTCGGCGCACGCCAGGAAGGCCTCGTAGTCGCCGATGCCCAGCTCCCGATCCACGGCCTCGGCCACGCTGAGGCTCACGCCGTGAGCGGCCAGCCACGCCGGGAAGTCCTGGCGCGGGTTGATGTGGGACACCACTGCGGCCGCCACTGCCGCCGTGGCCATGGCCTAACAGTCTGGGTTTTTAAATGCAAACACAATTATGTTACTACAATGCGACCAGTTTCTTCATGGAGTAAAGTCACATCGCTCGGCATTCATACCAACACAGAAAAAAAGGATGTAATGTGTTTGTTGACTAATTTCGTGCAAGCAAAAAGTCCCGTTTGCAGCGACCAGTGGTAATTATTGGACTAAAACGTCAATTATATCATTACGCCGCATATTTAGAAGGCAACATGCCCAGCCGTCACAACTAGGAGAGCGCACTGGCCAAGGCGATTAAGCTGAGAATCCAAAAGGCGTGGCTCAGATGGAGCGAAATTAGTGGAGTAATGCGCCACTTGAAGATTCCGATTTGGTTGGATTTAAGCGGACTGAAAGTGAACGGAAAGTGACATAACCATGTCATTTATTAAAACTCCATAAATAATATAAACTGTCAAGGGTCACTTGCAAAGTACGAAATCCGCACCCAAATGCGACTTGCAACTGTGTTCCACGTTGGTATTTCGGTTCTGTTCATGAGAACCACGTCTCCTCTCTCTCGTTCCGTCTGTTTCTCCATGTCCTAACTTACTGAGTCCTGTCTGTGTCTCTCTCTGCGTCTCTATCATGTCTCTGTGGCTCTCTGTCTACGTGTCTCTCGTCTGTCTACTCATCTCTGTCCCTCGCACGTCTCACCAAGTCTCCACGTGGTCCCACAGACGTTGCCTCTGTGCCTCATTCAACCTCCCAGGAACCCACACTACACAGCCCTCAAGGTGTATCGAGTACTTTTCCATTCACTCTGTACTTTACAATTCATCGAACACCTCAGGCTGAACCCATGGCAACGCAGCACAAGCACTGAGGCATTAATCGATGGTTTACAATGAGCACTTTACATTGCACAGTGCTTGAAACTGAACACCGTGATGTTTCATCAGTGAGTACCTCATAATCACTGGGCACTGTCATTCACGAATACAGTACTTCACTCTCAACAGAGAGATAGTCACAATGTGTACCCATCGATCACCGAGTACTTTACAATCAATGACAACAGCACTTCGCAATCACCGAATACCTCCCAACGACTGTGCAGCCGATAACGCACTGAGGGGGCAGCGTGGCTGATGCTGCTGCTGATGATGCTGATGCTGCTGCTGATGCTGCTGATGATGCTGCTGCTGCTGATGATGCTGCTGCTGCTGATGATGCTGCTGATGCTGATGATGCTGATGATGCTGCTGCTGCTGATGCTGCTGCTGCTATTGACGAGGTGAGGGGCCACTCACTCGCAGCCCTCTGCCCTGCCCTGGCCTAGCTGCCTCACCCGGCGGCTTGCAGCAACGCGAGTCGCGAGGAGGGTCCACGAGCCTTGCGGTCACACGTCTGCTCGCCCCCGGGGGGGGTCTCTCTCCTCCTCCTCCTTCTACACCGATGCAGAGAGAAGAGAGAGAGATGGGGAGAGCGAGGAGGAGGAGGACGACGAGGAGGAGCCGCCTCGCTCAGCCCCGCGTCTCCAACACACGCGACCACTCCGCGGCACTGTCCATCTGACGGGAATCGATTCCCGTTGCGTCGATTCTCGTCATTCGCGACTCCTGGACACGATTCGATTGCGGGTTTTTAACAGTGCTGGGGTTGAGCGGGTCGTTGCCCGAAACGTCGGCTATTGTGTTGTTGTCGAGGGCACACGCAGGTTGCTGAGTTTTACTTATTCGGGTGTGTTTGTGCACGACTTACAGCACTTGCCCCAACAGCCTGCTAAAGCTATACGGGGGAACTTTGTCTGTTTTTCGTGCAACTTACAGCACTTGCCCCAACAGCCTGCTAAAGCTATACGGGGGAACTTTGTCTTTGTTTCGTGCAACGCAGCAGCACTTGCCCCAACAGCCTGCTAAAGCTATACGGGGGAACTTTGTCTGTGTTTCGTGCAACTTACAGCACTTGCCCCAACAGCCTGCTAAAGCTATACGGGGGAACTTTGTCTTTGTTTCGTGCAACGCAGCAGCACTTGCCCCAACAGCCTGCTAAAGCTATACGGGGGAACTTTGTCTGTGTTTCGTGCAACTTACAGCACTTGCCCCAACAGCCTGCTAAAGCTATACGGGGGAACTTTGTCTTTGTTTCGTGCAACGCAGCAGCATCGCCAGGTGACGTTTCGGCTGCAGTTGGTCGGCAGCTCTCAACACGTGGGGGGGGGGGCGGGGGCGGTTTGACCATACTTCACCACGCTGGTTCAGTACAGGTTTGTTGACGTAGAAGTGCAATAGGATCGTTGATTTGGCTCGCACTGCCCTCTGCTGCCCACCATGGAGCCCTGCAGCAGCCTATAACACCTGTTGTGCACGGTGGTTCGCCCATCCGAGCACTCATCCAGGCTCAACGCCGCTTGGGTTGCGAGATTTGCTTGATTTTGGCCCGTATGTTCCGGCCTCATGTCCACGATGTGCTCAATTGTACACCGCAAATCTCGAATGAAAACTAATTTCTTGAGAACCGCTTTTTTGTGGTTGGTGTTATCGTCCTGCCCCCGCACATCCGATCGGCACGGTTGGCTGTGTAGGGTGCGAAAGAAGTTCTACGGACGCTACGTACACAAACCCCCGGTCGGGATTAAACGCAGCAATCAAAGCCTCACGTTGCGAAAACCTGACCGGACTGAGCCCAGAGAAATACTCACGAAGCTTTAATCCTGGGTAATTAAGTTAGACATATAATTATAGATTTGCTCATAGCCTTCACGAACCACGTGCAAGCCAGGGACGTGCTAATGTTCAGATTAGGATGACGAATCGAACAAAAAAACTGCACGAAAATAGCCTGAGAATTTACAAACACACACTAGACGGTAAAGATGATCGATTAGTTGAATGAACGCATTGCGCGTTGAACTTCTTTCGCGTCGTACGTAGCCAACCGCGCTAATCGGAGGTGCTAGGGAAGGACAGCAAACTAAAACGAATTAATGAAAAGGCGGCCTTAAAACATCACAAGCATCGATTTGCTTTTGTTTACATTCAGTGGAGGCGGTGAACTCACTGCACGCCGCCTGCAACAAACGCGACAATGATAACCGATCCGCTGACCGGATTCTTAAATTGACGATTGCTTCACCACGCTTGACCCTGTAGGACAAAGATGCCCCCGTATCTCCTGAACACAGCAATGCCGTTTGCGAGTGACCACCACCTCCACCTCCAAAATATTGTTGAATATTTTTATTATTTTATTGTGAAAAACACAGCAAAACATTATTGCTGTGTTTTTCACACCTGATGATGATTGCTTGTGTTGCAGCCGAAACGTCGTGAGAATTTTATTGTTTAATATTTGTATTATTTTATTGTGAAAAACACCGCAAAAAATATTGCTGTGTTTTTCACACCTGATGCTGATTGATTGTGTTGCAGTCGAAACGTCGTGATAATTTTATTGTTTAATATGTTAATTATTTAATTGTTTCCCTTCTACGTGACGACTTTACCGAAAGAACCAAGAGAATATGAGAATTTGCTTCTTTACGAACCGATGATAATAATTATCGATCATCATCGATTCCCTTAATCGACATCGCTTCCGGCGATAATCGTATCGCGGCCGTGACGTCACGTCCGGCGCTAGGCGAGGTCGAGGCCCAGGGACGCGCGCGGCCGCCTCCTCTTCCTCGCCGCCGCCGCCGACATCGCGACTCGCGGCGGACGCGAACATCGTGAGGTAAATTTCGGGGCAAGCTCGTTCCGCCGTCGTCGTCCCTGACTCCCTCTCCTCATCTTCCTCCTCCTCTCTCCGTGGATGCGGAGCGGAGATTGTTTTGTTGTTTGGCGGGGGACTGGAGGCGCGGTCTTCGCGGTCTTTGTGCCTCGCTCCCGCCTCCACCACGACCATTCTCAGCGGCGTCGTCGTGTTTGTAGTAATCGTCGTCGTTGTTGTTGTGGTCCTCGCCACGCAGACGTGGCGCCGATGCGATGTTGCGTTGGCGCGCTGTCCCAGCGCCCTCCGCGATGTTTCGCCGCGAGCCGCGCGCTTCGTCGTCGATGGCTGGCGGCCGATACCGCGCCGCGAGTGATCGATGAGTTCGCTGCTTGAGGCCCCGCGAGTGATCGATGAGTTCGCTGTTTGAGGCCTCGTGAGTGTGGGGGGGGAGTTGCGGTTCGAGCGCTACGAACCCGGCGGCCCGAGATCGATTCCTGCCCCACGGACACCAAGCACCCACCGGTGATCGATTATCTCAACCGCCGGTCATGGGCCTCCCCTAGGTCGGCTCGGCCTCAAATGGGTACCTGGTGCCGCTGGCGGCCGGGCGTGGTGCTGGCCACCCACCCCCTCGTGTGCCGTGTCGCTCCTCTCTAACACCACTTGCCCCGACAGTCTGGTACAGGCTACACGGGGGATCTTTGTTTTGTACTACTGTATATACATAGCAGGGGTTTCACACATTACCATACAATCATTGTACAGTTGGTGTGTATTATAGAAAACAGAACATACTCTTGTCCACACTAGCGTCGGAGATTTGGACATTGGGGAGGTGAGTGGGGGGGGTTATTTAAACGTGTAATGCACGCGTTGGCGTCTTCTATAATTGAGAAACAAGCCAAATAAGCGTTCTAGATTTCAAATAAGCGTCTGTGATTATCTCTTGAGCTTCGTCGATTCGAAGTGACGGCAAACGCTCAGGGTCACAAGAAGCTTCGCGGTGTTGGTCGTTTTTTAAATGCCAAGCGGAATTTTAAGTTGCCGCCCGATTTGTTTCGTTCAACGACGCCTGAATCTCGCGTTTAAACCTCTGTCGGAGAGGATTTGTTGTTTAATAAGTAGCTACTGGAGTCGCACGCTTCTTTTAATTATTATTGTGGTTGTTGGTGTTTAACCTCATCGCGTTTGCGTTCCAGTTGCACGATATACATTGCCCTGTGCAATGCCGTGGCAAGCGTGGAGCTGTTGTTTGACTGTACCGTGCCCCACTCTACACGCTGGCTAATGTGGGGCAGAGGCAGGAACATTTCGAGATATAATTATCCTCGCGGTGCACGACATGAAGCAATTCCGGCGTTTCAAATGGTCTCGGTTGGTTTCCCGACAGCCCTTAACCCGGCGTTTGTATATCCGTGAGTCAAATCGGTATTTAAAAAAAAAACGGTGGAGAAACCCGCTGCAGACTCAACACGTCCTTTCTAATTGAGGCTTGGGTCCCAGGGTGGAAAGTCTCCATTCGTACGGCGGGGCTGAGTCACCCCATACATAGCACAGCAGGCGCTGTTGACTGCACAAAGTTATGTAATTTTCTAGGCCCCAAAATAATGATTTGTTGGTCAAGTAATTGGCCTTTCGCTTGTAGAGTTGAGTGTTTTAACCATAGCCACACATCCTCGGGGCAATAGCTTTTAGAACTGTGTATGTCCATGTACGTTGCGTACATTTGTATTGTGCGTGCCTGTGTAGGTTGACATATATTTACATAAGCGAGCCAGTATGTCGAGCTTCCAGTGACACGAGAGGAATACATCAACTACCTTCCTTGAGCCATGTCGTAGAACTGAAACATTCAGCATGTACGAGTCGGTGATTCGTGTCATAACGTATGTGTGAGCGTGTCTTTAGTTTGTATGTCTGACCTGTGTGCAGTGGCATCTATTATTTAACTAATGCACATAGTTTGTGTGTGTGTATACTAATAATTTATAATGTCGGGGTAGCATGAATAAAACCGGGTTGTCGTTGCAGTCATCTGCACATTTTAGCTGCCAAGAAAAAATGTACGCTGTTATTTTACTGTACTCAAACCAAAACTGACATTTATGTTACACAACTAAATATTTACATTTTATACCGTGAATACTTCGCTGTGTACATTGATATCATAAAATTGGCTTAACCCCAACTGTGCATGAACATGCCATTCGTTATTAGTCTCTTTGTTTACACATACAATGCACTCAGGTGTAGCAGTGCTGGTTGTGTTCAGCATATTACTATTTACGGTAACAATAGCAAGCGCATCATGTAGCAATGTGTCAACTTAAAGGTCAGCCCGTTCTTTGTTCGCTTGAGTGCTGCCACGGTACATGATTAGTGTTGCAGATTCACGGCTGTGGCGTCTGTAACCACAATTTCCTAGGGCTATCGCTCGTCAAGTGCTTGAATGTCGTTTTTGGTAAATGGGATTCAAAGTAATTCCACGTTTCATTTAAACTTTATCCACAGCTCTAACATTTTTAATGGATTGGCCACACCCTTTTGAGGTAATTTTGGTGTCGCCTCGTGAATGCATCCCACCGTTCGGACAATTTCAGGGGTTTAAAACTCCACGTTAAACGATTTCTGGTTGCACTGCAGACGTCTGCAGCCATTTTCGTCGTCGTCGCCATGTCGGACGTCGGTTGTTGCAAATGGGCTCTCGGCCACTTGTGAACGATGCCGCACAGTCACGGTGAGTGATGCTTGAAGCGCGCAGTGAGCGATGCTCGCGGCCGCCCGGCCCTGGGATGCCACTTGACGTCACCGCGAGCTTTGATTGGTCACAACCACTTGAGTCGCACAAGTGGTACCGACGAATTTATCCAGGCAGGGACGATGTTTAGATATTCCGCCACTTTTAACCAAGGTTATTTTTCAAGGTTTGCAAAACGGTATAGCGCAATTGGATTTTGCGCAGCTTCTAAATGGGACCACGTACAAATATGTTGCAGTGAGAGGGCAGTTGGTCATTGGCAGAGGAGAAAAGAAAGATCTTGAGCCTCAACATAAACAGGGGTAGGGAGTTGATAGCATGGACTGCTGGTTGTGGCAAAGGATAATTAATAACCTCCAGTTACCTTTTGATATTGATGTGCAATTCAATAATTTGAATATGGTAAGATTGAGATAATGAAATTGCCTCGGTTCGCACTTTTATTCAAAACAGTTGGAGACCATGGCCGCAGCGGCCGTGTCCAGCATCAACCCGCGCCAGGACTTCCCGGCGTGGCTGGCCGCTCACGGCGTGAGCCTCAGCGTGGCCGAGGCCGTGGACAGGGAGCTGGGCATCGGCGACTACGAGGCCTTCCTGGCGTGCGCCGAGCAGCCCCACATCAGGGCCGAGATGTTTGCCGCCGCCAGGGAGCGGCTGCCCTTCGCCTTCTACGCCGTGCTGCGCCGCGTCACCGAGGCCTCGTCCCCCAAGCGCCACGACGGGGCCGGCGGCGGCCTTCAGGCCGCTGGCAACACGGCGGCGTTCCAGCCGTTCCTGAGCGGCCTCCTGGACGCCATCGTCCTCATGCTCAACAGCCTGAGCCAGGAGCTGCTGCACTCAGCCGAGAGGTTCAGCTGCCTGGAGCCCGCCCTCTACCCCAGGACAGAACGGGATTCTAGGATGTACATGGATGATGAAGGTAGTTTATCTTCTGACACTTCTATTTGTGCGTATACTTTGCAGTGGCTCATTAACGTTCTGCTCCATCAAGGCCTCCCTTCGCTGTGTCCAGCATGATGGTTGTCTGAACATACTTCACTCTGCTTGTCGGTGATGGACCCAGAACCGGTTCGGACATTACAAACTACTGATTATAGCCATCGCTGGGAATTGAACACAGGTTCGCTTGTTCATATCAAAGTACACTTACCATTGTCCCGCCACTAAACTCCATTTGTGAATACAGGTAGTCCTCTACTTACGATGGAGATGCGTTACGACGACCCCATCATATGTCAAAAATATTGTAAGTCGAAGATGGCTTAGCCTACCCAGGAGTCTTAAAGAATGGTGATAATTTACCAAAACAGAGCAATTTACAGTACCATACTGTATAAACGATATACTGTATGTATTTATTAATCACAAAACTGTATTGGACAGTAAAATGTAAAGTAAAAAAACAAGGTAAATTCTTAGCCTACCTATATGAACTGCAATTTAATAGAAAGTTGTATTCAAGTAACAATCCTATCAGGCATCACACAAGGCGGGAGATGCGTACATCCCAGCAGCGTCCCAACGTACAGCATCGTACCTCGTACGCTGCTGCGTTTGCCTGCCGTGCAAAATTTAAAATATTTAACAATTTTGTCGTATCGCCATCGTAACATCGAAATATCGTAAGTCGGACCATCGTAACTCGGACTATCTGTATAAATAACGGTAATGTAATATATATATACACAGTCAAATCATGATTACTTTCACTTCGTATATGTTGTCTGTTATTGGTTCATATAAACCTGCAGCCACTACTAAAGTCTAATCACATTGCAAAAGAAACCTATCTTGATTTTCACTGGTACCCCAAATCATGACAGTCCATCAAATCTCATTTCTTTAGAACTGCTTTTGGTTGTGTTTAGTTTGTTCTTCCCCCGCACCTCCGATTAGCACTGTTGGCTACCTACATACATTTACACTTGTAATCTTTGTGTATAAGGAGCCCCTGGTATTCAAGGTTTTCTTTCTGAACTCAGACTGCAGTGGGAATGTGGTAAAATTATATCTGGCCAGTGAAGTAATGGAAGGAACACTGGCAACCATAGCCTGACCTGCACAGAGCCCAGATTTTGAGGCTCTTTGGGCTTGAGTAGGATCTGAGATGGTCAAACATTGACCAATAAACTTGGCAGACTTTTGGCAGAATGCAGGGCATTTAGAACTATTTTACAATCCTACATTGTGACAATAAAACCCAGTAATTATCTGTAAAACGAATGGAGAACATACAAAACACTAGTGCATTGTGCAACTTGAATGAAAACACTATTTTAATTCAGAGTGGTTCTCCACTCAAAAGGACCATGGGATGGATAGTGCTCGTCTCCTACTTATAGCCCTGATCCATTGATGGAGATTCCTCATTCCTATAGTGGGAGTGAGCCTACTCAAACGACAGGCATTGTTGACTTTCCACAGAGGGGATGGTCGACTGAATTAACCCCTCTGTTAGATTTGACACCATAACAACAGGTGTCACCTTGCCGGACATCCGTGTCTGCCTGTAGTTGTCTCTAAATGTTTTTTGTTCGTTGCAACAAACACATTTTTTTCCTTTTCCTTATTGTCAGTTTTGTAAGATGTGGCAAAGTCACTTTAACCCACTGGTGAATGCAATCAGCAAGCGGTCAGTACTGCTGCTCTGCTGCCTTTTAAAGAACCCTTGACGTGCTTCGCGGCGAGCAATGCTGATTGCACACGCCCCGTCAACAGGCATGTCAGAGGGGTACAGCGCAGAGGAAGCGGCTCAGTCCGCAGCGCAGACTTCGGCTGGACTCAACGAGGAGGTGGACGGGCAGCAGACGGACACATGGGAGGAGAACGACGACCTTGGTGAAGGTGAACTCATAGGTGAGTCGCCGGCTGGGGTGAGGTGAGCCGGGTGATACCCGATCTCCAAAAATCCACGGCGCTGGTCTCGTCGAAAAGCAGTGCCGTGAATGATGGTGACAAGCAGTCTTTCCGGTTTTTGAAAAGAGTGTTTTTACAACGCTACAAGAAACCACTTTGGGCATGAAGTGGAACGTTTTCGCAGCAGATGTTGAGGTGGGTTTCATGAGAGGCAAGACCACTGAGCAGTAGCGCTGAGACTTTGGGTTCATATCTTTAAGTATTGGCCACCCAGGTTCAATCCAGGTTTTACACGTGAGTGCACAAAAACCTTTGTGTGAACTTCGGTGCAATACATAATGCAACATACCTCTTCTCTTGAGAATTAAACATCATAAACCTGATTGACGTGTTGTAAATGCTTTATGTAAAAATAATAAAATATTTGCACGAATAGGTCTAATTGAGTAACTTCACAAGCAGTTGTGTGACAACTTTTTCGCGTAGCATTACCGGCGCACGATGGCACACAGCTTGCTCCAGACGTGCAATGCGCCTCTGCATCTGCCTCTTGCTGCGCAGGTCCCGATGGTAGGGTAGCACCGGACGGAGTGGCGTCCCACAGCCACGCCCAAGCCGACCTGCAGGAGGACAGCGAGGCGCAGAGCTCCTCTGCGTGGGGGCTGGGCACCGTGAAGGCGGAGCAGGCCACGGAAGGTGCGTGTGTGTTCGCGGAGGGAAGGGGACTATTACTGGGCGTGTTAAAGATTCACTCGCCCCACCACGGTTCAGGATCACAGTTTGAAGAACCGATGTTTTTGGTGTGTAAGCATTCTTTATGCCATACGTCTCATTTGTACTGTCCGTACTGTTTGTCTCAGTTTTGTACAGTTAATGTTGCTGTGTAATGTGTACTTTGTATTGTGTTATATATATTTTTTTGTTTGTATTATCTTATTTACTGGACATCTGTGAAAAGGAGCTTCCATAGCTCTTCGGTTTCCTCCAGTATAAATCCATTTTCTTATTTTGATTATTGTTAGGTAATTTTTTTCTATTATTCTCTAAGTTAAATGTTCAATAACATATGCTTGAATGTCATGCTTTTTTACACGTGATTCAAAGCATGATTCGTATGCAATTTTAATTAATTAATATTTACATACCCTACATGTTACCTTTATCATATTTAGACCTTGTTGAAGTCAATGTTTGGAGGCATCTTGGCTTGACTCGGGGAATCTGTTTCCAATTCTGCAGATGCGCACATAAAGTGTGTGTGCTGTAGAAATAGCACGTTTACTTACACGGCGTTTGAACATAATGTACGCAGTGAACAAGCTGTAAGTGGATGTCAATATACCCATACTGAGAACAAAAAGAAAAGTTTTTTTAAATATTTATTTTTATTGAGGCAATGTGTGAGCCCGATACATCACGTTGTGTGACGCACACAAATAAAAACTTTTTCTTAAGTCAAAGGTGTATGGACTACCCATCTTCCAGCATGCGCTTTATCAGTTGTTTAGATAAGCGCAATGGTTTGTCACGGCTGCGGAAAGGTGTGGGCCCATTTCTGGAATCAACGCTGAATGATTTTACACGTGTGTTTTCCAGATGTGCGTTTTGTGAGCCCTTTAAAAACACACAAAACTTCTAGAATGGTGTTGGCTCTCACCCAAACTGCAGTGATTATTATTCTGGAGCAAACCACAGTGTAAACACTAGCATAATGAAGAATATTGGACTGAGACTGACAACCGGTCATAAGTTAACATTGAACTTCATGTCTTAACAACAATTTCAAACATCTTTGCAGCCGAGGTGAAGACACCAGTTTTGGATGAAGATGGAGTGGACCCAAGCCACGTGTGGAAGGATATTAAAGTGGAGAAGAGAGAAAAGTATTGCCACGGAGCAGGTAAAAGTGTGCTTTTATTATCGTCGCTTTCAAAAGAGTGAACAGTTTTGTAGAGGAACACTCCATTCACTAATGCAAAATATATTCAGCACAAAATTAGGCAATTCATTTAGCTTGGATTTATGTAAGATGTACATTTACAATAGGTCTTTATTCTTATGAAGGTTTATCCAAAATCACTATGCATAAAATGTAGTATTTAAATGCACTTATTGTTTATTTCCTAAAAAAAAAACCCCAGTGTTTTGATTATTTTCCCACCAATCTATTCCAATTGTGCTATCATGTCCTGAGATCTAGAATGTGTACGGAAATCACACAAAGCAGCACTGTGCCTTGTGTGTAGGAGAGCGGCCACAAAATACATTTTTCACCGGACTTCTCCCGAAGAATCCTTTAAAAGTCACCGTTTTATCCTTTACACAGGAGAGGTGGCCCATACACGGCAATAAACTCGCGTAGTGCGACAGTCAAACTCATTATTTAAATTCTCAGAGCTGAAATTCGGCCTAATTAATTGCAAGACCATGTTTTTTTATCTTTGTGTACAGTAATTGGTGATTGGCCTCTTACACCATTGACTCACTTTCACTTGAAAACTGGGTTTTAATTCTGGGTGCTGGTGGGATTTCAACTCAGAATCTCAGCGGTGCTAGCTTATCACTCTGACCGCGGCTACCCGGCCAACTCAGCATGTCCTGATTTAAACCGTAAACTGGTCTTTTGTAAGTGGAAGATAGCAGAGTGGGGGTTGTGAGCAGTGGACAGCTCTATGAACCTGGCGACCTTAGTCCAATTCCCAGCAATAGCTAACATTAGCCACGAGTGGTATCTGAACCAGTCTTGGGCCTCCCCCTTCACCAACCTGCACTGACCAGCATGGTGAGAAATAGATGGCAGTAGAGCAAGTGAGTCCGTGTACCCCCAATGGATTAACAAAATGGCACGAATTATAAATGACGAGAGTAAGATGCTTGCTAATGAGACGTTGTGTGGCGTTTCAGCCCGTCGAGGATGTGCGCGGGGAATTTTTTCTTTGCGAGGGTTTTAAAGTTTTGTTTTTCCACAGAATCTACTCCTGCTGGGGATGATGGTGAGGCAGCTGAGATGATGCACTGTGCCGACACGGAGGGCGACCCCACCCAGAACGAGTGGGGCCTTCCTGCGGACAGCAAGGGGCCGCACGGCGCCGAGGGTATGCTCCCAAGTTTATGCGGCCACCGACCCACGCGTGTCACACGTTACCTTGCAGCAGTGTGACCCATAAGGGGTCTTAACCTTCATTGGTGGTTGTAGTTTTATACGAGTGTGGTGGCCCACACCGTTTTTCTGCAGCGTATCGGAGGCAAGGGTCTGGATCGCGCGTAGTTTTTGAGATGTCAAATCTTGTGCACGGGAGATGGCGGCAGTGGCTTTTGTGTGTCGGTATATTCGAACCTCGGAAGTGGTAACTCGAGTTTTCTCTGGACGTCTTGTTTCATTGCACTCAAGGAAAAATGCTCATTCAAAAAGTGAATAGTATTTCTAACTCAGCGGTGAATTGGCAGGTCCTGCATATGTTTGACAACGTACCCGCAGCTTGTTACCAGAGACCCAAGTATCATTCAAACAGCCTGAACTTTGACAGGAGCCAAATCTATCACTAGGACCACCGAGGTACGTCACTGTGCTGTCGGCGCCACCGCTTCATTGGCGCCCACTTAACCCACTCGGCGGCTGTTTTCTCCGACCTCTTCTGCAGGCGAGTGGAGGGAGGATCCAGAAGAGGGCCTTTACCCCGTGGACACGAACGTTGTGCCGCACCAGCGGCCACCGAAGCACTCGCTGCAGCTATTCGGCGACTGGAGGGGTCACGACAGCCGAGCCTGGGTGCACGGAAAACAGGCGGCAGTGGTGGCGGCGGCGGCGACGGAGAGCCCGGGTGCGGCGCGGTCCTCGTTTGAGCACCAGCGGACCGTAGTGACAGGTGAGGACTCTAAAGGAAATGGTGCTGAGTGCAAGATCCCCAAAACGGCCGTCCAACTGAAAAGCAAAGGCGTGTCGGACAGAGAATTCAGGAGTCCTTCGCAACAGCAGCAGCATCATCACCTGGAGGGCTGGAATGTGCTGGCACACCGTAGCTTTGTCAAGCGATGGGGGGAGACGTGCGGCGAGCAGTCCCCGCGGGGGTGGATGGGGGATGGGAAAATGCGGCATGCGTGCGAGGTGTGCGGTGCCCTCTTCCGCAAGGCGTGCGAAGTGACGCGGCACCGGCGCATCCACACTGGGGAAAAGCCGTTTGCTTGTGAGAAGTGCGGAAGAAGATTCACGTGGTCCAACAGCCTCGCCCGGCATCGCAGGATCCATCGCTCGGCAGCCACCTACATGGACGATGCCGACCTCCCGTAGGGGCACACACTTATTTTTTTTTATTATGTCAGAAGACTGTAGAAGCCCTCGTCGCTGTAGGCCGGTGTCGTTACCGTTAAGAAAATTAATAAAAGCAAAGAGGACAACAATGGAAAACTTCCCGTGATGGATCGGACGCATGCAGCCACTGGCGTGCGTTTGCCAAGGTGCTGTTCCAATATCTACAATGATGGTGACACCGAAGAAGAGTCGTCATTTGCTGTAAAGATTTTACTTGTTTTTTTTGCCCAGAGTGCAAGATAACGTCCACACAAATTATTTCACCTGCTTAGGGAATGTCTGGCGCTCGACAGCCACCGACTTCATTAAACCTGCATCATTTGGCCAAACATGAGAAGCGACATAGTCTCAAATTGCTGTAGCTCTGTTAGTTTAAAAACCGAGACCATGAAGACTTCTTACAGAGGCAAATAAACATGAAGTCAAAGCTTGCTCTACTCCAAACCACCTTTGTAATTACAAGCATACTTTGACATTTGACCTATCCTAGCTGTCAATGGCTGAAGCTAGTGCTCTGCCCCAATGCTATTTGGCCACCTCTCCTGCATTTTGTCCAGGATTGCATTGCTGCCCAAGTGCATGTTCATTGACACAGTGCTCTGATGAAATTCGTAATCTTGGCAGGATGGCATTTTAATGTTAAGGTGGGTGGATAGAAAAAAAAACGATTATTAATAATGCTTCTTCAATATTTACTGCATGCTATAGTTTAAGAGAAATTTGGGGTATTGCCAAAGTCTGCCAAGGCTGTTAATTGGATGTTAAGTGAGACATATTACAAGTAGGATAGGTCAGTTATAAAAATGGTAAAAAAAATGTTATTTCAATAAATGCAAAGTTAATGGCAGTGAGACAGTTTTGTGTATCTGTAATTGTCAGTTTTATACTGGAAGAAAGAAATAATAAATGTGCACCAATAATTGGTTGCGTGTTAAATCGCTTCATTTTCTATAACACAACCAGAAAGCAAAGGCTGCATTGTATTTTGTAAAGGGGCAGGAAGATTGATAAGTTGTCTATAAAAAAAAGAAAGGGATTGTGCTTTGGAGCAGGGTTGAGCAGCAGTAGTGGACGAGTTTGCTTTTCTCGGTTTGCAGGTGTCACGAAGGAGGGGTCTGTTTCAAATTCCAGTCGGGCAAGCACACCCCAGTTCCCTCCGTTTGCCGCAGTGCACAGACTGAACGAAAAGGGCCATGTGTTTTCAAAGTGGAGGTACCACCGCTCCAATTTATCTGGCCTGGGCCGACCCCGGCAATCCGTGTCCCATACGATTACTCAGTCGCAACAGCAGGCCGGCGGCCCATCGGATATCCCTGGGTTCGGGATGCACTTTGAAATCGATGGCCCCCCTTCCGCTGACGTCGGCGGCGGCGTCGGCGGTACACAGGCGATCCAGGATGCCGTCGACAAGATGTGGCTGCACCTGCCGTCGGCCGAGACTGGCGAAAGCAAACCCTTCCAGTGCGGCGACTGCGGCCACCGCTTCCGCAACGTGATCTCGTTCCGAAGGCACCAGCGCACGCACACGGGAGTCAATCTGTACGCATGCGAGGACTGCGGCAAGAAGTTCTCGCTGTCGCATGACCTGACCCGCCACCGGCGCATCCACACGGGGGAGCGTCCCTTTTCCTGCAGGGACTGTGGCATGACCTTCCGGCTGAAGCAGCACTTGCGCAGGCACCAGAAAACGCACGAGGGCGAACTAGGAGGGTTCAGTCTAGACGGGCCCGGCTTTCACAACGTCCACTGCCCGCCGATCGAATGAGGCTCGGTGGGCACGACGACAATAGGGCCTTGCTCGCCCAAGTTGCTTGGCAGGTTTTTTTGTTTTTGTAATTGTGACAAATCCATGTTTGGGAGAGGGTTTCACTTATTTTGTTCTGTTTAAGTTTTTTTTCTTTGCCGTTGTAAATATTCTAGTATTGTAATGGATATGTGCTTAAGTTAAACGTTATCTACGTAATTGTTTGTAAATACACGGTAGTTAAGCTGCTGTTTAAAAAAATTATATTTTGACTTGTAAAATGCATGTTATTTGAAAGAATCTAAAAAAAATCTATTATACACCTTTCATAGAAAGAAAACAAATCTGTGGCTATATTTATGAAAAGATTTAAACGTAAAAGAAAAAATAAGAAAGCGTACATAATGCAAGATTCCAAACCAGAAATACGTTGACATTGCTGACTTGAGCATTTGACGAGGCCATCTGTATCGTTCATGTCCTTATGGAGAAATATTCTTGGTTTTTCAGCTTGTAGAAATGTGGACTCCTTCAACACTCGTGCGGACAATGCAGAAAAGCTGAAACATCCATTGCTTCCGAGCGAGAAGGCTTTCGTAGAGAATGTCGTTGGGCCCGAAAGTTGGCGATGGAACGCGTTGGGAGACGCCCGAGCGAACAGCGGCGAAGGGAGCAAGCGCGGAGTGGAAATCGCCGCCACCGCGGCCACCGCCGCTCCTGGATTCCCGCCGGCGCCACCCACCGAAGACGGTTTGAACGCACCGTTCCGCTGCGACCACTGCGGCCGCCTCTTCATGCACAAGCGCAGCCTGCGGATCCACGTGCGTAACCACACGGGCGAGCGCCCGTACGCCTGCGACTTCTGTGACCAGCGCTTCCTGCGCTCCGACAACCTGACGCGGCACCGGCGCATCCACACGGGCGAGCGGCCCTTCGGCTGCGAGCGCTGTGGCAAGCGCTTCTCCTGCTCGCACCACCTCACCCAGCACAGGAGGTCCTTCCAGCATTACTGAAGCTGCCACCGCCGCCGCCACTGCCACCACTGGTGTGCTTCGCCCATGCTACTGGCGTGCAACTGCCCAGAAAGAATCCGTCTCCGACTCCGAAATTAATTTATTTGCTGTCGCTTTACCACCCCGCGAACTTCCACACGCCGGAAGGACTTAGCAATGTTCCATGACGGACACATCTTCTCCTTGACTTTAGCGTCTCGATGATGATTATCAATCATGAATTTCCTCGCCAGTGGAAGGCGGTGCCGCAGATGAAGAGGAACTGTGGCATATGATACTTTTCTTCGTACCAAACACTACCTTTGTTATGGGATCATGAATACCGCAGCGAGTTTAGGGCATGGAGTCCTATGCTGCAGTCCATGGAAGGACGACAACTCGAATGACAACGCTTTTATACACTCGGTGTTCTTACTTGTATCTGGAGTGCAGTGTTGTGCCTATTATAATAATTAGTTAATGTACTGTGCTGTATCCAAAGTGATTAATTGCTCTTTTTGGAATATGTTAATATTACTAGTGTTATGAATAATTGTCCATTGCTGGTGGTAATGGTAAGTTAGAACATTTTGTTAGACTTTTATTTAAGTGTACAATTAGTGTTTTATATAGGAATGTGTAGAAATTTGTTCGTGGTCCTCACGGCCCACAGACATTTAAAGTTTTTTTTATACATGTACCTCGACACATTTTTTTGTTTTCCCCACTGAAGAACTTTGCCACGAGTTTTTGAAATTTGCATTTAACAATCAGTATAATGCACGTAAGACGCAACATTAACCGTGCGTTCCGTTTGGGATGTGATGTGTTTGGACGTTGGACGGTGGGTTCTAGCAAGTGTTGCTGCCGTAGTTAGCATGCGCTAGTGTGGAAGCGGATTTGGCTCAATAAATCTTGCAAGTGGGAAGGACGCCATACAACAGAGGGTGGTGTCTTGTGTTGCTCGCAGGCCAGTGGAATGCCCTGTGGGAGAGCTCACCCGCTCAGGCGAACGTCGGCTGTCCCCTGCCGAGCACCGATTCTGACCACACCGCCTACCAGGGCGCCATTCCGCACATTGAACGGTGCGTCCAGCACATCCCCGGCCCCGCGGCGGGCGGTGAGGCTGTGCGAATGCATTCGGCGGTGGCGCGCACCAAATCGCGCAGGTACGGCAGCGCGAGGGCACGAGCGTCCGCCGCTGCCTACGCCGTCATCGCCGCCGCCACCGGCGGCACCATGACGGCTCCGTTCACGTGCACCCTTTGCGGGCAGATGTTCGGCAAGAAGTACGCACTGCTGTCGCACCAGCGCAAGCACACTGGCGAGAAACCGTACGAGTGCTCCCAGTGCGGCAAGCGCTTCAGGGTGTCCAACAACCTGGCCCGGCACAAGCGCTCCCACACGGGCGAGAGGCCCTTCGCGTGCGAGCAGTGCGGCAAGCGCTTCGTCACGTCCGACAGCCTCGGCTACCACCAGCAGCTTCACATATCCAAGCGACTCTTGCACGGAGCTGCGCTGTGAAGGAGGAGAGCCCACGGGGTCAGCTCTGCGCTTAGGGGATTCTACCAGGGGTGGCTGAATACCCTTGATGCTTCACTCATTGGTGCCCATGGCTACTTGTGTAAATTGTGGAATATATAAATGGGTCTGGTTTTCCAAAGCTGGTAATGCTCCCAGTATTATGTAGATAATGGAGGTTGCCAGGATCATCTGTGCATGCGTGTGTGTTTTTGGTGGTGTGGTAGTGGCAGGCAGGCTCATGGCTGTGTGGCAACTGATAGTAGCAGCTTTGATCATCGCCTGGATGCCTGATGGCTCAGCCCAACACTCTGACCTGACTCCAGCTCGGGTCTTCCATGTGGGTCTCAACTCCATCAAGATCATACACTTGAGGGGACCTCTTATTTTTTTTTCCAAACGAAGAAAGATCCTTAGTCATTTTACCCAAGACTAAGCTATTGTGAGCAGATATCTGCTCCGTTAAGAAAGTGACTCGTCAACTTGAGCTGCAAGCAAGCCCAAGAAGCTGTCCTGTTTTAAGAGGTGCGGATGCAGGAGTTCGGCAAGGTCGGCTGCATCTGCCAGCTGCCTGTCACATCCACGCACATCACCAGGATTCTCCATGCACATTTCATCACGTACCGCAGTGCTTCCACGCATTCCAGTCGCATAGCCGGCACTATCGCTGGTGAACTTGGTACTGGAATATCAATACAGCGGTTGTATTGAATTGGCAATTTGTGCGGCGTGTGATGTACGGAATTTATATATACGGAGTGATTAATGCGGTGTTGGCTTTTACGTGATTTTGTGCTAATCGGTTGCCATTGACCACAAACGCCTCATGATCCGTGGCTGCCTGCGTTTCTCCGTGGACACTGATGGTAGTGAAAATAATGTTCTTTAAAAAAAGAAGCGCGTGTTTAACAAGGTTACTTGTCGCGCACATACAGTATATGCGATGTTTCGAGCGTGTTTGTGAAATGTATATATGAACTTTGAGGTTTGTGGAGTATGGAACAAGTGATTCCATAGGGATTATGGGTGGGAGGGGTCCATACCCACCCCCCCCGAATGGAATTCGATGCTCTTCCCCATTCAGAGCAGCACCCCAAATGTGAAGGCAGAGGTCACCAAGGACGACGCGCGGTTGATGCCATCGATTTCAAATGCCAGATCTCAAAACGGTTGCACGGTTCACCACCACCTGCTTGGAGGTGTGCACACCTCGAGTGGAATTTCGGTCATCATTCAAGGCCGCCCGTTAAAGGGAACCATCAATTGGAAGTGTTACCAGCACCAAGGCGTGCTCCTCACGTAGTTTTAAATGGAGGGTATAGATTTGGGTGCTCCCCCTTCCCGAAAATTAAGGCGGTAACGAGAGCCCCCTTACTCCCGCCTGTGTATTTGGTCCTGTCCCGAGTTGTGAATGAGACTCCCCATGTAAGAAAGACACTTGGTCCTGTGAGCAATGGATACAAATAATGAGGTTTGTGTACCACCTTGACTCGCATAAACTGCCGTGGCCTGCAGCACGGGGAAATGGAGACCGTCTGCTGAGAGGTCGCGTGGATTGTGTAACTTCCTGCCAAGAGTAACACAATTTACTCTTCTTTTGACCTGATTTATTACAATGCGGTAAAAACATCGGCTTCCTTATTTTGCCTTGTTTGTATTCTCTTGTTTTGTACTGGTTACCTTCTCCCCTTCCGTACCATTCGTCTCGTTTGTACCTTTTCATTTGTGTTGTTTTGTCTGCTGTCGCGTTGGTTGTTTCTCCCGTTTCTCATTTGTTACTGCCGGTACTCGACAATAGTTTGTACAATTTGCCGTGATGTGTCTAGATTGTACTTTGTGTCTATTGTTCAGCCTCATATATTACCCTTCTTTACAGTAAATTGCACTGCGTGCACTGCATGTTGTTTGCCCAATTTGTATTGCCACCTTTGAAGTATTCTATCGTGTAATGGCACTGTCTGGTGTGAACTGTCAGTCACTGATGTACAGTCATTTACAACCTGTCTCGGTGTGCCTCAATCTCGTTTCATCCACGAGGTTAACAGTCAACGGTCCAACTTTTACCTTCCGTCATGTCCCTGAGTAGTGGAATTGGTTTATTCTGCCTGGTGATCAATGGCCAGAATGTGTGTGCCCGGTGCATGACGTCAGATAACTCGGGGGGTGCAATTTGTCCAGTCTCATTCCTGCGAGGCACATTCAGAATCTTTATTTATACTAGAGGAATCCGACGATTAATAGGGCTATTAAGACTGCATTTTTTCCATATAACCATTACTTAATTGCATCATTCTTGCATCTGCCGATGCAGAGCTGCTGCTCCATGCAATTGTTTTATTGTGGATTGAATGTTTGTATTGCCTTGTTGATCGGGGTCCCTATCAAGATGCCAAATGCAGCAGTCAAGATGCTTGCTCGTCCTGCACTGGGAGAATACATCGCTCCAGTTCTTGCATCTTCGCATTGGCTCCCCGTCTCCAAACAAGTGGAAGTTAAGATCACGTTGCTTATATTTGAGGTATTTTTGAAAGCGAGCTCCAATTTATATTCAGCAGCTAATGCAACCGTGTGCCCCCTTCAAGATTTGTCGATGGTGCCCTTCTATGTATACCTCGGTCTTGGCTACTTTCTTGGGGTGGTCGGGCATTTAATGTGGAACTCCCGACTGGTGTCTCCTCAGGTTAGAGAATTCCCGTCCTGGTGACCCCCCCCCCCACTTGTGTAAATCGGCCTCTTGGACAGTGTTAGTACCAACTAAAAACATCTTTAGTTAGCTTAGTTTCTCTGGACCCTTATTCTGTCATCCGGCTGTTATCCGTGCCCTTTTCACCCATGGCACCTTGAGATATTGTGAAAGGTGCCTAAGAAGTGCAACTCATCATTGCAACAACTTCACCTGTGTTTCTTTAACGTGGGCTGCGAGAGGTGGGAGGGAATGGGTTTTCCCGAGGGTCTGCAGTTGTCACAGTATCCGCAACAGCGCTGAATATGCGCGCACATGGACGGTCGTTATTGCTAACGTACGGCAACGTTAAACATGCGTGATACTTTTTTTTATTGTTTTAATGTTTAATAAACAAAAGTGGATTGAGTCGTCTGTTTGGTGGCAAGTGAAAGTAAAAAATACATTCTCTTTGGTTTTTTCGGTAGAGTCACGTAGGTATAATGATGTATTTTCTACCTACGTGACTTTACCGAAAGAACCAAAGAGGTATGGATTCCTGCAGTCACGAAAGCTTAAAATCAAGATTAATAAAATATTAAAAAATACATTGCCTCTTGTGGACGGGGCTATACCAATAACTGCCATAAAAGCGAAAATCTCGCCAACCTTTTCGGAAATTACCCTCCATAAGGAACATTTAATGTGCTATCTTATGAATTTCAAGGTTTATTTTTTTTTTCTTTAGATGTGTGTATGTGCACTAAAATTGCCAACACAGCATCACTAAATAATTCGTGTAAACAGTGTACACGGGGCTGATGGAGGAAGGGAGGGGGCTGCCAGCTTGCCAAGGGTCAGAAGTGCGGAGGTCTGAGCAGACCCCGCAGAGGCATCTGGCTGCTTCAGGGGCACTTCTTGGGTTGGACGCATCGGGGGAGAAGGGTCGGGTCACCGCGCTCCAGCCTTGCCTATGACATTTACTTGTATACATGGGGTAGCCGCTTCTGTCTTCCGGCGAGGCAATTCAAATTTAGCTTTAAAAAAAAATCCCATTGCATGCAATCGGCCCAGCCAACAGGACAAAGCAGGTTGCGTGTTCCACATTGCCGGCCTTCAGAGGTGCTGCTCGCTAACAGCACTTGCCCCAACAGCCTGTTCAGGCTATCCGGGGGGATCTTTATCTTTGTGGGTGCTTCCCTTCCAATATTTCTGGGCAACGTAGAAGAGTAACCAATAGCAACCCCATTCAGGAGCTCTCTAGCGCTCCCTCGATGTATGTACAATGTTGAACTTCTTTTGCACCGTACGTAGCCAACCGTGCTAGTCGAGAGGGAGCCCCTTGCGCCACTAGTGCGGGGCCCACGTGGCTGCAGGGGCGCTGCGCCTTTACCTTTGTAGCGCCTGCGGGACGCAAGCTCAAATGTGAGCCAATCAGTGCTGAGAGATCCCGACCAATCGGCGCCGATAGATGCCGGCCAATCGGCGCCGAGAGATCTTGGCCAATCGGCGCCGAGAGACGTCGGCCAATCGGTGCCGAGAGACGCCGACCAATCGGCGCCGAGAGATCTTGGCCAATCGGCGACGAGAGACGCCGGCCAATCGGCGCCGAGAGATCTTGGCCAATCGGTGCCGAGATACGCCGGCCAATCGGCGCCCGTGTTGACTCGGCAAAGCTCGTCACTAGGTAATGGCGGCCGCGCTCAACGTCTGCGCTGGGATGTAACAGCAGCTGCTGCTGTTTGCCAGGTAACTCCCGACCAACACAACGCCATTTACGTGAATAGTTTGTTTTTAAAACACTACTTCTTCACTTCAGACATTGGCTTTTCAGCAGTGCTCGATGGTTTCATTGTAGCCAACGGGCCGGCTCTCGGCCTACCCCTCATCCACGCACCCCCGGCCCTTGTCTGATGGCACTGCCGGGGCTGAGCGCGGGCCCCTGGCAGGGAAACTGAGCCCGGAGATGGAGAGGCCGGGGCGCTCGCCGACTTGAAAAGCGAATGCCACTGAACTCGCGCTGCTCGCAAATTGCCACCGAACCGATAATTGTTTTTTTACCCTTCTATCTGGCAACAAAACTGACACATTTTTTTACAAGCAGTCATGTTTGCATTGACCACAATACCTGCGGTCGGAATGCAAACAAAAAACACAACTCTGATAATGAAAAAAGGTGTCAGTTTTGTTGCCAGATAAAAGGGTAAAAAAACAATTATCATGTCTTCCTACTGGCAAAGGAGGTTCCAATGGTGCCACCGAACCGTGGACGGGTTCCCACTCGAGTTGCTGGCGTGTGATCGGCGGCACGGATCGAAGCCGCGAGTGGCTGCGGTGCCTCTTGGGCAGAGGTCGCAAACGGGTTTTGATTCCTTACCCGTACCCGGCCGCACCAGGGTCGCAAACCGGTACCCGTAACCCGGCCGTACCCTACCCGTACCCAGGCAGGGTACGGGTAGGGTACGGCCGGGTTACGGGTACCGGTTTGCGGGTACCGGTCTGCCTGGGTACGGGTAGGGTACGGGTATCGGGTACCTGATTGCGACCTCTGGGATGAAGCCACGTTGCAGGCGCGGGTGGGTTGATTCTAGGATCTTGAATTGTGAGAAGAGACGACGTTGGGAAATGAGTGACAAACGGTGACTCACCAGTGACTCACGGCCTACCCGTACCCGGCCGCACCAGGGTCGCAAACGGGTATCAGGTAGGGTGCGGGTATCGGGTACCCGGTTGCGACCTCTGCTCTGGGGCCCTCCACGCCGTGGCGTCGTGGTTTTGTTGCGGCCCATTTACGACTTTGTTCGTTCAGCTCGTCTCGTGTGGCCGCTTTGTCTCGGCGTCGCTTGTACTTAGACTGTGTGTGCTGTCTGGTGTGTCCTCTGTGCAGTCCGTGTACATTGTATCGCCTCGTTTGTGTTCTGTGCATAGACGCTATATCTACTCGCTTACCGTGCTATTTTATTTTGACAAAAGTGTCCCATTGCGTATATTCAGTCAATCTCGCCTGTTCTGTCTTCATCGTCTGTTCTATTTCGTATGTATGTTGAACTTCTTTCGCACCTTACGTTGCCAACCGTGTTCGTCGGAGGTGCACTTGACATTCGGTGTGTTCCGTCTGTTTCGCCCGGTACGTTGTTATCGTCTCCACGTCAATGTCTTCGCTGTCCTGTCTGCGTACTTTGTGCCTCGCTGTCTTGTTCCGGCTGTCCGTCTCGTCCGCTATGTCTGCGGTATGCACTGTCTTCATACAACGTCTCTTCCTGGCCTATCTGCTCCGTTTGTGCTGTCTACTTTGTCCCAGTACAGCAATGCATTTCTCAAGTTCGGTTTTTATTGTGTTCCATTAAGCGTGTAAGTTCATCGGTGTGGTGGATCCCCAGTTTCGCGATACGTGCATCAAAATGTCGCGACTTGAATATGCATGGCGACTAACGCGCACGCAATGCGATAAGTATTTATTCCTTTTCGGCTCATCGTCGCAATGAACGAAACAGAACAAACAATGGAGAATAAACAGTCGTGATGAGACAAAGCAAACAAGAGATAGGACAAAACAGTACGATCTAAACAGAGCAAACGAGACGCATTGAACAAACAAAATGAAACAAATTAGACAAATAACTGATAGCGTAATACGAAGCGAGGCAGACCCGAAACTACAAATTCGAGTGCAGATGACAGACATCACAAGAGACACTGCAACTAAGACAAATAACGAGTCTCTAATTATAAGCAAGGTTCAGCAGCACAAAGGAGACCTACAGTGCGGACTAAACAGAGTGAAGACCGCACAATACGAGTGAGACGGTGCAGGTGAGGTCACCGAGATCAAAGCACAATATAGGAACCACTGGAACACATCTCCGCTGTTTCACTAGAACCTCGGTGGAACCCGCATGGCGGTCAAACCACTCCCAAGCCCTCAATGTCAGGAGTTTGATGCTCATCGCCTGTTCAGGAACGAATTAATATACGTCCCTCGTCGCAGTGAGATAATTTATTCAAATTAAGGTAATCTAAATTGAATTGGCGCTGATACGTCACGCGAGACGTCTTTACCATTCATCAGACACGTGCAGCGTTAAGTCTTTTTTTGTATTGAATGGAGAAGATTGTAAAATCTTGAAAGGTGACTGGTGGATCATGAGCACGTGTTTTGGTAAACATTGGTGTAGCCTCTGTTGCTCTGTGGTAGTTTGGTTGAGTGGGAACCCAGCCATAACAGTGCTAGGCTGTCTGACCTCACAAAGTTTTTTGGGCAATTCCATGAACTTTGGAGTAATCTTTATCATGGGACGCTAAACACACACACACTTTATTATGTCGCCGGCTTGTTTCAAAGTGCATTATTCAGTTTCACTGGCGCGTAGCCATTTATATGATGGTTTCTGTGGCATCAGCTCGAGGAATGTTCTGGTCAAGTATTTTCTGGACGGAAAACTGCGAGAAGAGGGACCCCACACAGCCGCTGTGATTTGATGCAGTGTTGCCTGCGTTACTCTGAAACAGAAGTCATCACATCGCATGCACGCTATCATACGGCAAGTGCCCCGTCTGTTGTACGTAAAACAAAGAGTGTTTGTAGTAAAGAGTTCTGAAAGGTCTAAAGGACAAATGCTGACGTTACATTTTTTGCGCTCTGACACAGTGGTTCTCTGTGCAGAGTACGAATGTGCATTCACCATGCTCGCTGCTGTCGGTTCCATTCATTGTGGGTTTTTTGGCATCCGCACCCAGCGCAGTCTCATGGAGCATTTATAATTAGTGCTTCAACGTCTTCTCAGAAAAGAAAATGACAAAATTATTTTATAATTAATCTCTTTCTTTGGACATTGGCATGATCATCACATCAGGTTTTGCAAACTGTTTCATCATCAGGTTGGAATCGCCACGGCAAATCGACAAGAGAACGGTGTTATTACGTGATTATGGCGTAGACCATTCATGTGTTGACCGTGTATTTCATGGACACGCAGGCCTGCAGTGTGAACCGAATTTCCAGCAATGGCGGCGGTGGCGGCGGCCGCAGTGGTGTCCCACATCAACCCGCGCCAGGACTTCCCGGCGTGGCTGGCCGCTCACGGCGTGAGCCTCAGCGTGGCCGAGGCCGTGGACCGGGAGCTGGGCATCGGCGACTACGAGGCCTTCCTGGCGTGCGCCGAGCAGCCCCACGTCAGGGCCGAGATGTTCGCCGCCGCCAGGGAGCGGCTGCCCTTCGCCTTCTACGCCGTGCTGCGCCGCCTCACCGAGGCCTCGTCCCCCAAGGGCCATGACGGGGCCGGCGGCGGCCTCCAGGCCGCCGGCAACGCGGCGGCGTTCCAGCCGTTCCTGAGCGGCCTCCTGGACGCCATCGTCCTCATGCTCAACAGCCTGAGCCAGGAGCTGCTGCACTCGGCCGAGAGGTTCAGCTGCCTGGAGCCCGCCCTCTACCCCGTGGTGCCGCTGGACGATGGCGAGGGAGAGCACGTCCCGTACCCGGGCACAGGTGGACGCCGCTTTACACTCTTCTTTGTTGGCGCTGTAGAGACTGTGAGCGGATAAAAGAGAAAACGTGCATCGTGAGGAGTGTCGAAAGCGAGAGTTCTTCATGGAATCTTGGTCTCGTGACGTGACGCCGGTAGCAGTCGGTTCAGTGCTGTACGTATCGTCACAGTCGTGGATCGAGTGACACTCGCCTTGGTGCTGCACCATTTCTCCTGTGTAGACTTGGCTGGAGGCATTCGTGAACCTCAAACTCAATTATAATTGAAGTGTGTCATGGAAAATCTTGATCAAATATTATATTTAAGATGACCTATGTTAGTTATCATCATTGAAATTATTCACAATGACCCCTAGTTTATATAATAATGTTTCCATATTTTGCCACACAAGGAACTTAATAAATACACTTTTTTGTTTATCCACTTAATCTGCCTCTGAATAAAAGTATACTGCCTGGGCTATGAGAGTGAATTATGACGTTTTTTTCCAGTACTCCCATCAAATGTGGATAGATATGAACTTTGCAACTCCAGCAGTCTAAAATTCGTGGCAACAGTAGCCGATTCGATTTGGATTTATTGATTTACTATTTGCTGGACCTTTTGATTTTGCATAGAAGAATGGTGGAATGTGGCAGCAGTTTGGGGGATGCCTTCATCCAGAAGTGAATTGACCCCAGACGACGACGATGATGATGATGATGATGGAGAACTTGCCCTCTCTGGTGCCCTGCAGTTGTCAACGTGGCCGACGATTACGAAGCGGTGGTGGTGGACTCGTGCGTGACGGAGGAAGCTCAGGACGTGGCTGACGAGGAGGAAGAGCCACTAGTGGAACCAGGTGACGTGCAATCCTGTCGGGATTCCGGGGCGGCATTTTCTGTTGCATTTGTTCATGTCTTGTCGTGCATAGGGGCTGTCACTCGGTCATAGATCTCTCGATAATTGTTTTCGGAATCCATTCTCGACTTGTGTTGCTCAACCATTGTCGGCTGGAAGAGGAGGGCCAGACTAAGTGCGAGCATGTTGGTGGGGAGCGGCGGTGCAACGGTTAGCGCGCTGTGCTACGAAACCGGCGACCCAAGTTCGATTTCCGCTCATGGCCATCGCCAGTGACGATTATCTGAATCGATTCTGGGCCTGCCCTAGGTTGACTCGGCCTCAAATTAGAACCTGGTGCGGTGTGTAAAATCATCGCCACTGAGGAGACAAAAGGTGGCCGGGCGTGGTGCTGGCCACCTCCCCTCTCGTGTGCCGTGCCGTCTTTCACAGGTGCTACTCGCTAACAGCACTTGACCCTACAGTCTGTTAAGGCTACACGGGGGATCTTTGTTCTTTGTTCTCCCCGCAGGCGATGGCTCCGCCATGGACATTGTCCCGCATCCCGGCGGGGACGACAGTTCGGGCTGCATGGCGTGGAGGGGAGCTGCCATCAAGTTGGAGCACAACTCCGAAGGTGTCTGGCTCTTGGTCACACACCTCTCTCGTCACTTTGGGTCAAATCAAAGTGGTTTTAAACCAATACGTTTCGCTACAGGTCGCCTACAGCATTGAATGCTGAATCCTCACTGCTGTTCCTTTATTGGGATACATACGTTCGTACATACATGTGAACTGTATAGCAGTTGAGAGCCTCTTGTGCAAGTGAGATCTGGGTTGGAAAGTATGGTGGAACATGTGTCAGCACAGCAAAATAAGCAACACGACCTTAAGCATCAATAGATAAGAGAAAAACAGCGATGTGTGAATAATTAATGATAATCATGCCTCCTGCACCTGTGATGGGGACTCCATTCTCTATATTTCTTCAATTGGACTGACTATTATGCCATCATCATCATCCTTTGCCATGTAGCCTCCTACCCTCTCACCCCAAAAACATTTCTTCTGCTGAGATGTGATTCCTTTTGGATGCTTTAATTATATCCAATTTTTATTGCAACAACAATCACACAACAAAGGTTCAGCTATGTATTCCACCGAAAGATTTTGCAAAAAGTCGAGTGGTCTCATAACTGCAGCCCCCCACTCCAAAGCCACCAAGCTCATGTAACAGGCGAGAGTCGCAATGATGTCCGTGCGCGATAGTGATCTCCGCTTGTAATAAAATAACGATCCTCTGGCTACATCTATTTTTGTGTCGTCTTTAGCTTCGACGAAAGTGCCACTGGCGGGAGCGGATGAGCCCCGGCAGGAGCCGCTGCCAATCGCAGTTTACGCTGCCAGTTGCGTGAGCACGAAAGAGCTGCTGGCGGAAGTGAAGCTGGAGAAGGATGAGTTCCTGAGAGGTTTGTGACATATATATTGCAAGTTTATCCCAAAACCCCGCAAATCCACAAGGGGCAAATCCAGATGCACGATAGGTAGAAAATGCCACCGCTGCAGTTGAACGGGAAAACTCCTCCGATGCGTGGCCCCAACTGGCATTGAGAGCGGTAAGCTCCGCTGGCCACGCAGGCCTCACTTTAGCCGTCCGTGTCGCGAGTCGAAAAACTCGCCTCGCAGCTTTTGGCCTGCGTTGCGTCTTCTCAGACGACAGGGTCGGGTGCCTGGACCAGCGAGAAAACGTGTTCGATGACGGGGAGCGAGGAGATGGAGCCGAGCCCGACGACTGGAACCTGAGTGTGGAGGCGGGGGTCGTCGTGCACAGCGGTGAGTGAGAGCCGTGGCATCTCACGCCCTGCTTAGCGCTGCTGCTGCACCTCCGTTCGCGCGTACGGCTGACGAAAACGCGGTGTAGTTTAACAAGGTGGAAGGCCATTGAGAAAGCACTGTTCAATGGAGGTTGGACAACATACAATTGAAACGCCTAGAATGATACCGTACGTGTACTTTTAACGATTTAAGATAGCGGGGATGCAACATTCCGTTTGATAACTTCAAACTCCTCAATTATAATGCTTGGTGGTACATTTTTAGTGAAGTCTGTGTGACGATGTGTCGAGCAGGAATTCTAAATCACCAACAACACAGCGTTTGTGAGAGCCGTGATTAAGCGTCTACCCTCCTGTGTTGCTTCCACTACCATCGCTGCGTATGCGTAACGTTTATCCTGCCCCCCCCCCCCATTTGCGTGAGCAGTCGAAATCGGTTCGTCGGACAGCAGGAATTTCATCGGCATGAGCGCCGATTTGGAGATGCCGCACCAGACCGGGGAGCCACGTGAGCAGCCGTTCCACCGCGCCAGCCCGGCACCGACCGGCCTGGGGAGGGACAGCGGCTGGGTTCGACGGGGCAGCGTGACGCTCGCGGGAGCGGCGGCGGCGGCGGGACAAGGAGGCAGAGTCGGGGGGGCAGGGACCAGGTCGGCCGGGAGTGTGTACGCGCTGGGAGCCAGGGGCCACTGCCACATGGGGGCGGCGGGGGTGGCGCCCGACCGCCTGGGCGAGCAGCTGCAGCTGTCCCCGGACTCCAGGGGCTTCCAGCCACGTGCGGGAGGCGGAGCAGCCGCGGACCAACGCATAGCAGGTGAGAGGCGCCTGAAACGGATACGCTCGCGCACACGCTCGCGCTCATGCTTACGGCCGAGTGTGCACGTATGCGCACTTGGGCACACGCTCGCTTACGCGCACCTGCATGGTCACTCTCACACGCAATCTCCAGTACGTAACCATGCATGTACGCATGCAATGATCATGCATGATCACTCCGGTACACGCCTGCTTGCACACGTAGCACTCTCCTCGACAGCATTGATGCCTGGGCTGTAACTTTGATCGTTCTCTTCTTGGATGGAACTTTCGTTTCCTCCACATGTGCAGGAAATGCTCCAGAAAGAAATTATCCAAACATTCCAAAATGAAAGAGTTGAGTCAGGGAGGTTTTCTGGGTTGAAGATTTTAAATCAACACCAGATTGTACAGCTCCAGCTGCTAGTCCATTACCACTCGGGATTTCTGGATCACCAACGGAACTGTACAATGGTCACAGCAGACTGCTAATATGACAAAAAGCATTGAAATTTTCTAACTTGAATTTTCTAGCTCTTATGCTCACGGCGTTTTGATGGCTTTGCGCCGTTGCGGTGTTCTGCTCGTGTTCTCTGCAGCCTGCCTCGCCGGGCAGGGTCCCGTGCTAAAGCTCTACGTGTTTAAATTTAAACAGGTGTCTGGAGTGGCAGGCTGTCTGGAGGTTATAAACCCACAGAGCAGACGTGGACTGACGCGCACGACCGCTGCGAGGACCAGGCTAGCGTTACAGATCTCGCCGCCACCCGCCACGCGCAGCTCCCCGGGAAGGCCCGTAGCGACCCGCAGCCGGGCGCAAGCGGCCAATTGGGCGGCGGTAGCTGGCGCTGGCCGGGGACCACGAGGTCCGAGCGCCACCGCCGCTTGGGAGAGACGGGAGGCGGCGGTGGCGGCGGCGGCGGCGGCGAGCCGTTTGAGATCCTCCCGGACGCCGAGGGGCAGAGCGCGGTGGCGCGTGGCTACCAGTGCATGGAGTGCGACGCGTGGTTTCACTACCAGCACTGCCTGCACAAGCACCAGAGGACACACACGGGCGAGAAGCCCTTCATGTGCGAGGAGTGCGGTCGCAGGTTCGCGCAGTCCAGCAACCTGCTGCAGCACAAGAAGACTCACACGGACTCGAAGCCTTACGTGTGCGACCTCTGCGGGAAGAGGTTTTCCCGGTCGTTCAACATGGCACGGCACAAGAGCCTGCACAAGCGGCAGCGGCTCTAGCGTTGCTACGCGGGCCCCCCCTCCACCCCCCTCCCTCGCAGCTCAGCAGCCCCTGTGCTCGGTGAACGGCGCGGAATAAAAATGTCAAAAGCGGAAGGAAAAACGTTTGTTTATTTTTTTTCTTTGTTGTTCGCAGGACACAGGAGGGAAGATTGTAAAAGGGATAAGTGTGCCTTCCCAGGAGTCAATCAGGACAATGTAACTCTGATAAACTATTTCAGAAATGGGAGGGGTCTCATAGATCACGGGGCAACGCCCCTGGCCTTTGCCGGCACGGCGGGGGTGAGCGCGGCGAGCGCCGCCCGGCAGTGCCGCGTGGACGGCTTGCACCCAGAGCCCGTCGGCGCGCGGGCCCACTGCGTCGCCCGCCTGCACCCGAGCTCAGCGCAGCTGCAGCTGCCGTGCCGCATCGCCGTGGAGAAGCCCTACCAGTGCCGCGTGTGCGGCCAGAAGTTCCGGCACCTGCAGTACTTCCGCAAGCACGAGCGCACGCACGCTGGCGAGGTGCTGTTCACGTGCGAGGAGTGCGGCAAGGTGTTCCTGCAGTCGGTCGACCTCATCCGCCACCGGCGCATTCACACGGGCGAGAAGCCCTTCGTGTGCGTCGAGTGCGGCATGACCTTCCGCCTCAAGCACCACCTGCTGGGTCACCAGCAGAGGCACGTCCGCGAGAAGGAGCGGGAGTTGGACGTGGTCATGCTGATGCCCCCGCCCGATGCCGCCGCCACCGAATGAAACCCCCCCCACCCACCCCGGTGCATGCTGGGTGACGCCATTTGGAAACGCGTCATCTGGAAACTTGGGTGTCGAGGTGTGCCGGTTCTGAGCGTGTGTGGGTTTGTTGCTGGATTTCGTTTCACCATCAGAGACGGGGATTCCCTTGTTCATTTGTTGGTTTTGACGCAAGGTTGTCCTGGAGCTGCTCGCGAGGTCAAATAAAGGGAATAGGGGCGAGGGGCTCCGCGTGGATAATTTGCCACGGGAGTTTCCAATTTTGCGTCTTCGTGAGAGTCATGGGATTCATTTGTAGGTGTCCCGACCCATGGTTGCGTGTTGGGGAGTTGTGTGAAGAGAGCAGTCCCACCCACGGAGCAATGTGGCTTGGGGGACTCGTGTAAACATTTTGCAAAAGTCCTAAGGCTGCGATTGTCGTAAGATCCTAAATGACGTTTGCAATTTTTAAGTTACAAAGACCTGCCGAGATGGCAACGCCCGGGTCGCGTGAGCACGGCTGCTTGCTCAGGGACGATGTTCTGTCTGCCCCACTGCTCCAGCCAACAATCTGGCGCACCATGGCCGCTGGGACGTCACAAACACGTGCCCTTCAAGTGGTCTGCCGCCAAGATGAGTTATTACGAGAGAATCATGAGTAATGTTGACATTGTCATTAACTATGTCACATTGGTTATAAGTTGACTTTTGACTGAGCAAAATCTTCGGCTTGGTAAAGTATTCGCTGACAATCGACTTAATAGTGAGTGGTCCTGTCCACCTGTAACTTTGATCCCAACTTAAGAGTGCTTCTAAGCACTCTTAAGTTGGGATTGTCAGCGAGTTGCGCAACATCTGAGCTTATTTAAATAATTGGTGAAGTTGCTGGGTTCCCGGGCCCCTGGTTATAACAGCTGTTGTGAGGAATCCGGCGGAAGGACGTGATGGCGAGGTGTGACTGCTGTACATGGCACCGACTTTTGGTCTTTTGACATTGCTGTGGCGTTGGGCAAAAGTGCAGTGCATCACTGGACATTGATAGATACTGTAAACTCTTTGCCATTGATGCTGGGGTTTGAAGTTGCTCTTATGTACTGTGAGGTTTTGGGTAATTTTTAGCTGTGCTGTCATTTGCTTATAAACGCTGACGATGAAACCGTGTGTGTGTTGCAATAAATGCTGCATAATTTGGTTTGGTACAAGTAAACTTAAATCTGATTCAACATTCTCGTGGTCGTGTCTAAGCACCCCTGCCTTCACCGACCTCTGTGTGGTCCAACAACCCCCACGATCTGTGACGGCGTGGGGATGCCATCATCCAGCTGTGGATTGACAGAAGGGCCGTCTTGCACAAAAGTGCAATACAGTCATGCCTCTGTTAAGTGACATCTGTTAACGGTTTTCGGTTAACGTTTCACCTCGTGTTTCGACGTTACCATTCTGACTCACGGTCACGTGATGACGATGTGCACGCGGTGGCGCCAATTTCGGCCAATCTGAGTGCTCGAAAGCCAGGCTGAGCCGTGACCTCGGCCAATCAGCGACGCCCATTTGAGCCGTTTCAACCTTGACGACCTTAGATCTTAAGTTTTGGTGACTACAATGTTCCATCCTCTTTAGTTCTTTCAGTACAGTAATTTGCTTCTTGCTGTGGTTGTCCCACCTGATGACGGAAGCCTGTGTTGCTTCCGAAACGTCGTGATTAAATTTATTTTTGATTATTTATTTTATTTTATATCGACTACTACCTTCGTTTATATTCTACGTTTTGTTTTGACAGTGGAAAACAGCTCTCTCCAGTGCAGACTCGGCGATTTTTTTTTTTACTTATTTGTCAGCTTAGAAGTGAATTAGATTTCGGTTCACAGTTTTCATGTAACAGATGAAAAACGTTAAGAGGGAATACTGTACTATATTTGGTGTGGATCCACAGACCCACCAGAACAACCGATGATTGTGTTGCCTCATCAAACTCGAGGGCCAGGCGGGTGTTCTCTACTGCATACTCAAATGAAAATGTTATACCGCTTTTTCACCGCCACGATACCCACGCAGCACACCCGAAACGCACACAGTGCGAGCTGTGCCCAGCGTCTTACTCAACGTTCGCTTTATTTACAGCCGTCAACAAGCGTTGACCCGTCCACCGCCACCGTCTCTCGTGTGCCTGAATGAGGCATGGTGGAGAGGCGTGATGATGCACCACCAACCACCACGAATCGTGGCCGTGATTCCATCAATTTATTGGCGAATGTAGCCGAGGCCACAACAACTTTATATACGAATCACGGCTTGTTCCGCATGCAACTTTGATGTACCGGGAGCTTAGAAGCGATCGGTATTAATCGAGGGCAGTGGTGCATCATGAGAACGCCTCCAGCGTGCTCGTCAAAGACAGACCGACTCGACCGCGAGGTTTTGAATGCGTGAGTCTTTCTCTCTGCGTTCATTACATTCTGCTTAGACAACAAAAACAACGGTCACTTAATCAGGGCTGGACGTTCTAGCGATTAAGATTGGCGTTGCAGGTATAGATGTGCGGGGGGAGGTAAGCCGTAAACAAGATCTATGGTCGTCGCTGCAGGTGTATCAACAGGGATGCGATACATTCAATGACGATAACTTTAAACAAATCACCATAACCGCGTTCGATAATGAATAGCTCCAGGCGCGGCGTCGCTAGTTTAGACAAACACCGCCGCGGCCAGCTGATCGCAGCGACCGCGAGGGTGTCTCGGAACGCGAGGGGACATCGAGCCGTGGAATGGAGAGAGATGCCGAGGGATGGCGACACCGCGCCTGCTCATTGCAAGTGCTCGCAAGGAATTTGTTTTTAAACGGAGCCACGGAATCACTGGCAGGGAATATTTATGAAGTTCAAAAGGCCTCGACCCTGGGCGAAAGTCGCGATGCCGATCTCGTTCCGCAGGACGCTTTCCGAGCACGTGTACCAACACACCTTCGTTTGACCTCGGCCCATCATCAACAGCTGACAGGTCTGGTAGTTAAAGTCGAACTCGCACACGCCGTTATCAGTTTCCCCCCGGACTGAGGACAAAAATGTCCTCAATCGGCGTCACGACCACGAGACGAAAACAGTTTTGAGTGCTCGCGCAGAGCCGCGGCGTCACATGACCCCACACGGGAGCGCGGCCCTTTGGTAAGGGGACATCGCAGCAACTCAAAGCTCCTACAATCAGTTTCCCTCATTCACGATGCTTCTTGCATGGCCAAATGACGCGAAATGCCGCATGCGGTGGTGGGTTGGGGGTGGGGTAGTTTTTGCGGTCACTGGTGTCCGGGCTGATCTCAACTCGGTGCGCACTTGGAAAACCCCAGTTGTGATCCTGGACAGCCGATACCCCCCCCACACACACCCCTCCCATTAGCACGGTTGGCTACGTACGGTGCGAACAAAGTTCACCGTACACACCCAGAATGAAACCCGGACCCTCGGTGGTTGCCGCCCGTGCTCTTGACCTCTGGGCCACGCGGCCCAAAGGTCACGAGCGTCGCACTTTCAGTCAGCGGGCCTCCAAACCATCGGTGACATCGATCCAGAGGTAGCAACCGGGTACCCGATACCCGTACCCTACCCAATACCGGGCTACGGGTACCCGTTTGCGACCCTGGTGCGGCCGGGTACGGGTAGGCCGTGAGTCACTGGTGAGTCACCGTTTATCACTCATTTGCGACCCTGGTGCGGCCAGGTACGGGTAAGGAATCAAAACCCGTTTGCAACCTCTGCATCGATCCCGGTCCAGCTTTGTCAAGTTCCCGGTTTAACGGCGGACGAGGTCACACTCTACGCAATCCACACGCGCGTTTGGTATCTGGTGTTCAGGAAAATGTTAAGTATATTCTTTGGGTCTTTCGGTAAAGTCACGTAGATAGGTTCAAAGAAAATAACAATTTGTAAAGTTTGGTCGTCGAGAAAATGCTGGGGCCATTTACCTTTGTCATGGACAACGTGATGTTGAAGGCCACGACTGCTCGATCTCAAACCCCAGTGACCAGTTCTGTAAAACGACCCACGTGTTGGTTAAAGCTTTGCTTCGGTCTTTCCATACAAGCGGCTACTCGGGTACACATTCTTGGAAATGCCGTTATTTTGTTATTATTGTAACAGGCTGCTGCTGCTGCTGTAACACAGCTGCACTGAGATGGCGTGATGCGGTGTAAAGTACGCTCGACGAGTTTCTAACGCGAGTCAACAAATGGCAAAAAAACTGGTAAAAATGCATGAGGCACTGTTTTAAACCAAAACATTCACATTCTTCACGTGCACAGCGAGCAGCAGTTAGCACTATAAAAATACAACTCCGAGGACATGTCTGGCACAACAACAACAATGCTTGCATATACCTATTAATTTTGATTTTTTCTTAAATTAACATTCCATTCTTCAATTGTTTATTTCTGCTTCAGATGTGCAAACACATACCGCACGGACGTAACGATTCAATTACACGCAAGTTCTTATCGCTGGGGGGGGGGGGGGCGGTTTACGCGCTTTTGCCGACGCAACGTTTCCGTCGGAGGAGATCCACCCACCAAGGTCGGAGCCGCGGAAGCGCCACAGAATCGCTCACCTCCCCCAGTGCCAGCGCACGCCGAGAACGCGCAAGTGCATTTCCATTCCTAGAACACGACACCTGGCTTAGACTCGGGGTTATCTTCGCAATTTGGCCAAGTTCCTCAACTCCTACCCCGGCCCCCCACCACCACACAACACAAACTTTAAATAAAATGTAACCCCAAAAATTACTTGAAGCGCGATTGTGGCCAAACCACAAACTGTGGGCAAGTCCTGCATCTGGGCAGTCTTGTATCCCGATGCTCTGCAAAGTTTAGAAAATGTCAATGACCCAATTTATCCTGGACAGCTAGGTGCCAGAATTAGAATCAGAATCGTTATTTAAACTGCAGGAATCCGATGAAGCTCTTTGTCACATACGTGCCATCCGGGTGAAACCGACCACCGTAAAACTTGACTGTGTTTTCGGGTTGCACCGCGTGTTGTTCGTCGTGACGTCCGACGTTTCTCGCCCCCACCACGTGCTCGGAGCTTCTTCAGGAACTTCACTTCTCCGTGCCAGAAGCGAAACGTCGGGGGACATCGCGCCGATTGACACGCGGCGCAATCCGAAAACTCATTGGGAAGCTTGACAGCCGCTGCCGTAGTGCCATAGACTTGATTTGCTAAGTGTCATCACCCTTTGGCAATCGTGGCGCTGTCTGTCGCGTACAAGCAGCCGAGGGCAGACGTCAACAAAGCGGGCCGCTCAACTTCATCTCAACACGCACGCCCTGACAGGCACTTGCATTGGCGGGGGTGACACGGATGGCTGGGTTTGGCAGCCGGCAAGCAATGTCACTCACAAAAGCAGCCACGGGGCAAGCGAAGCAATTCCTGAAATACCCTTCAAGTAGTTTCGCTTAGAGTGCTGGGACAATGGCAAGTGCGATTTCATGCACGTGGTTCAAAAGCAAAAACAATATATAGAAATAACATGTAAAAAAACGCACAGATGCTGCAAACACATACAGCTGACATTTCACAGTTTAATTCTGGGGGAATGAGCTTTGCTAAACTTCATTGCAGTCTGTCTCCCACCTTCATCGATCTCTCGTCTCAGTGCCATGAGTTTATTTTTTTATTATCCCACACACAGCCACTTTTAAATGGTTAAATGCATTCTGCGGGGTGCCCTACTGCACCAAATGCAAGTCAGCGGCTGCCTTAGAAGCCTAATTTCTTTACAACCTTGGACCACTGGCAAGAGCTGTAAGCTCACGGGGAGGGGGTGGTGCGTATCGTCGGCGATTGTGAGCACGTCACGTGTGGCATCCTGTACGCTCGAACATCACAAGTTTACACGACAATCGACAACCTGTGCTGGTGCGTGACCACGCCTAATGCTCATCTAACGGACAAAAACGGATGGTAATTTAAAGGTGACATGGAAATACGCACACGACGCTACGCCTTGACCCGGCTCCTGTGCACACAGCGCTCCACGCTTGAATGAATTCGTTCCTTTCTCGCCGGCCGCTGCTTTCATTAAAATCCCAATCTCTGTGGTGGCACCGCGAGCGCTGCTCGGTGGCGCCGCTGGCATCTCCCAGACACGCAGAGGTCACCGCGGAGAGCCGGCGAGGAGGGAAAAGGCTCCGGGGTCAGAGGTAGCCCCACTTGTCGACTGGCGGGAACTCCTCCACCTCCCCGACTTCGGAGTGCGGCTGCTGGCCCAGGGTGTACGTCAGCTTGTACCGCAAACGCACCTTGTCCTGCAACAGCCACACACCCGGTCTGCTAACCGCACACCCGGTCCGCTCACCGCACACCCGGCCCGCTCACCGCACACCCGGCCCGCTCACCCGGCACGCTCACCGCACACCCAGCCCGCTCACCGCACACCCAGCCCGCTGACCCGGCCCACTCACCGCACACCTGGCCCGCTCACCCGGCACGCTCACCGCACACGCAGCCCACTCGCATCACACAAGGACTGCTCATCGCACACTCGGAGAATGCCTGGAAATATCAAGCGTTGCAGACTTGTGATGAGAGGTGGCTGAAATATGGCATTACAGCAGCGGATTACTGAATTCTGTGCAGTTCTGCCCGTTACCCTCACACGTGTTAGGTGGCTGGGTGACAGCCTTGCTTGCCTCACAGCATGAAGTGCACGGGTTTGATTCCCAACTAGGATGCCTTTTCGTGTTTGTATGTTCTCCCCTCTCTTTCTGTATGGGTTGCCTCCGGGTTTCCTCCCACAATTAAAAACAATAAATAATGTAAGCGGCAGTGGGCAAACATTGCAATACTGAAAAATTACCCGCTTTGGTGGCTCAGTGTAATGCTGCAGTGTGACCACAGCAGTGACGCCCGGTACGGACCCACACCCTCCCCCCCCCCCCCACTGTGGCCGTGTGACCGAACCTTGTGAGCGTTGGCGAGCAGCATGACCTGCGTGATGGCACTCGGGGGCAGCACGGGGTTAAAGGGCGGCAGCTCCGTGCCCGAGGGCGGCTGCAGCTTCACCTTCATCGTCTGGGAAGGGAACAGTGCTGGGACTGTAGCGACACCTGCAGAACCACGCCTAGACGCCCAACGCCGTTCTAATACTCATTCTAACGCTGTTCTAATACCTATTCTAACGCCGTTCTAATACTCATTCTAACGCTGTTCTAATACCTATTCTAACGCCGTTCTAATAACTATTCTAACGCCGTTCTAATACTCATTCTAACGCTGTTCTAATACTCATTCTAACGCTGTTCTAATACCTATTCTAACGCCGTTCTAATACTCATTCTAACGCTGTTCTAATACCTATTCTAACGCCGTTCTAATAACTATTCTAATGCCCGTTCTAATACTCATTCTAACGCCGTTCTAATAACTATTCTAACGCCCGTTCTAATAACTATTCTAACGCCTGTTCTAATACCCATTTTAACGCCGTTCTAATACCTATTCTAACGCCGTTCTAATACCCATTCTAACACCATTCTAATACCCATTCTAACACCGTTCTAATACCCATTCTAACACCGTTCTAATACCTATTCTAACGCCTGTTCTAATACCTATTCTAACGCCGTTCCAACGCCCGTTCCAACGCCGCTGGGAGACCGCACCTTGGGCACGGCGGCCTGCAGCATGATGTTCCCGATGCAGAGCGGCGCCGTGCTGAACATGGACACCACAACCACGAGCACGTCGGCGCGGCCTGGGGGGCTCTCCTTGGCGAAGTGTAGCAGCACGCGCAGCCCGTTCTTGTCGTACGCGGTGACAGGAGGGGTGCTGCCTGCAAGGGGGGACACAGGGCCATCAGAGCGTTGCTCCCCCCACCCTCGCATTGAGTCCACATGCCTGGCGTCGACCTTCCGAGGCACCGGCGGGTTCAGTCGAAGCACTTCCGGTGTGACCAGGGGCAGGGCCGCTTCCGAACATGGATGGGGCCGTAGTACTACTACGTGGGCGGCGCTTGGTTGTTAACATCGACATACATATCCATTTGTTTAATTGATTCCCTTGTGTATCTGGTGCTGTGCGTAAAAAAGTCTCGCATAAAGACATTCGCTGAATAAAACAGGTCAGAGGTCAACGTGTCTCCAACCCGAGATAAGCGACGGGGGCAGCACGCGAACCGCTACACTACCGCTCCTCTCACGGTTACACACACACACACCACAGGCCACGCACGGGACTCTCACTGGGCTTAATCGACTCCAGAGGCACCACCACGCTGGCCAGTGACGCGTCCGGCTGGGAGGAGGAGGCCCCGCCACGGAGTGGACTCTGTCCGGCTTCCAGCTCCAGCGACGGCTGCCGGGCGATGCCCAGAGCGGCCGCCGCTCCCTGGGCCGGGCCGGCCGGGGGCTGCGGTGGCGGCACCGCGGGGAACGCCGCCGAGAGAGGAGGCGGCAGTTTGCTGCTCTGCATCTCGTGGAGCGTCAGCTTGGCCTGCGGTGCCGCCCTGGGGGGGGGGGGGGGGGAGCGGCGGCGTGAACGGAGGGGTGTCCCGGAAAAAATAAAAACCCACAATTGATGATCCGCAAAAGCTCTTGTGTCAAAGAAATTTTAAAAAACGTTGAATTGAAAGCATGAGGATTGAGTCGATTTTCAAGTTAACTGCAGAAATTTGTGCTTTAGAGGATGACACGGTGAACATTATCAAAAGCGAAATTTAAAGTTGGTAAATAACTGCCTGGGTACGTAATAACAAGCGTAGGCTCTCAGGTTTTCACAGAAGACTAAATTACCCCCTGCGCGCCGCCTACTGCACAGCTCCACCTGACTTGGCAAATGAAACAGCGGGTCGGTCGACGGGAGACGTTACCATTTGACCTGCAGGCCCTGCGGCGGCAGCGACTGCTGCAGCAGGGTCTTGCCCAGCAGATCGAGCTCCTCCAGGCCGCTGGGGCACGACGCGTCGGTCCTGGGGGCGCCGCCGTGGGACGGCGTGGACACCAGCGACGCGTTCCGTGACGAGGAGCCGGCCCCCAGCGGGGGGAACGCGACGTCGGCCGACCGGTCCTGCTGTCAAACCGGGAGGGTGGCGTGGCGAGATGGAACGGGAAAGGTCGGGTGGTGTCCCGTTCACCGCCGAATCTCGGGAGCGCGTAAGCGGTTCAGCGTTTACTTTATTCACAGAGGCATAGCGACATTGCACTGTACTCCCGCAGAGAACCGACTCTACGCTAGCCGGCGCCAAACTGTGCCACACGCCCTTCCGCATGGCCTTGTGGGAGCCTCCATACCGATCAGGTTATTTTATGTTAGTTTTTCTTCTGATTCATGTACGTTGAACTTCTTTCGCACCGTACGTAGCCAACCGTGCTCAGTTATAAAGAAATTAGTTTTCAATCTAGATTTCACAGTGCATAGCTCCAGTGGCTTCCTAATATCAAAAGAGCGTTCCAGACGGGAGCAGAAGCGCATCTGAAGCGCGCGATGCAGTGACCCACGACCTCCTCGCCTGGTATACAGGAGGTCGTGGGTTAAATTCTGATCCTGATCCCTGTATATCTGAAGTCCTCCTTCGGTTTTTCCCTCCACATTTAAATCAACATCACACGTTTAAGAGTATTAGGCTGCTCTAGACTTCCACGTCGTGATAAGCTACTTCATTGGGATATCATTTGTGGCCAGGTCGCTTCTGCAAAAAGAGCTACATATATCAGTGTGCCTTACTTGGTCAAATAAAAAAACGAGTTAATGAATCGCCCAATTGTGGGCCACACGTCGCCTCCTCCTCCTGACCACGCTCACCATGATCGAGTCCCAGTTGACCACGGCAGGATCCACCGCCGGGTTGGGGACGGGCTCGTCGATGGCTGTGTTCAAAACAGAAAGACTCCCCGTCAACATCGCAAGCGCCAACTCGTACGGACACCATTTTGTACCCGACACGCGCTCGTTGCCATGTATTCTTTAAAAGGAGAAAATTCACACTTGCAGAAGTATAATTTACATTTAGAGCCACTCGGAGCTCAATCAATGCTCACAACAAACACAGGAGGAACATGAATAGGATCTGTAACCAGTAGCGATGGCAGTGAATACATATTTAATTAAAAATATATATTTCCTGTCGGAATCTGGTCTGGTGGCACAGTGGTTAGAGCATATGACAACTAAAATATGAAATTTGCAACTTCAGTTCCTAAGTTGGGAATCAACAGAGCCCATCATACCTCCAGGGTCAAAACAATTACTACCACTTTGTGGCAACAGTGGAGTGGTATTGCTGCATTGAGACCGAACCTGTGACTGCCCAGCGCGTGACGTTTCTGCGCAGTGTGGAGGAGACGCAGCTAACAACGAGTCGGCAAAGCCTTGCACACCATTCAACACTTCAGCTTTGGGAGTGGCAGCATGCAACCATTTAAAAAAAAATTGCGGTCTCCAAACACACGCATTTATGTAGAACTTAATCGTAGGTGCGGGGGAAGGACAACAAACTAAACACAAAAAGCTGTTGCAAAGAAATTAGTTTTTCAAAGTAGACATCCCCCCGTTACACACAGGACACGTCACGTCCGGCCGCGTGATTCCGAGGACACGCCGCCGCACTCGGCTCCGCCGCGCGCGACGACGGGGGGGGGCCACGCACCGAGGGACACGAGCTCGTCGTCCAGCAGGCTCGCCGCACGCTCCAGGGCGGCGCTGCCCGCCAGGCTCCCGGCGTGCCTCGCGGGAGGGGGCGGCACCACGGGGAAGATGGGCGGCGGTGGCGGCCGCGTCGCCGCCGCCGCCGCCGCTTTGGGTCGTGGCGCCGGCAGCGAGGGCGCCACGTCCAGCCCGGCGAGCTCGATGAGCGCCGACACGTCCCCCCCCCCCGGCGCCTCCGTCTTGCGCGCCGGTGGAGACGAGCGTTGGCGAGCGGGGGGGGGGTGGTGGGGGAGGTGCGGTTTGGGAGTGATCGGAGCGAGTTTGTCGGAAAGGAGCGTGGGAGGGAGGGGTGGTGGAATGGAGAAAAAGAGGGGGGTGGATAGGATGGAGGGTGGGTGGGAGGGCGGTTATATGGGCGAGAGGTAGGTGAGAGGGTAGGTGAGTGGGTGGGTTGGTTGGTGGGAAAGTAGGTGGGTGGGTGGAGGGAGGGTAGGTGGGTGGATGGGTTGGTGGAAGATGGGTGGAGGGAGGGTAGGTGGAAGGGTAGGTGGAAGGGTAGGTGGGTGGGAGGGTAGGTGGGTGGGAGGGTAGGTGGGTAGGAGGGTAGGTGGGTGGGAGGGTAGGTGGGTGGGTAGGTGGGTTGGAGGGGAGGTGGGTGGGAGGGTAGGTGGGTGGGAGGGTAGGTGGGTGGGAGGGTAGGAATAAGGGAGGAGGGGCAGTGGGGAATCATCAGATGTTAATATTTGATTATTAGGGGTGACTCGGTGACACGTGGCAGAGTGTGAATTGTATCAATTACCGGCCTGTTTTAAACTTTGTCATTTGGTGGGACAATCGATTTGTTGACAGAATTGGGGTTTTAGCGCACGGGGAGAGATTGAAAGCTGCTACGTGAGGATTGTTGAGCGGAATTTTACTCCGTTGGTCAGAGCAGCTGATTTCACATGCACAGAGTATGCATGCAGCAGCTCGACGTTGGAGATCACGGACCACACAGCGAAACCGATGACTGATCATCGAACGTGCATGAAAAGCAATAATTTTAAGCGGGTTGTGAAATGTGTCATCCACCTGCTGCATAGTCATCGTGGAACATAAAAGAATTCGCTGAAACTAATCGGAAAGAATGAATTATAAAATAAAATACAAACCACGCAATCAGTTACAACAAAACACACCTGTAAATAAAAAGGAATGCAGCCCTGTCAATCTACTGCCGATTGAAAGCATCTCCACACCGTGTAGGGCCATGGCAGCTGCTTGACCATACTTCACCAGGTGGGTCAATGCGGGTTGGTGAAGCACGGGGATAGAGAGACCCACAAGCGGTTTGGATATCACTCGGCACTGACGTTGGCCGTAGCTGGGAATGGACCTCGGCCGGTCAGGTTCAGAGTGGAGCGCACACAGCACCGCACTCACATTTTGTAACAACAAAACTCATTTGTAACTTTCAACGGACAAGAAAATAAACTGCCATTAAGCAGAAAATTACCAATTAGTAACATGAAGCTGTTGAGACACGGACCAAATTTTGACTCTCCGATGTGTTTTTCGCGTTGTGCCGCGTGCAGTTCGGAACGACGTCCGACTTTTCTCTCCGCGTGCTGGAAGCTCAGACCCTGAAGAAGCTCCCAGAACGTGGAGCGAGACGTTGGGACGCCGTGGCCGAACAACACGCGGCGGTGGAGACACACCGGACGAGTTTGTTTTTTTTATACGGCGCGGCCGATAAAACGTACGTAGCAGCCGCAGCACCACCCCAGATCGTTCCAGCAAACAAATCCCAATCAACAGACAACAGAGGAGTCACTCAGCCAGCAGCTCACTCAGCAGCTTCACACCGACCACGAGCCACCGGCAGAGGAGGAAAATAACTGCTGGGGTGGCCTACCGAGCGCCGTGCCCGTTTCCATCTTCCCCGCATCTCCGTTCACCTCCCGGTTCTCCACAATCTTCCTGTAGGAGTTCATGACCCTCGTCAGGTCGTCGTTGGCTCGCAGGATCTCGGCTAAACGAGGGGAGAGAAGCAGGCGGCGACAGCGGCGGTCACTCCGGGGGGGCACTGTGCCTTCTCTGCCATTGATTTAAGAGCGCGTAGGGAATCTCTTCTGCAGTGAAGACCCGAGTGACTAAGTAGCCAGAGATCATTGTTCATCATATATCCGATTCAGTGCAAGCAATGACCTCCTCGTGCGAATTAAGTCATGAATGCCCTTAACGTTACCCAACATGTGCAGTGCCGGTACAAACGTGACACAGACACGCACAGTAATCAGGCCCACACCACACACAAACCACAAGCATGACAGACACACAAAGAACCCCCCCCCTATAGCCTTAAAAGACTGTTGGGGGCAAGTGCTGTTAGCGATAACGTATGAAGGCTGGCACCGTGGCACACGAGGGGGTGGGTGGCCCACACCACACCCGGCTGCCTTCGTCTCCCCTGGGGCGATGTTTACACACCGCACCAGGTACTCATTTAAGGCTGAGTCGACCTAGGGGAGGCCCAGGACCGGTTCAGATAATCATCACTGGTGTTGGCAGTAGTCGCCAGGTTCATAGCGCAGCGCACTAACTGCTACACTACCGCTCCCATGACACGCGGACATACATACACACGCATGCAAAGTGACACACATACACATGTAAATCTCGACTTAAAGCTTTCGTGACTGCAGGAATTCATATTCTTGGTTCTTCCGGTAAAGTCACGTAAATAGGTTCAAAAATATAAACAAAAAACTATGACGTTTCAATCACAACACAAGCGATGGTCATCAGGTGATCATCAGGTGGACCTGATGACGATCGCTTGTGTTGTGATCGAAACGTCGTAGTTTTTTTTTACCTATCCACGTGACTTTACCGAAAGAACCAAGAAGACATACACACGTACTCAAGTAATGCACAACAGATGACGCAAACACGAAAGCGACACGGACATGCCCGTGATGGAAAGGCGCGTCAGACTGCTGCGCAATTGAGTGCGTGCGTGATCGTGCGTGAGTGCTTGTGTGCATGACTGTGTGTGTGCGTAGTGCGTGCGTGATTGTGCGAGTGTGTGAGTGCGCGAGTGCTTGTGTGCATGACTGTGTGTGCGCGTAGTGCGTCCGTGCGTGCGTGAACGCGCGCGCTTTTCGGACGGGGGGAGCGCCGCACCGAGGCCGTCGTCGTTGTCGGCCGTCTCGCTGGCGAGCTTGAACAGAGTCGGCCGCAGCTTCTCGCAGCGCTCGTGCAGCTCCTGTGAAGCAAACGCGACACGCGTGGCGCTGCCGTTTGGATTTGTTGACGCGGTTCGAGATGAGAATGCCGAAACGTAACGCCCTCTCTCACGCCCAAGACGATGCCGTTAATTCGTAAAAGAACTGAAAAGAAACATGAAAGGAGTAATCGCGGAGAACTCAACGGGATAAAAAAAAAATTACCGCCTTCACAAATATGGGGGGATGGGGGGGGTGGAGCAGGAGCGTAGTGGATAGCCTAGTGCACTACTATTAACCATAGCCAACCCAGTTAAATTCCCAGCCACGATGGAGGGTCACATCCGAATCGGTCCTGGCCCTCATTTCTTCACTAAGCCACTCTGACCAGCACGGTGAAGTACGGTCAAACAACCCGCAATATCGATTACATGTATTGACGATGGGTTGAAAATTACGAACTATTATTTTCACCATCTTCATTTAAAATCAAATGAAAGTCTTCCTTTGTGGTGAAAGCCATTAGAGTTGTCCTTGAAGCACTTTCTTAAAATTAGTCGTCGTGCATACATGCTGTTAGAGCCACGAAAGAGATTAAACTTCACCTATAAGCAGTGCAAGATGCTACAGTGGCATGAAACGACAAAATCCACAATGGTATGAAAGCCCATCTTCAATCCACTGCTGGATGAAGGAGGTTTTTGTTGACCGTACTGCGGCGCATTGGTCAGTGCGGTGGGTTGGTGAAGGAGACAGTCCGGGACTGATACCACTCGCCACGGACGTTAGCCATGGCCAGGATTCAAACTCAGACCGCTATGCTGCACCACTGCTCCACCGCACAGTGGTATAAACGAGTATATCATGGGAAATAATGAATTAAAACAATACCCGCTAATTACTCCTAGGTTTTTACGCACGCGATTCAACGCACGCCCATCAGGCGCGTAGGAATAGGTGTTTGAATCGACGAACGGTCACATCTCTACTGACAACACAAACATCACAAGCGCAGGAGAGAAGTGGACATCTGCAAACGACTGGACGTCTGTGAAAGAGAGCTTTACCGCTCATCGGATTCCTTCCGTGGGGCACACAGATCAAAGCGCAGCGTGAGTTACGGGGGGAGCGCCGGCGGCAACCCGCGGCGTCGCCGGCTCACCTTCATGATGTCGCGATCGTCGTCCGAGGCGTCCTCCCGCCGGTAATGAGCCAGCATCTCGCTCAGCAGCTTCACGTTGCCGTCCACCTCCTCCACCGCCTTGATCCTCTTGCCGACACGCTCCATGCGCGCCTGGTCCTGTGTGCAGAGGGGCCCCCCGTTGTTTACGCTCCGCTAAACAACCGCCCGCGAAATGCCCCCTCCACACGGCCTTGATGGGCATCGCTACGTACGGTGCGCGAAAGACGTTCGACATGCATGCGGAGCGATTTTCTTTGCTCAGGTAACGTTGCAGCCTGGCAATTTTCTGCTCGCGAGACCTCTACAGAGCCCCCTCTCTAGCGGGCGTTCGGCCTGCGCCTTCACACTGGTCAGGCGGACTGGAAGAGGTGGAGTTTCCACGCTTTACCCCACCGCACGCGACCTGCCGTACCACTGCCTGGGGACAGAGGCGGGTGGCGGGGGGGGGAATTAATAAAATTGCACCACCGCTGTGTCAACCGCCATGTGGGGATAACAGAAGCGGCAACCCCTGGATCGGAAGCCCAGCGTGCTGACCGTCACACCACTGTGGCGGTATTCGGATTTTTCTTTGGTAAAGTAAACAAATAGTTGCGATTTGATTTGTTTTTAACTTCCACAGATGGTGATGGACGAACTGACAAGACGCTCTCCCGATGTGTGAGCTCACCTCCTTCACCATGGTCTTAATAAGCCTGTTGGCAGCCTGCAGGTCTTCGGGATTTTTACTCTTCAGCAGTCGGTCCAGCAGCTGGAGAGAGAAAGAAAAGGCAAGAATCGACGTGCGGTGTCAATGGAAGAGTTCAACCCCGCCGCGAAAATAGGACACTCCGTAGCAGACCCGCTACTGCTCCACCGCTAAACCAATGGAGATGTGTGAGAATGTGGCACGGGCCATTCTGTTGCGGGGGTGTTTGGTGAAGTCTTTGCTGCGGTGTGGAGGGGTTCAAGTTTCAGTTGTACCAAACGATCGTGCCCTTGCTCTTCCGTGCGCCGCGCGTAGCAGCTGTAGTCAATTTCACGGGTGGCCGAGCAATTTAATAAAGAAATCATTTTGACCGTTCTGCCTCGTGAAATACCTGCATGCTTCACATCAATGCCGACCTTTTTTACTACTACTACTAGTATTATGAATATGCCTCACTATGCTACAGTCTCAAGACTCCTTTTCAGAAGGGTCCTCTCAAGTTTCCCCAAAAGGGGGTGAAAGTTGCCCTGTGTAATCCTAATATTGGTAATTTTCAGGTAATCTTTCAGCAATGGGGACGTTTATCCAATACTGGTGACATCGTGCGTGGTTTTAGTTTACGGGAGGAAGCCAGCGAACGTGGAGGAAACCCAATGCAGGACAGGTGAAGAACATTCAGACCCCCAACACAGAAAAGGTGCCTGGGTCAGGAATCGAACCCAGGAAAATCTTAACGTAGACACAGATTAGAGGCGGTTGCGTACCTTAGGGGGTTACAGTCAGAGCAGTACACTACTGAGATTCTGGGTTCAAATCCAGGCCACAGTTATACCCAGTGGTTAAAGTGCCTTCTGGATTGTTGCCAGTTGATGGTGTCAAGTCTGGCCACCAATGATTTCACACAAAAAAAAATACTACATCTGGTTTGTCGCTTAAGAACATATTTTTTCTCCACCGCAGATATTGTTGAGAGAGGCCTGTTGAGTGGCTTCAAAGGTGATGTCAACTTTTAGAGTCATGCCCTGACACAGGGTGATGAACTGCTCACTGATATTTCCGAATGGAAATGAATTTCATCTGATGATAAAATACTGATAGCACAATAAGTAGACATTTAAAGGAACAAAAATACGTACGCAAAACAATCCCTTTATTTAATTTATATTTCTAGATGCTGTAAAGGCATACTCAGTTTGCCAGAAATCTGTATGCGAAGGCAGCAAGACAATGGCGAGAATAAACATCGATACATTTTGAAACAAACCTTCGGTTGACTTTACCTTGGCCTTTTCCTCATCCTCAAAGAGCGTGTCTTTGGGCCGTGGCGGCGGCACCAGTGTTCTGTCCTCCTCGATCATCGGGTCCTCCAACACGATTCCTGCTCAAAAGCAAAAGCCGGGGGCCAACATTCACCCCACAGTAGGCTCCCTGCAGAGTTCCTTCCAACGGCATCATCCCGGCGCACCGCCGGATGACACAAATAACACATTTCAAATCTAGACTGAAAACATGTTTTTTTTAAACTGCTTTTTGTGCTTAGTCCGTTGTCCTCCCCCGCACCTGCGATGAGCAACGGTTGGCTACGTACGGTGCGCAAAAAAGTTCAATATACAAACAAACACACAACATTCCCACGTGCTGGTAGCCCACGTGACGTACGTTGAGGATGTCACGTGACGTACACGTGATGTTGTGATATCTGTACCTGGGACCGCTATTCTGACTCAGGCCTCTGGCTCTCCATCGAGCTCGGGGCAAGCGCTCGGTGTGTCGACACGATTATTATTATTAGACGGCAAGTCCTCGCTTAACGCGTGTCCATATAACGCGTTTGTCGTAGAACGCGGTTCTTCCATTTGAGAACACTTCTCGCACAACGTGGCACGCGCAGCGTTGTAATGCCAAATGTGCACCATGATAACGTGGTCTCTAAGCGATCGACAAAAAAGTAGTTAATAGTAATAACCTACTTTCTTGAGCTGTGCGGCTGAGCGATAGTGATACAGTACACGGAATGATACAGTAACGCAGCGGCATACCCCCACAGTTAATTGTCGTACCATCTAACGGCATGTGCATACGTCGTAAATCGCTAAATTTTGACGTTATATTATTTATGGGGAAATTGTTTAGGCTTCGCGCGATTTTCGCTTAACGGGCAACTTTTCAGGAACGCATCTACCGCGTTAAACGAGGACTTGCCGTATAAGAGGCGGCCAGGGACGTAGCTGGGTTGCTCAGGGTGCCAAAAATGCGGTAGCGGCACTGAGACAGCACCGATAAAATAATCGAATCAGGGAATCAGCCTCCTGTGATTAAATTGGCTCTCAGCCCAGTCACCAATGACTGCCCAAAAAAATATTAAAACGATATCTACATGTTTCATGACTTAATTGAGCTCATTCCAGAATTAGACAATTAGGCTTGATTTGTGTGCAGGACGTATAACAGATATGCCCCTAGTATATTAAAAATAAATGTATTAAAGCGAGTGGTGTCGTCTTCCTGGGGTTATTCTACGACAGTGTTCCAAGTATTCATGTTTTTTTCTCGTGAGAGCGCCATTATACTACTACGATCAGGTAAAGAGTACAAAAAAATAAAAGGGCCTTCATTTGCCCGCACGTTTCTCATCAAGCTCACAAGAATAAAGAAAAGCCCACGCTAAATAATGCATCAGTGCCCGGGACGTAATCATTTAAATATGCATAAGAGCGCTTCTCCCGTGGTGCACACTGTGAACGTTGAAATGGCACGAGCCGTTAAAAAGTTTTATAATTGATGCCGAGCGATGTAATTGAACACAAAATGTCACCGCTCATAGCAACGGACACGAACCTTGTTTTTTCAGCATCTGGTAAGCCTCTGCGACCTTGGTCTCATCCGGCAGGGCCAGGGTCCAGCTGAATATCAGCTCGATAACTCTCTTCTTTACCTTCTCCGACGCGCGGCTCCCCAGGTACTGCCACGCGCAGGTGAGAAGGGGCACGACAACGCAGAGAGCACACTCGTTAACCCTTCGCACCCTGGAATGCAGCGTAATAGTTAACCCTTTATCGTTCTGAGACGTCAGAGAGAGTCGCAGGGTGGGTGGTGTCCCGTTCACCGCTGAATCTCAGAACGCGCCAGCGGTTAGCGTTAATTTTATTTACAAAGGCATAGCGACATTGCACTGTACTTACCGCAGAGAGCTGTAGTGAGACGACCAGACTCTACGATAACCGGCGCCAAACTGTGCCACGCGCCTTTTACTTACAATTCCGTTCGGAATCGATTCGATTCCAAACGGATGAACGGTGGCGCATTAGTTCACGTGCCGGTACTATCAACCCGGCCACTTGAGTCCGATTCCAGGTCTTGGCTAACATCGGTGGCGAGGAATATCCGAACTGGTTCTGGGCCCCTCTCTCCCACTTCACAAAACAACCGTGACCAGCATGGTGAAGTAGCTCCAACCGACGCCAACGACCGACGCAGCAAAGGAAAGGCTTCCTTCGTCAGTGGATTGACAAATACGAGTAAATTGTTACAAAGCAAACAGATGCGACCACCTTGGACTGCGGACACCAATCTCAAACCACAGACCGCATAGTTAACACCACTGCCCGCTTCGATCATTCGCCAACAGCGTTTCAGGCATTCACCGCGACCAGGCTACTCCTGAACGCTGTCCACCGGCTCACTCGCCACCCTCGACGTACGTGTGCACGCTGAACTTCTTTCTTTGGTACATAGACAACCGTACCAATCGGGTGGCGACATTCATGTAACACGTGAACGTTCATGTAACACATGAACGTAACTGATCAACCCCCCCCCCCACCGCATACTATACGCATCACCCACCGCGAGCGGCAGTTGTGTGGCCGTCGTAGAATGAGAATCTGTATTTATACCGGAGGAATCCGATGAACTATGAAGCTCTTTGTCGCAGACGTAATAGACGGTGCGCGGGCGCAATGTTGTTGAACGTGGCGGCGCACCTTCGGTGAGACGACTTTGATGAGCTCGTTAAGGAAGCGGAACTTCCCCACTTCGCTGTGGAACCGCCGATCGCAGTTCTTCATGCAGGCCTCCAGCACCTGGGAGCAACGCCGCGTGGGTTTGTAAGTAAAAGCGCACGCTACTTGTTCTACTGCAACAGAGAGGCATAGACTGTGCAGCATGGCGACTAAAATCTTCTTAAGCACTACCAAAAATGTAATATTAAACACGGGTTGTCACGTACAATTTTATGTACAAGCAGAAAGCTTCATTATAGCAATAACTAATATATGAAATGACCGTACTTAATAACCATGAATGAATAACTACCGCCAATGTTACCTCTCTCAGGATGGCACTGCTTCGGTGAGAAAAAAAATGTCTTTACAACTTGTACACAACCCATGTCATTGATCTTAGCACGCGGCCAGGCGAAACCACGCAGCCTGGCTAAGTGAAACTGCATCAAGTACCACGTGGCCAAGGCACGGCATTCTCAATGCATGTGTAGGTCCACTGTATATTTTATAGCCCTCTCAAGCACCAGCAAGCACGGCTCTTGGGAACACATTTTTCCAATTAAGCCTCAACAGCGATGAACATTATAAGAGGACTCTCGGTCTTAAGCTCTCAAGCGAGTCTGTGTTCTCCGCCAGGCAACATATGTACATTATATAGGATTCATTGCGACGTTCTTACGAAGACCACATTGTGAACAAAATGTGAATTAAACAACTACTGACCAAGTGTCTCAGAAACTAGTATGCCGAGCCGGCACAGCTGAGAATCTGGGTTAACATCTGAGCAGCCAGTGTCTGGCACACAGGGACACACTATTTCGTGAAATTTCCCAATGTGTATTTGTCTCGTGATACAACACCAGAAGCACAAGCTCAATACATTTGAAAAAGAGAACAAAATAAATAAAGTTAAAATCAATCTACGCAATCGACGTGTGTCAGGGAAGCTGAACACACCGACATAACTCCTGCACGACATGAGGTTTGTGTGCAGTCATGGACATCTAGCCACTGGCTCCGAGTGGAGTGGAAGCGGCATGTGCAAGTTTCAAGTTTCTTTTCTTTAACCAACAGAGAACTCAAGACGTCGGCAGTCTCATGAGTGACCAGGAACGCCCATCACTGCGAGTTTTCGACGGCGCTGGGGCACAGTGCCGGAGTATCTGCCCCGAGGGCCGACGGGGTGCCAACCCTCGCGCTCACCGTCAGCGCCTGCAGGGCCTCCCACTCCTGTGGTGACTGCGCCTTGTGGCTGAGCAGCCGCGTTGCGATCTGGGGCCTGCAGGAGAACGGAGTCAAGAGACGGGGTCGTCGTTACGGCGAGACTCCAGACCCCAGCTCACAGCGCACAGGACCCATGCCCAACAGCATCATACTTTTAAGTCTGCTTGCCGACCTCTGTGCCCGTGAAGCCTTGGTTTATATTCTAACTACGTATCTCCTGGGGAATAGAGTTGAGAGCAATGGACATAGCTCTATGTGTGCCTGGGCAGGACACGTCACTCAAAAAAACGATGGCCGGTGATAAAGACTAACGTCGGAGTGGCTGCGAAATGGGGTAATGTGCCATTAAAAATGTCCATTACGGAGATGGAGCAATGAAATTAGCTCATGTGCAGGTGCTAGACGGATTGCTACATCGCAGGACAGTGTGAGATGGTGACTTGGGAAAGTCATCATCCAGCAGTGGGTTGAAAATGGCTCACATGATGTCAAGGCTAAGCAACTGCAAGACTTAAGAGGCCTAAATCTAAACATATCATTCCTTGTTACAGCACTTTACCATCTCCATATCCACATCTTATCGTCTTGCCTCCTTGAAACATGGGCAAAGAGGATAACACGGATCTGCTGATTGGTAGACACAAGAGGGTGGATTGGTGGACGTAAAAAGGGAGACTGGGTGGCCTGCAGAACCAACATTTGGCCCAACTCTGCTCTTCATCTCAAGACACACACTCAGCATACCGAAGGTAAACGAACCTGGACACATGGCTGAGCCATCTGCGATTGCGACAACCCTGGACAGCGCAACGTATCGCTTGGCTCAGCGGTCGTGCGGTAACCCCGTGGGTCGTGTGCATCTGAGAGATACTGCACTGCGGATGTTGGTTACGTCACTTGATGTTAACCCTCATTCTCCCTCCGACCACAAAGAAGACTGACCCTTCCAGTTCCTTGTTGATCTGGTCGCAGAAGCCCATGATGTATTCCCAGTCCTCCTGCCGGTTCATGGGGCTGGTTGCTTTGTCTGAGCACGTCACAGCAATCACAATGCAATGTATTACAATTACAACTAAGAGAGGCAGAAATGAAAGGTAACGCAGCAAGGTTTTGCACAGTGAGGAAGGTCTAAATGACGTGGACAACTTCGACAAGGAAGCGATGGTCGTTTAAAACTTAAGTGAAAACGTCTAAGTTATTTCCTGTTCAATGGAGCGTTCGATGGGGATGTCCCTTCTGTTTCCAGACACGAGTTCTACATTCTCACGGACGGGAGCCAGTCCATATCACAAAACAACCGCTGTTGATGTTCCACAAAACCGCACTGATTGCATCGGACCTGGAAGATTACATTTAAGAGTGGAAGTGAAACATTCACAATTAGTATGCAACGTCATTAGCCTACACGAAAAACACGGCCAGTGCTGCCCAGCCACAAAGCCGCAAATTTCAGGAAGCACACGGATACATTTGTGCAAACAAAGGCTTTTTTTTAAAAGGAAAGAACTGCCATAGTGAGCAGTATTCTGCAAAACTCACACGAGCAGTATAGAGATCACTAACAAATACATAATAAGAAAAACTTTGCGGCTCAAACAATGAGCATGGGCCGGTGTTTCGTTTTTCCTTCAGTGGCCTGGGCAGTGTTGCGCAAATTCCACATTTCTTGGGCGGCTGCCAGGGTTGCCTTCGGACAAGATTTTGGTGTCATTCTACAGGGCTACTGATCGATGGCATTGTGGACGGATAACGATTCCCCGGAGTTCACCTCGGACCGAGATTTTTAACACCGGACAATGATGCGGCATTGTAAACACACGGGTGCGGGAATTTTGCACTGCAAATGCAATGCAGTGCAAACTCTTTGAGCCGTTTGTATTATTTTTGCTCACCCAGGGCTAAGACTATAAAACACCGCTGACGATGCCACATAGCAACGCGCACCTCCGTTGTTACTTCTGGAATTACTTGCATTGACAGGCACGACGACTTCGCCGCAATTAAAACCATACAGCGTTGGCAGGTTAAAAAACAAGAATAAATATTCCCCTCTGGAAGCGGATTTAATGTGGCGAAGATGCAGTGATGTCAAAAATATATTTACACGTCAGAGGCTTTCGCGACCAATATTATCCATAAGAGGTGTTTTCGGTTAGATCGTGTAAATATTTGTCCCTCTATTCATGAACGAAACAGAATTTCTCCACAAATCTGGCTGTCGCCTGATGATGCTGGTTGTCGTATTCGCCAGCGAAATGTCACGGTAGCCAATTTGTAAATGCTGTGGGTTTACTCTCCAACACACAACCCGGGTTTGCTGTACTCGTAACGAATTGTCACGTTCTGTTTACGTGACAACCCCTTACTAATTATTGGCCGCGTCGGGTGGTTGGTGGGTTTAACGACACACATTTATATTTTCGCGATCAAACCCCGCCCGCCCCCCCAAAAAACCACCTCTATGATGAAAACAAAAATGCTGTAACGTGCGCGCCAATGGAACGCTGTTTGGGCAATCGATACGAATGTAAGGCGATTGTTGAGACACAAACACACACAGGCATCGGCAACGGAGACGAGGAAACAACGGGAAGTTGTCTGCTGTTTGTACAAGTGTTTTTCATTAAACACACACATCCGTGCAGACAATACACACGAACGTGCAAGTGCACACCATTAATTCATAGCTTTGAACCCCTTTATCAGACCAATTCAGACCTTATAAATCTCAACGTTCATCTTACAAAGTCCCATCACAAGGGAGAAACACAAACAAATACACAAATAAAACGCCCGCATTGAAACGGCTAAATACGGGGTAAACCGTATGTGTTGACAGGCATGTAAATATAAGCAAACAAACACGCAATGTACATTACACAAAGACACACGTGCACCAGACCTTTGCCATACAGACTGATGGTTAGCGAGCACCTATCACGGGGTTGTCGTGGCCAGAGACACGCTCGGCCGCCTTCATCTCCCCTTGAACTGCATCGCGGAAAGGCAGAGAGAGAGTCGCGACCTCGAGGAGATGGTGGAGGAGGTGGAGGAGGAAGAGGTGGAGGAGGAGGAAGAGGAGGTGGTGGAGGAGGTGGAGGAGGAAGAGGAGGAGGTGGAGGAGGTGGAGGTTTGTTTACTGATTCAAACACCCGCCCGCCACTGGGATTATCTGCGTCCGGGAATCACGGCGCCACCGATGACACGGACGACTCACAGCGAATGACAACCACAAATCGTGAAGCAATTACAGGAACAGAGAATGAATTACAGGAACAGAGAATGAATTACAGGAACGCAGGGGCGGGGGGGGAGAGCTCCGCGTCCAAGGCGGGCGGGCGAGGGCGGGGAGGGGAACGAGGTGGGGGTGGGGGCCCGGGCGTGGCTAGGAAACACGAAAGGCATCGCAGCGGCCTAGTAACCTGCTCACGCAGGGAGCGCCGCTACTCGACAGACTAGAAGGAGGCGAGCGCCGCCGAGGCTGAAGGCTGCGGGCGGGACACGAGGAGGCGGCGGCGGCGACCCCGCACGGAGCGCGACAGGGAGACGGGACGACTCACTGAGCCACGACTCGAGACTCTCCTCCTCCTCCACGACCGCCATTGCCAGCGCCAGCGCCGTGATCGCGAACCTAGCGGCGCGAGAGCGCTCGGAGATCAGCTGATGACCCCACGTGACCCCCCTCCCTCACACCCCCTCCCTCGCGCTCCTCCCCCTCACACTCACACTCCCTCACACTCTCCCCCCCCTCACACTCTCCCCCCCCTCACACTCTCCCCCCCCTCACACTCTCCCCCCCCTCACACTCTCCCCCCCCTCACACTCTCCCCCCCCTCACACTCTCCCCCCCCTCACACTCTCCCCCCCCTCACACTCTCCCCCCCCCTCACACTCTCCCCCCCCTCACACTCTCCCCCCCTCACACTCTCCCCCCCTTCACACTCTCCCCCCCCCCTCACACTCTCCCCCCCTCACACTCTCCCCCCCCTCACACTCTCCCCCCCTCACACTCTCCCCCCCTCACACTCTCCCCCCCTCACACTCTCCCCCCCTCACACTCCCTCCCCCTCACACTCCCTCACACTCCCTCCCCCTCACACTCCCTCCCCTCACACTCTCCCCCCCCTCACACTTCCTCCCCCTCACACTCCCTCCCCCTCACACTCCCTACCCCCTCACACTCCCTCCCCCTCACACTCCCTCCCCTCACACTCTCCCCCCCTCACACTCCCTCCCCTCACACTCTCCCCCCCCTCACACTCTCCCCCCCTCACACTCTCCCCCCCTCACACTCTCCCCCCCTCACACTTCCTCCCCCTCACACTCCCTCCCCCTCACACTCCCTCCCCCTCACACTCCCTCCCCTCACACTCTCCCCCCCTCACACTTCCTCCCCCTCACACTCCCTCCCCCTCACACTCCCTCCCCCTCACACTCCCTACCCCCTCACACTCCCTCCCCTCACACTCTCCCCCCCTCACACTCCCCCCCCCCTCACACTCCCTCACACCCCCCCCTCACACTCCCTCACACCCCCCCCTCACACTCCCCCTCTCACACTCCCTCCCCCTCACACTCCCTCACACTCCCTCCCCCTCACACTCCCTCCCCTCACACTCTCCCCCCCCTCACACTTCCTCCCCCTCACACTCCCTCCCCCTCACACTCCCTACCCCCTCACACTCCCTCCCCCTCACACTCCCTCCCCTCACACTCTCCCCCCCTCACACTCCCTCCCCTCACACTCTCCCCCCCTCACACTCTCCCCCCCTCACACTCTCCCCCCCTCACACTCTCCCCCCCTCACACTTCCTCCCCCTCACACTCCCTCCCCCTCACACTCCCTCCCCCTCACACTCCCTCCCCTCACACTCTCCCCCCCTCACACTTCCTCCCCCTCACACTCCCTCCCCCTCACACTCCCTCCCCCTCACACTCCCTACCCCCTCACACTCCCTCCCCTCACACTCTCCCCCCCCTCACACTCTCCCCCCCTCACACTCCCTCCCCCTCACACTCCCCCCCCCCTCACACTCCCTCACACCCCCCCCCTCACACTCCCTCACACCCCCCCCTCACACTCCCCCTCTCACACTCCCTCCCCCTCCCTCCCCCTCGCACCCCTCCCACCCCTCCCACCCCTCACACTCCCACCTCCCTCCCTCTCCCCCCCCCCTCACACCCCCCCTCACACTCCCCCCCTCCCTCACACTCCCTCACACCCCCCCCCTCACACTCCCTCACACCCCCCCCTCACACTCCCCCCCTCACACTCCCCCTCTCACACTCCCTCCCCCTCCCTCCCCCTCGCACCCCTCCCACCCCTCACACTCCCTCCCCCTCCCTCCCTCACACTCCCTCTCACTCCCTCCCCCTCCCTCCCCCTCGCACCCCTCCCCCTCACACTCCCCCCTCACTGCAACTTGGATCACGACCTGTGAGATCTTCACTCAAAGCTGCTCTAGAGGAGTTGTACACCCAGAGCTGCCACTGCTGTTCAGTGGCTTAAAATCACGTTTCGTTCCGGATGGCCGCTGCAAAGTATGATCTTGAGTTTTGATTTAGTGTGCTGATCTTAAAGGTGCATTGAAAATTTTGATACTCCGACTGATGCTCCTGCTGTTGTGGAGTGACTCATGCAGCCAGCTATGGCTGTAGGGTTTTGGTGGTCTATATTGTTCATGTCGTTTATTGTGAAATTTCGGTCATAGTTCCTATGATCACTGTTACATTGCTTATGGCTTTATTTTGGTGATTTCGAAAACGGTTTTTGGTTTGGCCATGTTTGTTTGTTGTAGTACGGAGTTAGACTGATGGCTTTAATCTAAGTTGTCTTGTAGTTGTTGTTGTTTGACTTGCATCCCACTCGGATTTTTGCACACAGCGTTGGTGGACGGTGCTTTTTGTGGAATATTTTGCAGTTTTTTCCTGGATTTTTCTGTTTGCGCAAAAGTCACTTTAAGATGTTTTCTTGTTCATGTTTTTGTTTGTTGCGGTTGCACCCGATTCAAGAGCCGAATGGCTCACAGGGCTCTACCAAATACATGAAACTGAAGCTGCGACCTCTCCTTCGTGTTTGCCGATCGGGCATTGGCTCGGGACTGCACTGCTGGAGGGTTTTCACGTTGCAAGTTGTGCGTCAGCTGTCCGCGTCTCCTGCCGTGGCTGGTAAGGAGTGGACCGCGAGCTTCGTGGAAGATCAAAACCGATTAGCTTCAGGTTTTGATCTCCCCGTTTTGGGGTTGAAATTATTACCAAAGACAGCCACAGTTCGCGTCTAAGTGGCTGGGACGTCATCGCAGCGCTTGTGCCAGGCTAGGTGCACCCTGAGGCCACGTGAAGTGTCGAGGGCTGGCTGACAAGAGGTCACGGTAACCAAGCAGGGGCGACGGGTTGACTGAAGGGCCATTGCTCGAAACGTCGCCCGCCGGTTTTCTTTTTCAGGCGCCGTTATGGACGAGTGTGTGCTCGAATGTTCCGTCATTCGCTCTGTGCGGCGCACTTGCAATCTGTAACAATAACGTGACATCCAAATGCAGCCACACCTCAAGATGCTGCGCGAAGGATTGGGACACATCGCACAGGCGAAACGGGTGGATGTGTGGTGTGTACACACAACCACAGAGTGTGCCAACCAAGAGACTCTATTCAAAAGCAGAGAAGAGGAAATATATTGAGCCTGGTCTTGAGGTCCACGACACAGAGGACCGATTGGTCCAGATAAGAGTTGGGAATTGGAGTCTCATTCATGTGGCTGATGTTGATGTACAGCCAGTGCCGGATTATCCTAGTAGCAAAAGTAGCTACATATGCAGCTACTACTACAACACGTGTAGTAGCAGCTGCTACTACTACAACACGTGTAGTAGCAGCTGCTACTACTACAACACGTGTAGTAGCAGCTGCTACTACTACAACACGTGTAGTAGCAGCTGCTACTACTACAACACGTGTAGTAGCAGCTGCTACTACTACAACACGTGTAGTAGCAGCTGCTACTACTACAACACGTGTAGTAGCAGCTGCTACTACTACTACACGTGTAGTAGCAGCTGCTACTACTACTACACGTGTAGTAGCAGCTGCTACTACTACTACACGTGTAGTAGCTAGTAGTAGCTACTACATATGTAGTAGCTGCTACATATGCAGTAGCTGCTACATATGCAGTAGCTGCTACATATGCAGTAGCTGCTACATATGCAGTAGCTGCTACATATGCAGTAGCTGCTACATATGCAGTAGCTGCTACATATGCAGTAGCTGCTACATATGCAGTAGCTGCTACATATGCAGTAGCTCCTACATATGCAGTAGCTACGGGCCCCGCACTTTCAAGGGCCCCGCTCTAAATGCTTTCATCAAGCTATCAATTCCGTTTCGATTTAAATTCCGGTTCAGTGATTCTGCATTCTCTCTGTTACTATAGTACTACACTGCCTTGTGTGACCGACTGGGTGTTTTAGGTTAGCGATTGGTCGTATTATTTGGCTGTATAGCAAATGAAAAAATACAATTACTTTACTGTTTAAGTTTAAAATGTGTTTTAATATTTTTGTTTATTTAGGGCCCCTTTATAACATATTCTACAGGCCCCGCACTCGCTTCATCCGGCACCGTGTGCACAGCGATAACTATCATGTTGCAATGCGGCGGTTGAGGCCACGCAACTTTGCGAGAAATGGCAGAATTTATCGCGATGATGCCTCCTTCGCATCTGTGAATGGGGCATTGAGTCGATAGATGTCCAATGGCGTGTCCTGCGTGACCACAGTGGCACACCGACTGGAGAGCGAACGTGACAACATCTCCTCTGCATCAAGTGTCCGCAACTGCCATCGTTTGTGCAGATACGGATTGTGGCCCTGGAACTTCGCGGACGATCGAAGCCAAGTATCTTCTGCGTCGAGTATAGACGTACAAACTAATTACTTAGGGTGTACACATCACCTGTTGTACTGTATATCAACATTTCTATCGCCTCCGACTCTCGCTGGTGTGTTTTTTTTTCATTTTAGCTTCATGCAAATTAGTTATATTACATATGTTAATGGAGACCATAACACGACTGTATATTTTAAAAGGTAATTTATAAATTACTCTTGTTACAAGACTATAAATAATGGTTTTAAACAAGTTAAACAACAAAGCAGAACCGCACACCTGCATTGTTATCAACCCAGATTTTTAAAGTCCATTATCAATCAAGGACAGTCATACATTTAAACAAGAACCGTTTGAAACTTTTTTTTTGCAAATAAGAAACACAAAAATTGCCAAACAACGAGAAGCATATCAATCACACAACCGCAATCGAATACAAAACAAAGATGCGACTAGAAAATGGAATGCCATCTTCGGGTTAAGACGGGCAGATTGGGTTAAGCCTCTTGAGAGAGCACGAACCTCCCCCCATCATTCATTCAAAACAACACCGAATGGCAAATCAATCATCACACACAGTCAGCGAAGGGCCGTTGCGCCAAACGTGTGACCTTTTGCGACAGCATTCGCAACAAAAAAAACGCTCTCGAGTGATTTGTTTGACCCACGGATCACGGGGGGCTACACCACGTGGGCAGTGCTATTCCTTTTTAGGGTCGCGGTTCGCTCCGATACGTCGTCCGAACGTCGATCGCCAACCGAAGTGAGCGCAGTTTCGCTGCGGGAGGTCACGTATCGAGATGGGGCGACGTGTCCACACAGCGACAGACGTCTCTCCCTTCGAACGGACTGAACGGCCGAGTCTGTTAAAATACCCATTGAATGGTGTTAGCCTCTCTTATTAATATTCAGTGCTGGACACACACAGCTGGCAGGACGGATCTGGAACAAAATTCATTGTGGCTGACGGTCACTCTCACTCTGTCCCACCCACCAGTCTCTCCCCACCGAGCGTGGAGGAGAAGAAATGTGCACCGTCCTAGGATGGCATCCCATTCATCTCACCAAATCAATGGGCCAGACTCGAACGGGATCGGGACATGCCAAGCGGGCATGTCTGCCATGTCCGCTCATCGGTCACGATTAAACATTCGATAGAGACTTTAGTGGGGGGGAAAAACATTTCAACAAAATCTTGCCACACGCTAACCACCCAGATTAAAAACAAATCACAATTTCAGGCTAAGTAAGCTACTACAAACCAACAAGGTAGATATGTCTGCATATGTACAATCACTTTCGTTAAATGCTAAATCCCTTTTCATTGCAAGACATTCCACAGCACCGAGTAAAAACAAAAACTAACAAACGCAAGACCCACCACGCCTCACCCGAGAGGGCTCAACTCAAATGGTTATGCATGGAAAATCCTTGGCAGGAAAGAAGTTATATTTTATTCCCCAATCGTTGGTCTTAGAACAGGCGAGCGAATGAGGAGTCGGCGGGTTTGTGACGCATCGTGTGGAGCTCAAACCTCGGAGTTTTAGGGGGCCGCTTCCCCCCCAAATGTCCTGCTTTATAACGGCTTAAATGCAATACTGTATCCATGTCATACATCCTATAGGCAATTTGATATAATTATAGTCAAAGCACCGCTGTGTATTCTCCACCAAATAATGTGACACATTTTAAAATAATTGTCTTAAGCTTGTTCTGTTTAAATAACCACACTGAATGACAACAATGGAGTGTTTGGCACCGGGCATAGGTGATGATGAAAAAAAGGTAAGAAATTGAAGATAGAAAGAAGACACCCCCCCCCCACAACTAGAACACCCCTCAGGCAGCTCCCCCCCCCCCCCCATCAAACTGAATCTGGCCCTGCCGACCACAACCGTGGTCTGAGCTCGCGAGTTCCACTGAAAGCACAAAGATCGGCTCCCTCTCTCGCTCCTCTCTCGCTCCTCTCTCGCTCCTCTCTCTCGGGCGCGTTGGGCGAACTGTGCGAGTGACGGCCACCAACACGGAACGCCACTGGCTCCACACTTATTTGGCCCAGATGCACAATCGAGACTTTTTTTGAGTTTCGTTTGTCTGCCCAGTGGTCCCGACGGCGATGCTTTCAAGTAATCGCACGCAACTCGCCACTTGCACGCGCACGGCATCGACGTAAGGTGGACGCGATCCTTTTAACGTCGAAAAATCAGCTTCACGTGTCAGCAAGCCGGGGGGGGGGGGCACGTCTGGAACTTTAAGCACAGCCTTGCACAGGCCTGTATTAGATGTGTACAGTATTTGAATGTTCACAGGTAGCTTCCCCCCCCCCCCCCCAAGATCAACTTGCTCATCTAAGCTTGTCCTCTTTCGTGCAATGGTCCACATTTTCAATTCACCAATTTTCCGCAATTGTATGAAATTTTATTTTTAAAGATATTGCATAAACAGTATTTTATTTTTAAAAAAAACCCGGCACCACGGCTGGAAACGAGAATTATAATTTGGGAAGCCTGGTCTCAAAGGAACTGGCAGACATGAAGCCCAAATAAATCAGCTCAATGAAATCAAATAGTTCTACGCTCCGATATACACGTATAAAAGTACATATGCTTTAAAATAGAAGTGGTGATGTCGTCACCATTGCACAGCGTCAACTACGAGCACCCCTCAACCTGCTCGCCGCGTGCGGCAGATGCGGTGGGACAAACAACCCCACCGCCGCTCCCCCTGAGCCGACCCGGGCTCGGCACGGCGCCCGATACGGCTCGGTCGCGCAGTGGGGAGAGTGGAAGAGCGTCCGCCGCGTGGAGGATCTCCCACGACACTGCGGGCTTCTCTCAAGCGTCACATCTGCGGAGTGGCTTTCGGTTTTAGAAGGGATTTTAAACGAATGACGGCTGCACTCGTGCGAACGCACTGCTCGCTGCGCTCGGCGCTCTGGGCACGGGTCGGCAGACCAAATGAACGGAATGCGGCCAGAATTGAGCATCACCCCTGAATTGCACTGCGGTCACACATCGACCTTTCAAGTGTCATTTTAAGTAATTTATCCAACACTTTGACTTGCATTTGTGTGCACGGTTGATATCAGACGTATTTACTTATTGAAGCTCTCTTAAGTCCATTATCGATAAACATGTGTGCTGTTGTTAAATTCTCTTTTGAAAAACAACACGGTATATTTTCTATTTGCATTGAGTGCTTGATTTTGGTAAAAAAAGACACGTGCCAAATTCACCTAATAGTGGTCCACAAGCTCAACCCATGACAAAAGCCACCAGATATAAAATGGAAAAAGCAACGATATTTTATATCAACGAGCACGGAAATAACCTAAATCCCCAAGGCTGTAACAACAACGTCCCATTTGCACGGCACACAGTTGTATTTACACAGAACCTGATAGCTCCCTTTGAGATCATCAGCCCCCCACACCAGTGTATACTCAACACAAAAACCTCACAATCGCCAAATTGAAGCCGTGTCTTGTGTAGGCTCAATGTGGGCGGAGAATGCGAGGAAATGAAAAAGTTCGGTTTGAGCGACCTCTTGACTGCGCGGCCACAAAACGGGTCACGCGTCAATGCGGACTCTCGTGCCCGAACCCAGCAGGACAATTCCCGAGACGGCGAGTTGCGCATCGAAGCCGTTCGGAGGCGCGCCCCCCTCTACGGGAATGACAGAGACCCACGGACTTGGGCGGCGAGCGCTGTGCACCCACAACGCCATCCACGGCCACGAAGGTGAGCAGAAGCCAAGAGCTGGGGGCTGAAAGGCCGTGCGAGACTCTTGATGTTGGAAGCCCGGCCTCCAATCATGTATAACAGAAAAATTATGTGCACACAAACAACGATCTGCTTTACCCCGTGTAAAGATGACATTTTGGTCAATCAGATTGCGGGGCCTTATGGATCAATCTTTTCCAATAGCTTGCGGTAGCAGACCGATTTCGACTTTCTGCTTCGCGTCAGCATGGTGCAGCCCCGTTAAACAAATGCCGCTGGGTTTCCTGACACTTCCGTTCACATGCAGGTGACGCCACAGCGCCATCGGCATGCGAACGGACGCTGGTCCGCTAAAGCCGGCACTCGCACAAAATCCATCACCCTGATTCGATCTTTGATCAAAGGAGGGCTCGAAATCCAACTGCTCAGAGAGAGCCCGATGTGTTGTAGCAGCCGTGCTATGCGGTCAACGCAGCGATATTACGGTGGGCTCTCGTACGCAATGACGAGAGGTGACGTCCAAAGCCAATGGCTCCAACGTCACAACTCCTCGGGTCCACGTGGGGGGCTGGCTTGGACGCAAGCGTATTATAAACTCAGTCCAAACTGGCAATGTTTAAAAGCAAACGTGGAGAGGTGAGAGGGAGTGAGCTATAAACGATCGCATACGAGAGAATGCCAAAAGTGCAGCTTTCATTACAAATGTGTTCCCAAGCTGTGTGATGAAAGCAGAACGCTGTGAAACCGAGGTCATTCATGATGCGTGCACGGATATAACGCAATCCTTTTGACGGGAGTTGGTTCAGATGCAGCATTCCCTCAAAACCTGAACGTGGAAGCAAGACAGTAATGTGAGTACTGTAGCTAAAATTGCTTTATCTATCATCGATTTTTTTAAGTAACTGTGTGCAAAATATACCTTATAGAAGACATCTGTTCATGTAACATCAAACGTATATATATCAGTATATTGAAACAAAAAACTGGAATTTACAGTATGACGACCATATGAGAAAAAGTAACTGAAATTTTCATATCTGAGATCTGCAACATAATTACCGACGAACGTAACTTCATGTCCACCCTGCCAGCGATGGCTGAATTCACGCTTGCACGCGTTAAGTGGCGACAAGAGCGTGAGAAATCAACGATGCTTTCACCGGCGTCTGCAAGGGAAAACGATGTACAGCTCAAATCGCAAACGCTCAGGCACTTCTACTGATGAAAGTGCAAGTGGCATGCACGAGTAGACCGTGTGCGCGCCTGCATGCTTCTCACGCGAAGTGAAATTCATTTTCATTTTAAAAGAACGGGACTGCGTCCGCCGTCGGCGGAAAGGATACGCGGACCCCAAGACGGAAACACTCTTTGTCGAGCGGAGGTCATCGTGCAGTGCAAACAACGCGACAGCCGTCGTCGCGCGTGAATGGACGGAGAGTTGCGGCGACGGCGATTCCAGTGGGTGACGACGGGCGTGGTGGCCGCGTCGCCCTGATGGCTGGGGACGGCGCTTAAACCTGGGTTCACGGGCATTGCTGGCAACGCAGCCTGTCGCCCATCGAGCGAGCGATCGATCGAGCGCCCTCGCCAAAAACAAGCCCAGCCCCTCCCGACGAGGATCTTCAGACGCTGTTTCCCGGGCTGCGGTGACGCGGGGGCGGCGGTGGGGGAGGTCACTCGGGGCGCTCCTCCGTGTGCCGCTGGAAGCGAGCGAAGCCCAGGAAGACCTGCTCCAGGGAGATCTGGCTGATGGAGTAGTCGTCGAGGCAGTAGTCTCGCTTGGCCTTCTCCAGCATCCCAAACACCTGGCGGGGGGACACGTACGAGGGATGAGCGGGATGAATCCACCAATTTTTGTATTTTATTTTACCAGGTAAGGTCCAACTGAGCTTTCTAGCTCTTTTTCAGAAGCAGCAAAATCCACCAGTGGGGTCGTGTTCTGGTGCTGTGGCTTGGCTGCTGCTGTCACTACCCGAGATACCGCAATTCCTGATACCCGCAGGTTATATAAAAGCAACAGTCGTACAGGGTGCTTAAAAATGTTTTTAGCACTTCTGAGAATTTGCCACAAAACCACAACAAATGTGCTGCCCTGGAGACTCTGGCTCTGGAAACCACCTGGAGAAGATTCCAGGCATGTGTTGACAACGATGGCGAACAAGTGGAGACTCTTTGACTTTTTGAAGCTATTAACATGACATTTGCTATCATGTTACAGTGTATTATCCATCCTTTACAACATTGCGATTACAGGATCCCAACATTTTTGGATTGCCTATTTGCAAGCATGACATATTGTACAGTGCATACTATTATTTAAAATAATGAAACAATGTTCAGCCTCTTGGTCAAAATCCACTGTTGGATGAAGGCTTCCCCCGTGCCGTGCCGGTTCTTCGCCGTGCATCACCGCCCTTGGTCACTACAGGATGGCGACAACGGTGAGTTGGAAGGTTGCCACGTGCCACTCAAAAGTCAGCCGTGGCTGGGATCGGTTTGCGAGCGTTGACAGCTTAGAGGAGTGCTCGCGACGCGAGTGCCGTCAACCGTGTTGTTCTGGACGACTGCCGAGTGTGTACCTGGGCCCAACTCATGTCCATGTCGGTCAGGTGGTAGTGAACCAAGCCCTGGTGCTGGTCCTTGAGGATGCTGCCTGCAATCGGAAGGAACAACCCCCACACGACAGACGTAACGTAAAATCAAGAACACAGAAACATCATGTTGCGTGACACGTGATATCTGCATTGGAAACACACGTTTACATTCCTGACAACCCCTTATCAGTGCCTTACCGTATTACAGACCAATTCAAACCTCATTAGTCATCCCGTACCCTTAGAAATCTCAACGTTCATCCTAAAAAGTCCCATCACAAGGGAGAAACACAAACAGACAAAATAAAATTGCCCTATTGAAAGCGCTGTATGCTGTATGGACCTGAAAACTCAATTTCCCTGTACAAGAATACTGGGTAAACCGCATGGGTTGACAGGAATGCATTCAATCGGTGCACTGTGTACTCTGTAACCTGACACTTGGGTCAGCTGCATCTCGCGAGAGCAAATCGAGATGAGACTTTCGGGGTAATTGATTTTTATACGAATGGATGGCAATGCCAGTTTTACCTCAGTCCAACTCGATACGCACAAATCCATCACATGCTGCAATTACATGGACAGAGTAAATGTCCTTAAGACAGACATAAAACTGTATCCTGTATACAAGTAATTATTATTTACAGGCCTTTGTCAATCAACTGCTGGATGAAGGCATCTCCATGCAGTGTTGTGTCATCGTGGGGGTTGTTTGACCATACGTCACCATGCTGGTTAATTCCAACGCCATTTATCTCCGCTCCTAAGAAGTGCCACGCTACCCAAAACATCAGCCGATTGGATTTTTGCATTTTATCTCTGTGTCTCTGTGTTAAGGCAGGGCTCCCACGATGAGCGTTTTTCTGATTTACTTTTTGTTGACACATCGAGTTTCTCCCGACTTCCCCGGCAGCATTCTGCTGGTGCTGAGGACCCTCCGTTGGCTGTCCCTCCCCCCCCCTCCGGACGTGCGTGGCTTGGCATTGTGTCGACTCGACCTTTGTCGTGGTCCATCTGCCGTTCGTCGCTCGTTTCCCTATCAGTCCCCTCCAAATCTTCCTCCACCCCCCTCCCCTATTTACTCGCCAAGTTGTACTCGTTTGCTTTTACGTACAATACTTTCCGCGCGTTCGTTTGCGAGGTCGCCGCAACGCGCCCGCGGCATTTAAATCATCGATCGATCGAAAGAGACGCGAACCGTGAAACCGGCGTTCCGTTACCGGGGAAGGTGGTCTCGACAAAGTGCTTAAAGGGCTGCGTGTCGGCCTGCTCGGCGCGAATGCGCGCCAGCAGCGTGTAGCCGCTGCCGTAGCGCGACTTGAGGTGCTGCTGGCTGCCCAGGCATCGGAACTGCCCGTTCACCATGATGGCGATGCGCGTGCACAGCGCCTCGCACTCCTCCATGCTGGGGAGCGCACGTGGCCAGGAGACGGGGGGGGGGGGGGGGCGGACAGCGTTTTAACGGGGGGGAGGGGGTGCTCAAAACTTGACAATTCCACCACGTAATATTCCTTATATACACTCTGATATGGCAATAATAATCCAGCCAACATGTACAGGTGTTTGTCAATCCACTGCTGGATGAAGGCCTCTCCAGAATCAATCACGTGCAGTTGTCAAGGGTTTGGTGTCTGCAGTTAAACATTGAGATGAGGTCAATCGTAATAATAATAATAATTACTCAAAATTAATCACATTCATGATCATTTGCAGGTGCACACACATATGGGGCCACACGTATAAAGAAACAAAGATCCCCCGTATAGCCTTAACAGACTGTCGGGACAAGTGTTGTTCGCCAGCACCTATGAAGGCCGGCACGGCACACGAGGGAGTGGGTGGCCAGCGCCACGCCCGGCCGCCTCATGACGTGTACGCACACACACGCGCACAGGCACGCACGCACACACACACACACACATGCACACGCGCACACACACGTGCACACACGCACACACCTGTGCGAGGTGATGACGAGCGCCCTGCCCTCCTCGCGCACGCGGCTCAACGCGTCCCACAGCAGCCGCCTCGCCACGGGGTCCATGCCCGTGGACGGCTCGTCCAGGAACACGACGGGTGGAGAGCCCATGAGCGCCACCGCCGTGCTCAGCTTGCGCTTGGTGCCACCGCTGCGTCGGTGAGGAGGCGCCATCCGGGGCACGTGCCACGGCACGGCGGGAGATCGTCAGGTAAGACAAGGGGTGGGGGGGGTTCCAGGGCACAGAACGAAGTGGCAATGCACGAAGGTATCGCTGTAAACCGCTTATCAGCGCCTACCTCATGACAGACCAATTCACACCCTATTGGTCACCCCGGAGCGGCCGCAGTGGCGTGCGTGGCGTGCGTGGCGTGCGTGGTGTGCGTGGCGTGCGTGGCGTGCGTGGCGTGCGTGGCGTGCGTGGCCCACCTGTACGTGCGCACGAGCTTGTCGGCGTACGCCTCGACGAGCAGCGCTCGCAGCGCGTCGTCCACCATGGCCGGGATGAGGCGCTCGGGAACGCCGCGCAGGCGCGCGTACATCCACAGCGTCTCGCGGCCCGTCATGTGCTCGAGCAGCCCGTCAAACTGCGGGCAGTAGCCGATTCGCTGCTGCACCTTGACTCGCACACACGCGCGCAACCGCGATTCCAGTCAAGACGCGGGATGACGTTACTCCGCCCGTCGTCGTCATCGTTAGCGTCCATCTCCGTGTCCAGGTACCGCCTGGGTCGCCTGGTAAGTGCATATTTTTTCGTGTTTAGTTTGTTGTCCTCTGATCAGCACGGTTGTGTGCATGTATGTTGAAGTTCCGTCACACCGTCCGTAACCAACCGACCGTATGAGGCGATAACGTACGGTTCGAAAGAAGTTCAACATACATACATACGTGTTATTTCAAAACTTTTAACTTATGCAATCAATAGTCGAACAAAAAGCTAAATTAAAATCCCGCCATGAATGCGTGCACATCGGTGTCGCGCAGAGGAGATCTCACGCCGATAAAATTGGTTGACGGCACAGGCCATGAGCCAACATTAAAAGTTCCTGGAGCCCGGTGTCTCGCTTTGATACCGCAAACGAGGAATTTGCTTGCACAGTTTCAACGAGAGAAAATAAATACGGATCGGGGTTTACAACGGTGATGACCTAAGAAGTGTGAACCCCGGCAGGGGTAGACTCTTTTGAGTGTGTCACCCCAAGGTAAGACCTCTGAAATGCCTTCATAGCAACGTCTATGTCCACTCGGTACGTGTCGACGCATCGATTCATCAGAGAAAAAAAATCAATCATATCCCTCACTTTTTGTACGCATCAAATTGCACGTGGCAGAATGTCACCGGTTTAGATTCGTACACGCTGTGTGCAACAGGGCCGTGCAAATACTCTCGCTTTTAAAGATGCCCCCTTTTACTAACGTAGAAAAGTGTAGAGATTTTTTTATTGAATTGGGATCCTAAAACAATTAATCAAATCACAAGAGTGGAAGTGTGACATGTCGATCGTTGACTGTCCATTCAGGACGAGTAGGGAGAGAAGGGTTGTTGCGATCGCTCCGATCCATATATAAAAGAATGAAGAAAAATCAGGCATTTGCATGGCAAGTAAGAAGAATCACGCATTCGCATGGCTGATGTAATGCTACACAACACACGTAGGAAATATTCAATTGTCTTTATGGAAGCCAACCGACAGCTGTCAGGGCAAAACGCGTTTACAGTATTATTTTAGCACTGGTTTGGTTATCCAATTTGTGGGCAATAATTTCATCCACTAGGCCGGTTTTCAATTGGTCTCTAAAATAGCAACACAACTTGATGCTAAAGTTGAGTTCACATTGAATCGCCTTTATCAGAGCTATTGTGCCGCCCCCCCCCCCCTCCCTTACCAAACATCCGTGAAAACTACCGAACATCTGTGAAAAACAGCTTAATAGCTCATCGCATTCCTCTAGTATAAAAAATATATATATGAATCTTTTTTCTTATAAGGATTCTGATAAGGACAGACAGAACCAACACGCAAACGCTTTCAACCTCAGCTGGAAAGCGTCAAAGCAAATAAACAAAATAATTATTTACCCCCCTAACTTGCCATGCTCATCGCCTCTAACGTTTTCGCCGCCACCTACGACCCTCACCACCCTCTTCGACCCTCACCACCCTAGATTTGAAGCTTTCGTGACTGCAAGGATTCATATTCTTAGGTTTTTTCGGTAAAGTCACGTAGGTAAAAACATTAAAATTAATAAAACGGTTCCACCTGAAGACGGAGGCTTGTGTTGCCTCCGAAACGTCGTGATTTTTATTTTATTTTACTTTTATTAATTTTAATGTTTTTACCTACGTGACTTTACCGAAAAAACCTAAGAATATGAATACCTCACCACCCTCTTCGCCTCACGCCTCCCCCCACCACGCCGGAGCCGGGTGCCGCATCCTTGCCGAGAAGCGGCAGGAGGCGGCGGCGGTGCTCACCTTGCGGATGTCGGTGAGGATGCTGTAGCCGCCGATGACGGCGTCGCCCGACGTCACCGTCTCCTCGCCCGTCAGCATCTTGAAGGTGGTCGTCTTGCCGGCGCCGTTGAAGCCCAGCAGGCCGAAGCACTCGCCCGCCGGGATCCCAATGCTGATCCCGTCCACGGCCACCAGCGGGTTCTTCACCCCGTACACCTGTTGGAGGTCATCGGCGTCATCGCTCGGGGTCATCGCTCGGGGTCATCGCTCGGGGTCATCGCTCAGGCTCGCTCAATGTCACCGTTCACGGTTCACGGTCGTTCCTTTTACGGTGGTCGTGATTGTTCAGGTTCACTGTTCAGGTTCATTCTACACGTTCATCGCCGAGCTATCATTTGCGATAGCCAGGTCGCTTCTGAAAAAGAGCTATGTCGCTCAGTGGTCCTTATCCGGTAAAATAAAATAGTTTCAAGTAGTTTTTAAGAAAGGAGGTTTATCTACTTGTGTTTTTGTCATGGTATACGCACACGTGCAGCCCTTTTGCCAATCCACTGCTGGATGAGGGGCTCCCCACGTCCCTGCGTGTCGCGGGAGTTACTTTCGTCATACTTCACCACGCTGGTCAGCGCCAGACGGTGAAGGCCGAGGCAGCGCAGACGTGGGAGACCCAAACTGCAGCACAACAATGGAATATGCCGCGCCGCCCTCTGCTGACCACCACGTTAACCCCACAGCCTATAACACCTGTCGCTCACTGTCCAGGCTCAAGCCTGCGTAGCTTCAGCCTCCAAGATCTGACACGACCGGGCGCATTTCTGGTGAATGGATCCCAGGAAAGGCTGAGAGAAGCGCCGCTCGCCAGGGCCCCAGATCCCCAGCCCCCCCCCCTTGCATCTCCTGACCTTGCGCAGGTCCTTGACGACGAGCTGCTCGGAGAGCACGGCCGCGGAGACGCTGGCCACGCGCAGCCGCTCGCGAGCCACGTCCTCGTCCTCCTTGCTCTCCTGCACCGGCACCTGCGCGTCGCGCGCCCTCCACTGCGGCGCACGCACGCACACGCACACACACACGCACACACGCACACGCACACACGCACGCACGCACGCAACAGTTTGACGACACTGAATGGTGACTTTCTTTGATTTTGTAATTATCTTTATCGCAAATTTGTGCGATCACGTCGTGGGACAAAATAATCTTTGGGATCTCTCCGAGCCCCGACCGCACGGCAGCAGAGGTCTGATAACAGCGGCGACACAAATCAAACAAAAAAAACATCTCCAGATCCACGCGGCCCGGGAAACACTCACCCAGGGGTGGCGGTGGCACAGGTTGCGGCAGAGCCGCGCCACGCTGCGGAAGGCGTTCAGCTCCAGAAGGAAGACGAGCAGGAGGTAGGTGGCGCCCTGCACGGCCATGAGCGTCAGGTAGCGCCCCACGCCGTACGGCTGCCACGCCAGGTAGTCCAGCTGGTATGTGATGTCTGTTGCGGCGCGGTGCGGGAGGTGAGGGGCGGGGGAGGGGAACGACGGCGACGACATCATGAACATGTTGCCGTCGTGCTCGTCAAGGAGCGTCAACCATCATCACGTGAGCTCTGGTCATCCTCGCTGCAGCAGCAGCAGCGGCTTTTGGCTAACCATCGAACAAAGACGGTCACAGCATCGCGCACTTTCAGATGCGTTTCTGTGGCTGTCTGGAACGCTCTTCCTTCTGATATTAGGAAGCCACTGGAGCTATGCAATTTTAAATCATCATCTAAATTTTTACAAACATACATACACAAGCACTCATCGCCAGCATCGTCGACGTCAACAAGCAGCTTCGAGTTCAAGTTGCAAGTTCATTTCGTGTAACCAGGTGACAACTTGAAAGACCAGGAGAGAGCCGCATTGGTGAGAGTGAGCTGGGACATTAGGTGGCAGGACAGGGGTGGGGGGGAGCGATGCTGCTGCTGTGTGAGTAACGGCAAGTAATGATTTGTGGGTTATTTTGGAATCTAGTCTCCTGATGCCGGTGCACATAGACCGACACTCTTTTGGGTGCCACAGTGGCAAGATGTTAACTACCTCGCCTGGTATACAGGAGGCCGTGGGTTCGATCCCAACTATGACACCAGTACGTGTGGAGTCTGTATGTCCTCTGGTTTTTCCCTCCATATTTAGAAACACGCGTTTTAGAGTAATTTGGCTGCTATAAATGTCCACGTGATGAGCCACTTCGTTAAGCTATCATTCGTGATAGCCAGGCCGCTTCTGGTAAAAAGAGCTACAGAGCTCAGTGGGCTTTACCTGGTAAAATAAAAATAGTCTCGTTTGAGTTTTTGAGATTTTGCATATGTCATCAGGGGATGTTTGAAGAAGAAGGCACGTAGTCAGTAGTATTATTGTGGTTATTATACGCCGCAGTAATAATCACCGCTAAGATTCTAGGATTCGAACCGTCAACCTCCGTCACAAGGGGCGAAAGCGCTATTGCTGGACCATGACGCAGGATGCGTCAGTTTGACACGAGGTGCATGTGCCAAGACCGAGACTCAAATTGAGTCTGGATAAATGTATCAGCTCAGTGCTGTTGAATGTGCAGTCGTGGTGCTGTTAAGTCGGCACACACCCAGTGAGAATTTAGAGAATGTTCATCCCCACACCAAGTGAAAGAATCGGTTCGGTATAAACCAGTGCTTGCTAATCTTTACTGCAGCCTTGCATCCCTTTGGTATTCCATCGTACATGTAAAAAAAATACACAGGTTTTATGAAGCAAATGAATTGTACTTACGTGCCCGTGCTCAATTTGTGTTTCGATGGTTTACTTTCTAAAAACATCTGGACGTGTCTCGCACCCCCACAAAGGGCATCTCGCACCCCCAGGTGTCGCGTGCGCGACAGTTTAAAGAACCGCTGCTCGAAGCGAACCGCGTGGGTGCCGGGTCTCACTGTTTTTGCGGCACAGGATTTGCGCCAGGATGCTGCTGTTGCAGATCTGGATGAACTGGTAGTTCTCGTAGAAGTAGTTGAGGGACTGGCCCAGGCAGTAGTTGGGCAGCATCAGGAACACCTTGTCCAGGGTGTGGCACAGATCGAGGAGCCCCAGCTCTGCGCGCAGGGGAGAGACGAGATGCTGTGACCCTGACAGCGGCGGGCGGCCCCCAGGGCTAAAGGCCACGCGCGTAAGTTTACGTTGACTGTGGGCACACAGCACAATGACCAAGGCGGAAAACGCAAAGAGCTGTGGGAATGTTTAAACGAGAACTACTTCACCTCGGGTGCGATACCACAGGGGCTGCGCAACGAAAAAAACCCGTCGACCCGAGTTCGATTCCCGCTCGCGGCAATAAACGTGCGATGTACCCAGAAAATTGACGAAGTGGCTAACGAGCAAAGGAGAGCGGCGAGCGCGGCGCCGTCCGGAGTGGACGGGCCGAGGCGCCCGGAGGGCCGGGAGCACCTGGAATGCGCAGGATGTTGACGGAGAGGAAGCTGGCGGTGCCCGAGAGGACGTTGAACATGCTGAGGCGGGTGTAGGCGGTCGCCGAGGAGCTGAAGAAGTTCTGCAGCAGGTACATGAGCGGGATGACGGCCCAGCCGTACAGCAGCAGGATGAGCAGCACGAGCAGCAGGTGCGCGCCCGCCGTGTACGCCTTCACCTCGAAGCCCAGGAACACCAGCTGCGGGGCACACACGCGCAACCACGCGCACGCACGTGCATGTGTGTGACCTGTGTGTGTCACTGTATGTGTCAATGTGTGTGCGCGCGCGCACGCACGGACACCGCAAACACACGCGCAACCACGCGCATGCAAGCGTGCTCATTCACGCGTGCGCGCACGCACGGCGCAAGCAAGCAAACACGATTGCACATGCACACATATACACGTGCACGCATACTCGTGCATACATATATACACACACACGCATATACGTGCAAACACACACACACAAATGCACGCACACACACACACGTGCATGCATTCTTGCAACTTCACTTACTTTTCTTAACAGCTAATATGGCATCTCTCTAACTTGCGTACGTTCTCCAATCCACGGGTTCCTCTTCCTGTCTCTCAGTCTATTTCCAAACAATGCACCTCTTCCACATTTCTTTTGCGTACTTTTCAACACTTAACACGCGAACAGAAAGAGCAGAAAATGGGGCTACGAAGAACCACGTAAAACTAAACGATGGACGTAGAAGCGTGTAGGCAAAACCGCGTAAAACTAAACACCGCATACGGAAAAACGCGTAAACTCAAAACTACGTACAGAGACACGTACAAGCTTAACCGCGTTCACTAAACCACGTGCAGAGAACCGCGAACACTAAACCGCGTGTGCAATGTCGCGCCCGCGGCTGCCGCGTGGGCGACGTCAAGTGCCGGCAAGGGGGCAGGCGGTGTAACGTGTGCGCGCGTGCGCACGTTCAACTCCTTGCTCTCGCGCCGAGCGTAGCCAACCGTGCCAACACGCGGGCAGACGCGTACCAGGATGCAGCAGCAGGGGATCATGTAGTTGAAGAGGTCCCAGAGCAGCGCGGTGAGCCAGTAGGAGACGGCGCGCACGCCGCTCACCAGCTGGATGTGCTTGGCGCGGGTGGCGCGCTCCGTCACCAGCAGCAGGGCGAAGGTGCTCGCCAGCGACGCCAGCCCGTACATGAGGTTGAAGGCCACCGCGAAGCCCGTCTGGCCCCTGCACAGTCGGGGAGGTCAGGTGTAGAAAGGGGGGGGGGGGGGGGGGCGGGATAAAGGATTTGTATGTACAGCGTATTCTTGGTTCTTTCGGTAAAGTCACGTAGATAAAAAATAAAAATTAATAAATTGAAAATAATAAAAGCAAAAAACCCACGACGTTTCTATTGCAACACAAGCGGTCTTCATTAGGCGGAGAGAAAAGAGGGGGCAAGCCTCCAAATGCAATTGCTTGTGAGAGTTTCCCAAGTGAGTGGGCGAGAGACGAGAGCTGGGAGGAGGACAGCCACTCCTCCTCCCAAGTGACCTGGCCACAAATGACAGCTCAACAAAAAGTGGCTTATCATGTGGAAATTTCTAACGGCAAAATAATCTTACTAATCCTACGTTTGACTTGTCACGACGGATGGTTGGACGGATGAACGGGTGGTGGTTTTTTGCGTGGCGCGGCGCTCACTCGTGGAACTGGTCCATGGCGCGCTCGGTGACGTTGCGAGGCAGCGGGTAGTTGCGCACGGAGATGGAGTGGTTGGCCCCGACGGCGTGCCTCAGCAGGGCGTTGTCGACGAGCAGCAGGGCGGTGGCCGGCGTGTGGAAGCCCTGCCCGTTGAAGAGCGCCGTGACGCTCACGCCGCCACTGCCGTTCGCTCCTGCTCCGGCCACGGCCGCCCCCACGACGCAGTGCGTGTTGAAGGAGCCGCCCTCCGCCTCCGCATTGTCCACCAGGTAGTCCCAGATGTCGCCTGCAACGCGGAGAACGAACCGCACCGCTTGCTTAACGGCTGCTTCCTTTTCGCAGCCGCTCGCTGGATTCGTCTCGGAGAGCAATAATAATAGAGACAAACGTGACATGTCAAGTGACATGACCACATTGCGTATATCAAGCACGGTCTTGATTTCGAACGCTTGACATCTCTAGGGGCGGCACGCGACACAAATCACGTAGTGGCGGTGGGCACACAAGGTTACTAAGCCGCACCGCTTTGCGTGCATTTACATTTTTTCATGAACAATGCACTTTTAAAACTAGATTGAAATCTCATTTCGTTAGAACTGCTTGTTGTTGTGATTAGTTTGTTGTCCTTCCCCAGCACCTCCGATTTGCACGTACGGCACGAAAGAAGTTCCACATACTGTACATACTTCAAATTTGTGTCATGCAGCCACAAAGAATGCACCAAAAAGGAATGCAACTGTCAGATGGAGGCCGTCTAAATCTTTGGGTTGCAGCTTCATGCAATGAACCCGAACGGAAACGAGAGAGTAAGAACCCCGCGCGTCGCCGCACCTCCCGGGTACTTGACATCGTCGTTGACAAACACGGCCGTGGCCGTCCGCATCTCTGCGACCTGCCGCCGGTACTCGAGGGCGACGCTCACGGCCTCCGGCCCAGCGCCGGGCGCCAGCGCGTACGGCACGGTGACGTGGGCGCCGTAGCGCGCCAGCGACAGGTCGAGGGACGGGGAGTCGCGCGGGCCGGGCAGCGTGCGCGCCACCACCAGTGCCACCGTCGTGAAGATGAGCGGCACCAGGAACTGCGCCACCATCACCTTCCAGTTGCGCCAGCAGTAGACGGCGCGCTTGAGGAACATGGCGCGGCACTGCTGCAGCAACAGCCACATCTGGGCGCGGGTGAGAACGTGGGGCGGAAAAACGGGACGCGTATATTAAGTTACTAAATGTCCCATAAACTATTAACTATTTTTGTTTATTTGACCAGGTAAGGCCCACTGAGCTATACGGCTATTTTTCAGAAGTGACCTGGTCACAAATTACAGCTTCAGCGAAGTGGCTTATCATGTGGAAATGTATAGCAGCCGGTTACTCTAAACGAATGTTGATTCTAAATGTGGAGGACCCGGAGAAAAATCCAACAGGACTACAGGGAGAACATGCATACTCCAAATATACAGCAGGCGTCAAATATACAGCAGGCGTCAAACCCACGACCTCCTGTATACCAGGCAAGGTAGTTAACCTTTCGCCACCGTGGCGTCCTGGGTTGGCTGGGACAATAACGGTGGCTTCAATAAGGCTGTGCCAGTAATATCTGTGAGAAAATTTGCGAAAATCGAGATTTTCTTTGTCCCAGTTTTAACATTTTACAAAACGCAATCATTGGTGACGAGACTGAGACCACCAACTCGCGACACTTGACATCCCAGGCGAGGTCACGGTGGCTGAAGCCCAGGGTCTCTGCGGTGCGAGTTGACCTCAAAAGCCACCGCCCGACCACCTCACAACTCGCCGCACACGGGATCCCAGGTTAAGCAGGGGGCGGCCGAAACCCGGATTCCAACCCAGGCTTCTCAGCGGCACCCGGCCCATTCACGCACCCCGGTGTTGAGCTTGATGCTGGACAGGTCCTCGGAGACCAGGGTGCTCGTGTCGTCCATGGAGGCGCTGATGCTGTCGGTCTCGGCCGTCAAGTCATGCATGCGCCGCTCGTGCTGGTAGTGCAGGTGCGGCAGCTGCCTGGCCTGCGCGTCCAGCGCTGAGTCGGCGAGCTTGCCCACGCTGCAGGGGCGCGGACGCACACAAGGAGCCGGCCCCGCCGCTATCGTCCAATGAAACCACGACAGCAAAGGGGTGCCGACACGGCCTGGCAGGCGAGCGTTCGCCGCCTGCTGCTGCAGAGGTTCAAGGTTCAAATCTGGCAGTTGACCCGGTTATAGCCAGGGGCGTACCGACCACGACAAAGTGTCGTCTGCTTCGCGGTAGACGTTCGAGATCCCTCGATGCCATTTGCGAGGGAAGGACATCGCGTGCCGGTGTCAGGGTCAAAATTTGCCAAGTTTTTTATTAAAATTAACCCACCGACTACTCAATTAGTAACTTACAAAGCAATCATCGCCCACCACTGCCAGATTAATGCCCCTCACCAGGCCAGGTGGTGAGTCACCTTGTGCCCACAGGGACAGCTGCCACTGGGGGTGCCCTTTGCAATGCGATGTAAAGCGCTCTGAGAAGATGCCCCAGAATGTAGGGCGCAATATCAAAGAAACAAATAATAATCATTCATAACAAACACTGCACCACTCAGTTGGTTAACGGATGTCATTCACTGAATGAGATTTCTACGATTAATGAATGAGCCCATTTGTTAAATGGGCTCATTGTGGGTGTTTGGCCCCAGTTGCTTCGTCCCAGGCAGTACTGCTCTCCCTGCCACGCTTCCCTGATCGCCCCCCCCCCTCACCAATCTTCTACCACAATGTAGTTTTCTACGATTAATGAATGAGCCCATTTGTTAAATGGGCTCATTGTGGGTGTTTGGCCCCAGTTGCTTCGTCCCAGACAGTACTGCTCTCCCTGCCACGCTTCCCTGATCGCCCCCCCCCCTCACCAATCTTCTACCACAATGTAGTTTGCCTTTTTGACTTTTGCAAAGTATCAAGGGTGCGATTCCATGTTGACGCATTACTTTTTGTAATGGGTGGTCTCCCCAAATGATTGGTAACAAATCAGGAGAATCTTATAAACCATTGGAAATCATTACTCAAAAAAATACATCCGTGACCTTTACGCAGTTAGTCATCGAGACGCTGGCGTTACAGCGTGTTCGGCGGCGTGGGCACAAGGGGCCCCCCCCCGGGGCCCCCCCCCCACCACCACCGTGGTAGCCGCGCCCCCTGGCGGCCATGCTCACCGCAGGAACACCTCCTCCATGGTGGTGACCGACACGCCGTAGCTGTTGATGCCCAGCTCGTCCCGCCGGCGCTCCAGCTCCGTGAAGAGCCCCTCGAACCTGGGCCCGGGGAGAGCATTCACTTACAAACACGCAGCAGCAACAAAGACGTTCACGCGCTGTACCAGGCGCTCATCTCAGGGTGGGTTGACCCAGGTGGAGGCCCAGTTCCAGAGCAGCAACTCTATGACCTCGTCTCATATCGCTGTACGGGAATGGTGGGCACGTCCTGAGGTCGGATATATACCGTGTGCGGCTCAGTGGGGTTTCGGGGGTAGGGTGTGGTAATACAATGGTGGGGTGTGCGGCGATGGTGGAGTGCGGTAGTGTGGTGTGATGGATGGCAGGGTGCGATGTTAAAGTATGATGGTAAAATCAGTTTAACACGTAGGCTTTCGCGACCAATATTGTTCATAATCAACGATTTTTGGGTTTAGATCGCGTTATTTATAAATGTGTCGTAACCCTCCACCACCCGACACGGCCAATCAGTAAAAAAAGTGTCACGTTGACAAAAGACAAATAGTTCACTGCTTTAGCCCACCGGTGTGTTGAAGCGTGAAACCACAACATTTACAATTTGAGTACGACGTTTCGCTGGTAATTGCATCCAGCATCATCGGGCAATTTGCCGACAGACAGGGCGTAACGTTAGTGTAAGACTAAAAGAACACCAGAGAAATATTAAACTATCGCAAACACAACTGTCGGCAGTGGCAGAACATGCTTGCCAACAGGGACACTCAATTGATTTTGACAACGTTGAAGTGTTGTGTAAAACTAGTTACTACTGGCAAAGACTAATTAGAGAATCCATTGAGATTGAGAGAAACAGAAATAACTTTAATCGCTCAGACAGCTACAGGCTTAGTGCGGCTTGGAAGCGTATTATTAAATAAGATGCATTACAATTCCTTATAAGGGAAACAAGCACTAACTGATTATTAATGTAGCATAATCACAATAGAACACATTCCAAATGATTACTAATCTACAACTCGCATCGTAACAATAGCCTTATTACTAATCAAGTATATAATTACAATAACCCCCCCCCCCCTCAAATCTTTGCACCTGATGAGTTAATGAGTTAATGATGACGTCACCCTGCTGCTGCTCTATATAAGAACGGGAGACACAGCAGAGCCTCACCATTCTGGCGAATTGCCCGATGATGCTGGATGCAATTACCAGCGAAACGTCGTACTCAAATTGTAAATGTTGTGGTTTCACGCTTCAACACACCGGTGGGCTAAAGCAGTGAACTATTTGTCTTTTGTCAACGTGACACTTTTTTTACTGATTGGCCGTGTCGGGTGGTGGAGGGTTACGACACATTTATAAATAACGCGATCTAAACCCAAAAATCGTTGATTATGATGGTAAAATGCCGTAGTGGGATAATGGAGTGCGTTGTAGGGTACGTGTGCGTGTGTTGAACTTCTTTCGCACCTCACGTAGCCACCTGTGCTAATGGGAGGTGCGGGGGAAGGACAACACTGGACATGGGGTGCGATGGTGGGGTTTGATGGTGGGGTGCGGGAGCGTGATGATGGGGTGCGATGGTGGGGTGCGATGGTGGGGTGCGATGGTGGGGTGTGACGATGGCGTGCAGTGGCAGGGTGCGACGGCGTTGTGCGGTGCCGTGGTGGTGGGGTGCGGCAGCGTGTGCGGTGGGGGCTGGCACCTGTGGGAGGTGTCGGCTGGCATGATGTAGGCGAGCTCGGCGCCGGCGTTGCTGGAGAGGTTGGCCTCCGGCACGTGGCTGTGCACGAGCTTGGAGATCCACGCGACGTCCGCCTCCGGCTGCTTCACCACCACCATGTGGTACCCGGCCCCTGCGGACGAGAGAAAACCACGCATTTCGTGATACGTTTATTAACAACAACAACAACAAACAGAATGGTTACAGCACAGCTCAATTGCTCATGCATGTTGCACGTTGAACTTAGTTTAACACGGCGGCTTTCGCCTGCCCCCGGAGCAGACGAGCAATCGTCCCCCCCACCCCCCCCAACCGTGCCCCCAGGGACAGACAGGCACTCCCTCCTCACTGGTACCCTGTGGCATAATTAGCCCTCCCTCCCCCCGTGCCCCCGGGGCAGACGGGCACTCCCCCCCCGTGCCCCCGGGACAGACGGGCACTCCCCCCCCCGTGCCCCCGGGGCTGATGGGCACTCCCCCCTCCCCGTGCCCCCGGGGCTGATGGGCACTCCCCCCCCCCCCCGTGCCCCCGGGGCAGACGGGCACTCCCCCCCCGTGCCCCCGGGGCAGACGGGCACTCCCCCCCCCCCGTGCCCCCGGGGCTGATGGGCACTCCCCCCCTCCCCGTGCCCCCGGGGCTGACGATCACTCCCCCCCCCCGTGCCCCCGGGGCTGATGGGCACTCCCCCCCTCCCCGTGCCCCCGGGGCTGACGGTCACTCCCCCCCCCCGTGCCCCCGGGGCAGGCGGTCACCGTATTTGCGCTTGAGGAAGAGCGACGAGCCGCAGCACTGGAGGCGTCCGTGTGCGACGATGGCGACGCGGTCCCCCAGCACGTCGGCCTCCTCCATGAAGTGCGTGGTGAGCAGCACGGTGCGGCCCGCGCGCTGCCGCTGCAGCAACTCCCAGGTGGCGCGGCGAGCGCACGGATCCATGCCCGACGTCGGCTCGTCCAGCAGCACCACCTGGCGGACACGCTCGCTCGTTTAGTCGCCAGTTCATTCGTTCGTTTCGTAACACATTCGTTTGGAATGTGGACATCGGATTCCTCCAGTCTAAATTCATTTTCTGATTCTGATTTGTCTGGTAGCACCATCTGGATATGCAATCATTCATGTACTCACTCGCACATTCACTTATTCATTTAGCAGCAACAACAACAACCGCCATTCGCCACTAAGTGACGAAGACGTCACCACGGTGTTTGTACCGGGCTATGTGCACTTAATTTAGCAGTAGCACCACCTGTACCCACACTCACCGATTAATTTACTCATTCGCTCACATGCCGATTTCTCAAGTCACCCGCGCGATCGTCCTAGATATGGTGGCGGGTCGGTCGAGACTAACGACCGAGAGGCAGCTAAAGAGAATGGGGGGGGGGGGGGGTGGAGGGGACACGCCCGGGAGGACGACCGCCCCGGAGATGGAGCAATGAAATCGGCCATTGTGTGCGCGCAGGTGCAGTGAACCGATGTGGACGATGACGATCGGGCGGCGGCGGCGCTGGCACCTTGGGGTCGCCGATGAAGGCGATGCCGATGGAGAGCTTGCGCTTCATGCCGCCAGAGAGCGCCGAGGCGCGCGCCTTCCGCTTGTCCTCGAGCTGCAGGGCGGCGAGCATGGCGCTCACCTCGTCCGGCACGCGCTCGTACGGGCAGCCCTTGAGCTGCGGCAACACGCGCGCGGGACCGGAGCGGTCTCACGACGAACTCAACGAGGCCGAAGCTCGAGTGAAGTCGGGCAACTTCCCGGCGAACGTTTGGCGAGTAACGGCGGTGGTTCTACCCCTATTGCAGATCACTGAGCTGGCACTCATCGAGATCCCGGGTTTGAATCTGGGTTGTAACCCTCGGTCCGCAATTAAACCTCAGCGCAGCGAGTTGATTGTTTCAGCTCGGTCACCAATGACTGCATGAAAAAAATCCTCACGGTAAATTTGGTTCAGCGCTCAATTTGTATGCATGTTGAACTTCTTTCGCACCATACGTAGCCAACCATGCTAATGGAACGATACATTTCAATTTCGCAGCCTTTGCAACACAAATTACTCTCAAATGCAGGGCAAGTCGACAACAGTCAGAGGTAGCTTTGCGATATCAGCTTCCACGGGCCGTTCTCAAACACGGGAGGTTTACACCGCTCCGTGAGATCTGAACAGATATTTCATCTCCAATCGGATTGCATGGGGAAGAAGAAATTATAAACAAGGTTTGTTTTTGGGTTAGGGCGCATGAATATAAAGGTGTCATAAATGTGTAACGACACATTTGTGTCATAACGACACATTGATATTCACGCGATGTAACCCACAAAAAATACGCTTTATTATGGATAATATTGGTCGGAAAAATCAAAGTGTGAAACCGAATGACAAACGCTTTTAAAACAGATTGAAGATCTTTTTTTCTATTCTCGGTTCTTTCGGTAAAGTCACGTAGACGGGAAATAATAAAATAATAAACATATAAAAAATAAAAATAATTATTTTATTACTTCCCTTCTACGTGACTTTACCAAAAGAACCAAGAATATGAATCCCTGCAGTCACGAAAGCTTTAAATCAAAATCTTTTTTTCTCCTTTCTTTTCTCCTTGCAACAATCTCGTTCCCTCCTCCACTCGCTGCTGGGCCCGTCGGCGGACGCACCTTGGCGAAGAAGGAGAGGTGCTCCTCCACGGTGAGGTCGGGGAACAGCACGTCGTGCTGCGGGCACAGGCCCAGGCTCTTGCGCACGAGCGTCATGTCGTAGCGGATGTCGTAGCCGTTGACGAGCGCCGTGCCGCCACTCGGCGGGAAGAGGCCTGCGCGGACGTCACGCACGGCTCCGTCAAGGTACTAAACTCGGAATTGTCATAATCTCCATATTTATATAAAAGGCAAAGTTGTGATTATGTGTGTCTGTTCAAAATGTGTAGCGTACTTCCCGACATGCAACACACTGCAAAGTTGCCATGTGGGTACTTTCCAGACTGTACACCATGCAAACATTATAAAAATATACTTTTTTTTTGGGGGGGGGGGGAGCTCAATAATGCAGAGATTTTTTGCACGGCAAGTGAGCTGTGACGTCACATCTGGCACGTGACCCGCACGTAGTGGTCGTGGTTAGTGTGCTGTGTTACAAACCCGGCGACCCGAGTTCGATTCCCGCTCACGGCCACCACCAGTGACGATTATTTTAACCGGTCCTGGGCCTCCCCTAGGTCGACTCAGCCGCAAACGAGTAACTGGTGTGGTGTGTGAACATCGCCACTGAGGAGACAAAGGCGGCCGAGCGTGGTGAATCCAAGTCCTGGGCGAAGCCGGGTAGTACAGCTAGTAACTAATAATGATTTACATTTCTACAAATGCCGTTCACCCGGAGGTCACAAGGCGCTGGACAATGCACACCTGGACAGTGGTGCCAGTGTTAGAGACGAAACGTTAGCGACAAAACGTTCTCTCAGAATAGGAACCAATATTTGGGGACACCGATTTCCCTTCTGAATGTTAGTAGTTTCCTTATTTCTTTGTTACGAGGTCATTTCTTTACGTGTCTCCATGCATGAATTATTAACTAAAACCTCAATTGTAGAAAAAACACTTTCCAATCTGATTGTAAAAGAGTTACCGAGGCTTGCTTCAAGTAATGATTAACTATTGGTTGGCATCTGTTTGATCCACGGAAGCACCAAAACCTAATCGGGGGTAACAATGTGCCTGGTGGGAACAAATATTGGTTCCCCCGTGTAAACAAGTATTACAGGGAAGCAATATTCATCAACTCATTAACTAGATGGTGTCATCGTCACGATCCATGGACATATAGCTCGTAGGTGTGCACTGCACATTTCGTCATTTGTGTCTACATCGTTCTGGCCACATCGTTCTGACACCAATCTCTTCTCAATATCGTCGTCAGGCCATTCTCTGTGAGGTCTTTCTCTTTTTCTGGTTCCTTCCATTTTTCCGAACAACAGCAGCAGCAGCACACTGTTTAACTATCCCGTCGTTGTCCATCCTACACATGCGTCCAAATAGTGTCAGTCTCTTGCTCATCACTGTTTGGGTACAATTGCTCTGCTCAGGTGCTTGTTGAATGATCGTGTGCGTGCGTGCGTGCACGTGCGCGCGTGCGTGTGTGCACGTGTGTGCGTGCGTGCGCGAGAGAGGGACGGGCCTGTGAGGATGGACAGCGTCGTGGTCTTGCCGGCGCCGTTGTGCCCCAGCAGCGCCGTGATCTGCCCCTCGTACATATTCAGCGTCAGCCCCTTCACAGCCTCCTTTTCATGCCGCCCCTTCCCAAACACCTGCCCAGGTCAGAGGTCACACGCAAGGGGCCGCCGAAGATTTGTCGAGACCGTTCACAACAATGATAATACTTTCATCTTATACATCGTCAGTCATGCCAAGAGCATCCCGCAACGCCGTGCATGAATTACATAAAATCCCGGATGAAGCCACTCCCAAACAAATTAAATCCCTGCTACTACCAAGCAAGATTAAACATTTTTTATAAACACCATAACAAAAAGCACAAACAACAAAAAAGTTTTTATAAAAAAGAAATGAGTCCACGAGGTCTACTGCACATCCCAGAGCACAGTCACAACAACTTCCCAACCAAGCCACGGAGCATTCACAGGAGGGGCGGTTGAGCGCCAGAAAGTTTCCACGAGATTGTCTTGACGTGTCCGCACGCCGCATCTGCCCTGCTTTCCTACCGACACGGCTGGGATTCTACTGCAGCGGCGGGAGCAGGGTTTGTGCGCGCACCTTCCGGAGGCCCTGGATCTTGACGCCGGTGGCGAGGCTGAGGGGCTCCCTCTCGATGAACTCGCTCGTTGGGCCCTCCGCGTCACCCTCTCCTTCGCCGTCGCCCGCCGACACGTGGTACGTGCGCTGAGTGCCGCGCCAGTACGACGGCTGGGACCGTGCACGGTGGAGACACGCGGCCGGGTCAACGTTCCGTCGTCGCCGCACACATGGCTCACGTGGACAGCTCGAGTATCGGACGGGGGAAGCTGGGGAAGTGACAATTCTAAAACCAAATTATTTTTTTCAAAGAGTCTGTGAATTGTCATAAAATCGAGGTCGTGATTTTATGAATCGTTGATTATGGACAGTTGAGATTCAGGGCCATGGTTGTTAGAATTGTAATGATTCAGGGTCACAAGTGGATAATTAATCAAGGGTCAGGATCATAAATCGATGGATGCATTCCAATGATTCGCAGTCACAGATGAACTCACGAAATAAGTTTGATGCAAAATCGATAGTGGTATCAATCTATAAAATATAGCTCACATTGGTAAAACACCAAGCATTTGAAATCATACAAATACAATTTAATGCATCATCAACAGTTGTATATAGGCCTCAAAGGCATGGGTGTGTGTGCATTTGGAGTCTACAGTGATACAAATCTCCGGAGAATCTACAGGGTGGTCCAGATGTCTTGGGACCACCCCCCCTCCCCATTTTATTCTCTAAAACTTACTATATTTTTAAGTAAGGTTTATTTAAAACAGATATGAATGCAAAGAAAAAAATGTTAGAGAATATGAATCGCCACCATTCAGCACGCGTATCACGAGCGCAACTTCACATTTCAATTGCGGAAATCGAATGACCTCCAGCAGACACGGTCGGCGTGACCACGTCAACGCGAGCAACCAGCGCGGCAAAGCAAGCGGGCGGCCACCCGGGGGGCGGGGGGGGTCCTTACCAGCACGCAGAAGTACCAGGGCTGCGGCACGCCGTACTCTCCGGGAAACACGGCCTCCACGTACCAGGCCACGAGGCCGTACAGCACCGCGTCCAGCATCAGCATGAAGAGCACGTGCGCCATCGTGAAGCCGTCGTCCACGCTCACGCTCTCGCCCAGGTTGTGCCACTGGATGCCCACGCCTGCACGGGGACCGCACGCCAGGTTGACACGTGGTAGTCGTAGTTGTGGTAGCAAGAGGCTTTGGCGAACGATATTATCCGTAGTAAAGGTTTTTTTTTTTTGGGTTAGATCGCGTGAATGTAAATGTGTCGTTAAACCCGCCACCACCCGACGCAGCCGATTGGTTAAGGTTTTGTCACGTAAACAAAACGCGCCAATTCGTTACCAGTTCAGCACCACCGGTGTGTTGGAAAGTAAACACGCAACATTTACAATTCGAGCGCCGTGACGTTTCGCTGGTGATTGCAACCAGCTCCACACGCACGACGCACCGGCCAATCAACGCGCCGCCTTACGCCGGGCGAACAGCGCGGCAGGCCGACGTTCGGCCCTGCCGTCTAGCGCAAGTTAAAGGCGCTCTAGCGATGAGGTCAGCTCGCGCACCGGTGCTGGCTGGACCGTGCACGAGAAGACCGCGAGAGATGGCGACGGTGCGGGGAGGCCTAACTCAGCAGGGCCACGTGCCGTGGCTGACTATGGTGACGCTGATAATGTCTCTCTGTCTAGATCAGCCATGCAGTGATTCACCCCCACCACACTGTAAGTCAACTGGTGAAGCCACCATTCATGATCACGATTCTAATCAAGTAACAAAATCTTTTACGGTTGTTGTTTGCACCGTTGTGAATTTTCTACTTATTTTTGCGATCAATCCGGAGTGTGCAGCGCTGTAATTACAGCGGCAGGTAACAAATCTGTCCGGCCAACGGGGCTGGTGGGTGAGTGTCAAGGGGTGCACCGGGGAGGGGGATCCATCCGCACCTTTGCCCTCCCACATGCTGATGAGCTGGGCTCCCATGGCCATGCCGACGTTGGAGATGAGGCAGGAGGACATCTTGAGGACGTGGCTCATCTGGTCGTACCAGGGCAGCACGAAGAAGTAGGGGATGTAGGAGAAGAAGTAGAGGAAGGCGCCCGCCGTCGCCGCCACGTTGGCTGTGGAAACAGAGAGCGCGGCGGGGAGGAAAGGGGCGGCGGTGAATCAGCGCCCGCGGGGATGGAGACGCCGCCAAGAGGGACGATGGCCAGCGGACGACACTGGTGAACTGAATGGCAGTGTTTGTGTCTTGTGTCCTGTTCTCTGCACGCAGTGTTTGTATCTTGTGTCCTGTTCTCTGCACGCAGTGTTTGTGTCTTGTGTCAGGTTTGCATGCCACAGTTCTATTTTCTGAGCCTTTGGCATTTGCAGTGAACCCGAAGAATCCTACGAGTTGTCCTCATGGACCCGACAGACAGCCACGATCGTAAAACTGCCCCAGGTAACAAGCACCAACAGGGCCTGGGGCCAGTGGCAAACAGAAGCACTTTGTGGTGTCTCCACATATAAATTAATAAATAGAAATTGCCCAAATTCCTATTGGCTTCCAGTCCATCATAATCCAGTAACATTTGTTCAAGCAATAAATCAATAAAATGAGTTACCACTTTGCGCAGAAGTCAACAGCGGTCGTCCTCCGGATTGCCTTGCCCCCCCCCCCATTCCACCATAGGAATGTGGAATCACCCACCGCTGGCTCAGGGGTGTAACGAGGATACGAGCACCGCCTCGGTGCTCGTCCGAGCAGGAAATCACCGCGACGTTGAACACGAATTACACGAGGCGCCGGCCGGATCCGCTTCACCGAAAGCTCCTCCCGCGTTCCGCGCCGCCGGGAGAGGCGTCGTCGCCCGCTCACCTTGGGAGAAGAAGACGCTGATCATGAAGCAGAAGGAGATGGTGGAGACGGAGAAGGCCAGGATGAAGACGAACACCAGCGTGGGGTCGCTGAAGTTGAGCACCGCGCCGCGCTCGCCCACCTGCGAGGGGCGACAGGACGCACGCTCGCGGCGGCTCCGCACCGTCCCTCGCCAGGGCGCCGAAACGATTCCCCAACCCCCACCTCCCCCCCCCCCCCTTCCCCCCCCCCCTTCCCCACCGCCACCGTTCCATCGATTCCGCCGAAGCCGCGATTCAATTAAAGCCAAGGGGTGGAGAACCCTTTTGTTGAGCGAGGGTCGAATCGGACTTTCCGATACCGTACCTTTTGCAGGCTCCCCCCACCCTTCCCCCCCGCATCACCAAACATCACGGCACGCACGTCAGTTGTTTCTGCCACTGCGTGAAGCCTCCTGCGGTGACGCCGCTAAGACGAGACACCGCGCGAGGTGTCGCCACGTGGAATAAACTATCGCACCACCCCCCCCCCCCCCCCCCCCGTAGTGAAGCAATTCGTGTGGGGAAGATGCTCGCGCATTGAGGGATAAACATCTGAATATCGTTCGAAATGGGAGTCACGGCCCTGGTATGACCCGTGGGTGCTGGAGGCTCCCGACCCTTCACCGTTTCTTAACTGTGCTGTTTGCATTGCCTCCATTGTACCGTCCTGTTTGTACGATCTCATCTCTGTTGACTTTGTCATCTGTGGTGCCTCATTTGTACGGCTTCATTCGTTTGGCCTTATTTTTCTCTGTCGCGTTCTTCCCATCAACGTGAAGGTGATGCGTGCAGGTTTGTACACAAACTTTACAAAGACGGCCACCGCATCGCACGCCGTCTGGAACGCTCTTCCTTCCGATATTAGGAAGCCACTGGAGCTATCCACTTTTAAATCATCTAGATTGAAAGCTATATTTCTTTTACAACTGCTTTTCATTTGTTGTCCTTCCCCCGCACCTCGGATTCGCACGGTTGATGACGTACGGTGCGCGAAAGAATTTCAACATCCAAAAATGCATACGGTTCGACAAATTCATCTATTTCCTAATTTGAATCGATGATGTGTTACATGCCTAGCCACGTACCCCCCTCCCCTCTTCCTGAAAGGTGCCACGCTCGCCACTGTTGGCTCCGCTTCTGCAGGAGGTGCTCCAGTGGCCACCTGTACGCTGTCAACAGACCGAGGAATGCTCGGCCTGTGATGAAATCGTTGCTATTTTTTGCGTAACTGTCAAAATGTCTTGATATTACCGCTGGCAACCTTGGTGAATAATATAAGAGGCACGGTTAAGGGTAAAGAGCACGAGGTTTGTGATAAGGGCGCCACGGTGACGAGATGTTAACTACCTCGCCCGGTATACAGGAGGTCGTGGGTTCGATCCCGACATGACGCCTGCTGTATGTTTGGAGTTTGCGTGTCTCTCTCTCTCTCCCCGTGGTCGCGTGGATTTTTTCTCCGGGTCCTCTGGTTTTTTCCCTTCCCATTTCGAATCAACATCACGCGTTTAGAGTTCACGTGATACGCCATTTCATTGGGCTATCATTTGTGATAGCCAGCTCGCTTCTGAAGAAGAGCTCTATAGATCAGCAGGCCCCACCTGGTAAATAAAAAGTAGTCGAGATATTTTGCAAAAAATACACTTTGGTGGTGGTTGGTTCTTGGTGGAAAAGTGCTTTTTTTATATTGCCTCGTTAAAGTCGCCTATTAAAAGACGCCGGGTGTTACGTGAATACTTAGAAGTTCTACTTTACAGCACAGCAGTTAAAGACAGCAACTGGCAGTGGAATCTCCAACATACCGGTTCTTCGAGATTTTATTGACGTGTCTATTTCAATACAGTTCATTGACTAAACGTAGCTGTGAATAAAACTCAGAATTATAATCATAATCCTAATGTTCTACGATCCTTTGTAAATCCACTGCTGGATGAAGGCCTCGCCAGACGATGGCAGTCGTGAAGGTTGCTTGACCATGCTTCACCACCCTGGTCAGTGGATATTGAATTATCTCCTGCCCCCACTGGACATCTGTGACAAAGAGCTTAATAGCTCATCGGATTCCTCCTGCAGAATAAATAAAGCTTCTGATTCTGATGTCAGTAAAGGTAGGACCGAGGACCGGTTCAGCTATCACTCGGCACTGTAGTTAGCTGGAAACTTTTGTAAATATAACTTTTTGTTTGTTTGTTTTAGCAGATGTCAGGCCCACTGAGCTAAGTAGCTCTTTTTCAGCAGCGACCTGGCCACAAATGACAGCACGACCAAGTGGCTTAACTCAGGTTTGCTGGATTCATACCGCAGTGTGCTAACCACTGCGCCACCACTCCACACAGCTGGGCAAGTACATGGGATAAAACTCCGGTTTGAATTATTACGTGCAAAGAATAATGTGTGAGATAATTCAAATGCATGCCAGACGTAGCCGTACAAGGTCCTGTCCTCTAGAACCTATTCTGCACTCCAACACTCTCCCATAATCCCCTCCAGTGCACGTGTGGGTAGGACAGGCCACTTGTTTCACTCACACCAATCAAGCACAAAGGAAAATTACGTGGTGATGTTGCTACTGCTGCTGCTGCGTTGGCAGCGGTGCACAAACACAAATAACAAACAACTCAACACATTCGTCAATAACTCTGTGGCCGTCAAAGGGAAACATTGAGAACGGGTGACGTTTTCGGACAATGGCTCTTCTTTGTAGCTCATACTTAGAGAGAGAGGCCAGGGAGATGGAGTGGATTAATAGCTGGAGACTGCACTTTACACGTGGGGCCTGGTATGCAGGAAAACCGGTGTCCACGAAGAAAAGTGCCTCCCGATTTTAAACACTCAAGATGGGAGTCTCGCTAAAGGCTGTTGCCTAACAGCCAACGCCATCCAAACATCGACAACAACAATCAGATTATCACTCGCTGGATATACACAGATCAGTGTGTAAACAAGATACGCAGAGAAGCATGCAGCCATGCAGGCAACCAGGCGAAAGGTTATCGAGTGTAAAGGTTTGCGAGTGTAAAGGTTTAAGAAAACAAGGGCTGGGTGTCCGAAGTTAAACAATGTGATGTGGTCAATAGGACGGGTATGGACAGCTGATGCTTATGGAAACAGCAGAGGAATGGAAGATGAATGCCAACTATTTACGCTTAAGTACTTGGTAATAGTTCACGGGCTGTTTGTCAATTCACGACTGGATGATGGCCTCCCCATGCAGTGTTGATAATGGGGGTCCGTCTGACTATACTTCACGAGGCTGGCTGCCCAGTGTTGTGGGTTGAAGTGAGGGGAGTGGGGAGTGATTCCAGGATCATCACTGATGTGAGCCGGGGGTTAGAAATGGAATTCAGGCCGCTGGGTTTATCATGAAGTGCAGTCACAACTGAGCCGCACTGTTCCCCCAAATATTTTAAACAAATTCGAATTATTTACCCAGGGAAACCTCACAGTCTCAAGACTCTCTTTCAAAAGGGTCCCTCATTGGAATGTTTCGACAATCCCATTAAGCGTTTCCTGTTTCGATGACGTACGTCATCAGTTTTTTCTTACGATTCCGTTCCAATGACGGAATCGATTCCAAATCAAATCAAATCGATTCTCAACAGAAGTAGAAGGCCACGAGGCAGGGTGTGTGGCACAGCTTGGCGCCAGCTATCGTAGAGTGCGGTCGTGTTGCTACAGTTCTCTGCGGTGAGTAACAATGTCTTTAAAAACAGCGGCGCTATGCCTCTCTAAATAAAATTAACCCCAAGCCGCTTGCGCGTCCCGAGATTCACCGGCGAATGGGACGCCCACCCACCATGCTACCTGCGGACGTGTCGGAACGTTGAAAGGGCCGACGAGCGTTTGAGGCGTGGGAGGGAACGAGAGACCTGGGAGAAGAGCCGCGCGTACGAGGCGACGGCACTCGGCACAGACGCCTCCTGGCCACCGCACAGACCCACGCCGACAACAAGTGCCACACCGTGGTGGTCGACCACCCAAGCATTAGCCAGGCTCAACGCCCGCTTAGCTTCCGAGATCTGACCATCTCGAATATTTAAAACTGCTTTCAGTGTTTAGTTTGTTGTCGTTCTCCCGCATCTCCGATAAACGCGGTTGGCTACGTACGGCGCGAAAGAAGTTCAACGTACATACCTATGCCTGTGGTGGCTTAGTCTTAATAATGACAACCCGTCATCAGAAGCCTTGCAGCAATGAACCTGCCTTCTCCTTGAAATAAATTGCATCGTCCACGTTCAAATTCAATTGTCGTTTTGCAGAAGCAAAACGATGGACTGCATTCGTCCCTGAAGGCCAGAAATTTCTACGCACAGCCCTTACAGAGCGGTGGTGATAAACGTCACTAAATAAATTGCTAATTTCATAAATACTTGGTACATTTTAAAATATCTGTTAAATTATGCATCGCATATGCAGGCTATGTGGTCAATAAAGTGTGCGTCGTGATGCTGCGAGGCTTATTTACGGGAAATGTGTGAAAAATATCTTCATAGCTCATCGTATTCTTCCAGTATAAATACATATTCTGATCCTGATTTCATCAGTGATGGGCCAAGAGTGATTTGCCACATTGCTTGCTCTTAAATAAACCATTTTCTCACATAGCTTGCGTCGACTGTGTGGGCAAGTTCTGTTATCAAGCTACGATCAAGGCCGGCAAGGATGCACCAAGGGTGACGTGGCCGTGGCCGCAACCGGCCACCTTTGTCTCTCCAGCGCTGATGTTTACACAACACGCTACATTCTAATTTATGGCCCAGTCAACCTACCGGAGGACCAGGACCGTTTACGAAATCACTCGCCGCTGATGTTAGCCATGGTCGGGAATTAAACTTCGGTTGCCAGGTTTGTAGCACAGAGTGTGAACCACTGCAACACTGCTCACACGCACACCCTACCCTCAATTGTACTGGTGCAATAAAGCCATGATTACGCCTGCACACCAGTGTGCCTATATACAGTAAAACCTTGGATCGCGAGCATAATTCGTTCCGGAAACGTGTTTGTAATCCAAAGCACTCGTACACCAAAGCGCTCGTATATCAGTTGTGATCACGTGACGCTCGGCAGACAAAGCGTACACACGTACTACTTGTATTGCAAGACCTCGCTCGTTTATCAAATTAATATTTATTTACCATTTTTGCTCGTCTTGCAAAACACTCGCGGACCAAGTTACTCGCAATCCAAGCTTTTACTGTATATATTACAACGGAAAAGTTAAAATGATATGCTAAACATAATATCTAAGACCTCAACTCAATAAGCTCTTTGATGGAGCATTACGGTTCTCATCCAGACAAACTCCACTTCGTCTGTGTGGAATAAAACAAGCGATGGTAGAGGCCTGCGCGATGAAATGTTGATGTTTACAGACCAGACAGACCACATGCTGGGTGAATTATTCATAGCAAGCTAAGCCGGCTTGAGCTTGGACAGTGCATGGATGGGCAACGACCACGCATGAAACGAGCTTTTGTAGTTCTGCTGCGGTGCTACGCTGTCGGCAGTGGATGACGGTGCAGTATAATACATTGTTGTACTGTACTCATACACCATAGCTGTCAACCCGTACCTTATTACAGACCAATTCAGACCTTATTGGTCACCTCGTTCCTCTTATACATCTCAACGTTCGTCCTACAAAGTCCCATCACAAGGGAGAAACACAAAAAAATAGAAGAAAGTTTGTTGCCCGTATTGAAACGGCTGTACGCCGTATGGACCTGAAAACTCAATTTCCCTGCACAAGAATACGGAGTGAACCGTGTGGGCTGACAGGTATGTCATACGCTGCCGTGTCTACGTTCCACTCCTTCACTGACCGTCGTGGTGACAGTTTGCTCAAACGACCCCCGTGACCCGTGGGGCAGTGGATTAGCAAACGAACGAGCTGTGCGCGTGATCTCACGTTCATGGACGCCTGCCAGGAGCCGTGTTGCCACCCGAGTCTCACCTTGACACAGAAGAGCACGGTGATATAAAACACGGAGATGAGGAAAAAAATGAAGAACTTGAGAAACCAGGCGGTCCAGTGCAGCCAGTTGCTGAGACACATCATCTTCATGTACTCCTGCAACGGCGGCATGACACGGACAGTCAACGCCTGCGCTTGAACGGCACGCTATCAGGCTACCGAGATCAACACAGGGGGCAAAGTGATTTGCTACTCACACGAGCAAGAAGCCGCGTCAGAATATTTCTTAATACCGCAGAAATCCGATGAAATATAAAACTCTTTTTCGCAGATGTCCAGTAGGGGCACGGGGTGCGAGCGTTACAACAAACACATTAAAAAACACGACAGGAATGCAAAGCATTGGATAAGCAAACAAATAACTCAAAAATGTACAAATAAAACCAAACAATTTTTCATTCTTACCAGGTAAAACCCACTGAGGTATTAAATGATAGCTCAACATTATGATTAAATTTAGAGCAGCAAAATAATCGAAATCATCGCAATACATGGTTCTAAATGTGGAGGGATAAACTGGAGGACCCAGAGACAAAATCCACGCAACCACGGGGAGAACTCCACGTATACAACAGGCGTCAGGGTCAGGATCAAATTCCCAACCTCCTGCATACCAGGCGAGGTAGTTAACATCACGCCACCATTGCGCCCATTAAATAAATAAAGTAATAACGTTTAAATGGAATCAAGGCAGTGCTCATAGTCTGGTTAGAGCCCAGAGCCAGTGGTGGCGAATTCCACATTCCTAAACCAGGGGTGAGTCTATCCACAGGACAACCACTGTAGACTTCCACGCAAAGTGGTACTGATTTTATCCACTTCAGAAGGATGATGGGCTGAGTCAACCCCCATAACCAGGATTTGAAGTCACAACCTCCCGACTGCGAGGAGCCGCTCGCTCCACCCCTGCAACCACTAGAGGCGCCACACTCGCGACATTATTAACAATAATTGATTGCTGAACACTTTATTTTAACGAATTATCACAACGCGGTTGATGAATCGTCACCATTGAGGGGTAGCAATTCAATAATCGATTCTTTTTTTCCCATTTTCACCCTCTCATTTTTATCTTTTCTAGATCTATTTAGTTCTTTAATCCTCGTTCGAAACGCTCCACGAGCCTAAAAGTAACGCGATTACATTATTTTGACGTCTTTGCATAAACGGCCGACAACCTACAAAAATGAATCTTTAACCGGCTGGCGCAATCTGGGCGCCATTACTCGCCGCACTCCCTCCGATCCTCGACTTCGCCGAGCCGCGACCACCCCAACACCCCAACGCCGCTCACCCCCCCCCCCTACCCACCTTGAGCTTGCTCTCCTTCTCGTGCACCAGCGTGCGCACGATGTTCAGCGCCGTGTACACAAAGCTCAGCATGAGGAGCAGCGGCAGCTGCGTCTGGATGGCGAGGATGAAGATGTCGTCGCGGTACGGCGGGTACGGGAAGCGCTGCACCTCCACGGCCACCCAGGGGGCCGCACGGCCGAGCCGCTGCGCCGCCGCCGCCGTGATGGCCTCGTCGATGAAGCGCTGCGTCGCAAGGAAGCCCTCGCGGTAGTAACCTGGCAGGCCAGCAACGGCGGGGGGGGGGGGGTCAAGAAGGCGTCGCTGTAACTTTCGCAGGCACAGGCCGTACCTTGCCATCGTTTCCACGGTGATGCTGTGGTACGCTCGGTCGACCAGCACCCGCTGAGGTGAGCTGCTTGTAGACTCACCACCGCCGGCCGCCACGAGCGGGGCTTACAAAAAACCTCGTCACATTATACGCGTCATATTTCGGCGGTGTGGCTCGCTGACTAAGCCGACCTATTACGTGACTGACCAATTGATTGCTTGATTCACTGACTCATTCTTTTATTGATTGATTGCATTATTGAATGATTGTCTGAATCATTGACTGATTCAGTCCAAGTAAGATCAATTGTTTTCCAGGTTAATTGGTTGAATGACTTGTTAATCCATTGATTAAAGAACCGATGAATTGCATGAGCAACTAATTCATCGATTAACCAACCAATCAATTGATTCGTTGAAAGGACCGACCAATTTATTCACGAACTCAACAATTAACCGACTGACTGCTAAACCGACCGCCTGACTGACGAAGGCCGCCACCCCACCTGGCGTGCCACCATCCTTCATGTGTCTCTCCCTCGGGCCCGGCAGCTGGAACAGGGGGAAGAGGAAGATGGTGATCCAGTCGTTGTCCCTGTTGGGGTTGAGTTGGCTCTGTTCGTCGAGAGGCGCGTTGCGCGGGCTGTACTTGAAGCGGAGCGAGTACGTCACCTGGGGAGGCGATGCACAGAACCGCGTGGCACCGTTACATTGAAAATCAACACGTGTGTCCTTCTGATCATTAGGCTGCTCATAAATGTCCGCATGATACGCGAGCCAATTCGTTGAGTCACTTGTGACCAGGTCGCATCTGAATAAAAGAGCTAAAATAGCTCAGTGGGCCTTACTTGGCAAAGGGAAAGGAAAAAATATACATTAGTTTTAGTTTAATTAGGGATAGGCGACCGACGCTAACGGGCCACTCCTGGCGCATGCTCACCTTCTCCGGCAGCGGGTCATCGGCGTGGGCGAAGCGATTCTCAAACACCATCGCTGCCAGGACGTTCTCCGCCGACCTATTGTCCGCTTTGATGAAGGCCAGCAGCTCAGCCTCCGAATCGAACGGCAGCGCTGCGGAGAGACGCGCGGCACACCGAGTCAAGCGGGCGCTCACGCATCACGGCGCGCACTCGTTAATCGTTCCCTTTTCTACGTTGCACCGGGTACAGACGCAAACCCAGACCGCCAAAATCCTATGCTTCAAGCGCCTACTTTCTACTTTGCTTCCGATTGGACTCATCTTGCCAGGGGGGCAGGTGGGGGGCAGATGGGGGGCGGATGGGGGGGGGGGGCGGCCGCGCGTTCACAGAGCAGGCGCACCTGTGAGCGTGCCGGTGGCGGCTCTCTGGACGCGCTCTGCGACATCGTGGACGGCCGTCACGTTGGCTGGGGTGAACGCCAGGAACCAGCCCTTGTCGCGGAACTCGGGGAACTGATAATAGTGGAGCCGCATGAGGCTCTCGGGCAGGTGCGACAAGGACAGCGGCGAGTAGATGGTCGCGTTGGGGTGCGACGACTCGGGCACGCGCTGCCGGATCGCGATCAGAATGGCGGCGAAGAGCGCCGGCAGAGCCAGCTCCACCAGCGTCACCAGCACCTGGCGCTTCTGCTCACGCAACACGCGCCACACACACGAACACGCACCGCATTGCATGCGACGTAAACCAAGCGCGGTGTGCCACGCGCCATGCACCTTCGATTATGCCACGTACGTATGTTGAACTTGTTTCTCACCATCCGTCGCCAACCACAATAATCAGAGGTGCGGCAGAAGGACAACAAACTAAACACAAAAAGCAGTTCTCAAGAAATGATTTTGTCCATCTAGATTTAGAAGTGCATAGATCCAGTGGCGTCCTAATATCGGAAAGAAGAACGTTCCAGACGGCCACAAAAGCGCATCTGAAAGTGCGCGATGCGGTGACAAGCTTTGTTCGACGGTTAGCCAAAAGCCGCTGCTGCGAGGATGACCGGAGTCCACGTGATGATGGTTTACGCTCCTTGACGATTATCACGGTTGGCGACGCACAGTGCGAAAGAAGTTCAACATACGTACACACATGCATTCTGCACCACATGCTGTGTGTCAGGCCTCGCGCACTATGCTCCACACAGCCTGCAGCACGTGCCATGCAGCATGTGGTCCACTCCGCACACCAGGTACCGTACGCTACATACCATGTAGAAGGCACCACTCACCCCGCATCATGCAATGCACAACACGCATCACACATCAGCAACTGCGTGAATTAAAAAGTAGAGCTTTGTAAGGATATTAATCATCGGCTATGAAAGCCAACTTCTAATGCCTATCAAGTTTGCTCGATATATTATATCCATGAAGGTGTTCATGATGAATGAACTGCAATCCGAAAGTAGTTTGAGCTTGATCAATAAAACCATACGAAAAACAAACGTCTTTTAAGCAGCTTTGAAATGAGAAGGAACTAATCGCCTCCCAAACACAAATCAACAAATAAAATCGCGATCCGACTCACTGACCTTTGGCTGCACACGTCACACGTCACACGTGTGTGTGTGTGTGTGCGTGTGTGTGTGTGTCAAGCTGCTCCGACCTTATTCTATGAGTCTTTGCAGACAGACCATAAACGCCGACACATTTTGAAGTCTTACACAGCGTGTTTTTATTAAGGTGGCTTCTCTGCCCCACACGACACCCCCAATGTCGCAGCAAGTTTTAGGAGACACCTCTGACCTGGCCAATAGGGAGGTCACGAAAACACGAACAGCGACTTGCGGACAAGTTCCAGCAAGTAGACCTCAAGGCCTATCACTTTGAAAGAAAGTATCCAGGGTTTTTTGGAAATTATGGCTTATTTATGGACCGCGAGAATGGTCTGACACACACACACATGCGGAACCGAATGCACTCCATCGCCATCCCAGCATGGATGGGAAAAGGTCAGTTTGTCTGGGCACGCCTGACACCGTGATGTTTTTATGAGCAGAAGGTGAACAAATTATTTCTCTCCGAATGACAGTCCGAGACGGCTGATGAAATATTCCCACTTACACTAACGATGACCCACAGATTTTAAGCGTCTCCAATGTGCGTCCAAAATCGTAGAATTACCCTTGTAGTTGTATATCCTCCTGCAACACTGGAGGATACAGATGATTTTGATGTTACACATTGTGCTTGCAATTTGTCTCGTGTCTGTGCGTTTCTACCGTTTTGTACTCGAGAACCGGTCCGAGGCTAAATTTCGATTTAAAGCTTTCGTGACTGCAGGGATTCATCTTCTTGGTTCTTTCGGTAAAGTCACGTAGAAGGGAAGTCGAGGCGACGCTGTCGCCTCGACTTCGTAGAAGGGAAGTCGAGGCGACGCTGACCTGGTTTCACATGAGGACGGCTGCTTGCGTTGTGGCCGAAACGTCGTGAGAATTATTTTATTATATTTTATTTTTATTATTTTATTACTTCCCTTCTACGTGACTTTACCGAAAGAACCAAGAAGACGGTCTGAGGCTGTTGATGTATTTGCGTAACACAAGCCTCCCGCTTAAAACAAAAACTTTAGCTGCCAACCACTAATCTATTACTGTTCTAACTAACACCTTGCACTTTTTATGACCGCAATGAACATTCCCCGTGCTTTGACCATGGACTGCAGATAAGGTTTAGGTCTTGGGGTCAATCAGCCTCCAATTTCGACGGCCCCAAGTTTGCGGTTTCAAGTTAATTTATTTAACCAGGTGAGAAAGAGACCAGGATAAGTCTCAATGCAAGAGCAGCCTAGATCACCAAAATAACAAAATAAAAACAAATCGCTTTATTGCCAACTTATGGGGGTAATCATTAACCAGAGGCTTCCGCATATAAATGTTACTGTGAACTACTGTACAAAAACTTCCAATTAAAAAAAAAATAACAGCTTCAAAGGAGCAAAGAAAAACAGAAACATTCTCAACGAGAATCTTTAGTAAACTATTCCAAAACAAATTAAAGCTTATCGGTGCACGCTGCCGAACGACCGCCAACGGGCCCCGAGAATCAAATGACCGCTCCTTCACCAATGTGCACCCATGAGTTTGTCCCATCATGCGAACTCAAGCTGTGCAAACAAAATCGCTACGCGCATTCCTACGCTTACAACTGAAATGTGACGTGTAGTTCACATACTGCGGTCCACATATTGCGTTCAGTGCGAGGTATTGGGTGTTGTTGGTACTATACAAACGTGAAAACACACAGCCCGCGGACTGCAAGATGCCCCCCCTTCATTTTTTCCTTAAAATATAATCGGGACAAATACCGTAAGCCTTCGCTCATTGTACGCCTACAGCGAAGCGTGGTGATGGGGTAAACCGAACAGAGATGCAGGGACTGCAGACAGCCAGTCAGCGCCTTATCAATACCAACTTGTTTGGCTTTGGACTAGACCACCGAGCATATAAAACAGCGACAACTCCAACCCGAACTTGGCAACGATATTCCAATGTGGAATCCACTTGAACTTCGCGAAAGATTAGCAGCCCTTTTGTTGTGCAACGGTACTTCTCACTCTTAATCCAAAATTACCGGATTCGAAAATGGGTGCTTTGTACCCTGTTAGTGTGGGCCATCATCACGCGATAACGTTTAGATTCATGGAGCGTGTAAATGCGGTGACGAGATGTTAACTACCTCGCCTGGTATGCGGCAGGTCGTGGGGTTCGATCCAGACCCTGATGATCTGCTGCTCTATATTTGGAGTTTGCGTGTCTCTCTCTCTCTCCTCACAGTCGCGTGGATTTTTCTCCGGGTCCTCCGGTTTTCCCTCCACATTTATTAACATGCGTTTAGAGTATTTGGCTGATAGAAATGTCCACGTGATAAGCCACTTCGTTGAGCTATCATATGTGGCCAGGTCACTTCTAAACAAAGAGCTGTACAGCTCAGTAGGCCTAACCTGGTAAAATAACAAGTTTAGTTTCGTTTTAGTTTAGACTTGCACCTCAAGGCGCTGAACAGAAAACAGTGCAAACATTTAAGAGGCTTCATCCAGCAGTGGATTGGTCGATGTGAGTTAGTGTGGCATGGCAGCTTTTATTCCTATTGCAATTCGAAAATGAGAACATCTCGTTTATCTGTTAACTCAGTGCATCTTTAGTTGATGATTAAACTTTATACATTTTCACGAGGGCATTGTTGCTTTTCACAAGTTGATCATTACCCTTAGCAAAACATCAGAGTACTCGAATTGTAAATGTTGTGGGTTTACTCTCCAACACATTCGGGGGTGTGCTGAACGAGTAACCAATTGGCACGTTTTGTTGATGTGACAAACCTCATGAATTGGCTGCGGGATTCACCGACACATTTGTATTTACGGGATCTAACCCCCCAAAAAAAACACTATTATGGATAATTTTGGTCGAGAAAGCCTACGACGTGTTGAACTGTTACGAGTTAGTTGGGACAGAATGCGCTGGGCCACCGTGACACGAAGATTCAATGTGCGGTGACTCCTACCCTCATGGGGAGTTGCGATCCCGGGCGTGACGCGAAAAGGGCTCAGTCCTCTCTTCCAGAAAAACTAAAAACAAAGCCAAGCCGGCATAGGGCAGCCTAATCTCCGTCTGCAATGTTGACAATTCCACATTCCTCTGGCAGGAACCGGTCACTGTACACCCCATAATATTCCTTATATATTACTCCAAGGTGGCGTCTTTGTTGTTTTTATCAATCTCTAGTATTCTTCGGTGTACACTGTACAGAAATCCCAGAACAGAACTTGGTTCCACGAAAGGTAGTAAACATTTAGTTGATACCAGTTTGTGTATATGGCTAATACAAGTGAAGTGTGTTGTTGCATAATTCACTTTTACTCGAGATGTAATCATTTGGCAAAACTTACGTTCTTCCTTCTCTAATGGTACCAACAAATGTGTCATGTGACCCCCATGAACTCCGTCTCACAAGCACACAACACACCCTAACAAGGAGCAAGTACTGATGTAATTATAATTACATAACATCTCAGCTTAACCAAACTATAGTACGGGCAACTTGCGCGTCTTCGACGTCCAACACAAACGCAGCCAGTGTGGTGGTGGGGCACGATGCTACAGTGGGAACCCGACACCGCCTTTGTGTCAACCGAACAAAGCCACTCCATTGAACCCATACAGACGTGTCAATTGGTGTCAGCGAGCACCTATTAAGGCTGGCACAGCACACGAAGGAGAGGGGGTGGTGTGTGGCCAATACTGCACCACCTGGCCACCTTTGACACCACAGTGATGGCGTTGACATACAATAGCAGGTGATTATTGTTGGGCTGGCATGATCTTGAGGACGGGAAACGCAGGGGCAGATACCAATGACCAAAGTTGTTGTTGTTGTTCCCGAGTGTGAACAACTGCCCACTCCGCCACCACTCCTTTGCCACACACAGACACGCACGACGGGTACACGTGCCGTCACGTTAACCACACACACCACAGCACACGTGCCGTCACGTTAACCACCCACACCACAGCACACGTGCCGTCACGTTAACCACCCACACCACAGCACACGTGCCGTCACGTTAACCACCCACACCACAGCACACGTGCCGTCACGTTAACCACACACACCACAGCACACGTGCCGTCACGTTAACCACACACACCACAGCACAGGATCTGCGCCACACGAACCAAACAGACACTGCAAGTGCTGTACAGAGCCACATTAACCATAAACCACGGGGGGAAATTGTTAACCACACACACACACAGCGGCAGTACACGTGCCGTACTGCATTAACCACACACACACACAGCGGCAGTACACGTGCTGTACTGCATTAACCACACACACACACACGCAGCGGCAGTACACGTGCCGTACTGCATTAACCACACACACACACAGCGGCAGTACACGTGCCGTACTGCATTAACCACACACACACACAGCGGCAGTACACGTGCTGTACTGCATTAACCAATAATTCCTGCATGCCTCTTGTAAATACGACTATCCTGGTGTCTCTTGAGGTCTCACTTGGTAAATACAAAATTAACTCGAACACACACACTTAGGGTATCCACCTGTATGGGTTTGACCCTGACAGTGCGGAGAATTCTGTGTTCGAGTGACAGAAATCGCTCTGTACCGAGAACCGGCGCTATTGTGCCGAACTTTATCGGCGGACGCAACGCCGCAGTTTTGGTCGACCTCGGCTGACTGTGCAAATATTTCGGGGTTTTTTTTGGGGGGGGGGGGGGGGGTCTGTTGAAGCGACGGAAAACCGCACAAAGCACGTGGACAATATTCACCGCCCACGAAGAGCGAAAGTGCTGCCCATGAGACACACACATTGCCACGAGCCACCTTACCTGCAGTACATAGTTCTTCCACAGCAGTAACCCAAACTGCTGCCACAGTCTGGCCATGCTGGTCACGTCTGGACTCTTGTTGTGTTGAAGACTTCCAAATAAGGCCCGAGCAGCAGATGCTAGACGACAAACAGGAGTTGAACAACAATTGGTTACTACATCACCATCATTAACTACATCACCATCAATAAGTACATCACCATCATTAACTACATCAACAACTACATCAACATCATTAACTACATCACATTCCGACAACACACAACCTGGGCAACACAACAGACACAACACACAACAGACACAACACAACCTGAGCAACACAACACACACAACACAGCACATACAACACAGCACACACAACACAGCACACACATCACAGCACATACAACACAGCATACACAACACAGCATACACAACACAGCACACACAACACAACGCCTTTGTCCAGCTTGCCACGACGGCGTCCTGTCCCACAAGAGCTCACCCACTCAGTGCCCTGCAGCAGAGTGCAGGGCACGGCTGTGTAGCAGCAGCAGTAGCGAGCAATGTGCCCACCATCATCACCATCACCACCATCATCACCACCATTACCACCATCATCACCATTACCACCATCATCACCACCACCATCACCACCACCACCATCATCACCACCATCATCATCATCACCACCACCATCACCACCATCACCACCACCATCATCACCATCATCACCACCATCATCACCACCACCATCACTGCTGCTGCTGTATGAGTGTGTCCACGGCGTGATGAAGGACACCACCGCGGCGTGACAGCGAACTGTGGCTGAGTCGTCAACACGGCGACCGGCACAGCTGGGACCCGGCACCGTACAGTGTGTAGTGACATGCACTGCCCTACAACAGGGCAGCAGTCCAGATGTCTTGTGACCCCCCCCCCCCCACTTGCTTATAAGATGATTATATTGGGAGGTGGAGGGGGGTAACGAGACATCTGGACCACCCTACACATTGTTACGCAACGCAATGTGGCTAGCGCCCTGGCCTACGAGCCAGGCCAGCAGAGTTCGACTCCCGGCCACCATCAGTGGCAAGCGATGTGTGGACCCCCCACCCCACATACCCCACACACACTGACCAGCGCGGTGAAGTATGGTTAAAACGAGCCTCCCAGCCCTGAGCAAATGTAAATATAACGCGGAGAGCTTCAACGCCGGGAGTGACCAACACCCACTGCCTCTAGTACTAGTACAGTAGTAGTAGTACAGTAGCAGTACAGTAGTAGCAGTACAGTAGTAGTGTTGTTGTTAAACCAGTAGTAGTGTCAGTAGTAGTACAGTAGTAGTACAGTAGTAGCAGTGTCAGTACTAGTACAGTCGTAGTACTAGTACAGTAGTGGTAGTACAGTAGTATTGTTGTTGTTGTTGTTGTTAAACGAGTAGTAGTAGCAGTGTCAGTGGCGAGGAGGAGGCCGCGTCGTGCACGACGCCTGCGATGTCGTGGACGACGAAGCGAGCCGCTCTCTCTCTGTCCCCGCGTCTCCCTCCTCCTCCACCCCCTCGCCACCACAAGCAGCAGCAGCGGCAGCAGGGGCAGTAGGAGAAGCAGCAGTAGCAGGAGGGGCAGCATTGGCCTCTTCACGCAGAGCCCACAAACAACGCCGCCTCCTCCTCCCCAGTCACCCCGCGACGTCGCCTGTGACCTGAACACAACAGCGCCGAATCACACTCACCTCCTGCTTCCCCTCCTGCTGCTGCTGCCCCTGCTGCTGTTGCTTCTCCTGCTTCACCGCCGTGGCGGCAGCGCGTTACAGAGCGGGGGGCGATGTCGCCACGGTCCGCCTTTGTCTCCCCCGCTCCTAGCCGCCCGCCATGCGAGACGCCGGCCCCAGCGAACCCAGCTTTGTTCCCACAGGCCCCGGCTTCGTGGGGTGGTGGTGGTTGCTGTTGTTGTGGTGGTGGTGGTTGTTGTTGTCGCTGTTGTTATTGTTGTGGTGGTTGCTGTTGTGGTGATTGTTGTTGTGGTTGTTGTTGTTGTGGTGGTTTCGGGTGTCGCTTATAGCCCGCCTGCCCCGGGCGCGATCAGTTGACGCGGGGACCCGGATCCACAGAGCCCGTCACTGGGGCCGGGTGGTGCCTCGGTGGGCGGGGTGGTGGGTGGTGTTGTGGGCGGGGTTGTGGTGAGTGGTGTTGTGGGCGGGGTGGTGGGTGGGTGAGTGAGGTGGGTGGTGTTGTGGGTGTTGTGCTGGGTGGTGTTGTGGTGGATGGTGTTGTGGGCGGGGTGGTGGGTGGTGTTGAGGGTGAGTGGGGTGGGTGGTGTTGTGGGTGGTGGTGGGTGGTGTTGAGGGTGAGTGGTGTTGTGGGTGGGTGGTGTTGTGGGTGGGTGGTGTTGAGGGTGAGTGGTGTTGTGGGTGGGTGGTGTTGTGGGTGGGTGGTGGTGGGTGGTGTTGTGGTGGGTGGTGTTGTGGGTGCGTGGTGTTGTGGGTGGGTGGTGTTGTGGGTGGGTGGTGTTGTGAGTGGTGGTGGGTGGTGTTGTGGGTGGGTGGTGTTGTGGGTGGGTGGTGTTGTGGGTGGGTGGTGTTGTGGGTGGGTGGTGGTGGGTGGTGTTGTGGTGGGTGGTATTGTGGGTGCGTGGTGAGTATTGAGAGCTCGGGATGAGAATTTACATCATGGGACCTCCTTTGCCAGTACCAAAATATGAGAAGAGCTGTTAAGATGTTAAAACACCAAACTAAGACGAGGCTCAAAAGAAAGCTGTCTCTGGTGTGGACCAATCAGTTGAAAAGAAAATATTCTGTTGGTGATGTCCAAGACGTGGAAAATGCCAATGCGTGTGCGTGTTTGTGCGTTACATCACTTGCTGAGCACAGGCCAAATAATATATATTTTAAAAAACTTTTTTTTAAACACGCTTTTATGAAATTGACTAGTAATGGAAGAACTCCACGACTCCAGGAAGTGGCCCCGAGGCTTGCCATAAGGGAAGGGACTGTGGGCAACTACAGCCAACGTTAGTTGAGCGTGAACAATTAGACCCTAGCTGAAACATAACATATAAAAAAGATTGTTTAAAACAAAATTATGATCGAATATATTGTCATCAGTATGACATAAGTATACCAAGTTTGCAGTCGATACCACATTGGGAAGTAGGTAATATTGGGTTACAACATGAGGATACAACAAAGTGAGTTAAATAAAAGCGTGTAAAAAAAGGGCTCAACGCAGCCAGCAACAAACAGCACTGTTAGATTAATCGTAGAACCTCGTTAATAAACGTCCGTCGATTACTGCTGCTAAGCTTGTTATTTATCTGACATTGTCGACCACATCCGGCCCGCTGACACTACGTAGCCGTCGCCGTAAAGCATCTTGGCCGCACTAATCGGTAACTTGTAGCGAGGGGGGGGGAATGTTTGACTTTGTCCCAAGTGTCTTATTTTAACGCGCACATTCTGTAACCGCAAGGGCACTTGTCATAAGCAGCTTCGAAGCAAGCAGACCCCCCCCCCACCCCCCCATTTGGACAAAATGTCAGCAACACGACAATGTGATACTCGAGTGAAAAGTTGCACTGTTCACGTTCAAACTATTTCTCATGTTTCAATGACCTGATATTGGAGGTCAAATGCACGTTCACCAGGAAGTGCAAATGTCGTTCAACGCGAGCAAAAACGTGCGCGCGTGCTGGCGCGTGTGATATCACAAGTCGAATAAAAACACTTTCAAAGAGTTTTTTTTAGGATACCAAAATTGTTTCCGCACTGTGCCCGTCCCTGTTGGATCTCAGCAACGAGGCAGGCTCGAGTCTGGTGAGCCCTTAGCTGGGCGACTGCCTGAGGATAATATCAGGTTGGGACGGCAGTACAGCAACAATGTTTCTGAGCTCGAGTGTAGAGCAGCGTTCGTCACTAATTTCCCAGAGGGGGGGGGGGGGCACTTTCGCCGATAAGACATCAGCAATTTAATGCTTTCGTGACTGCAGGGATTCATCTTCTTGGTTCTTTCGGTAAAGTCACGTAGAATGGAAATAATAAAATAATAATAAAACATAATATAATTCTCACGTCTGAAATACATTCAGACTGTCTTCTCGACAGACCTGCTCTCCACTTGAGGACGGCTGCTTGCGTTGTGGCCGAAACGTCGTGAGAATTATTTTATTATGTTTTATTTTTATTATTTCCATTCTACGTGACTTTACCGAAAGAACCAAGACATCAGCAGTGCGAAGGACGCCACACATTTGAGACCATTGTTGCGTTTGACAGAAGCAGCACGATGATGATGATGGTGGTGGCGTTGTCACGTGCTGTGTATTGTCAGGGGCCGCACGAAAGGCCACCAGAGGCCGCCAGTGGCCCATGGGCCTCGAAACGGAGAACGCTACTGTCGAGTCCGTGACTTTCCTACCATCAGCAATACTGAACTTGGCCAAACATCCAAATGCAGGGCCCTCCTCAAAACATCCAGTCAATGGATTTTCCTGGGCAGAGGCTAAAAATGTACTGTACCGTATTTCTAAGATGCGTCAAAATTGTCTTTTTGCAATGATATACATTTAGCATTTTTTTATGTTATTGAAAGCACAATGCAATTGCACACACTGTATAGTTACAAACCATAACGCCAAATGTTACCAGTTTATCAACCCGTCAAGAGGTCATTGTATACCCCGTGGAATATTTACAGACTGCTGGGGCTGAACCTGCAATCAAATCATCATGGGCCAACAAAATGACGAGCAGCCAAGGCACAGCAATGTTCTTTACAGCAGTTTATGATTCAATGTACAAAATCCCACATAAAACACGCAGATAATTTGTTACATGCGACCAATTATTATTTTCGTCGTGACATTTAAAAAGGCACTAAAAGTTAGATTTTATTATCCTCTGCATCAGTTCTGTTTTTTCAAATAACAACTTATGTTTTCTCCTCTTGCAACTTATTGTACTTTTAAAAGTACAACTATATTATGGTAAATTACACACTCGGCTATAAAACTTCCCATGTCCGCAACCAAGCACTGCCCTCAACTGCATTATCACACACTCAAATCATACATTTGTAATTTAAACATGTAAACATGCTGTTTCAGCTCTTTCTCAAGCTTTGCATAAGATGTAATTCATCCCCATATGGCAAACACCAGTGGTGAGACTCAAATAACAATTGTGAAACATTAACATTTGTTCAAGTGGCATTTGCAGCTTCAGTTAAGTCCCTGGCAGTTGTCCAATGGGAAAATAAAGTCAATGTTTAAGATACATGTATCGCTGTTGTGCTTTGAGATAACATTTACACCGGGGTAAATATGTACCGTTTTAATTCTAAGCTTTGTATATCTTTGCCACTCTCCCCGACACTTGCAAGCACCCAATAAATACTGCATTTAAATGCTCTCAGCAGAAACGTGTGCACGAAGCTGCCTCCCAAAAGCAACATTGTCTATCGAGCAAAGCATGACCAATAAATGTTTTCGTTCCTTTCGAAAGATAACCGAGCAAGGAGGAGAGAAATCTCCGTTTGCTCGCAAATTTGGTAAAACAGAAACTAACAGCAATGGGTCTAATAAATGTATAATTTCATTTGCGACGCAATCTTCACCCAAATTATGCTTCTGCATCTACAACAAAATGTGATTCGTACAATCAACCGTACCGTGTAGGGTTCACATGAAACTATCAAGCACCAAGCATTGGAAAAAACAAGTGCTGATAATTTATAAAACTGTATTCATGTAATCACTGATCAGAATCACTTCTCATTTCTTTGTAATGGCAAAACAAAGCGGCCATTCAATTCTTTGAGACTAATACTTGATCACCAGCAAAATTTGTACTTAAAACATCTCTAAACCGATTTGGAGTCATTCCCTTCAATACTGAAACACCAAAAATAATGCTGCAATGCATTTAACGCGAAATGTTAAAGACGTAATAAAATTAAGCTACATACACGCCACTAAAGGTAATTGCGTGATTTCATCCGGAATTCACCATCAACAAGGACACATTGTTACTTTCCCAAATGTTCACGGTTAAATTCATCGCGATAAAAACCCGGCACTGGAAGAAAATGCAACGTTGGAGGAGCCAAACTTAGTTCGTTCCTCAATCCGCTTGTTCTGGTGAGGGTCTCAGCATACAGCGTGTTGAGTGCTGCCACCCCAACACCTAAATACCGATTCAGGAAGGCACCTTCAGTTCTCTTCTCTACCCAAGCACTGCGCCTTTCTAAACGTTGCCGATATCAAGACACCCACCACATGGCCTGCTCCAAAACAGCCATGACTGTTTCGGCGATTGTATATTTCACAGGAGAATATGGCATCATTCCCGACAAAACAGAGTTAACAGCACGGCAAACCGCAGAACTCACTATCCAACAGGTCATCATAATCCACCGCATTGTAATACATCAGCGATGATCAACGTTTCAAGCTGAAGGTTTCAAGCTGTACGACTCCCGTAAGCTCCTGCAACTCATCGTTCTCACGTTTTTTAAACGGGCCAATGATGTTGCTGGCACTTTGCATTGTGGGTAGCCCTGCTGCAGTGTGGTTCACAAATCCACGAGTATAACCCACTTTGTGACTCTCTCCTAGGCCCACTTATCATATAAATAATTGAGTCTTTGCTCATAATAATTGGGTTAAGGATGACTGATTATGCTTGTAATTATCTAAACCATGTTCAACATGACTACCTAGAATGCCATATAGCAGAAACATTTTGTAATTTAACTTTGAATACAAATTAGTATGTGGAAATATTTTCCGTTAAGCTTGTCTGTTAGACGATATCTAAAATGAGATAACAATTCATATGCCAATTTAAAATTGTTCATCAGGAAAAATTGTTGATGTTAAATTAAGGTTCAGACCCCATGGTGTAGAGTGCAGACTCTAACCATGACCCGACTATCACTCTGGCCCCTCAGTGTCCGACGGAGATGGCCCATTGCCCACAACACAAACGACTAAATAGTTTTACTTTTAAGATGTTATGGACAAACATGTCTATTTTTTTACGTGTTTGTTTATATCACACGTAGGTGTTCACGGCCAATTATAAAGATTCATAACTGGTTTAATTTGGGTAAGATCATCTAGGTATGCCAAACAATAAAGTGTTCGCATAGCCAGATGTGACAATTGAATGTTTTTCATCAAACCGGTGGCATGTTGTTGGGCTTGTGCACGACTGTGAAAGCAGAATCGCCTCACAAAGTTTCACTCTTGAAACAGGTTCCTCTGCGCAGAAGACCCCCACACAAAGAGGTAGTTTCCTTTTGCAGCCGCATCAACGGCTAATGAGGTGGGAGACGACCCCCAAACAATTGCTCAGCAGGCACGGCCCATCACAACCAAGTTCATTCACAGCTGTCAACTAACCCGCGTGTAGCTGCCAGACAAGATTCACGACAAAAAAAGTTCAAACCGCAATACATTTGGCAGCACAACCATGAAAGGCTCAGTCAGGATTCCCCAAATTTTACTCACAAGGGTTGTTCAAAAGTCAAGGCCGAAAAGGGGACAACTCATTCTAGGACTTGCAAGTGATCTTGAAGCGAATGCTGATATAGCAATGCGGACAAAGCACATTTTCACCTTGCGATGTGACACGATTGAGTCATTGAGAGAGAGCAGAGCACTTCCTGCCAGTACGACAGCGTGTGGGTTAATACTTAATGAGTCACCACGATACGAGGATGCTCAAAACAAGAGTTCATAACATACACCCATTTAATATCGTATATAAAACTTGCACTTCCAATCACCGGGTTCACGGACCGACTCACACGTGGTTCCCCGGTGTACGTCTACTTGTTAGGCAGACTGATTGCGGTGACTGCTGAGGCCATCGTCCTTGAGCCGAAGCAGCTGTTCACAGCACGAGTAGTAAACAGAAACCAAACAGTGCTTTTTTATTTTGTGGACGTCACAAGGAAATTGACTTTGAACATCGATGCCTATGTTAAATACCTGGAGACAATAACATTTCTTGAAAAACTCGACATGTAAAAAAAAAATACTAAAACATAAATACCAAAACAAGGGCATCGTTACCAGCGCAAGCAGCAACACCCATGAGACTCATGCCCATTCCATTAAATGCTTTCACAGGTTTGGTGAATGCAACATTGTAACATTACACATTGGACGCATTGATTTTGTGCGAGGAAAAAAAAATCTTGCTAAACATTCACCCAGCTCGAAATGCAATCGGGAGAATATTTAGAGGTTAACAAAAAAAGTTACTTTCAAATTAGAAAAACGACTTAACTTCTCCAGATGACACTATTTTCCAAACCGAAAACAAAAGCCCAGAGGAAGTGGTGCGCCCAAGGCCAACGCAGCACCCCATATATACAACAGCCGCCATTCGCCACAAAGTGGCGGTGGCGTCACCACGACGCTTGTGCCAGGCTCCGTGCACGTTGAGGCCATATATATACACACACCATTTTGGAAAATGGACATCTTGCACCGATGCAGACACCATCATAATTCTCATTGCACACATGCAATGCTTTACATGAGAGAGCTCCAAGCAACTTCAAGAGTGGCAAGGTTTCAGCAATGTCACTCGCTCAACCTCATGCAAATGGCACTAGGTAGCACTTCCATTGTGGCCACTCGGACCTACCGAGCAGCGCAACATTATTCAACTTCGTCCCCTCGACCGTTAAACACGGAAACGATTCATCATTTCAAGGCACTTAGTTGAAGGCTCTCAGCTTACCCTTTCAACAGGGTCAACACACGTTAGTTAGGCTCTACCTCAGCAAAGGCACCTCCATTAATTCAACCTTGCTCATCTGTAAGACAGGAACATGTGCAGGAGGAGGTACCAGCATTGCTCTGCAGATTAAGTTCTTACTTCTGTACACTCTATATATTTATTTCAATTAGTAGCAATGGCTCAAATCCCCAATGTTCTCGGGGAGGGGCAGTCTTTAATACGTTTAATAGTTCACATTACATATTTTGCTCACATTTTCAAGCGCATTGAACCATTTGAAGCGTTACAGCATCACATCCCTTTCGTCAAGTAGGTTTAATCGTAAACTTCGGCAGATCCCTACGTTCGAGAACTGGAGCCGGAGACACGATCATTGAGATTGTGTTATCATCCCAAAACGCAAGACTCCATATCCCTCTCCACCGCTTGCACCCATACAAGTTTGTCCTGAGTATTGGCACAGTGCAGATCTGTTGATGTTTTTTGTCGAGGAATAAAACGTAATGGCTTTGCAAAAACGTGCCAATCGTTCAATTCCAATGAGAAAAATGAAGATCGGTAAATGTGTAAGGAAAATGGTTCTGAATTTTTTTTTTTCATCGGTTGCAAAAAAAAATCTTCAGGTCTGAGCAGGCAAGCAGTCTGTCAATTTACTTAGTGGTTATAGGTGCTGATCTACTGGATATTCTACCAGCGGTCTCATTAGCTTGCACACCATTGGCGCCGTAACAGATCCTATTGAGATGTAGTTATCCAACAGCATGACATGAAATGCAACTGGACTCGCAGAGCACATACATACAAAAAATAAAGCTACGATTTCCAAACACGTGCGCGCTGGTGGTTTTGAGAAAGAAAAAAACATTTGTAAACAGGTCACGCTCTCCGAATCCAGGTGAAGTTTCCTGCCAGCCTCTTGTACTATTTTCAATGCACTTTCATTTAATCGAAAACGCGCACACGCACGCACACACGCACACACACCATCAACACAATTTTGGTTTACGCGTCGCCGGCATGGCGCTCCCGCCTCCGCGTGCTAGGAAGCAACGTCAGCGTTCTCCACCCCGAGGTGGTTTGTCGTGTTCTTCCTCTTTGCCCGCTGCCTGTGCTCGCCACCGCGCCTCGCTTCCCCACCGCCCCCTTGGCCGCCGTTGCACAAAATGGTCCTGAAGGCGAAGGGGCCGTCGGGGTTCGCCGGGACGACCGCCGCGACGCGGCTCCGTCCCGACGGATCGGAGATCGAGTCCGAGGGGCACGGGGGGGGGGCGGCCGAGGGCGGTCGTGGCGGCCATCGATGGCCACTGCGGCAGCGGCGGCAGCGGCAGCCACGGGGGCGTGCTCGCACCAGGCGCGGAGCATTCAGAGTGGCGGGAAGCTCCCCACTCTGGGCGCGCCGCCGTGTCGTCAAACGGGAAGCCGCAAGCCTCCGAGAGGTGACGGGATTCGCAGACGTTCTCCGTCTCCTCCTCCTCGTCGTCGTCGTCATCATTGTCGTCGTCTACGTCCATGTTACTGCAGTCGCTGGGCAGCAAGAAGGCGTTGGACAGCACATCCGTCGTCTCCGAACTGATCGACCCGTCCAAGAAGCACTGGTCGGCTGAAACGAAGAGGCAGCAGAGCACAGTTGTTCATGGGTTTACGATTCAATTGTTTGAATTCAAGCGAGATCCATTGTTTGAAGAAAGTGTAACAACACAAAAATCTACAAAATAGATTAAAATGCCAACGTCCTTCCAAAAAATCCTGATCTACACACAAACACGTAGGTTAAAAATGTACATGTTCTCTTTAGTTTGGCAAATAACTACATTCGGGATGCAGTGAATACATTTAACTTTAAATCAGCTAAATGTGATGGAAAACCATTACATTCGCAGACGGCTACAATCTGGTCACCGATGTAAAGAAAAGAATGCCCTAATCACAGAAAACGACACCAGAAATTGGCGTTTCAAGAGAAACATTTCCGTTTTGTAAACATGGAAAGTTGCTCAACTCATTTGAAATAAAACCGCGTTACATTGTAAAATATTAACCGTCTGTGACTCATTTAATCCGCAGGGTCAGGGGGTCATTCTGTCCATCACAAGCAGCCCCCTCCCCCCCACGTAGAAAACCTGCTTGTACAGGACGACAGTTTTGGCCCACGTCGCCGGTGTGCCGTCTCACCGTCATCGCACAGCGTGGACAGGGCATCGTCGTCGTCGAATCCCACGTTCACGTTGTGCTCGCCTCCCGCGTCGGGCCACTCGGCGCCACCGCCCTCCTCCTCCTCGGCGTGGTACGACAGCTCCATGATGGGCGTCGCGGCCAGGCTCTCGCGCTCAGAGTCCTCTCGGCGCCTGCCGCAAAGACAACGAGACGCGGCCGTTTCGAGTCGCGAGCCCCGACCACGAAAGCTGTGTCCGTGCGTGTGCTTTACACTCACGCCCCCCCCCCCTCCCCCCCGTCGTTGATCTGCGGTCGTTGTCGGTGTGTGTGAAACTAACCGAGGAATGCGCTTAAAAGGAAAATGTGTCCACGTGTAACTGCTCCTTTGTCAATCCACTGCTGCGTAAAGGGCGTCTACGTGACTTTACCGAAAGAACCAAGAATATAGTTTGACGTTAAGCATTTCCAACGATGAAGACATTGACGACGAAAAGGCAACACACATTCAAGGTTCACAATTAGCGTGCCTACAAACCGATACCCACATCGGATTGTGGTTAATCGATGATTTTAAACTGTGAAGACCGATTCAAGGATAGCAACAACAAAAACTCACACGGAAAAATATCCATTTAGCTTCTAGTAATCTCTGACAAGTGTGGGTTGGCCTTTAACGACAGCATCGGTTGACCTCGATCTGGCAGTGGAAACATTTACAAGTAGCTGTCAATAAATGTAACGACTTTAAGCCAATGTAGTGAAAAAATTCTCTCCCGGCCGACATAATTGGACCAAGCAATCTGCAACGTCCACTTTGTGAAGGCGCTCTCCGGCGTGTTTACAGGTTGTTACCACGCCTCGTTTCCGACATCAGGCCGAACATCGCACGGTACAACCGGAAAACGCATCCGAGAACTACCAGGGCCAACCTATACAGTAACCGTAATAATAAACTAAAACTATGATCGTACCAGGTGAGGCCCACTGAGCTATAATGCTCTTCATCAGAAGCAACCTGGCTATCACAAATGATAGCCTAGTGAGGTGGCTTATCATGTGGAAATTAATAGCAGCTGATTAATCTAAAAGCATGTTTCTACGTGTGGATGGAAAAACCGGAGGACCCGGAGAAAAATCTACGCAACCATAGTGAGAGAGAGAGAGACACGCAAACTTCCAAATGTACAGGCGTCAGGGTCGGGATCGAACCCATGACCTCCTCCTGTCCGCCGGGCAAGGTCGTCAACGTGTCACAGCCACCGTGGCGAGCTGCTGTCTGCTGGGAATCTCTCTCCCAAAAGTGACGTTCACCTCTTGGGTTTGCGCTGGGGGGGGGAGGTGAGGAAGGGCAGGGACTCGGTAGTCCGCGCGGAGACGCTCGGCAGGAGCAGGCAGAGCGGCTCCGCCCTCACGCCGAGCACGGCGCACAGCTCCGAGTAGTCCAGCACCTGCAAGAGCACGGCGCCGCACGCCAGTTAGAACGCGCAAAAGTTTGATAACGGACCCAAAAAAAGAGCATTCGTCAATTTCATTTGCAACAATCTCCATGCGCGCTTTGCCGCAATGCCAAGTGCGCATGGAATTACCAACTATCATCAATAATTATCGCTTGCGTCACGTGCAATTCGATGCGTCCGTCGCATGCGTTGACAAACCGTTACACGGCCAACCAACAGGGACGCTACACAGATGGAATTAACGGACGAGGGGTAACAAACGGGAGGCGGCTCTCACCTTGTCCTCGCTCACTCGCTGGAAACGATCGTCGGAGAACCTCTGCCTCACAGCGACGAGCGACACCTCCCTGTGGTCCTTGGGAACCTCGTCCAGGAAGCTGGAGGAGGGGGGAGGATAAAAAGGACTGCGTCAGCAGCTGCAGCAGGCGAATTTCACCGCGGAGTGAAAAACACCGCCTCCGTTCACTCGGACAAACACACGCCACTCTGATCGATGCCCTTTCGAGTTATGCCCGCGTGTCGTTCGGTGACATGGTGCAACACTTCGCTCCACGTCGACAGCCAACATCGATCGGCTGGCCTACATTAAACACCATCGTCAACGGAGGGAGAACGTACGCTGCACCGTTAAGTTCCTGAATAATCTCCCAGCACACGGAGCTCAACATCGGACATCATGTGCACTGTATGTTTAACTTATTCCACACCGTACGTAGCCAACCGTGATAATCGGAGATGCGGGGGAAGAACAAACTAAACACAAAAAGCAGTTCTGAAAAAAAGTTTTCAATCTGGATTTAAAAGTGCGTAAGCTCCAGTGGCTTCCTAATATCGGAAGGAAGAGCGTGCAATGCGGTAACCGTCTTTGTTCGATGGCCAGCCAAAAGCCGCTGCGAGGAAGACCGAACAACATTGAGCACAAAAGCACATCCCGAGGGCTACGCAGTACAAGCGCAAAAACCTCGGCGGTGGCGCCACTCACCACTGTTTGTGCAGCAGCAGTGTGCAAGGGATGAGGTCTTCCAGCAAAAACCCCGTGAAGTCAACGAGTTTCTTGCTCCAGAGAACGGCTGCGGAGGGAACACAGAACGAGGCCACGTTTGGTTTTAGTTCCCTGCAGATTGGCTGGGAAGACAGCAGTGAAAGCCCTCGGTGATATTTCTCTGTAAGCACCTGTGTGCGTCACTGTGGAAGAACAGCACGTATATTTAATGGGGGGTCTGCATGTCACTGTGGAGAAACATCACACATTCTAAGCTGTGTATGTGTGTCAGTGGGGAAATGGAGTGTAGTGGTTAGCGCACTGTGCTACCAACCTTGCAACCCGAGTTCGATTCCCTCCCAAAGCCAAGAGCTGGCGACAAATATATGAAGTGGTCCTGGACCTCTCCTAGGTTGACTCAGCCTTAAAATTAGTACCTAGTGAAGTGTGTAAGCATCAGCATTAGGGAGAAAATGGTGGCCGAGGTGATGGTCACCAACTCCCTCATGTGCTGTGCTAGCCTCAAAAAGACGCTCGCAAACAGCACTTGCACCACCAAGTATGTTACAGGGTGTGGCAGGTGATCACACCCTGTAAGACACGTGCATATGTGCGTGTACTTATCACTGTGGGAGGCCACAGTACGATGTTCCCAGCGTGCAAGGAGTGCGCCAGTGTGTTGGTGCAAGCCTCGCGGTGCGAGAACGGGCGGCTCATCCCTCCTCACCGTGCCGGTGCAGGATGCGCGTGAGCAGGAAGGCGCTGGCGGCGAGGTGCGCGGGCGAGTATGCCGTCACCGAGGTGAAGAGCAGCGACAGCTCGCACACGTAGCTCAGCGTGCAGCTCGCGCGCGGGTCCAGAGGTTCCAGCGCCAGCAGCACGCGCACGTACTCCAGCACCATGGGGGCCTGCCAAGCAACGTGCGGCAAAAGCACCACATTCAGTCAACCCAACACTAGCCCCCACCGCCAATAAGCACAAGCCCCACCTCCTACATGCACAAGCCCCACCTCCTATACGCACTCGCCCCACCGCCAATTTATGAGGCATGCCACCAAAACACGAGCCTTTGTCGCTAGGTGGCGCCATTTCATGGCACTCGTCAATTGAGGCATATTTGCTCCAGGGCTTACTCGACAACCCGCATGAAAAACAAACTCTGACACTCAATAAATGCATAATACAAAGCCACTGAGGAAGAGAAATAAAACAATCAATTAATGATTAAATCTCAATAATCTACTAGTCATTACGATTAAGGTTAACGATTCAAGGTAATATTTCTCTGTTATAACCAAGCAAGTTTTATTTTTGTTTACACAAAACTATATCATCAAAACTACTATGACCGATGCCAATATGCACAATCATTTGATGCATGCACCGTGAGTGTATTATAATCAATTCTTAATTAACCGCCGATGAACTACCAATATGGTTGCATTATTCACATCACATTCAATTAGCGTGAACCTTGTTGAGGCGGTGAAGCAATGATAAATAACTGTGCTCCTCTATACCAGAGGAGGATTTTAACAGTTGACTCATCGAAGACTCGATGGGTGCAACCGAAATAAAACGCTACGGGATAGAAATGTTGCGTGTGCAGTGCGGTCCTTGTACCCGCATACCAAACCTACTTAGGGACACACAAATCCTTTTGGAAAAATGTGTGGCTTTTAAAAGGTGGGTCGGAAAAAAAAAATCACACCAGGAAATTCCGTTGATCTTAATAGGACATCACCGTGACACACTTTCGCCTTTTGGGCGCAGACAAGTCCTGCCGCATCGTTAGCGGTCCAACGAACGGCAAATATAAAAACGGCATTCAAACGAAGCCGTCGGTAATTTTCCCCGAAACCCAAAAAAAAGAACACAAACAAGGAGGCCCTCGCGAGCGAAGCCGGAGGTGGCGCTTATCGCAGTGCCGGCAATCCAGCTGCTCAGGCACAACACGACATCCTGCGCCGTTACGTCAAGAAGGAGGCAGGGTGATAACGCCCCACGCCCGGAACAAGAGGCACGCACGGGAGGCAGTGTGAAACAACAAGCGAGAGGGCAGCGTCGGACGCCCGCCCGGTCACCCACAAGCAGCCCCACGCACGCACGCACGGCGCCACCGGTGGGGCTCGTGCGTGAAGTACAAATCAGAATTACTGCCGTTTTTGCCACAAAACAGAAATACAAACCAGACCCGTGAGAATTCTACTGCCGATTAGGTGCATTGCAGGCCGATATCCAGTCGGTTTTCTGTAACGTAAGAATCTGTACCTCCCGTCAAGCATATCATCAACTGTTTAAAAGGAGAAATGCTGCCACCTGTCTGTCCCACTGCAGAACGAGCAAAATCTCCAGAAAAGGTCCTATTTTTTTAATGAGCCCTGCGCACACATTACCTTAATGTGGTAGAGGTTCCTGTAATGGACTTTTTACGTGAAAAAAAAAACTCCTTAATGTTGCAATTCCCTGCAGAATGTGCTGTTGGGTAATAGCGATTACATCAGAGTTTGCAAAGCTGGGCTTACATCAATGGCCTTATCTCCAAGAAGATAAACACAAACAAGGGTAATTGTTGTAATGGCAGGAAACACGAGCAGCCTGGCAGCATTTACAAGAGAGCTTGTTTACTTTAAAATAATTGCACGCAAAAAAAAATCTATGCCATTTAAAAACCACTCCAGGCGTTGTTTTTCAAACCAAGGATATTTAATTATTATTTTTGTTGCAAACAACCACCTTGTTTTGTTAAACTTTAAAACACAATGTGATTTCAAGGTGGTAACATATTCTGTCAATGTCGTCTGAAAAATGCAACACTCAAGGTGGAAACCCCGCGCTGATTGATTACACTTGAACACATTTGGTACTCGACTGCTGGACTGATTTCATCCCCGACACCGTGCGAGTCAATGAGGTCATGTGACCGTACGTCACCACAATGGTCGGTTCACGTTGGTGGCGGTCAGGTTGGGTGGCAACAGTTCAGACATCACTGGTCTACCGATGCTCGCCATGACCAGGAATCAAACGCAGACATTTGAGTGCATAGCGATTAGAAGTACAAAACATCAATTGATGCTGCTACATTGCCCAACAGATAGCCCCAAAGCCTATACTAACCTGCTGTGCAGGGCGGTCACATATCAAAGCACTATCCACGCTGAAACGTGCTTGGCTTCCGAGATCAGACACGGTCGAGAACCTCCGTCCGATAAGCACGGTTGGCTACGTACGGCGCGAAAGAAGTTCAACGTACGTGCATGCCGGAAGATTCGGTCACAGGGCGAATCATCTCAGCTGAATTAATTTAAAATGCCACTAAAACGCTGCCAAAACCCTCCGCGGACAACGTGGGTGAGCTCAGCGAGCAAGCGCTCGGCGCACACACTTCCGACCGAGCCGCTCAACAACACACGGGCCGGCGGCGCACATAGCACCACCGATCGTTTCCGCGACATTTGGATTTCCTCCTCTCTCAACGCCGCCTCGCCTGCACGCAGCTCTCTCTCTCTCCTTGCCGTGCCTCTGGAAATTAGGCCACCATTAGCGGGGGGATCAGACCGGCGGGCGCCGAGAGTGAAGGAGGAAGCGAGGCGATAGTTGCGGCTGGCGTGATTACAGCGGCCGCCCCGGGAGCATTACGTACGAGGCGATAAGTTGTTTACCCGAGTCACGCAAAGGTCATCCCCCCTTCACGGAACGTTTTGGCCCCGTGGACTCGCACAAGTACCGAGAGAAAACGACACAGCATTCGGAGGTTATCTCATGAGGCCTAACTCAGGCCCGATTGTTTGCGGAAAGTAAACCGGCCGTCTGCAATGAAGTATCCGTATTGGAATGAATTCACAAATGAACCAAAAACCTCTGGAAATGTACTCAGATATCACCCTGAATACCACGTATTATAGACTCGGACTACAAGGTTAAGTTCTTCAATCAGCACGGTTCGACAAACTTTGGAAATGTAATTAAATGCCACCCCTTTTTTGAGTCCCTGTACAGCTGACTTGAGATCGCGCTCCAATTAAAAAGTCCTCCCTCTAACCGACAAGACGCTCCCACGCACACAAGCACGCAGTTGTCGTGTCGGCCGAGCGGTAGCGCTGCGGACCGGGGAACCATCACCGCCCGTCGCAGGCAACAGTGCCCCGCTCGGCCTGATCGTCTCACCCACCGGCATAACCACAAAGGCCACTGTGCACAGACCTCGCGGTACTAACGGCGGGTAAATTAAAGGAAAACGAAATCCCTACAACAATAACGAGTGCTGGGATAGCCTGGCACCATATAGCCTCGATTAATGTTACTATTTGAATTCTGATTTACAGAATTTATCCATCAACATTTTTTTTAGTTCCCTGGGGACTTTTACAGAAAACAGAACATCGTCAAATGTTGATTAACGGCACGCGACACATCCAAGCCTAGAGAGTCATCTGGTACCAACACAATTAGCAGCATCAAACACGTGCCGCTCCCATTTCTAATCTCGCCGGAGTACAGGATTGGCGACTGCGCGCTGAACTTACCACGATGCGTCCCCGTAGCACGGCGATGATCTCACCCATCATGCGCACCATGTCCTCGTATTTGTACGTGTTGTCCGTCAGCCACACGCCTTCGCGTATCGTGAGGATATCCTGAGACAAGAACCTGCACGAACACGACCAGAGGCGCAAGCGGCAGTCGGTCAACGTGCCTGCCACGCTTGTGTACCCATGCCCCATCACTTCTTCGCTGGCTCACACAATCACGTTGCCTGTGGATATACATTTTAAAAGATGCAATCGCCCAGGGCTATACACAATTTATTTGGGAAGTTGTTTTATGAACAATTAAATTCACCCTAATTAGGTCTCAACAGAACAGCATAACAACCATCCCAAATTTAAGCACTTCTTCAGAGGAATAGGCCACAAGTTTGGATAAAGAAAACTTCCCCACCCCCTCCCCCCAAACCGCCCTCCCTCCCCACCTCAAAGGAGCTTTTTTAAGGACAAACGGTGACCATCCAAGAGCTATGGCCCGAGCCTCGCCCTTGAGGCAGCGTGTGAGATCCCACACAGAGGGTTTCACCGGTCCGTCACACGCTCGCGCTCACCGTGAACAGATGACCATGCACGCGATGCCCAGCAGCTGCAATTTTGAGCGCTCGACCGGCCGTTGCAGCAGGTATCGATCGAGGCACTGCACCGTCGTGTGCAGGCACGCACTCGACAGCTCCTTGGTGGTCACCACCTCCGCCAGCCAGTCGATTAGCAGGTACCTGCGGCGAACCCCCGCAGCCGTCAACAAGCGGCGATCACTCGTCGATCACCCGGCGAGAGATAAGTGCCCAACCTCTACGCCAAAGCATGACCAATCGGTCTGCAGGAGAGGGCCCTTAATAGGGTTGTGACCAATCACGTCGGATTTCGCAGTTGTGCTTTGTAGCTCTGATGTGCCGTCGGTTTGTGCCGCGTGGCGTACAGGATGACGCCCGTTTCCCGCCATGTGCGGAGCTTCTTCAGGCAATGAAGAACTAAAGAAGTTGCCAGAGAACTGAAGAAAAACTGAAGTTCCTCAGAAGACATTGGACATCTTGCCCAACATGAAGTAGAACCCGAAAACCCATCAGACAACCCCATGTAACTATTTGTCAATTAAAAATAGATTCTTACCATCATTATGACACACACACAGTTGTGCGAAAACATTTCCGATTCATGTATGTATGGTGTGACTGGGTAACTGAAACCCTGCAGCCAATGCAGACTCCAAGCTTCACAAGGACAACAAAACAATTGATTCGCGATTCAAATTGTGACGATGCTCTCAAAATCGTGGAAAGGAAAGATTGTTAAATCTCCAGCACTCACTACTCGATAATAAATAACTTATATTTACGTTTCATTAAAAGCAGCTGCACGACGCCGGTGCTGGCATCAGCGTCCCGCCGACTTGAGCTCGCACGGTTAAACTCGCATCGAGAGCCCCATGCGCCGAGATCAGATATTTCAGTTGGTGGCTGCAATTTCTTTACGTGACCAATAACAGTGAAGTGCGATTATAAACAAACACATTGTAAATGAGTGGGTTATCAAATAAGGCACTGTTATTAGCCATTTAAATAAATCTGATACATTTGAATTTCGATTTAAAGCTTTCGTGACTGCAGGGATTCATCTTCTTGGTTCTTTCGGCAAAGTCACGTAGAAGGGAAATAATAAGATAATTAAAATAAAACATAATAAAATAATTCTCACGACGTTTCGGCCACAACGCAAGCAGCCGTCCTCAGGTGAAGACCAGGTCTGTCGGGGAGACAGCGTCTGTCAGACCTGGTCTTTACCTGAGGACGGCTGCTTGCATTGTGGCCGAAACGTCGTGAGAATTATTAAATGTTTTATTTTTATTATTTCCCTTCTACGTGACTTTACTGATACATTTGGTCGTACCAACATCTGCTCCGACCAAAGGACTTGGGGGCAGCCGCTTTCCCCATCCACCCGCACAAAAACCGCAAAGCCTCTCGCAGCCAGCGGCCACCCTTTCCCATCAACAAAATGACTCTCGCTCCGGAGAACAATGCGGGGGGGGGGGGTGGCACAGCAACCACGCCGGCACTTAAGATGCCCACTTTGCCGGCAGGACGCGGCTTGTCGCCACTTGGGGGAGGGGCGGGCGAGTGGAGGTGGCGGCAATGCCGCGCTGACGTGTGCGTGATGAGGTGGGGGGGAGCTCGCACACCTCATGTTCTCGTTCATGCCTTTCTGCACCCGGTAGAGGCGGTGGGTCCGCGTCGGCGACGACGACTGGAAGAAGCGCAGCACCGAGTGGTGCGCCGCAGGCACCTCGGGGTCCATGAGCCACCCGCCCGTGCACGCCTGTGCCAGGGCCACCGCCAACGAGACCTGGGGAGACCGCGCAAGTTGTGGTTTTGTATGGGACGGTGGGTAACCCCTCTAAGGCATGTCATGGATGCGTTGTTTAAAAAACGATTATTGCGAAGCTTGGTATGCACGCATCCAATTAGGCATGCACGCAAATGAATTATTTTAGACGTGTGTGTATAATGCAATTGGCTTGCGTTCCTGTGATGGAAACAATGTGATCAATTCAAACAGTGAGAATGTAACTGGGTGGGGAAGGACAATTGGGCACAACTCAGATAATCCGCTTTGATATGGGAGAGAATACTCTCCAAATTCAAAAAAATATGCAAACAAATTGCTGATTATAGCAAGTTTCCCATATTTTCCATACGGACAAATGCAGAACATCTGCCATATGTATTTGTTTGCATTTTTGTGACTTGATATCCAAGTCCAACAAACGCACAATCCCCTCGGCAACCAGGTGAAGTCTGCATGGCTAGGCCGTGCGACGTTAAACAATCTGGAGTTTCACCGTCTCTCAGCAGCGTTGTTCTTCCCTATAGAGCTACGTTTGAAAAGGTGTAAAAAATATTTCCCTTCGCAAAGCCTCATCGCACACTGACGGGGGGGGGGGGGGAGTCAAGAATTGAGCGAGTTGTGAATTACTGGGGTTCTGCTGTACAGTGAATACGCAGTTCTAGATGTTATCCGTAGAACATCTGCAAACGACGATCGCTGAAAGCGCCTCGCCACTAGTGCACACACCTGTGCCTCCCAGCAGCCACGGTCCGAAAACTCCCTGAGCCTTCGAAGATTCTGCAGCAGTCGGCCTGGGTCTGAGGCCTGGAGGAGAAACAAATGCAACGGGCTGGTTAGTGAAACCGAGAAAGGGAATTAAAGAATAACTTTTGATTGAAAAACAACCCTCGAATATTACACCTGCCCAAATCATGTCAGAATAGTGTTACCCTCAAGGTCTTAACACAATCAGCTTGATATGTAGAGACATGAAATCATCCAGACCGCCAATGTATTAGCTTTCCTTTTTCCCGCTTCTAAATAAATAAACGTGGGAAACAAGCTCATAATACATAGATACACACAAATATCCACATTTTTCTACTAAGGCGAGGCAGGCAGATTGCAAGTGATTACTACATCTCACTTCGCCATCCTGCAAACACGAACATGTATAGATCACGAAAAACCACTGGCAAATGAAGAAAAGTTGTGGCCTACCACTGAACGATGCCTCGACTTCCACGTGAGATAGGCGCTGAGCACAGAGCCTTGCTGTGCGGACGCATCAAACAGCCGCAACGCCTCGCTTCTCTTCTCTTCATCCTGGAAGAGAGGCACACGGGTGTCTTATGCATGCCCAGCAAGCGTACGCAGGTTCGAGTGCTGGATCGCCGAAAAAAAGGCAGATTTAACGTGTCCAACGCCAGCAGCAAACGTGCTGGAATACTATCAAAAGTTGCATCCGAAGCATAAAAGACGTATGGAAATATTGCTTCACAAACAGGGCACTTAATGAAAAGTGCATGGCGTTGAAAATTTCTAGAATGTTTCCCTCAACATCGAGTCTAGAGTTCTTATCGGACAAAATCAACACTGCAAACAAAGTACTTACATCAAAAAATCCCAGAACCTTTCCTAGGCAGTACAGCAGACGAGCACCACCGGTCTGCAAGACAACGGTAAAGACATTAGTGTCATGACCACTGTGAAATGATCCTCAACTTCTTCATACAAGTAAAAGCATCATACTGAAATTGGATAAATACGGGGTTTAACTTGGTCGTAAAAAAGTAAAACTCATACAATGCCTTTCATGTGTTCCAAAATGCTTGAAAAATCCCCATTAGTGAACCTGACTTTACCTAATTACACCGTCGACTGCTGGCATTTAAAAACTGTTCACTTGCGAGGGAACAGTAAAGATCTGCCAACGGCACCGTGCGTAGTAAAAGCACTTGGTAACACAGGATGTCATTTAACAGACACACACTAGCAACGTGCACGTCCTTGGACGTTACCATCCACCGTCCCTCCATCCCATTAGCCAGCCAAACTGATATACCAAACTACAATATAGTATATGATGTGAATGTACCAGTCGTTGGACAATGGTTCTACCCCGCCCCCAACTTGCCCCTCTTTCACTGGCGACAACCCTCAGGACCCCTCTCTCGCGGGCGACAACCCACAGATCAACCCAGTCACCCCCCCCCCACCACTGGCACACCCCTCCTCACGCACCCCTCCCCGGTGCATCCCCAACCCCACCCCCCGCTCTTCCCCTCGGTGTCCACCCCCACCGCGCTCCTCCACCCGCGTGATGGGTTATCCGCACGCCCCCTTCCTTCTGCGGACTGGGTGGTGCATGGCATCCAGCCAGTCGCAAAGTGTGCTGAGTGACGCGTGGCCAGGCAGCCAGCAAAAACTTTTACAATATACTGTGAGAGGATATTGGACCTCCGTCACGAGAGATCACGACCGCATTTTCTTTATCTGCATTCGAATGTCACTGGCTGGGTCTCATCGTGGGCAAGTTCCAAACCCCTCACCTTTGCCAGCTCGCACTCCGTCTTGAGGCTATCGAAGACAACGGCTTTGCAGCACGCCCCGCTCATGGACCACGGCGGGCGGATGAAGATCCACACGAAGGGCACCGCCATGCCGACGTTGCCGCAGCTCAGGTGCTCGGCGCGGCTGAAGTAGTGCGCTGCCTTGCGCCCGTTGCGCTCTGGCCGGCTCTCCTCCGCCACCGCTACTGCGACACGCCACCGCCACACACACAAACAAGATTCCTCTCTTGCAAACGTTTCACTTGACAGCTTTAGTTCTTGCTAAACGTGTTTAGCGTCACGGTCGTGCAACAGGAAATTAGGACTTGAAAATATTTGATAGAAGGGAAGTGATAACTAAAACGGATGTTTAATCCGTTTTGGGTTTCATCAATAAAAACAAAAATCAAACGGTACCACTGCAATGTTTACGATGTCCCCTACAAACTTGCTAGGTATGTAACGGTTCACCGTTTCACTGCCGACCATGAATCCAGCTTCATTATTCGATTGTGCCATTGTGGTGGGCACAAAATACAGATTGGCTGCAGGCTTTCCGTAAACTATAGTCGACCGCTATTATCTGCAATACTTATTATCCATAGTGCCTGTTATCCGTGGCCAGAAACTATATGCAGAAACTCCCTTTAGCCATAGGACAGATTGCACCTATTTTACATGGCCATTTCACAGACAGAGGAGTAATCTGTCCAAGACTTTAAATCACAACTGCTGCTATCTACAGCCGTTCCGCGAAAAAGCAGTCAACCTGAAGCAGCAGCCTATCGCTCCGATCATCCATACTTACACAGGAGATTTCCCATGGATAGTTGTTAATATCAACTGCAAACAGTACCTCCCTAATCAATGTGGCTAAGAGGACCTCCACTGCTATTACACAATGTGCATAATGACCTGTTCGTTACACCCACGCGAAATGTAGCGTTGGTGCCTACAGAACTTTGAGTGGCACTCACTGCCTTCATTGTAGAGGTAGGCCAGGGCAAGTTTCACGGATGCCTCAAAGTTTCCACAGTTGGACGCCCTGCACAACGCAACAGGAATACAAACACCAGGCACACAAAATCAAAAACCACTGAAATATCTAACAATTGCCATGAAGCAACCATGAACCATGAAAGGAGGTTAAACCATTAATTACTTAACCCTAAAAAAGTTGACATTGGTCAGGTTGTAGGAGTCTTGAATATTAAACATCCACGATGTAAAAACATTTTTTCAAAATCAATATTCACTTCAATATTCACAACACAGACTACATGCAAGAGTATAAGGAGTACTAAAATGATCTGCCACTCAAGGTTCTGAATAAGAAGAGGGTCCTGCAAGAATGACAAGGTTGGACAAGTCCACGTTAAAGAGTGCTTTGCATCTGGGAAGAAAATTTGGTGGAAAAACACCCCACCAGGTACGAGGGAGTTAAAACTGACGCTGCATAGCACACGCGTGTTTAAAAGCTGGCTGGTTTCAGGCCCTTCTGAAACTAGCTTTATTTTAGTGATTTTAAAAACATATGGTTAATCTAAATTGTTTTATGGTTGTTGTTGTTGGCTTGCACCACATTGTGATTTTTTCACACAGCGTTTTAATACTTTTTTTGGGGGGGGGATATTTGCTGGTTTATTCCAGGAAGTTTCTGTTACGCGTCGTCGCTTTGGGATGTTGTGTTCATATTTTGTTTGTTGCGGTTGCACCCGACTCAAGAGCCGCATGGCTCACAGGGCTATACCTAATAAATGAAACTTGAAACTTTCTGGGTCTGAGATGGCCACACTATCACATTCTGGGGCTGTAGCTGGACCAGCCGGTGTGGAGCCACGCTGGACGGCCGACTTCAGAGTCGGGCTACCCTCAAATACAGCCCGAATCTTACCAGAACGTGACGCAATGGATTATGTAATAGCGTTGTCTTGAATGCAAGTATACAGGTGACATGTACAGCTATAATTACACGTCAAATGTTTTTAGTGTTCTTCATTTTTATTTTGTATTATTTTTATTCACTTTATTTTTTTCTTATTTTTCTATCTACGTGACTTTACCGAAAGAACCACAGAATATGAATTCCTGCAGTCACGAAAGTTAAGTCAAAATTTGTGTTTTAAGTGGTTGCGTCAGTTCCCTGTTGTACATTTTTGTACATATTTTTCAATAAACATTTTGCTGATTTTGTTACTTCACTTGAAATCGCCGAAATCCATCAAATTTGTGAAAAATTAACAATAGGCATTGATTTAACCACTAAAAACCTATATTTGAGGCATAATACAATCTAACCTGGATAATTGTATTAGCACTCACTGCTGCAAGCACACCTTATATGGGCTAGTGTCCAAAATATAGCCTGTTATATATTTTCCTGTAAGGCAGCGTTATTGATGAATATGTAGTTGTTTGTGTGCGAATTGTGTTTGCGCACAACCGCCATCACAACATCAGCAAAACACGTTTCATTTTGTAAGCAATGGCTGCCATCCCTATTCTTGACGTCACATCCGGGTAATTCCAGCTTCATTTACATAATGGTCGTGTAGACGTGCCGTTTATTCAGGCCGTACCAGGTACAACAACACGCAACGGGAGTGGAAGGGTCTGCATCGGGTGCGTGTGGATGCAGAATCATTGCTCTACAAAAACGGGGGTTCACAACCCAACTTTATGTTCGGTCATATCCCAGCCACCTCAACCCAGCGGGTTTGGGAGTTTCCCAACCCTCTACACGATCCACCATCTCCTGCCGCCAACTAATCTCTGGATCACAAGCCTACCCTCTTACATGTCCAGCTGATAGGTTTAAGAAGGCACAGATACATCGACGCTGCAGAGGCAAGGATCCACGTCGGCAATCGTTGACGGCAATCAACACCAGCAACACATTAACCACGAGCGTCTTTGGAAACTTGGCAGGCAACACAATTGAGTGGCAGAATTCTCTTGAGCCCATCACAGTAGTGCGTAGCTGAAATTAATCTTCTGAAATAGGTCAGTCCCATCATGCGTATCTTGACCCATCACACCACACCATCAAAGCACATGATCACACCAAAACACCACGCGCCATCACACCACACTAACACCCACCATATCTCCACACCACTACACCATCTTTACACACCATACCATACCATCACACATCACACAAATACACAACCATTCCACAACATCACATCACACCACACCATCACACGACGCCATCTCTTCCACATCCACTCGTACCAAAACTTGGGGCAGCCATTTCTTTCAATTTAAGAGAGCTTGAACAGTATGCAATCCGATTGGAAGTTAGAGAGGAAATGCGATCAGATTTGTTTATATTAAAAAAATGTTTTGTTTTACAATGAGGAAATGAGGATCAGAATATGTATTTATACTTGAAGAATCCGATGAGCTATTAAGCTCTTTTTCGCACATGTCCAAGAATAAATACTGTGTCAACCATAGCTGGCGATGATTGCCATAAAATTGCCACAGTGGATCGTAGCCTTAAGAAATGGTTGGGTGGGTGGGTGTGTGTCGCCACTCACCGCTGGAAAAGCTGAATGGTGTCTGGACACGGCCACACCCCTTGGAAGGAGAGATTGGCCCACACGCTGGGATGGCTCTCCACCAGGTGCCGCAGCTGTGGATGGGCCTGCACACCAAGCGGCACACCACACCGGGATAATTTAACCGTAACACCCAGCCGGAGAGATAACGAGCGCTGGGAAAATTAATAAATTGACTTAAAATTGTAGAACATTTTTTTGGGTGGTCGATTACTCGGGCCCCTTTAAAAATGGCAGCCACCTCCTGATTACTCAAGGCTGAAAACTTCCATCGTTGTTAAAATTAAATGTTAGCAGTCAGCATTTAACGACTACATAATACCCAAATAAAAATAATTAATACAATTCTACATGTTATCATCCCAGGAGTACAAGGCGGATTAAATTAACACGGCTGGCCACAGGAGCACATCAATCAGTGGTCACGCGGGGCAGGGAGGGGACCGTACTCACGGCCTGGAAAGCAAGCAGGTCGGTGACGGGCAGGTAGCTGAAGATGCACATGAGCACATCCTCCGGCAGCTCCAGCAGACTGAGCCTGGGTTGCCACGGCTTCGACATGAGCGCCATTACAAGGCATCGCGTGCCGACGTGGAAGCTGGGCATGACTGCAAGCAAGAGAGTGACAACAAAATGACTAAAGTTAGAAGGGCTCGTGGTTCGTAAAACATTATTCAAATAGGTGCGAGGCTGCGTTCATTAGCACTGGTGGACCTGAGGCACTGGGGAAAATTCCACATTCCTATGACGGGAAGGGGGGACAATCTCGCCTAAGGAGAGTCACTCCTTTCAACCAAGTGGTACGGCCGCACCAGGAGGTGCTCATCTTACTCGAGGCGTGTGATGGATGATTTGCACCATGTGATTTGATCAACGTTACATTTCAGGGTTGCCATGTTATTTAAGACGTTTTTTTTATCATTGCCAAGCATACTTTGCATCTAGTGGCTGAAGGCTTGAGGGTGAAACTACACATGTACAAATAAAAAAAATAACATCTTAACACGCACAATTTGATGCGCGTATCATGAGCATAATAAGTGATTTTGGTCGATGAATCGGTGGACCGTTATCGATGTCCGCTTTACGGACCCAACAGGAATGTGGACTTGCAAGTTTGATACTGGTTCAGGGCCACCAATGAAGGCAAGGACCGCACAAGATGCTTGTGGAAAAGTGAAGACACCGTGACTTGTTACGCAACACAACTGTGGCAGCCAGTGATTATTTCCTAAAACAGATGGCACTACCCGACTGAGTGCCCACAGAGTATGGAAGAATTAGATGTTTTATAATACAATCTTACGTGTAGTCTGGTAGGTGTGCGTGAGACATTAGATTTCTATAACTTTATTGATAGCAGGCACACGTTTAGGATGCGATTTATTTCACGGGACATCTTATAATCTGGGAGAAAATGGAATACGTCTAATCTTGTATTCACCTAGGCCGTCACGTGGATAAAGAGTATTAACTAACTGCCACCGGACTGGCTACGAAAACACCAATAATGCTACATTAAGATGGGGAAAAGTTTAGTTTAAAAATAATTGTAGTGACGTCAATATACCGACATCATTCAAACAAAAAAGTTACTCTAGCGACGTCACGATGTGCTTGGTAGACACTTTACGTATTTTGTTCATCATTACCGTAATTTCTAACTCGGGTGGCCGCGTGGAACGGCCCAGAACACACAGCAACTGAGACGAGCAGTCCTTTGCGTGTTGTGTCATCACTAGCCTGCGTTCTTAATTAGGGTTGTGTTACTCTTTTTCTGAAAAAAGCGTATTTCTGTTTTTAGCTATGTATAGCACTTTGCGACCTCCGGGCGAAATGTTTTAAAATTATGAAATACCATCATTCGGAATCATATTTTTGTTAATATTAAAACAGCGGCCAGTTTAATTCAACAACTTAAGTGAAACACCCCGTGAATTAACAATAATGTAAATAGGAAGCTACGTGAGTTTGTGCTATCCACGCTGTTTAATGCACCTGAACAAATACAACACCTTAGTGTAAGAGTGAAACACAGGGTTAACAACACAAGGCAATAACTACGCATGAAAAAAAATTCGTACATTTGAATTAACGCCTTTCTTATGAAGGGCTATCACAGAGGCGCTACGAATCACATGCCGCTGTTTATACATTGTTTTCCTCCCAAGGTAAACAACACGGTAGCAAGGCGGTGTTGGTTTTGTCAATATTTAACTTTGCACGTGCACACCCCCACCACCCCATCCTTGCGTATCGATCCACTGCGATGAGGGGGGGGGTCCTTCTATCCACGCCGTTGCGGGTCGTTAATTGATTCAGTGTGGTGAAGTGATTCAGCGTGGTGAAGTGATTCAGTGTGGTGTTTAAGGAAACGGACGAGCGTCCATATAAGGGCAGGCAGTCCTCGGCTCACGAACGGGGTTCCGTTCCCGAGGCTCCTTTCGTTAAGTCGAACGGGTTCCAAAGTACAACGGCTGCCGCGGGCACGAACCACCGATTCTCACCACGTAGACCCCACGGGCTGCCTATTATAACGATCTATTTACATAGTGGTCGGTCGTACCAAGCACTAGGACAGGCTAAAACCTGCTTGGCTTTTCAAATTTGAAAACATCACAGGCATTCAGGTCGGTTTGGTCATTGGCGTTAGAGGGTATCGCTGGGTAAAGACAGCGGTTATACACGTACGTGATACAATGGTGCTCATTCAATGTTGATTTACTTCAAGACACTTTTAAACAAGGCTACGTTTGAATGAGATTATTCCCGGCCACGACTAAGAGAAGTGGCGGGCGAGTGACATCTGAACCATACCTGGCCTCCCCACCACCCCCATTGACCCAAGTGGTGAAGTATGTCAACCTCCAAGACTGACCGCAGCAGTGGATTGACAAATGACTCTCAATGGATGCCATGAGATTCAACGGATTCTCATCCATTTCGATGTTGAGTTACACTCGCCCAGAGGCGAGATGTTAATCTCCCTTAACGGCTTCATCGCCCCCCGCCTTCAACAACCTCAAGAAGCTCAGCCAAGAGCTTTCCCGCTCAATCCCCCATGCAGAGCCACCAACGATGACCATTCCACAGTCGTATGGCGGGATCCATGAACCACATTGGGTGACTGCTGTTGGCGGCCTTTGGGGGGGGGGGAGGCGGGTGAATTTTTTAACGTAATCAATAGGCGCGGTAATTGCCGGAAGTTAATTCCGTAATAATTAACGATACATTTGTAATTTACAAACACGTTCATTCAAAATACATCGTTCAGGCGATAGCGGGCTGCGGTGCAGGCCTCGCCTTTAACGTACGCTACTGTTAAAAACTAATTAAACTTTATTTATGAGTAACCCGCGTGAATACGACGCTTTGTTTCACTCTTAAAACACGGCCGACTAAATAAATAAACGAATCGCGACACGAATCGCAACTTTCGCGAACATCCAAAACTCTTTTTTTTACCGCCAATTAACTTGACTCGCCCACCTCAGCGGCGTCCGAACGCCGACACGCAACTCTCGAACTCACCTTCTCGCCTCATCACCAAGGGCGTTCGAAGCAACGACGACGACAACAACAACGCAGTGTAAATCTAAACAATGTTACGGTATAAATGTTTAAGTAATTTAGTTGAGGGGGGGAGGTAGCGAGGCGGCGTTCCGCTTCAGCCGAGGCGGCAACTACTGCTGAATGCGGAGTCGTTATTTTTAGCGGTGACGTCATCCGTTGGCGATTCGAACGGTGGGCGTGGCCCAGCGAGGATGCGCTCGTCACCCATTGGTCCGTTCGTGATCCGGTTCCGCCTACTTTCTCCCCCCTTCCCCCACTGCCCCCCCCACCCCTACCCCGCCCACGACCACCCTCTGCCCACGCCCCGCCCCCAGCCGCTGAAGTCGCGACCGTTGACCAATGAGAGAGCGCGCCGCGTGAAACTCAAACCACGCGCTGTCCAGGAGGCGCACGTGGCCTGGAGGCTCTTGCCAGATGAGAGGTTTTTCTTTCACCTTCGAGGCAAAAATGCAAATCACTTTGGTGAATGATGCTACTTGCTGCTGCTGCTTCTTCTGTAGCAGTTGGTACAAAAGCACAATTGACAACGACTACAAACACACTCAAATAACAACGTTGCCTCAAAGGTAAAAAATGTATACATAACAGGCGACGTTTCGGGGAATGGACCTTCTCTGCAGCACAGCAATTAGATACGCCAATGCAGAGAGATCGAGCAGATTTGGAGGCCGCAATTTATTTTAAAAACCGCAAAGCAGTTTAGAGGCGTGCGTGCGTATGTATCGATTTGTTTACGAAAGAGATATAAACTATTTTACCAGGTAAGGCCCACTGAGTAGCTCCTTTTGAGAAGCGACTTGGCTATCACAAATGATAGCTCAACGAAGTTGGCTGATCGTGTGGAAATTTATAGCGGCCGAATAGTCATGGTACGATATTCGTTTGTCGTTTAAAAAAAAAGATTTATAGCGCTGTAAAGTCAAAGTGTGCAAAGGTTATAAGCATAATGCACGGTATTTGATATCCATTGCTGATCGATAATGCTGCAACATAGGCCCACAATGGCTATCGGCACGATGGCATTGTTATTCACAGCGTGTGCCTTTTACAGACCACAACTTGCAGTATATGACGCTTTGTCTTTTGTCAACGTGACACTTTTTTGCTGATTGGCCGTGTCGGGTGGTGGAGGGTTACGACACATTTATAAATAACGCGATCTAACCCAAAAACGTTGATTATGAATGACGATGTATGCCCGAAACCCCCGTCTTAAATGCTGGAACTCCGTGTGATTGGGATGGTCTTGCCAGAGGAGACGTTTTTTACCCTTCGGGACACGGGCGGTTTGCCGTCGCATTCAGAGTTCCACAAAGCCGAGAGGAGCACCAGGGGCCGTGACAGGCAATACGTAAACTAAGTGCCGTACAGTAAACGCTGAAGAGACCCAGGCAACCCAAGTGCCATCGGGTTCATTATTAAAATGATGCATCAAATATCAGCTCCAATTGAAATCAGTAAACATCGGTTCATTAACCAACGTAATATCAAACAAAATTGCTCTCTCGTCTGTCCATCTCAAAGTCTCTTCTCTAATCAAAAGGTAATCAGACTCTGTCTTCTCGACAGACCTGTTCTTCACCTGAGGACGGCTGCTTGCGTTGTGGCCGAAACGTCGTGAGAATTATTTTATTATGTTTTATTTTTATTATTTTATTATTTCCATTCTACGTGACTTTACCGAGAGAACCAAGAAGATCTATCCATCCATTTATAACGTCTGAAAAATCTTACGCCGGGCGAAATAAATCGTAGAACGAGCATCTCTTGAGCAGCGTTTAAAATGAGGAATTTCACAATTGCCTTTAACGAACCTCTGGCGTTTTTGAAATGCGTCACGTGGGGAGGATTCTTTGGAATGCAGAGCAACTGATGGGGGTGGTCGCTTTCCAACCGTTCTGCCACTTTGAAATGTTGCCTTCGTCACTGCAAAACCTTATCTTCCCTTGCTGGTCTCGTTACAAAAAAGCACGCATCTGTATCATAACAATTTACATCCCGTTGACAATCCACTGCTGGATTAAAGCCCTTTCCACCTTGCGTGTGTTCGTCATGGTTATAGGGTGGTGTTTACCATATTTCACCACTGTAACCAGTGCGAGTCGGTTAAGGGTGGAGTGTCAGGACCCAATTAAATTTCACTCGCCAATCGTATTACCCGTGTATGTGTGTATGTTGAACTTCTTTCACACCATACGTAGCCAACCGTGCTAATCGGAGATGCGGGAGAAAGGACAACAAACCAAACACGAAAAGCAGTCCTAAGGAAATTCGTTTTCAATCTAAATTTAAAAGTGTATATACCCAGTGGCTTCATAATATCGAAAGGAAGAGCGTTCCAGACGGCCGCAGAAGCGCATCTGAAAGTGTGCGATGCTGTACCCACCGTCTTTGTCAAATGCTTATCCAAAAGCCGCTGCTGCTGCTGCTGCGAGGATGACCGGAGTTCGATTGAGTACTTCAGTTTGTGGGTTCATAGCACAGCGCATCAACCACCTTGCCACTGCCACTCCCACCCACCCACCCAGTAAGGCGAGGGCGAACCCAATGGCGGTTATTTTTATATGGACCCCATGGAATTTTTGTTTCACAAAAAAGGCCATGAACCTTCACAGCCCCATGGACTGCGGAATTCTCAGCTGCACTTTGACCTGGCCGATGCATTCCCTGCGAATTTCAACAAGTCAGCGGGCACGCTATTGAACACTCCGGATTTCACGGGTCACTTGATCTCCCTTGTATATTAAAGCAGGCGTCGGGGGGTGCCTCTGATAACCTGGTAGGTGTGCGAGGCCAGATTTGTTTCACGTTATTGACATAGGGGGCAGGTTTTTGGTACAATCTCTCTGGAGCGTTTTGTAATTAATAGATGACGGTATTTCCTTTTGCCGACTCACTCGTTTCGCTGACATTGTAGCATTTTCCAGGTTAATTCGCATGACGAAATACAGATAGTCCCCGAGTTACGATGATCCGACTTACGATACTTCGATCTTACGATGGTGATACGACAAAATTGTAAAATATTTAAAATTTCGCGCATCTTCCGCCTTGTGTGATGCAGATAGGATTGTTTCCTGAAAAAAAACTTCCTATTAAATTGTAGTTCATCTAGGTAGGCTCAGAATTTACCTTGTTTTTTTAAGTTTACTGTGCAATACAGTATTGTAATTCATAAATACATACAGTATATAGTTTATACAGTACGGTACTGTAAATTGCTCTGTTTTGCTAAATTATCACCATTCTTTAAGAATCCTGGGTAGGCTGGGCCATCTTCGACTTACGATATGTTTGACTTACGATGGGGTCGTCATCACGCATCCCCATCCTAAGTAGAGGACTACCTGTATACTATATAATTATTTTTTAGCACTGTTAGGGGACAAAATTACAATGTACGCTTGGGATAGGTAAATAGCACCTCAGTCGACATACCATTTTTCAATCCTTTTTTTAACACGTATAGCCCACTGAACTTTAGAGCTCTTCTTTTAGAAGCGACCTGGCAACACAAATCCAACCATTGAACAAGTGTCCCCGTGCAGCCCGTTCTCGGGGAATGTCACCGCATGTCACCACGATGGCCAACACGACATGGACACAATTGACAACAACAAAAACAGCACATTTGCCAATAACACCGCCTTTAAAGAAACTCAATATATCATAGATGACATCCACACCTCCGATTAGCAGTTGGCTACGTACGGTGTGGAAGAAGGTCAACATGCGTACTTGCTTACATCTGGGGACAGTCTGTGACACAGGTTGATGCACCGCAAGCTGCCTTCATCTCAATGCATGATGCCAGCAGCACGATTTGAAAATAATTGGGATTTTTTTTAAACGATATTTAAATAAAGACCTCATTACAACCATAAACACCGGACGCATGGCAAAGGATAAACAGCAAAATAATAACAAAAAAATCATTTATTACATTATACAAACGATCTAGTAAGATTACACCAAAATATACTCGTATGTATGGTATGCAGATTCATATAAGACAAATAAAATATCATTGTACTTTTCTATGAATATTTAGCTCATTAAGAAGTGCCATGTTGAAACTGATCTGTGAAGACGGAAAAGTGCGATCCGGACTTGTCTTTGTGTTCGGGCCATGTGGCGGTAGTTTCTACGCCAAAATTATCATCAACCACCCGACAAGAATGTCATGTTTACACAGATATAATTATCATTATCGATACGCGCTGTTGTATCGATCAAAATCTGACCAAGGAAGCTCCTCAACGGTGGCTTAATAACTAACAACCATTGTTAGGAGCATTTAATGCGTAGATTGATGTGTGTTTGTTGAACTTCTTTCACACCGTACATAGCCAACCGTGCTAATCAGAGGTGCGGGGGAAGGACAACAAACTAAACACAAAAGCATTTAGAAGAAATTAGTTTTCAATCTCGATGATGTAAAAGTGCCATAGCTCCCGTGGCTTCCTAATATCGGAAGTAAGAGCGTTCCAGACGGCCGCAGAAGCGCATCCGAAGGCGCGCGGTGCAGTGACCACCGCCTTTGTTCGATGACCGGACACAAGCCGCTGAGATCCTCATGCGGGGGAAACGACCATCACAGTAAACAGGGACGAACGCTGGGCCAACGTTTCCAAACGAAAATGCCAATGTTGGCCCAACGGTGCGTATTTACCGAGATGTGCCTCACCCGAAAAACTAAAATGTGGATCACGGTTCTTGGCTCGGACGAAATCCTACGTCTCTACGGAGGGAGGAAGAAAGAACCCCCCCCACACCACCTCCTCCGTCTCCCGTGATATTGATGACAAATACGCAGTCGACTCAACTGCCCGTTTAGACCAGTCGACTTAGACACCTCGTCGCCTTGCACAGGTTCGTGTATATATTGCGTCGGGGGGTTTAGCAACACGCGCGCGCGCCGATGAATATGCTGCTCACAACGCCCTTCCCGTCTGCGGTCCCCCGAACACAATATTAGGCGTGTCATTTGTTGTGTTGTCATTGTTATGCGGTTTTTTGTTTCCACCTTAATGTTTCACGAAGTCACTCCGAGAGAGTTTTTTGTGTGCGAAATCCACAAAAGAGCCGTTCGGCCCAGAACTGGGCCTGGACTTTGCGGCGCTGTTCACGCTCCGCAGTGCACCACATGCTCTTGTTGAAAGGTCATCATCCTACCCTAACATTGAAGTCTATGGGAGACTTTAACATTGAAGGCTATGGGAGACGTTAACATTGGAGTCTATGAGAGACTTTAACATTTAAGTCTATGGGAGACTTTAACATTTAAGTCGATTGGTAGAGACTTTAACATTGGGGTCTATGGGAGACTTTAACATTGAAGTCTATGGGAGACTTTAACATTGAAGTCTATGGGAGACTTTAACATTGGGGTCTATGGGAGACTTCAACATTGAAGTCTATGGGTAGAGACTTTAACATTGGGGTCTATGGGAGACTTTAACATTGAAGTCTATGGGAGACTTTAACATTGAAGTCTATGGGAGACTTCAACATTGAAGTCTATGGGTAGAGACTTTAACATTGGGGTCTATGGGAGACTTTAACATTGAAGTCTATGGGAGACTTTAACATTGAAGTCTATGGGAGACTTTAACACTGGGGTCTATGGGAGACAATGTACGCGTTGTCTCCGATATACCTCGATGTTTTACCGCACGGCCCTGGCATCCGTTACAGAAGCGTTTCTCAACTTTGGCGACTTCTGGACCGCAAGTCCAGCGTGCTAACCGTTACACCGGCACGCCAGGCAGGGTCATCCGCCATGACCCACACTGCAGACAGTCAAAGGTCGCCGATTTAGGCAGCACCTCCGTACGGTGCGAAAGAAGTGCAACGTACACACACGCATACGTGCGGCGGTGACAACGGCGGCCGAAAGCAATTGGGGCACGTTGCTTAACTCCCCCGCTTCTGCCCATCCTGCGGTAGAAATGGGTGCAACTGCCCACGGTGGATCGTCAGGTCGCGTGTGGTAGGGTCAAGTGTGGGCACTCCGACCGCTACCAATATGTCTGAGCAGCGTGGAAGAGTGGGCCAACAGCTCCTCCCCACGAGTGGAGTAACTTTACACCCGCATTGGCGGTGTGCGGGAGCGGCGAGCGGGAGGGAGAGAGAGAGAGAGCGTGGGCAGCGGGAGGGAGAGATTGCTGTGGAATACGCGAGGTGCAGTGACAGTAGCCAAGGAGCTGACCCGGGTCCCATGGGCTGAGTCGAGAGAGAGAGGAAGTCCTCATCATCAACATCAACATCATCATCTTCATGTTCGTCATCCGCGCCGATTATCTTGCAAGCCGTCCAGCGCCAACCTCCGTTCCACGTACGCCGAAGTTTTGCCGGCGACGACCTTCCCGCCCCCCGCGCCGACCGTCACCCGGCGGCGTTGGGCGAGTCCGCCGCGGCACCGGCGGCGAGGGGCCCCGCGACGAGCGCCGCGAAGCTGTCCCGGCGCAGCTTCGCCCTCCGACGCCGCCGGTGCCGCGCCCACCCGACGGCGCAGCACGCGGCGAGCAGCGCGCCCAGGGCCAGCATGCCGAGCCCCAGCGGCGCCACGGCGCTCCCGTGGGCGCCGCGGCCGTACGCCAGGGCGCACACGGCGGAGCCGCTCACCAGCAGCGCCGCGCTGAACGGCACCAGGCACTTGTAGCAGGAGCCGTCGGCGCCGCCCGTCGCCGCCAGCAGCTGCAGCCGCTGGCGGCGCTGCTCGCTCTGCGGGAACGCCGCGGCGGCGGCAGCGTCGTCGCGGCCGCTGACGTCGCGAGGTGTCGTCGCGTCGTCCGCCGCCGCCGCCGTCGCCGGTGACGATTCGGTTGCTTGTGCGGCCTCTCCCGCCGACGCTGCTGCGGTCCCCTGCTTGCGTCCAAGGCTCGGCAGAGGCTCCGTCTCTGGCTGCGCGGCGTCTGTCGCGGTCTGCTCCAGGGCAGGGTCGTCCGCCATGGCCCACGCTGCAGACAGAGGTCGCCTATTTAGTCAGCGCGGACCGCGTTGTTAGCGAGCACCCGTTACCGAGCTCTGAATGGGATACACGGGGATGCCATGCACGGTTGCCCATTGCCGCTGCAGCGAGTCACCTTCTAGAATGCGTTAAAACATCGCGCAAACGAGTCGCGGTCGTTTGCGTGATGTTATTCACGCGCGTTGCGGCTCTTAAAATATTGTTTTTTGTTTACGAATTCTAAAAAAATGTCTCTTCTTGTTATTTTGGTTACCGAGCCCTGGCTTAAAACCAATGCCGGGTGAACTGCCAGATGTTTGTAGGCAATGGCCCTCTCTCTGTTCGATATGTAATGCGTAGGTCAATAAAAACAAAATCCGTTTTTTTGTTATCCACATGGAGAGAGATAATGGGGGAAAGTGGCACTCAACAGAATGTACTTTGCTCCATCAGGACGGGACCATCTTCTTGCGCTCCGCAGTAGAGCGCAAGCTGCGGATTGTTTTGCCTAACCAGGCGAGTACTCAAGAGAGAGAGAGACACCGGCATACAATCTCATTGCTCGAAAGAGGCGAGCTGGCAGAGCAGCGCGTGCAGGGCAGTGCCGGTGACCCGGGGTCACAGAGGCGGCCCCTCGCTCACGAGAGACGGGCGGGGGGGGGGCGTGGGCGGTGGGGTGGGGGGGCATTAATCCCAGGCAAGCACTCAGGAAGGTGCAATACAATACAAGTCAGAACAATGCAATTTGCCTTTAATCTGCCTGACTTGCAAATACAAAGGGGGGCTCCTGTGAGCGAGCTTCTTGGCGAGCCAAGACGTAGTTCGTTTGTGACTTAAAAGGAGGAGGAGTTGTCATCATGTACAAATACGCATTCTCTCTCTCTCTGGCTGCTATTCTGTCACCAGTCCTGTCCCTAAGCCACCGTCCCTTCGAGCCGTGGGAGTGTCAGCCGCAACTTCACTCAGCCTCCCTAGACGGTCAACACGGGGGTCTCTGATTTGAATTGGTGCCCTGATCACGCCACGGCGCCTCCTCGTCTCTCTCCGACTGTCGCTTTGGACTCCAAATCTCAACACGCAGCTGGCACAGAAGGCGCCGCTCTTGCAAACAATAACAACTCTTGTAAACAATAACAACTATTATAAACAATAACAACTCTTGCACAGACGAACAATGCTTATAAACAATAACATCTCTTGTAAACAATAACAACTATTGTAAACAATAACAACTATTGTAAACAATAACAATTCTTGTAAACAATAACAACTTTTCAGTGTTGTTGGTGTGTTTTTTAACGCAAACCTCAACTTTGTGCACGAGAAAAACCTCGTTATTTTAGGCTCCCCCGATGTTCCGTGTCTGTCTCAGCGTCTCTCTCCTTATGCATCTGGAACATCTCCGTCTCTCTCCGTGTTACCCGGAGAGAGAGACACGTCCAGCTCACATCTCTGTGTCTCTGTGCGTCTCTGTGTCTCTCATGATTCGACATTGTCTTACTGCGTCCAGCTCTCTCCGCGTGTCTGACGAGCCTCTCTTCGTGGCTATCCCTTGTGTCTGTCTGCTGCTGTCCTTTCTCCATGCTGGTCTGCGTGTCTCTCTGCCCATGTCTCTGTCTCTCTGCCTAGATCTCACAATGTCTTGCGTTTGTCTCTCAGCGTCTTCTTCTCTGCCCGAATGTCGATCTCGCGCCATGTCGATGTCCTGCTGTGTCTGTGCGTCTATCTCCTCGTGCCTCTGTCCCGACCTCTCGCCGTGTCTCTGTTGTGTATCTCTCTCTCTCGCTCGCTGTCTTTCTCACCATCACTGTGCGGCCGCTTTCTCTCCGTGTCTCCCTGCATCTCTCTCTTTGTCTCTCGTGTCGTCTCGGTCTCTCTCTCTCCGTGTCTCCGTGTCTCCGTGCATCTCTCAATGTCTCTCGTGTCGTCTCGGTGTCTCTCTCTCCGTGTCTCCGTGCATCATCATTATCATGTGGACAGTTCTAGCAGCCAAATAACTTTAAACGCGTGGTGATGTTGATTCTAAATGTGGAGGGAAAACCCGGAGGACCCGGAGAAAAGTCCACGCGACCACGGCTAGAGCATGCACACAAACTCCACATACACAGCAGGCGTCAGTCAGGGGTCGGGGTCGAACTCACGACCTCCTGCACACCCGGCGAGGTAGTGAACATCTGGCCACCGTGACCAGATGTTCACTTTTTTCTTCTTGCTTCTTTCGGTAAAGTCACGTAGAATGGAAATAATAAAATAATAAAAATTTACCAATAAAATAATTCTCACGACGTTTCGGCCACAACGCAAGCAGCCGTCCTCAGGTGAAGAACATGTCTGTCGAGAAGACGAAACGTGAGAATTATTTTATTATGTTTTATTTTTATTATTTTATTATTTCCATTCTACGTGACTTTACCGAAAGAAGCAAGAAGATGAATCCCTGCAGTCACGAAAGCTTTAAATCGAAATTATTTAATAGGTTTATTTTTATTATTTTATTATTTCCATTCTACGTGACTTTACCGAAAGAACCAAGAAGATGAATCCCTGCAGTCACGAAAGCTTTAAATCGAAATTTTATGATGTTAAATTTTTATTATTTTATTATTTCCATTCTACGTGACTTTACCGAAAGAAGCAAGAAGATGAATCCCTGCAGTCACGAAAGCTTTACATCAGAAGTTCTCTACTCCGGCTTACACTGAGCAGAGGCGGGGAGCACCCCGCGCTATGAGCCCAGCGCTCTGCGTCCGCTTCCCGGCTCGTGTGTCCGTGCACGCGTTGTGGGACTTCGTCTGACGCACCGCACGGAGCGAACCGCGCCAATCGGAGGCGGGTGAAGGACAGCAAACTAATGCACAAAAAGCAGTTGTTCTGAAACACAATTTTTTTAAAAATATTTCTTTTTTTGTTTGTCCGTTCATGGAGACGACCTCTCCCCACGGTACCCACGGGACCCACGGGGCACGTCCAGCAGCCGCGTCATCCCGAGGGGACAACGATCGCCACGCCGCACTCGGCTCATGCAGCTCGTGGCCGCGCACGGGCCAACAACTGCTCATTCTCGCTGTGCCAGGCGAGTCAGGACCACGTCCCCCGTGTGACATCCCCCGTGTAGCCTCGAACAGCCTGCTGGGGCGAGTGGCTGTGGGCGAGTAGCAGCACCGATGAAGGCCGGCACCGTGGCACACGAGGGGGTGGGTGGCCAGCAACCACGCCCGACCGCCTTTGTCTCCCCCAGTGGCGATGTTTACACACCGCACCGGGTACTCGTTTGAGGCCGAGTCGACCTAGGGGAGGCCCAGCTACCGGTTCAGAGATAATCGCCACCGGTGTTGGCCGTGAGCGGGAATCGAACTCGGGTCGCCGGGTTCGTAGCGCAGCGCTGACCGCTAAACTACCGCTCCCCACACTGCATGAAGCACACCACACACAGCCCTCAAACACTTCACAGCACCTCTGTTCAGCACGGTTGGCTACGTACGGTGCGAAAGAAGTTCACAACACGTCCATACAACGTCCATACAACATGCAAAGCGGCGTCTCAGCGGACTCAGGCACGGAGCCGTGTGCTCATCCCGAGCCAGCAGTGGAAATTCCACATTGCTATGGCCGTGGCGAGCACATCCACAGAACGTCCAATTCTTCGCGTTCCACAAATCTGTGCTCTGGGATGATGGACTCGACTCGAACCTCTGCGCCACGCAGACAGATCCGCACGCAATCTCCTGCACAGGAAGTCCGCGCCGCTCTCGAACACCTGCGTCGTGGAGTCTCAACCGGACCATGCGCGTAGCGTACTCACCTTTCGAATGTGTAAGTCCCACCGGAATAATTCACATTATCTTCACGCGCGGCGCGCGAACATCAAAAACAAACAAACACGACTCGTAAAGGCGCACACATCGGACTGTTAAAATTGTCCAACGAGAGAGAGAGAGAGAACTTCACATCAGCAATGACAGCTCCGAGCCAGACGTCGTCTCGAGCGTGCGCAAGAGATGTGCACCCTCCTCCACACGTGGGGACATTTAAATAGCCCACCACCGGCGTGACGTCACTGCGCGAGGCCCCCCCCACGCCCCCCGCCATGGGCATGATGTAATCGTATGGACCCCCCCCACACACCCAGCCCAACATTACATGGATGACGTCACTGCGCGAGGCACCCCCCCCGCCCCCCGCCATGGGCATGATGTAATCGTATGGACCACCCCCCACACACCCAGCCCAACATTACATGGATGACGTCACTTCAGAAGCACCCCCCCCTCCTCAACATCATCAACCACATACCACAGGAATGACGTCACTTCAGATGCAAACTCCCTTCAACTCAAATCTCGACTTGTAGCTTTCGTGAGTGCAGCAATTCACATTCTTTGGGTCTTTCGGTAAAGTCACGTGGATAGGTTCAAAGAAAATAACAAAAAACTGCGACGTTTCGATCGCAACACAAGCGGCCGTCATCAGGAGCGTCTGACCGGTGGTGTTGGGACCCCGAGGTCACCAGTTATGAGGTCACTGCATGACTGCCACCGACATGACGTCACTGCGCAGGTAATTCCGCAGGGATCGCGGTGCTGACAGGCAACCACGGTGATGGAGGGTGGGGGGCAGATTGCCTCGGGCCTCCAAAAACCTGCAGGTTATCAAATAACACATTCCTGCTACGGAGGGAGCTGGTAGGAACGTTGGGTTGCTCGGTCAATGGCCAGGGTCAACGGCGGCGTGGTGTATTCCGCAAATATGCCCGACTGTGAGGGTGGGCACAAGCCGGCGTGAGTAGGTTAAACGTTGAGTTTTATAAGGGCACCACGGGGTGACCAGCCCCTCCCCACCCTCCCCTCCCCACCTCACCCATCCAGCCCCTCCCCACCCAGCCCCACCCCTCCCATTTTTGGGTGCACGACGGACGGACACAATAATCCCCTGTGGGCTGGTGGAACCAAGAGGTTCGTACCAGTATAAAGAGGAGCAGTCGATGGTGGTCTCGGTGCAGTCGCCAGTTACACATTTGTGTGTTCACCTAATGCGGCTGAATCACAACCGAGGACTCGTGATGAGCGCCAGGGCATGCGAGAGGCGAGATGTCAACGACCTCGCCTGGTACACAGGAGGTCGTGGGTTCGATCCCAACCCTGACGCCTGCTGTTGTATATTTGGAGTTTGCGCGTTCTCCCCGTGGTCGCGTGGATTATTCTCTTCGGTTCCACGGTTTTACCCTCCACATTTAGAATCAACACCACGCGTTTAGAGCATATGGCTGCTATACATTGCCGTGGCCAATTCGCTTATGAAAAAAAGAGCTTTACCGCATAGCTTAGTGGGCCTTACCTGGTCAAATAAAATAACAAAGTTTATTTTAGAAGGCGCACTGCCCCCTAGTGTCGACGAGAGACAATGACAGGGGCCTCGGAACTAGTTCAGGGTTGTCCACTTCCAGAGGGCCGCTCCCTAAAAACGGAGTGAAGCTACATTTTGATCTCTGCAGGGATATCCGAATACAGTAGTCAAAGAATCATCACGCGACATGATAGCTAGAGCACAAATGGAACGCACGGTAAGTTGGAGAGAGAGAAAACGAGAATTCCTCTTTCGTATGGCCTCTAATCAACAGTTTGTACAGATCATGTCACTACTTGGATGTTAAGGTCCTTGAACCAATGCAAAGCGGCAGGAGACGCTGTGCGGATTGTTTGGATGATGGCGCCACTGGTCGGTGATGCGTTTGATGGTTTGGGCTTTACCAATTATTATTGGGTCTTTCGGTAAAGTCGCGTAGATAGGTTAAAAGAAAATAATAAAACATAACAGAAAACGACGACGTTTCGATCGCGACGCAAGCGGCCGTCTTCAGGAGAAGGGGGGTTCGCTTCGAAGCTACGCCCATTTCAAATCCTTAGAAACAGTTTCCCTTGGAAGCTAACCCCCCTTTTTCCTGCGTTGCGATCTAAATCGTCGTAGTTTTCTGTTATTTCTAGATTTGAAGTTTTCGTGACTGCAAGGATCCATACTCTTCGGTTCTTTCGGTAAAGTCACGTAGGTGAAAAGTATAAATGATATTTTTTTCTGTAATTTATTTTTATTTTCTTTGAACCTATCTCCGTGATTTTACCGAAAGACCCAACAATATGAATTTTTGCAGTCACGTGAGCTTTAAGTCCACGGCTTTACCACAGTCGCAGTTTGGCGATTCGTTGATTTATTTTTCCCCACCGATGGAGGAACGACGCCGTTCATCCCCCGTGCTGCGTGCGAGCGCCGTTCAGGGTTCAGGGTTCCACTGCCGCCGCGAGAGAGAACGACGCCGGCAAAACAAAAAGGAGACTCAAAGTCTCCGCTCAAAACAAGCCCGGGTGAAGTTCATCCTCATGCTCGAAGCCCCAAGCCAAGTTGCGGGAATTCCATTTGCACGGCGAGACTGAGTAGACGCAAAGTACAAACCACCAGTGACCTTCCATAAAAGTGGTCATGGTAGTTATGCTCCGCTCTCTATTGAGAATGAGTGTGTGCGAATATCACCATTTGAAGATGTTGATAAGTTTGCAATGAAAAAAATCTGTCAAAGTTCATCTCCGGTGTTAATTTACCTTTCACCTTAAAAATAAAAAAACGATTGACACCACTCTGCCTATTTGTACATACACTGTGCTTATCCTTGCTATATAAATATATTTATTCAATAAGATATCTTGATAAACATTTGTATCATACAAAAACATGCTCAAATGTAATTTTCATAGGCCCTAGGCACAGTGCTTGTTACTGTGATTATTTATTGGATAATATAGCCATGACGTAGCCGACCGTGCTAATCGGAGATGCGGACAACAAACTAAACAAAAAAAACAGTTCTAAAGAAATGAGTCTTCAATCTCAATCATTTAAAAGTGCGTAGCTCCAATCACTTCCTAATATCGGAGCGAAGAGCGTTCCAGACGGCCGCAGAAGCGCATCTGAAAGCGCGCGATGCGGTGATCGGAATGAAGGACCGAGTGATCCTACTCAAGCCCTGACCGGGATGGCAACTTATGACCTTGAGATTGGTGGTGGTGGTGGTGGGGTGTTCTTCCTCCAGTTGACACCACCACCACCATCATCACCATCACCACCACCACCACGACGCATTGCAGAGCAGCGCAGGCTACAGTACTAGTCGCGTCTTCGTTTTGGAATCGTTGGAGTTGGTCTAATGCAGTGCTGCGTGCATCATCATCATCCAAGCAGTGTGGTGATTCTAGATTTGAAGCTTTCGTGATTGCAAGGATTCATACTCTTAGGGTTTTTCGGTAAAGTCACGTAGGAAAAAAATAAGAATAGAAAACAATTATAAATGAAAATAAATAATTTGCATCCGAAACGTCGTGATTTAATTGATTTATTTTCATTTTTTCTATTATAATGTTTTACCTACGTGACTTTACCGAAAAAACCTAACAGTGTGGTGATGTCACGTGTGCGTGCAAGGCACGACGGGAGGAGCGAGCTTATGCTCACAATTGTGCCTTGAGCTGCCTGTAAATCACCTTCTCTCGTGTTCCGTCACACGGTCTTCTGTGCTCTGGGTTGGTCAATAACACGAGCTTAAGAATACATAAATAACCAAACCGGAATAGGCGCCATATTTTAACAGCAATAAGTTGAAAAGTCAACGAACCATGTGGTTTACATTTAGTGGTTTGAAGTTTTCACGGAGAACGCAACATCGCTTTTCGGACTGCCATCGTAAAACTGTCTCCAACACGGGTCAGTGGCTTGCACAATACGGCAACAGCAATGTCTTCTCTTTTCATCCAATACTTTTTTTGCGTGAACTGATGCAAACGTTTCGCCATTCACGTGAAAGCCATCTGATTAAAATGCGAGATGGCTTACAGCCCCGCTCCAAAATGATAAATGCCAAACCACATTAAAGGCCATTTCTCCTGAGCCCATTGCAATAGACACCGCTGCCACATCCACTGTATAAATACTCAAGAGGTCCTTCACATAGCACGCGGTTGCCCATGTAGTATGCTGGACTTCTGCCCATGTAGTATGCATGTATGCTGGACTTCTTTGTCAATCCACTGC